>NC_054482.1:85049883-85675299 GCF_017639515.1 Carcharodon carcharias
AAATATTCAAAAAATTCAACCAAATTAAGCAAAGAAAAAGGGTGGTTTTAAATTGAATTGTAACCCTCTGATTTGATTTTTAAAGGGGGGAGTGATGGTGATACTCCTTCTGCATTCTGTCTGCATTCTTCCTCTGATCTCAGCCGTGCTGCCGGGGAGAAGCGCAGATGCAGACTGAAGGCCAGGTGCTTCTCCATGTGGAAGGAAAGGAAATCACCCCCGGGGTAAAATCTCTCTCAGCACCTTTTTGCAGGCCATTCAAGAACAACAATGCCAGAGGCATGGGGCAGGATCACCTGCCTATTCTTTTAACCAAGGAAAAGTATTGGGAGCAGCTGGGAGAGGAATGGGCCTAAGGTGCGATTTTTTTCCCCTCTGAAACAAATAGAATTATTCAAAAATAGTGAAACAGTAGAAAACAGAATCAGTGTTGTACTGTTTGAAGAGCGTATGGCGTTCAATTCATCCCACATTTACAACAGCCCACAAAAATGACATTAAATCAGCTTTTGAGTTAATTTGGTAGTTGATCGCGCTTCCACTGTATTTCTTTATAGACTAATTGACTAAATATACAAGCCAATATTTCTATGTAGATTACAGTGCAATGCATATTGTTGATTAAGTGAACGTAATTGGTGTCAAGCAACTTACTTATTCAACACTAACTATATCTAATAATATTGCTAGAGCTTAGAATAAGTAAAATCATGTGATAAACCCTGCTTGGTGCTATGTTTATAATTCCATAGAGACTTCAATGAGTTCTAAGGGGTTGAAAATGATTTATGGGGAGGAGGTGAATGCATTGACACAAGTACATTATTACTCTGCTGCATGTCACCTGAGGTAATAGCTCACAGACTGATGGGCCAGAATTCTACGCTGGTTGTGCAGGCGACCCGACAGAGCGTAAAATTGCACGAGAAGACGTTGGGTACACGTCCCAACGCCATCGCGCACTTGCGCGATATTTTGCTCAGCGGGTGCTTGAGGCAGTCAGAAATGTGCCCACTGAAAATTAAGCAGGCAATTAAGCCCATCAAGGAAGTACTTGAAATTGATGTTACAGGGCCCGTCCACTTTTAACATTGGCAGACGGGCCAATCAGCCAGGCGACCTTTAAATTTTCGCTGAAACCTCAATCCATGGCAGGATGAAATGTCTGGGGTGAAATATAATAAAAAAAGATATCTGGGGACTGATGTTTTTTGAGTTCTGCTGTTAAGTGCTTGAGTTTTTTTGAAGGAGTAACACGCACGGTGGATAAAGAGGAGCCTGTAGACGTACTGTACTTGGATTTCCAGGAGATATTTGATAAGGTGCCACTACAAAGGTTATTATGGAAAATAAAAGCGCATGGTGTAGGGGGTTGTGTGGCATTACCAACCTGCCCAATTACTGCCCCATCAGTCTACTCTCGATCATCAGTAAAGTAATGGAAGGGGTCATCAACAATGCTATCAAGCAGCACCTGCTTAGCAATAACCTTCTCGCCCAGTTTGAGTTCTGCCAGGGCCGCTCAGCTCCTGACCTCATTACAACCTTGGTTCAAACATGGACAAAAGAGCTAAACTCCCGAGGTGAGGTGAGAGTGGCTGCCCTTGACATGAAGGCCGCATTTGACTGAATGTGGCATCAATGGGCCCATGCAAAACTGGAGTCAGTGGGAATTAGGAGTTTCAGGGATATCTTAGTCTCTTCCTATATCAAAGCCCATCTCCTGTTCCTATTTCTTATGTTCTTATGTTATGTAATGTGGTGACTGGACACAGTTTGGCGCACTTTTTTCTTGCCCTTTAATTTGTCCAGGTCTGCAGCTCCCTGAGGCAGCTCTGCAGCAGCTGTCTGCCTTCAGGGAGCTCGCTAGATTCACCTAACCACACTCTCACTTTTGTTGGCGCCCTCCCCCTCCCCACCACCCCCCACCCCCGGCAGCGGTAAGGCTTTCTCTGCACGCATTTCATGTTGTCTGGCTGTTAGTTGGCCAGCCAGCATAAAATTCCATTCGGGGGCCAGTCACAGGCAGAAGTGAATTTCGCTTCTGCTTCTAGGCCTGTTGATCGTGCGCACCCGATGAGTGTAAGATTCAGGCCATGATTTACCATGTAACAAATTCCTGGTTTTAATCATGACAATAGGCGAAGGCATCAAGTAGGGGTCCCGGCATTTCTCCGCAGGGAGGTTGATGAAAGTGGTGATGATTTACCCTGGTTGAACTTAATGGCAGAATTTTACGGCCCCATTTCAGCAGGGTTGGGGCTGTAAAATGCTGCGGGCCATTATAAATGCCATTGACAACAGCGGGAACGCAAAATCCCGCTGTCATAAAATTCTGCCCTTTATATCCATGACCCACTAGTTTAAAAGATGAATTGAAAAGAATATATTTTTGCCGATTACCTGTCTATTGTTCTCAGTTGGGGAATGGCATGTGTTGCTGAGGGTGGATAGGGATATAAAAATACCAAAGCAAATATGTCATAACATTTTTAAAATGTGCTTCTTTATTGCTGAGGCTTGATATTCATGGTAGGGGATATTTTGACTAAGGCAGTCCCCTAGAAAGACGAAATGTATTTCTACAAAATGGTACTAAATTCGCCATCAACATTTTAAAATTCCAAAACAAGAAATATTTCTGAAGCTCAGCACAGGAACAATTCTCTATCAGTGAGTAAGGATAACAAGTTATTATTTATTTCAAAAACTATAATTATCCTTAATGTTTTCCTGACTTTCCAGTGAATATTTCCTCATCTCACACGCCTTCCCTACCCAAAAGAGCAGGCTAGAGACTTGCTCCCAGGCTTCTAATGGTATTGCTCTATAGCTGACTGTCCAGTGTTTTCTTCCTTCCTTTTTGGAAATGCCTGGTCTCCATTTGACACTTTGCAATTTCATGCTGAAGTCAGGGAATGCAACATGGAGAATTTGGGTATAAAGTCTGTTAAACAACGGTACATCATATTGAAGGCCCAATTTGCAATACATTATGCCATCCATGGTGCACATTGTATTTACATTACTACCTGTACTTATCTGAAACCCTCATTATGGGAAAGTTTTGGAACGTTTAGCATTTCCTGACATTTATGCTAACTAAACTGTTCCAAGTTACAGCAGCAGTTAATGGGTATTGTTACAATATGAAATGGCATTTCGTTCAGATGTGTTCAGATTTGAATTTGTACTCACAACCTCATAAATAGTGAGTTGCTGCTCTCTGCAATGGTTGGAGGGGTACATAGTGAAGATCAATTACTTCACCTAACAGGGAAGATAAGAGTGTCCAGACTCCTTTGTACATATTCGAGTAGCTGGGTACAAAGTAAAAGGAACAGGTAGAAGATGGATTCCTTCCTATAGTCAGATTGTTGAAATCATATTAATATAATTGATATTGATAGGTTTCCAGGGATTATTAGGTACTGTTGTAGCTGTAGTTAAAGTACCTTACAACATATAATTACGGATACAAACCGGTTTGAATCTGTCCTGAGTCATAGGCCAAGATTTTCCTGCCCTGGTATCCGAATGCTGGGAGATTCGGCACCCCAGCCAAAAGCCAATTTACATTCGGCAGGACAATCCCGGTGGCTGACAGGGCTGGAAAATTCCGCCCATAGTTATTTTGTGAAGATTTGTCAAGAATTGAAGAAATCCTGGGCAGTATAGCACCTACTGAGCGATCTGCATTCTCTATTTTTTTAAAAATTACAGATCCTAAGTAAATAAAGATTTATTTATTGTCTCTGTCTAGCTAACAGTAGGCATACGCCAACCTGAAAGAAAAACTCACAGTTTAGAATTTAGGATCAAAGATTAATATACGTTTAAAAGGAGTAGGGTAAGATAATCTATAGACGAGGGAATAGGGAAGAGGTGAAGCTTGCATATTTTCAGCATGAAGTAGAAAATGAAAATGATTAATTAGTGCTGTAGTAGCATCGTCTAACCTAAGGTGGTGCTAAAATCACTCTTCCAGTGAAGTTTATTTGATAATGAGATGGAAATTGCCATTAAAAGTTATTTTTTAAAGCACAGGCCCAGATTTTCATTTGCTGATTCGGGAAGATTTCCTGGCTCGGTGAACCCAACCTTTAAAAGTGCCCGGCCGCAGCTTGGATTTTGGTCGGGGGGTGGTGGAGGGATTGGTGGGGGGTTGTTGGCTGAAATTGGGTGACCCCGGAACGAATGCGGAGGCTGTCGGGTGCGGAGGTGGTCTGGGCGCAAGGCCTGCCTCTGTGCTCCGACACTGTAATTAAATAAATAATAATAATGAAACAATAAACATCCCTCCACCCCTCACCCCTTACACCTCTCACCCCCCCCCACAACACTTTCTATTGCTCCTTGTCCTTATCCACAGCCAACCTAAGCCTTTTGATACAATGATCACTGTCCCCTAAATGTTTCCCTACTGACACTTGACATTTGAACCAGGTCTAGCAGTGCCTCCTTTCGCATTTGACTGGAAATATACTGCTATAGAAAATTCTCTAGAACACACTTTAGGAACTCTTGCCCCTCCCTGCTCAGTCTGTATTTGGATACTTAAGGTCCTCCGTTATAACTACTTTCTAATTCTCGCACTTCTGTATAACTTCTTTGCAAACTTGTTCCTCTATACCTTTCCCACTAGTTGGTGACCTGTGGTTTTCCCTAGCTCTAGTCAAATAGATTCTGTCCTTGACCACCATACACCCCCCTGTCACCACCACCCAACCCCTCCCACCCCCCTGGGATGATCTCTCTCTCCAGCATGCTCTCTGTCTCCCAATATTCTACACACCTTGATATTCTAGTATTACCTCCTGGTTCACACACCTCTGCAAAGTTAGTTTAAACCTTCCCCAATAACATTAGCAAATCACCCCATAAAGAACTTGCACCAGGCTCTGTTTAGGTGCAACCCATCAGGCTTGTAAAGGCCCCATTCCTGCTAGAACTGATCCAAATGCCCCAAGAATCTAAAGCTCTCCCTCCTCCACCATCTTTCCAACCACGTGTTGATCTGCTTTATCCTCTTATTTCTATATTGACTTGCGCGTGGAACTGGGAGTAATCCAGAATTTACTACTTTTTGAGGTCATGTTTGCTAATTTGTACCTAGCTCCCTAAATTCTGACCACAGGGCCACATCCCTCTTTCTATATATGTCATTGATGTCTGATATGGGCCACAACTGCTGGATTTTCACACACACACACACCACCAGCCCCTCCCCCCGCAACAGTCAGAGTGCTCTGCAGTCGCTCAGTGACATCCTTCACCTTGGCACCAGAGAGGCAACATATCATTTTGGGTTCAGGTCTGCGAATGCAGAAACACCTGTCTGTTCCTCTAACTATCAAATCTCCTATTACTACTCCTTGTTTTCTTCTTGCCCTCCTGTACAGCTGAGCCAGCCGTGCTGCCATGGACATGGCTCTGGCTGCATTCCCTTTTATGAACAATCACTTTCAACAGCATTCGGGATTGAATACTGGTTGGAGAGTGAGGTTCACTCAGGGGACTCCTGCACTACCTGCTTTTTTTCTTCATGACCGCCTGGTGGTCATGCATTCCCTCTCTCCCTGCATACCCTTATTCTGCAAGATGACTACATCTATAAATATGCTATCCATGAAGGTCCCAACCTCACAAATGCACTGCACTGATGCCAGCTGCTGCTCAAGATCCAAAATCTGCAGGTTGAGCTGCTTTAACCGCCGACACTTCCTGCACAATGGTTATCCAGCTCATGGGAAGCATCCTGGAGTTTCCACATGGAACAGATGTGCAGTCCAGGGGTCAGAGTTGCAATTCTTCTATCTATTAGATCATAAAACTTACTACTTAAAAAAGAAAGACTCACCAGCTATTCACTTCTCTTCTACTGGCGTCACATAAATATAAGGAGATTAACCAAAATGTTTTACTTAACCCTTGCTATCCACAAAAAAAATACATTTTTAATTTCCAGACTCCTTAGGCTAAATTCCTAACTTGGGAAAAAGGGGAAACAAGGCTACAATACTCGCCAGCCAATCAACTTACAGTCTTCCTGTGGTGTCAGTTTGATTTTCTTTTCCCTCACATCTATGATCCTGGTCTGTTTCACACTACTCCTGACCTCCAAACCAAATCAAAACTGTATTTCTGCTCATTGAGAAAACATTGGAAACCTCTCATGAAGGGCAGCCAGCCCAAGCAATGTGAGCACTGTGATTCAGCAATCATGGCCTCTTTCCCCTGACCCCAGCATTTATTAACTCATAGAAATCAAGACTAAACAAGCTGTCTCAGTCTTCTTACTGCATTGATACCAATGCAAACCTAATCAGGCCAAGGAACCTAGCAGTATCATTGTGAAATCAAAATGTACAATGCATTAATAAATATATATATAAATGTACATTTACCTAAACTTAATGGGCGGGATTTTACTGCGGTCTTCTGACCCTGATGCCAAGATAAAATGAGCACTTGCCAGCAACAGGACCTACTCAGCAATTTTACTGGTGGTGGCCTTGCAATTAAGGATGGCAGGCAGACTCCCGATGCTGCCAGCCCAATTAGATGGTTGGAAGCGTTGAAGCCTTGGCAGCCCCACCACAAGAGGTGGATGCTGCTGAGGTTGGTCAGGATAGAGAGGGCACCTCAACATGAAGGCAGCCTCAGAGAGGAAGTAAAATCAGAAGGGCCAAGCAGGCAAGCCTCTCCAGATGGCCCATTGAGGCCGCAGGAATGGCCTTCCCTGTCTGTGGTCCGTCATTTCAAGACATGAAACCTCCAACTCCAATGGCCACCTGGTCAGCTGCAGGTAGGCCACCCCCGTGAAGCTGAAAGCTTCCCTAAGCAACAGGGGTCCTTAGATATTTAAATTGGCTGCCCACCACCATATAATAGGCGGGCACTGCACATCCTGTCCTGCCGCTGGGAAACCTTCCCGGCAGCAAACAGCATCAGGGAGCTATCCCAATGTGACTTCTCAGGACTGGGAAAATCCTGCCCAATATGTGAATGTGCACTTAAATGCACAATAACGTCATAATATACTTAGGTGAATGTACAATAGCTTCACACAATATATTTATAAACATATTTCCTCCTGAATCCAATAAAAAATGTTCAATGTAAGAAAGGACATTGGAAAACCTCATCAAGAATGGTGCATACATTCACATTGAACAGACTTGTACTTACATGCTATTATTGCATAATTAAGTACCCTTCCAACTGATACCTCCAGTTACTCCTGGTTTCTTATGGTGTGCGCTCCCTGCCTTCAAAGCACTTCTGCAGTACTGCATTTCTCACCTTGCAGAATTGGAATAAATTTGTAATATGGATGCCAAGATATGCTGGAATTGTTTTCTCATTAAAACAAATGGCATTTGGAAAGATTCGGTTTGTCTGTGTAGTTATTAACTGAATGCAGAATCAAATAAAGCATGCGATGAGGTAAACGAATGATGCAATTAAATGCCATTGAATGTATACCATGAATATGTGCAAAATTAATTTTCAAAGTTCAGACGCTAAGCAAATTAAACTGTTCTCTACAAACTGGACCTTTGGTCTCTAACGCCAAGCAGCGGTCTGAGGTTGCTTGTTTTTTGACTGGTGATTATTTTGAAGCCAGAAGTAATTGGATTACAGCAGATGATTCTTGGCTCAAGGATCACCAAAATTACCACAGCTTTACGTTTCATTATCGTTGCTTCAAATTCCCTAAGTCACATAAATCATTGGGGTTGAATTTGACCTCATGTCACCCATTTTACAGACATAAAACAAACACAACAACACCAATATCAGGGACCAATGTCCTGCGCTCAAATACTTCTGAAAGCCCTGGTAGAATCCTAACACAGGCCTTAAGCAAATAAGGTGTAAGACCTGTGTTAGATCCCCTCTACCAAACTGGAGGTCAGATTCTTCAGTGGCTGCTGTGGCCTCAGCAGCAATTGTAATCAAGTTATATTTTTTAATTTCAGAAATATTTCCAAGAAGCCAGAAGGAGCAGAGCTACTACCCTGATTCCACATACTCCGAATCACTCACCCCATTGCTATTCTACCTCTGCCCTCTAGTTCAGTGGGTGTGGCACCAAGATAGAAACCAACCTTAGGGACACATTTGTAGGAGGCCCAAAGAACAATAAAATCCAGGCCAAGCTTTTGAGCAAAGGCAATCAACTAATGTGGAGCAAGGCCAGCAATGAGGCCACATCCATGGAAATGGTAAAAAGAGGTAGTTGCAAATTGCAAGGGAGCTCTTTTCCTGAGCTTGAGTGTCTGGAGGTCCATCATATTTCAGTGAGATTCAGGACACAGCAGCCAAGTACACAGTTTTCTTAGAGTTGGAAATTTAGGTGCTACCATTGCCATGGTAGCCACTATTTAAATGCCCCCCATTCCCAATCAAAGTGCTATGCCTGTAGGACAGGTCAATCATATCAGAAAGCATTCAGGAGCAGAGGAAATAGAAATGCTGCAGGTCATGGTAAAGCTCCTGGTGGCAGCTATGCACCAGGTTGAGGTCATAGTAGATCTAAAGCCAGTTCAGGAGTCTGGAAATCCTCAAATGTGATAGATATGGAAACAGAGGTTGATGTTATCAAGCAGGAAGATTAAGAGTTGTACGCAGTCAGAGAGCAAGAAAAGCAGCACAGGGAAGATGAAAGTAAATAGGGCTGAAGATAAAAATTTCAGCACCCACAGTAGAAATAAAAGTTGGAAGTTCACAAATTACTTTCATGGCTGATACAACTGTGGTAGTGTCTGTTCTCAGAAGTGGGGTACAAGAAGTTACAGGCCATATTCCCTTATGCAAAACTATTGTGAAACTGACGAGTAGGGCTGGATTTTAATGCCACACCCCTCCAGTGTACTTGACCACAGGGGCAGGGGGGCTAGCAAAATAAAATGGGTGGCCATCCCACTGCCTTCCCAACCACCTACAGCCTGTCTCCCATAATACAATGGATAGGAAGCTGTCAGGCAGCCTGCCTGCCCTTAGGCCTATTGAGGTCCTTAAATGGCCAATTAGTGGTCTGTTAAGGGCTTCATTTCCATGTTGCAGGGGAAGGCGGGCAACCTGGTAGCGTTCATTTCACAGGCTAGAGCTTTTGAGCAGGAAAGGGATACCTCCTTTGGGGAGTCCACTATGTCCATTGGAAGCAACCCGACCCAAGATTGTATCACTCTTTAACTCATCACCACCCCCCCGGCCTCTAAAGCTCGGCACCCCACCAACCCCCACCTCCCCCCACTGCTGGGATCTCCCAACCTGGCCCGTCCAAAATATGCGATTTACTTCTGAGTCTGGGCTCCATGGCCTCTTCCTACCCAGGGACTGCCTGTAGTCCCAACTGTGGCCACCACTTGATCCTGACACTGCTGGGACTACAGTCAGATTGGCTGGCAGCTGCCTAGGGCAGGACTTCCTCCCAAATGGAGGCGCAAGTATCACTCTGAAACAATTAAAGTTGCTCCCATCTTATTATTGCTGTAGGACAGCCGGTTTGCATTGGCGGGCTCAAGACCAATGTTTCCATCTTGGGGGTGCGGAATATGTCTCTCCATAAAACTAGCCTGTTATAAAGTTATTGTTAGAGTGCAATACAATGATACAGTCTATTACTTGCCATTGGTGTGTTACAGTTCACTCAGGAAGTTCGAGTTGCTGTGGCAACATGCATTTTTATATGCATGTTGTAGCCTGGAGCTATGGATAGTGATGGTAGATTGCTGGCCTAAAGATTGTGATGATAAGAAATTGCAGGAGCATTTCACACATAGAAATGAACTGAGTGTAAATGAAGACTGTATCCTATGCTCTTTAAGAGCTGGATTTTATGCCCCCCCCCAACCACTCCACTAGGCGTGTTTACAAAAGAGGAGGCATGTAAAAGGGGTGGCAAGCCCTAGCACCCACCTGCCCACTCCAGAGCTGCCCCCCAATTATACGGTAACTGGGCAGGTGCTGAAATCGGCAGCCCGCCCACTATTTTTATACATATTTAACAGTCAATTGAGCTTGTTAACCAGCCAATTGACCTGAATACTATGCTGCCCATGACATAATATGGTTGGCATGGGTGACGGGAGTGGGTAAGCTGTTTTGTAAACACAAATGGTTAATAGGTGGGAAAGAAGGATGGGATGTACTACAGGGGGTGTCTGCTGCACATCCGGAGCACCCCCTCCCCCAAGATGTTATCCTCCACTTTGTTCTGCCCCACCTTGCCTCCAAAACCCTCCCCGGCCTGACCCTCCCTAGGCTTCCCAATCCCTTCCCACCCTAAAAGCAAGGGATTTACCTGGCTCTGGGATCCATCGAAGTTCAGCGTGGTCCTGCTTGCATACCCAGCAGCGCCCACCACTCAGTTCTCGCCAGTAGTTCTTGAGAGCGGGACTTCCTCTCGCTGAGGGGCAGAAGTCCCACTCTCAGCCTGTTTAGCCTGCCAGCAGTACATTATGGTTGCCAGGTGGGCCTTTCTTCTTTAGGTGCTTAGGCTGCCAGCTGACTCTTGCAATAGGTGGGGTTGGGGGGCAAGCAATACACCATCTTGAAAACCAGCTCTAAGCATCATTATTCTGCCCAGGTTTAAAAAGAGATTGTTAGGGGAACTTCATCAAGACCACCACAGGGATAATCCATATGGAATCAGTAGCAAGAAGCTATTTTTGGTATCCAAAGGTAGAAAGGTGTATTGAAGAGCTGGTGAAAAGTTGTGGTGTGTCTCAGAAACAGAAATGATCCAACCAAGGTTCCTTTCATTCTATGGTCAAACCCAAGAAAATGGTGGGAACAAGTACATGTCAGTTTGTTTGAAGTGGGAGAGAAAGAATACCTTGTTTTGGCTGCTAATTATAGCAAGTGGTTAAATGTGGCAAAATTACTGAGGTTTTGAGAAGTTCGTTTGCAATTTATAAATTGACAGAGATGCTCATGTCAGGTAATGGTCCACAGTTTACATTAGAAGAGTTTGAAATATTTCCGAGTAAAAATGAAGTCAAACATAATCTCATACCACCATATCACCCAGCATCGCATGGTGCTGCAGAAAGAAGCGTACAAATTGTGAAGAGGTCTTTTGCAGAAGTTAGTACTAGATGACAAGCTAGGCAGTAGTTTCCATGTTTCCCTTCAAGACAGGCTAGACCATTTTCTGTTCTCTTACAGAATAGCCCCACAGTCTACAATAGGTTTCTTACCTTACAAGTTAGTATTTAAATATGCTCCTAGGTCAAGGTTAGTTTGCTTAAGCCTGGCACCAATAGCAAAGTAAGAGAAAAGCAAGGCAAAGTGAAGATGAGTCATGATACATGAGGCATGAAACTTAAAGAATTCAGTGCTGGTCAGAAGGTCATGGTGAAAAACCACTGTGGTGATAAGGATAAATATGTGATTGGAGTTGTTGTAAAGTGACTAGGTGCATTTACATATCTAGTGAAGATTGGAGAGAGACTCCGTCAGTGCCATGTAGATCATTTGTTTGAAAGAGAAAGTCTTACAAATGGAGAGAATGAGATACATCTTATGGTCCAAATTCCTCCTATAGTCCCAAGAGAAATTCAGGAAAAAAAGTGAAAGTCACAAAGAAACTGAAAGTTTGCTGGCATCACAGAATCCATTGGTAGAGCAAAGCAAGTCAGAGTCTTTGATTAAGACAAATCAATCAACATCATAGTCCCAGCCATTAAGTAGAGTTGGTAGTCACAGTCCTAGAAGGAGATACCCATACAGAAAGATAAAGAAGGCAGATAGGTTAATTGAAAGCATGTAGGAAGGAGAAGAATATTGGTCTTTTCATTATTTCTTGTCAAATGATGATGTTTTCGTTAAACACATACTGGGTGTTAAGGAAAAATATTTATTTACATGTAAATTACTCTATGTAACATTACCAAATGTTTTGGTTGTGATTACAAGCAAACAAATATGTGACCCAACCTGTTCAATTTCAGGTACAGGTACTGTTGATGTTGGTTTAGTCATATTGTATTCTGGGAAATTATGCAAATATAAAAATTATGTATTTTAATGTATAAGTTTTTATACTGGGGAGAGAATGTAGTATATTGCAAGATCTGAGCTTTATGTTGTATTACTCTCTCTGCTGGGTAGGTATAAGTAAAATTGGTTCAATAATGGCCTACTGTGAGTCCGTGTTAATCCTTTCTCAGTGCAATAAACAACAATACCATAACTACTAGAAGAAGAGATAAATGTGTGGATACCAGTTGAGGATAAGGCAGAGCTTTGTTGTTATGCTTCTGCACTAATGGTCACAACATGTGTCTGCTTACACATAAAGAATTGTCAATCACCACATTTCAATGGATGACAATATGCGAGGATCTGTAACCCTGCCTAGGACAACACCTTCAGGGAAAGGGATGGTAAAATTTGAGGGGAAAAAGATTTTGCATTCTATATAGCAGCTAAAATTATTCTGTTTTATTGTTGCATGAGGCAACCCAGTTATATGGTGCAACAAAAAGGACAGATGTCTCATGTACTTGACTCTTGTGATAGCTGAGAGAATAAACAGATAATTGGTGCTGTGGTTCAAAGGGCAAACCAAGAGCCCTATCTGTAATATCACTAGGTGATATTTAACTGGAACACAGCATTCCAGGTCATGGTGCATAAAGACTGACGCCATGATCCCATGTTCTCATCAAGAAGATGACCCCAGAAGGGACCTGAAGCCAGAGATAGGGCTACAACATTGTAGCCTCAATCCTTCAACCCACTCCCATACAAGCATGGTTCACTGCAGGACATGCAGGATTGTGGAGTGAAGGATATTTTGTGGAAGACTAAAAGACTAACTGTTTATTTTTATTCATGGGACGAAGGCATTGCTGGCAAGGCCAATATTTATTGCCTGTCCCTAATTGCCCTTGAGAAGGAGGTGGTGAGCTGCTTTCTTGACCCGCTGCAGTTCATGCACAGTCCGCTGCTGTAATATTTACCCAGGGCAGAATGTTAGACTGTACAGGGATCAGGGAATAGGAATGCATTTTCTGTAAATTTACAATCATTATGCTGATCCGATGCCGTGCAGAGTCAGGACCGGAAATTATACCAATATCAGGTTTCCAAACAAGATGAAAATCCCACTCTGTTTCAGGTCAGTGGCCCTTCATAAGAACTGGAAAATTATGCTGATGCAACAGGTTTACATCCTGAGCACAGAGGCAGGGAAAAGGAGGAGGGGGGCATGACCATGATCTTCCAGTTCTTTGTCATCTTAATTCTCTGCTCCACTCCCACTCTGACCTCACTGTCCTCAGCCTCCAACACTGTTCCAATGAAAAGCAAACAAAACTTGAGGAACGACATCTTATCAGCATTCAATTAGGCACTTTACAGCCTTCAGGACTCAACATTGAGTTCAACAATTTCAGATCATAACCACTGCTCCTATGTTTTCGGATGGTAGATTGCACACTGGATCAGAGGCAAATCAGATACATGGAGGCAGCAACATAGTGGGGAGCCAGTCATGGCCACACAATCAACATAGGTGGGTCCATAAAAGGGAGCAACGCTGAGAGGGGCACTCAGCCATTGGAATACAGGTGTTAATGGATGAACACATGTTGCGGGGACAATGGTTTGTACCCGCTCATCTAGTTTGGAAACCTTACCCTTTCCTGTTAGGCCCTCCCTGGCACCAGAGAGGGCAAGGCTTCCAGACATAAAAAGGAGTCCAGCTGCATGGAAGGAAAGCAATAACTGGAGTTAGAAGTACAACTCTCAGATTTATGGTCTAGTCGCGGTGAGAAGCAACAATTTCAGCAGGAGAGACAGAGTCCAGGATATAAGGAGGGCAGTCGAAAGGAACAAGAGACAGGAAGGCAATGGAGGTCATACCCTTAGCATAACATCTACCACTGATGATGAAGCTATCTGGACATGTCAGAGAACCAATACCATTAGGCCAATGGTCACAGAGATTTGTGCTCTTATCAAAGAAGGCCCCAGACCCTGCAGCACTGCTCACCATGCCCTTCTAGGAGCCATCACAGTCATGTGGCATTGAACTTCTTTGCCTCTGTCTTCTTCCAAGGATCAGCTGCGGACCTTGATGGCTTTTCGCAATTGGCAGCACGCTGCTGCATCTCATTGGTCACCTATACTCTATTTACGTGAGCTAAGCTGTTCATTCAGTTCTAGACAGATGGAGTCTCACAGGCACAAAGGGCAATGGGTTTCACCATCATCGCTAGATTACCCCAGGTGCAGGGTATTATTGATTGCACCCATGTTACCATCAGTGCACTGACTGACCAGCTAGCGAGATTCATCAATAGGAAGGGCTTTCACTTTCTCAACACTCAACTGGTATTTGGCCACAACAGGTATCTGCTCCCTTTCCTGGCAGCTGTCATGACTCCTTCATTCTTCAGCAGTTCAGGGATTCAAAGCCCTTCATTCTACCCCAACCTCCTTGGATGAATTCTTAGGGACGAGTTATCCCTTGAAGAGATGACAATTCATCCCCTCGTCCCTTTATCAGACAGAGGCAATACAACCAAAGTCAAAGTCATGAGGGCCACCATTGAATAGGCCAGCGAGCTTCTGGCAGTTGTAGTTCCAGTGCCTAGACCCTATAATACACTTGTAGAAGTGTTTTGTGTAGTGTGGTGTTATGCTGCCACCTGTGGAAATAGGTAGCCTTAGTGATGGCATGAACATGAGGTCGGAAGTTTACCTTGGGGTCAAATGTGACACCAATATTGTGAACAGACTAGCTTAATCTCAGGTTATTGTCAGGGAGAGGAACAGAGTTAATAACCAGGGAATTGAGTTTGGCAGTTTTTCCAATATTTAATTGGAACAAATTTCTGCTCATCCAGTACTGGATGTCAGATAAGAAGTTTGATAGGTTAACAATAGAGGAGTCAAGAGAGTTGGTGGTGAGGTAGAGCTGGGTGTTGTCAGTATACATGTGAAAACTAATGCTGTGCTTTTAAATGATGTCACCAAGGGGCAGTACGTAAATAAAAAATAGGAGGGGGGCAAAAATAGATCCTTGGAGGACACCAGAGATAATAGTGCAGGAGGAGGAAGAGAAGCCATTGCAAGTGATCCTCTGGCTACAATTAGATTGATGAGAATGGAACAAGGTGAGGTGAGAGTAATCCCAACCAGTTGGACAACTTTGGAGAGAGGCTGGAGGACAATGGTATGTTCAACTGTGTCAAACGATGAGAAGGGAAACTCTCCCCTTGTCACAGTCACAAAGGATGTCATTTGTGACTTTGAGAAGGGTTGTCACGATAACTGTGGCAGTGACTGGAAATCTGAATGGAAGGATTTAAAGGTGGAGCTCTGGGAAAATAAGGAATGGATTTGGAAGGTGACAACATGTTCAATGACTTTTGAGAGGAATAGGAGGATAGGGATGTGATAGTAGTTTGCAAAGACAATCTGGTCAAAGATTGCTTTTTGAGGATGATGGTGAATTGAAATGAGAGAGGGTAAACACCCGAGAAGAGAGAATCTTTCCAATATCAACTAAAGTGGGGAATAGGAGGGGAAGTTGGGTGGTCAGCAGTTTACTGGGAATGGCATCGATGAGGCAGAAGATGAACTTCGAGGGAGCATGAAGGGAGATAGGAGAGAAACTAGAGAAAGATGTGAACCTCCCTTCTTGTGAGTCCTGGGGCCCTGCATCTACACATAGCTGAGCATGGCTGTGTCTGTCCTCCTTCCTCAAGGAACAGCTGGCAACAGCTGCCTCAGCCTCTCACACCTCCTGCTGCACACTTGTGATGTGCTCTTCACTCTGTGCCATGCTATGTAATTGTGCATGAGGACACACCAATATGAGTGTGTCAGCGCTGGTGGAGTGTGCACCTGTAAGATGTGATGGTGCTTGGCTCTGATGTCTCTGCTTCTAGCGCTTGCCTATGGAAGACATAGGAATCCGACTTTCCCCCTCCACGTCAGAAACTGCAGGAGACAGAAGAAGAGATCATGAGAGCTGGGCTTTGACTGCAGAAGGCTATGCAGTGCTGAGGTTTCCCAATGCAGCTGAGTCTTTATCATGCTGTTGGACAGAGAGGAGTGCTCCACCCCCATCATCTATAGATCACAATATCTTTTCATTCTCTCCCCCAGAAATGCCCACCCCACCTTCCTGACTTGCTTCTGGGGCCACCCTAGCAATTTCCATGGCTCCCTCCTCCAATGCAGTAATGATGCATAGATAGAAAATTCCTCTTCCGGTCTCTGCCCATTTTCAGATATTATAAGCCCTTCAAGGACAAGAGAGAGGGAGACAGAGAGAGAGAGAGAGTGATAAGGCACTGCTGGCATCTATGGTCTAAACCAACAGCTCATTGACATAGGAAGCTGCATTTGTTAGTGCTGGCAAGTGTTCAGTAACGAAGGCTCTGAACTTTGTTGAGAGGTCAGGAAATAACCTGGGTGTAGAAACACACTCTGGGAGGCTTCTTAGTGAAACAAAATGAACATTATTTACACCAGAGCTTCCGTGACTTCTTGTATCCAGCCAGCCCCTCATATAGCCGTTTTTTTTTCCAGGAAACCCCTCCCTAGAATTTTTTCCCCGCGCCAGCCACACATTGGTTGAACAAATCACGCAACCCCCTACTCAGTTAAACTGATCTTAAAGTGACAGTCATCACACTAGGCATACATTCCTCCCATGTTCAGGAGAAGCATGAGACCTCAGGCTCCTCAAATGTTGTGTCTGCTGGAGGTTAGATACTCAAAGGCCTATCTGAGAGTCTGGCATTGCACTTACCTTGCCAGCATGAATAAGGTAGTTGGATCTTTCCTGGTGCTGGATCAAGTTCCTCATGAGCAGACTTAGTCTGCTAATGTCCTCAGCCACCTCAAGCCAAGCCTGCTTTTCCCACCATCCTTCATTAAGATGACATTTCTCCCTCTCCATCCCTGCCTCAAGGGGGACCTCCAGGTCGGTGTTGGCATCGGCAAAGAGAGGTGAGGTACGAGTGACTGCCCTTCACATCAAGGCTACATATGACCTTCCTTCCATTATAAGGTCAAAAATGGGGATGTTGGCTGATGATTGCACAATGTTCAGCAACATTCGCGATTCCTCAGATACTGAAACAGTCCACGTCCAAGAACTGGACAACATCCAGGCTTGGGTTGATATGTGGCAAATAACATTCACACCACACAATGCCAGGCAATGACCATCTCCAACAAGAGCGAATCTAACCATCACCCTTTGGCGTTCAATGGCATTACCATCACTGAATACCCCAATATCAACATCCTGGGGGTTACCATTGACCAGAAACTGAACTAGACTAGCCTCATAAATACTGTGGCTACAAGAGCAGGTCAGAGGCTAGGAATCCTGCGACGAGTAACTCACCTTCCGACTCCCCAAAGCCTTACCACCATCTACAAGGCACAAGTCAGGAGTATGATGGAATACTCTCCACTTGCCTGGATGAGTGCAGCTCCCACAACACTCAAGAAGCTGGACACTGTTCAGGACAAAGCAGCTCGCTTGATTGGCACCCTTTCCTTAAACCTTCACTCGCCCCACCACTGACGCACAGTAGCAACAGTGTGTACCATCTACAAGCTGCATTGAGGAATTCACCATGGCTCCTTAGCACCTTCCAAACCCAAGACTGCTTTCATCTAGAAGGACAAGGGCAGCAGACACATAGGAACACCACCATCTGGAACTTCCCCTCCAATTCACTCACCATCCTGACTTGGAAATATATCGCCATTCCTTCACCATCGCTGGGTCAAAATCCTGGAACTCCCTTCCTAACAACACTGTGGGTGTATCGACACCACATAAACAGCAGGAAGGCAGCTCACCACCACCTTCTCAAGGGCAAGTAGGGATGGGCAATAAATGCTGGCCCAGCCAACGAAGCCCACATCCTGTGAATGAATTAAAAAAAAGCCTTGGCCCAGGTGCTCAGTCTTGGTCATTCCTCTTTCATCGCTGCTTCATCCATCCCTTCAGTCAAGTGGTGGTCATTATGCGTTTAAATTGGGCCTACATTTACACAGTCTCACCTCCATTCCCACCCTCATGGCACTAATTGGCCAGCCAATATGTCCATCAGCCAATTAGCAGCCTGCCTTCATGAAAATAGGGGGCTGTGACTGCTTCCTTCTTGGGATAGGGTCAGGACCTGGAAATGGTCCCGATGTCAGTTTCCTGACCTCAGAAGGAAAATCAAGTTCAGTCTTCTGCAAATTAATCTGGCTCAATAAGTCTGCAGCAAGTCTCAGTTAAAAAACAGTGTAATTTTGTATCATGATGCAAGCACATTAATGCTTGCATCATGATACAATTCAGCCTCTTTGACAGTTAGAAGGCAGGTCATTGAAGCTCCTTTGAAAACTCTCAATGACTGCAGGAGGACTGTGCATCATTGGCAGTTGACAGCACTTAAATAAGGTAAAAGCTCCTCTTGTTGTTCTGCTGAACGATGGCGGCCTTTGATGGAACCTTATTTGGCCTCTACCTTTATTTAAAGTATCTGACCAAAATATATTAGTGCATTAGGAAGTGCAGTGTGTTAGATTACTGATGGATTACCTCTAGGGCCTATGCCTGAATCCAGCTCAGACTGATAGGATGAATATTTGCTTTCTGTGACAGTTCCTAAGTGAAATTAGTTTGGACATAACAAAAACATAATCATTCACAGGCCAGACGGTAAGAATTGCCCTTGTTTTTCAAAAATAGGTTTTTCCTTGGGTTGTCATTGAATGTTCCTAATTGTCTTTATGCTGAATTGGTCCAGTTTTGTCCCCGATTAAAACTGACTTGAGCACAAAGCATATTAAGCATATGCAAATATGAAATTTTCTTTTCCATTCAAACAACCTCAGTGGAAAATGCTTGTGCAAACCTACAAACAACATTAACCAAAAATGATCTTTCAAGGAGAGTTTGGGAAAGGAAAAGTGGGAGCAATAGCAGATCCACAGCATGTTACTGAAAGGGGATTTCAAAAAATTTGGTGGATTAAAGTCATCTTTCAGGTTCCACAGTGATGTATAGATAGGCTGGGGCAGGTTATTAGTGAGTTCTTTCAAAGCACAGTATATCAGCCACAGTGATTATACAGACAAGAACAGCTGAGCAATGAGGCCTTCCAACCATACATAAAAAAAGAAAGAGCAAATGAGGATAAAACCCCCTCACATTGAATCACATAAAACTTGCCTTGGTATCAGATCTCCAAACCTGCCTGTAACTATGCAGTGCACATTGAAAAATCAATTGCTGTTTTCTGATCGCTACTGTGTATTAGTCCAATCTGTAAAAACAATGAAAATTAATTTGGCTTGTGCACATGTGCAGCTATTGTGTTTCTTGGATCTGTATTCAGGTGGGTGGATATAAAATCTTATGTAAAATATAGGTTGCAATTATTAAACCAGGAAAGGTATATTTTCAAGGTACTGTGATTAATGTACAGGAGAATAGAATATAAAAATGGGACACACAGTGATGCCCAACCCTGATTTTCTTTTAAATTGTGAATTTCCATCTCTTCTCCTCCAGGGTGTGTCTATGTTACACCTCGCCCCACACAACTAGTTGAGAATTAGTAAGTGGATGACTGCTCCCAGGGTTCCATGAAAGCTGTTCAGTAAGCAGTTGTCAAATGTTACACGACATTGGCTCCTCCTTTTGGTTTAATCTCTCTGTGTGGAACTAACTGGCCGGCACTCTCTAAGACCCCATCATGATATATAACTAAAGTGCCTAAACATTTCAGCAATGAGCATGAAATTGCATGGTGCTAAAATTTGCTGTCAAAATAATGGTGAGGCAAATGGTACTCTGTTATTTATGCATAAGTACTCCAGCAACTTCAGGCAAGGGCAGATTTGCAGTTAAACACAGAGACCCAAAAATTGCTGATAGAGCTCTGCTGCTCCGCCATGAGTTTTGTGAAGGCAGCATCTTATTCTCTGCCTCACTATTGAAATGCAGAATAGTGTGAAGTTGCTATACCTATGTGGTAGATATAACCTAAACTCATCCAGAAAATTAAGTCTTGTTCACTTCAGTCTTAGTACCCTTTAACTATGTGGTATTGTTAATTACTGCCAAACAACTTCCTTGGCAGTGAAAATTGACAATTATTAGTATAGAGTCTCATTTCTTCAGGTTTTAATCATCGTTGGAGATGTTAAAAATGTAGTATTTGAAGCATCATTTACTTTTTCTTTCTGTTTCATTTTTTTCTCTCTTTTGGCAGAATTTTGGTTCTGGGGTCAGGATCTCAATGTTGGATGAATTTCCAGTACCCGACCAGGCACCTGGCACCCAATGTGATTTTTAGCGAGCAGGCCAATTGGTGGGCCCGGGTGCATGCTCACCAGCCAAGTACAGATAGGGTTCAGGCTCTAGAGGCTGAAGGGCAAATAGGAAGCCATCCAGCAATGACACATTGCTGGCTCCACCATCAGATATGGTTGCTACTTATGTCTCACAACAGAGGCGTCCTTTGAAGAGAAATTTAAAACTCTTAATATTAAAATGGCCACAGCAGCCAGATCATCAGCGTAGGGGGACAATCTCTCCACTGGATAGTCAGCAGCATCAATTATGGCCTGACAGCTATGTAAATGGGCAGAGACCAGAGGAGGAAATCCCCACCTGCACATCATTACAGCCTTGGAGGAGGGACCCATGGAGAATGACAAGGTGCCCCAGAGGGAAGGTGGTGGCAGAGTGCTATCGTCACTGGACTGGTAACCTAGAGACTCAGGGTAATGCTGTAAGCAGATGGTGGAATTTGAATTCAATAAAAATCTAGAATTAGAAGTCTAGTGTCAATTGTCATAAAAACCCATCTGGTTCACTAATATCCTTTAGGGAAGGAAATCCTCACCTCGTCTGGCTACACGTGACTCCAGATCTGCAGTGTTGAGGTTGACTCTTAAATGCCCTCTTAAATGGCCTACAATGGTTGTATCAAACCACTAAAAATTCCATAAAAAGGAATGAAACTGGACAGATCACTGGGCATTAACCGCAAACCCAGCCCCGCCAACCCTGCAAGCACCTCCTTACTAACAACTGGAGGCTTGTGCTGAAATTGGGAGAGCGGTCTCACAAACTAGTCAAGCAACAGCCTGACATAGTCATACTCACGGGGAATCATACCACACAGATCATGTCCCAGACACTACCATCACCATCCAAGGGTATGTCCTGTCCCACTGACAGGACAGACCCAGCAGAGTGGTGGCAAGTAGTACGCAGGGGGGAGGGAGTTGCTCTGGGAGTCAACAACATCAACACCAGACTCTATGAAGTCTCATGGCAGCAGGTCAAACATGGGCCAGGAAACCTTCTGCTGATTACCATGTACCGGCCCCCATCCCCACCACCCTCAGCTGATCAATCAGTACTCTATGTTGAATACCACTTGGAGGAAGCACTGAGGGTGGCAAGGGCACAGAATGTATTTTGGGTGGGGAACTTCAATGTCCATCAGCAATGTTGGCTCAATAGCACCACCACAGACTGAGCTGCTAGACTGGATCTGCGACAGGTGGTGAGGGAACCAACAACAGCGAAAAACATACTTGACCTCATCCTCACCAACCTGCCTGCTGCAATGCATTTGACCATGACAGTATCGGTAGGAGTGACCCGTTGAGGATACCCTCCATTGTGTTGTGTGGCACTACCATCATGCTAAATGGGATAGACTTCGAACAGGTCTAACAACTCAAGACTGGGCATCCATGAGGCATTGTGGGCCTCAGCAGCAGCAGGATTGTACTCAACCACAATCTGTAACCTCATGGCCCAGCATATCCCCCACTCTACCATTACCATCAAGCCAAGGGATCAACCCTGGTTCAGTGAAGAGTGCAGGAGGACATGCCAGGAGCAGCACCAGGCATACATAAAAATGAGGTATCAACCTGGTGAAGCTACAAGACAGGACTACTTGTGTGCCAAACTGCATAAGCAGCAAGTGATAGACAGAGCTCAGCGATTCCACAACCAACGGATCAGACCTAAGCTTTACAGTCCTGCCACATTCAGTCGTGAATGGTGGTGGAGGTCCCCAGCATCACAGATGTCAGTCTTCAACCAATTCGATTTGCTCCATTTGATATCAAGAAATGGCTGAAGGTACTGGATACTGCAAAGGCTATGGGCCCTGACAATATTCCGGCAATAGTACTAAAGACTTGTGCTCCAGAACTTGCTGTGCCCCTAGCCAAACTGTTCCAGTACAGCTACAACACTGATATCTACCCAGCAATGTGGAAAATTGTCCAGGTATGTCCTGTCTGCAAAAAGCAGGATGAATCCAATTTTTCCAATTACCGCCCTGTCCGTCTACTCTCAATCATCAGTAAAGTGATGAAAGGTGTCATCAATAGTGCTATCAAGTGGCACTTGCTTAGCAATAACCTGCTCACTTACACCCAGTTTGGGTTCTGCTGGGGTCATTCAGCTCCTGACCTCATTAAAGCCTTGGTGCAAACATGGACAAAAGAGCTGAACTCCCGAGGTGAGGAGAGAGTGACTGCCCTTGACATCAAGGCCACATTTGACTGTGTGGCATCAAGGAGTCCTAGTAAAACTGGAGTCAATGGGAATCAGGGGGAAAACTCTCCACTGATTGGAGTCATACCTAGCATAAAGGAAGATGGTTGTGGTTGTTGGAGGTCAATCATCTCAGTTCCAGGACATCACCGCAGGAGTTCCTCAGGGTAGTGTTCTAGGCCCAACCATCTTCAGATGCTTCATCAGTGATCTTCCTTCCATCTTAAGATCAGAAGTGGGGATGTTCGCTGATGATTGCGCAATGTTCAGCACCATTTGCGACTCCTCAGAAACTGAGGTGGTCCATGTCCAAATGTAGCAAGACCTGGTCAATATCCAGACTTGGGCTAACAAGTGGCAAGTAACATCATGCCACACAAGTGCTAGGCAATGACCATCTTCAACAAGGGAGAATCTAACCATCAGCCATTCGACATTCTGGGGGGATTACCATTGACCAGAAACTGAACTGGACTAGCCATATAAATACTGTGGCTACAAGAGCAGGCCAGAGACTAGGAGTCCTGCAGCAAGTGGCTCACCTCCTGGCTCCCCAAAGCCTGTCCACCATCTACAAGGCACAAGTCAGGAGTGTGGTGGAATACTCTACACTTGCCTGGGCGAGTGCAGCTCCCATAACACTCTAGAAGATTAAAACCATCCAGGACAAAGTAGCCCATTTGACTGGCACCCCTTCCACAAACATTCACTCCCTCCACCACCAACAAGCAGTGGCAGCAGTGTGAGTACCACTACACGATGCACTGCAGATACTCACCAAAGCTCCTTAGGCAGCACCTTCTAAATCCACCACTGCTACCACCTAGAAGGACAAGTGCAGCAGATACATGGGAACACCACCACCTGGAAGTTCCCCTCCAAGCCACTAACCATCCTGATTTGGAAATATATCAGTGTTCTTTCACTGTCGCTGGGTCAACATCCTGGAACTCCCTTCCTAACAGTGCTGTGGGGGCACCTACACAACAGGGACGACAGAGGTTCAAGAAGGCAGCTCACCGCCCCTTCTCAAGGGAAATTAGGGATGGGCAATAAATCTTGCAAAGCCAGTGATGTCCATATTGCATAAATGAATTTTAAAAAAGCAAGTCAGGATGGTGAGATGGGCATTCCTGGCAAGAGAATGAGAAGTGGGGGGAAGGAGTTCCCTAGGTGGAAGGAGCGTTGGCCATGCCAGTCTTTTTGCCAGGAGGCCACCTTCATCCCTTGGCCAGGTTTTGGCCTCATTGGAGGGCCTGCAGTTGGTTTATGGAGAGTGGCCTTTAATTGGCCTAATCAACTGCTCACCGCTTGCAAGTATATGGGCACGTCTGCCTCCAGTCCCCTTCTGCAGTTGTTTATAAATCCAGCCCTTTATTTCTCATTTTGCACCTGATTTGATATTGGATCCATCCACTCATTTGCACTTCCAAACCAGCCCTTGTGCTGTTAATTTTTCCAATCCTTCAATTTGATTAGTTAAATTGCTTGCCCTGTTCACTCAGATACCAGATGCCTGGTTTCCCTCAATGCTGCAACTGGAAAACATCAAAACATCACCACGATGAAAAGAGAAAGGGCAAGTCTAACTAATGGTGAACAGCTTGTTGTTCTGCTACAGCAAATTATGGTCAAAGGAGCTTGTGGTTTGCCATTCTGCAGTACAATGGCATTTGTACACATCTTCTGTCCCAATGTCAAAAAGACCTTCACTCTTTACAAATACATTAAGAGTAAGAGGATAACTAGGGAAAGAGTAGGGCCCATTAAGGACCACAGTGGTAATTTGTGTGTGGAGCCGGAAGATGTAGGTAGGGTTCTAAATTAATACTTTGTGTCGGTGTTTGCAAGTGAGAGAGACAACGTGGGTATTGAAATCGGGCAGAAGGATTGTGACATAATTAAAGAAATTAGCATAGAAAGGGAGGAGGTTCTAAGTGATCTGGCAGGCTTAAAAGTAGATAAATCTCCAGGCCCGGATGAAATGTATCCTAGGCTGTTGGGTGACGCAAGGGAGGAGACAGCAGGGACGCTGACAATAATTTTCAATACCTCTCTGGCCAGAGGAGAGGTGCCAGAGGACAGGAGGATAGCCAATGTGGTACCATTATTCAAGAAGGGAGGAAGGGAACTACAGGCCAGTCAGTCTAACCTCAGTGGTGGAGAAACTATTGGAAGCAATTCTGAGAGACAGAATTAATCTACACTTGGAGAGGCAGGGATTAATCAAGGACAGTCAGCATGGTTTTGT
The DNA here is from genome assembly GCF_017639515.1 of Carcharodon carcharias. Lineage (NCBI taxonomy): Eukaryota > Metazoa > Chordata > Chondrichthyes > Lamniformes > Lamnidae > Carcharodon > Carcharodon carcharias. The sequence continues at coordinate 85,074,711 of NC_054482.1, forward strand.
TAAGGAAAGGTCATGCCTGACCAATTTGATTGAATTTTTCGAATAGGTGACCAGGTGTGTAGATGAGGGCAAAGCATTTGACGTAGTCTACTTGGACTTCAGCAAGGCTTTTGATAAGGTCCCGCATGGGAGACCGATAATGAAGGTAAGAGCCCATGGGATCCAAGGCAATTTGGCAAATTGGATCCAGAATTGGCTGAGTGGCAGGAAGCAGAAGGTGATGGTCGAGGGCTGTTTTTGTGACTGGATGTCTGTGTCCAGTTGGGTTCCACAGGGATCAGTGTTGGGTCCCTTGCTGTTTGTGGTATATATAAACGACTTAGACTTGAACGTAGGAGGGTTGATCAGTAAGTTCACGGAAGACACGAAAATCGGTGAAGTGATAAATAGTGAAGAGGATAGCCTTAGATTACAGGAGGATAAAGATGGGCTGGTCAGATGGGCTGATCAGTGGCAAATGGAAGTTAATCTGGATAAGTGTGAGGTGGTGCACTTAGGCAGGACAAACAAGGCACAGGAATACACAATGAATGATAGGACCCTGGGAAGTACAGAGGATCAGAGGGACCTTAGCGTGCATGTCCACCGGTCCCTTAAGGTAGCAGGATAGGTAGATGGGGTGGTTAAGAAGGCATATGGGATACTTCCCTTTATTAGCCAAGGCATAGAATATAAGAGCAGGGAGGTTATGCGGGAACTGTATAAAACGCTGGTTAGGCCGCAGCTAGAGTATTGCATGCAGTTCTGGAATCTGCATTATAGGAAGGATGTGATTGCACTAGAAAGAGTGCAGAGGAGAGTTACCAGGATGTTGCCTGGGCTGGAAAGTTTTAGTTATGAGGAGAGATTGGATAGACTGGGGTTATTTTCCCTGGAGCACAGGAGATTGAGGGGGGACATGATTGAGGTGTATAAAATTATGAGGGGCGTAGATAGGGTAGACAGGAAGGAACTTTTCCCCTTGGTGGAGGGATCAATAACCAGGGGGCATAGAGTTAAGGTAAGAGGCAGGAGGTTTAGAGGGGATGTGAGGAGGAATGTTTTCACCCAGAGGGTGGTGGGAATCTGGAATTCACTGCCTGAAAGGTTGGTAAAGGCAGATACCCTCATAACATTGAATAAGTGTTTGGATGTGCACTTGTGATGCCTTGGCGTACAAGGCTATGGGCCTAGTGCTGAAAATGGGATTAGAATAGTGAGGTACTTGTTTGACTGGCACAGACTCAATGGGCCGATTGGCCTTTTTCTGTGCTGTGGACCTCTATGACTCTATGACCCTTTTGAGCTGAAGTGCTACCTCTGTAGTGTCAAGGCCAATGGGTTGAGGGAAAGTGCATTCTTATGTTTTCCCCAGATAGTGATGAAGCAGGAAAGACAATTGCTTCTCCCCCCTATTTTCTTGTAACTTTCCCCTCTTGAAGCTGGCACTTATGGCGAGACTTTATTTTCCTGGGAAGGCACAACGGCCTTTTATTTCCATTGAGCATCTGTTCTCAGGAAAAAGGAAGGCTGAGCGGCAATTTGGTAAAGATCATTAAGATTATGAAGGCATTTTATAATAATGGCATAGAGAAATGTTTCTACTTACGGGAAAGTAGAAACTATGGGTCATAAATATAGGATAGTCACCAATAAACCCAATGAATAATTTAGGTGGAATATCGTTACCTCGACTTAGAGTGTGGAACTCGCTACCCCAAGGAGTGGTTGATACAAATAGCATAGATCCATGTGAGGGAAAGCTGAATAAATACATGAGGGAGAAATGAATAGAAGATTAGACTGATAGGGTTAGATGAAGTGGGATGGTTGGATACTCATGTGGAGCACAAACATCGGCATGGGCAAGTTGTGCTGAATTGCCTGTTTTCTCATGTATTTCTCTCAGTTTGGAATTCTGGTGTTACAAACCAACCTCAATCTAATTGAATGAAGAAGATGCTTGAGAGGCTGAATGGTCTATTTCTGTTCTTATGATAAGCTATTTATTTATTGGAACATTTCAGCTAAGTCCGATCTTGCCCTTACCAAGCATTCCCATACAATCTACCAACAGGTCTAGCCATTTTCCCTCCCTGAACCTGTGCTACCTTGGCTTTTACCAATATTGCAATTTTCCTGGTTTTTGTAGCTCTCTGGTGTACAACTCAGTATATTCCCTGACTGAGGGATTGGGAAGCTCACTACTGTGGCTTTGATATATTGCAACATATGTCAATACCATGAAATATCACAGTTCGAAATATCACAAATTTCAAAACTCAATCTCAAGGACATACTGGCAGAACTATCATTCATTCTGTTCTGCTATGTAAAATATTCTGTGAAGGAATGTGCTCAAGGCATCTTTGTTCACGTACATTGAACATTTTCCATGAAGTCATTGTCTTGACTCAAGCAAAAGAAAACTTTGTTTTTATGGATAAATTGGTGCTTTTTCTACCATGCAGCTTTAACCAGGGACAAAACAGAACTGATTTAGGAAGTTGGACAATTATAGATATTCACCATGGTTGGTGATCACTTTTATTATGACATACCTGGCCCTGCTTTTGAACCCTGTTACGGATATCATGCCATACCTTCAGGCCTGAGGAGGCATTGTTTTGCTGCGTGAAAGTTTAACCTTTGCAATGCTACCTGGCATTAAATTAGATCTCTAAGTTGTTGGCAGGAACAAAAACAGCATTTACCACTGACCAGTCTTACCTGAAGAGCGTAATTTGTTTTGTCAAAGAGGCTGCTGATAACATCCCTCAGGCACATTGGATTTATTCAAAGGGAAATAAAATGGCCTGTGGTGTGTGCAGCAGCCACCTAATGATTGAATGTTTATAAGGGGGATTTGACAAGACAGAGGGTCAGAGGGATGGATATATGCACTTTTAACGAGGGATCATTAACTCTTTTGTCTGAGAAGAAAATGTGGTTTGGAAAGAGAGCACACTTCCTGACTGTACTCCACCACTGGAATAAAACAGCAAATACAGCCCTACTTTATATTTCAGTGAAATACCTAGACTTCGAGTAATTAGATTTTATGAAAAGACAACACCTCCCAAAACTTTCTCTCTCTTCCCCCCACCACCCCCCCCCCACCAAATTATTGGAGGCGCAGGCACATGGGAACAACTCTACCTCCATGGTTCCCTCCAAGTCACACACCATCCTGTCTTGAAGACTTGAACGTATATCATTCTTCCTTTATTGTCAATGGGTAAACATTTTTGGAACCCCCCACCTAACAGCATGATGGAAGTGCCTTCACAAAATGGGCTGCAGCAGTTCAAGAAAATTACTCAACACCACAGCCTCAAGGACAGCTAGAGATGGGAAACATATGCTGGCCTTGCTAGTTATACCCAAATCCCAAGAATGAAGAAAAAGTATAAACTACAACTTACATTTTATAGTGCTGCTTACATGAAGAAAATGTTGAAGAGTAGAAAAGGTATTAAAACAATGGAAACTGAGCAGGAGTCAAGAGGCCCATGCCTCAGGGTCCCCTGCAAATATTGGCCTGGTAAAATTATAGCTTAATTTAATCATAGTATATTGTGATATGATTTACTTTATTATTATTGTAATATATAAATATTATAAAGGCCTATTTACCTTTCTGGAACTCAGGGAGTCACTGCAGCTCAACAAGAATACAATGGTGCAGTATACTTTGGGAGAGGACATGTGCTGCCAATTTTTGAATTGGCATTTGCAGGAAGCTGGAGATGAGGATACTATGTGAGTTACTCACCAAAGAATTCCCAACCACAGTATTTGCATGGCGTGAAACTTCTGTTAAGCTTCTGGTCAGAAATAGGGTGTTGATTGTAAACAGCGTAGTAGTGGTGAAAGAAAGCTGTCCGTGCAAAAAGTTAAGGGGAGGAGCAGGGATTGGGCATTGGATAGACTCGGGTTGTTTTTGTTGGAGCAGAGAAGACTGAGGAGCAGCCTGATCAAGGTGTACAAGATTATGAGGGGCATGGACAGGGTGGATAGGGAGCAGCTGTTCCCCTTAGTTGAAGGGTCAGTCACGAGGGGACATAAGTTCAAGGTGAGGGGCAGGAGGTTTAGGGGGGATGTGAGGAAAAACTATTTTACCCAGAGGGTGGTGACAGTCTTGAATGTGCTGCTTGGGAGGATGGTGGAGGCGGGTTGCCTCTCTTCATAACTTAAATGTTTCATCCCAGGCAACATCCTGGTGAATCTCCTCTGCAGCACCTCCAATGCAATCACTGGATGTGGCAACGAGAACTGCACACAGTACTCCAGCTGTGGCCTCACCAAGGTTCTATACAACTCCAGCATGACCTCCCTACTTTTGTAATTTGTGCCTCGATTGATAAAGGCATGTGTCCCATATGCCTTTTTCACCACCCCGCTAACATGCCCCTCCGCCTTTAGAGATCTATGGACACACACGCCAAGGTCTCTTTGTTCCTCAAAACTTTCTAGTGTCATGCCGTTCATTGAATACTTCCTGTCAAATTACTCCTTCCAAAGTGTATCACCGCTCAGTTTTCAGGGTTAATTTCCATCTGCCACTTATCTGCCCATTTGACAATCCCATTTATATCTTTCTGTAGCACAAGACACTCAACCTCACTGTTAACCACCCAGCCAATCTTTGTGTCATCCACAAACTTACTTATCCTACCCCCCACATAGTCATCTATGTCGTTTATATAAATGACGAATAATAGAGACCTAGCATAGATCCCTGTGGTACGCCACTGGACACTGGCTTCCAGTCACTAAAGCATCCCTCTGTCATCACCCTCTGTCTCCTACAACTAAGCCAATTTTGAATCCACCTTATCAAATTACCCTGTATCCCATGTGCATTTGCCTTCTTTATAAGTCTCCCATGTGGGACCTTGTCAAATGCTTTGCTGAAATCCATATAAACTACATCAACTGCACTATCCTCATCTACACACCTGGTCACCTCCTTAAAAAATTCAATCAAATTTGTTAGGCATGACCTCCCTCTGACAAAGCCATGCTGACTATCTTTGATCAAAGCTTTCCTCTCCAAGTGGAGTTAGATTCTCTCCTTCAGGATCACAGAAACACAAACACACATGGAAGGAAACAAAATGCTGGAGATGGTTGGAAAAGTACAGTGGGGCAAGGTAATGGAGGGACTTATAGATGATGTCAGAGAGTTCAAAGTTATTTTCTTTTTTACCCAGTTCTCTTTGTTCTCTATTAGGCATGCACTGCTCTCTGCCTAGGTGAGCAAGCAGACAGAAGACTTGACCTCAAATATATACCAATGCTGCTCTTCAGCCAGCCATTAAGAAAGGTTAAAAACCTTCAAGAGTGACTTGCATTTGATCAACCTTTGGCTGTCTGTTCACCATGACATTCCTGCAGCTGCCAATCTGCTCAACCACACCCTCACTCCACGTTTGATGCCCTCAGCCCCAACAACTACATTTCAGAAGTACTTCATTGGCTGTAAACATCCAGAGGTCATGAAAAGCACTACATAAATATAAGTTTATTCATTCCCATTAAAACAATTACTGTCTCTCATCCTGGCCATTCCCCATGATATGTCAATCATCTCCACTCCCTTCAGTGCAAAGGATACAATCTTGAATGGATATGGCAGACAAGTAATTTAGCATTCACTGCCAGATCTGCCTGGACCACGTAAAGCACCATTGGCTCTTGCTCTTGTCTGCAAAACTGTTCACTATTCCAGGATCATCCTGGAATGCAAAGGTAACCTTTGGTTTCTTTTCTCTATTGCAAACCCTTCCCTTAAACCCCTCTCCTTTGCTTTCTCCAACCTCACCTCCAGCAAGTGTGAGGAGCTCATAAATTTGTAACTAAGATTGAGACCATCCGATCAGCTGCCTCTGGCACTTCTCTCCCTTCCTCCTAGCCTACTGAGCCAAGCTTCTTCTAAGGGACTCCCTGTCCTAGCCTTAAATTTGTATCTTTCTCTAGTTTCTTTTCTATCTCCCCGCATGCCTTCTGTGAGTTCATCTTATCCATGAGACCCACCTCCTGTCCCTCAACATATTCCCACTAAACTACTGGCCACCTGACTTCCCTTCAAGGCTCTGTTAGCTGATGTTGTAAATGGCCCCTATTCTTTTGAATCTGTTGTCATCACTCCTCAAAAAAACCAACCTTTGACCCCTCAGTCTTGCACACTCCATCAATGGCAGCCGTGCCTACAAGTGCCTGGGTACTAATCTCTCCACCTCACTTTCCTCCTTTAAGACACTCTTTTAAAACAGAAAATGCTGAAAAAGCTCAGCAGGTCTGGCAGCATTTATGGAGCGGGACACAGGGTTAATATTTCGAGTCCAATGTGATTCTTCTTCAGAAGGAAAGTCACATCGGACTCGAAACATTGGGCCTGAACATCCTCGGAGTGGCATTCGGATTCAGATTGCCACCCTGCTCCTAGTTTTTTACCTTAGTTTTTTTCCATCCTGTCTCGCCCGACCTTCTGACTCAGGTCGGGCAAGATCCGGGCAGTGCAGCAAGCCCCCGGGGCCCAGCATCGAAGGGCAGCTCAGGCAGAGGCAAAGACACTGTGTACCCTTTTTTTATGGCACTAGCTGCCATAAAGCAGGGAAGTTAAAGGTCCATTGAAGTTTGAAGGTCCTTGCCAGGCCAGGGAGAAGTTAAATGTATAAGGTAAGTGGGTGGGTGGTTCGAGAGGGAGGTCAGTGGGGAAAGGTTGGGCCTTCGGTAGGGTCAGGTCGGGCCTCGTAAGGGGTTCTCACCTCTGGGGAGATGGTGTCAGGCCTTGAGGTGGGAAGTCAGCTTGGGTTGGGTTGGGGTGTTGGCCCTGGGGCGATGTTGGGGGTGGAAGTCATGCCTGGGTGGGGGCAGGTTGGGCTTCGGGATGGGGCAGTTGGGCCTTGGTGGGTGGATGGAGTATTGGGCCAGGGGTGGGGGAGGGTGAAGGGGGTGTGAGGTGGGGGGGCATGTGGGTTCGGGCCAGGGCATCGGGCCTTGGGCGTGGGGGATGGTGGTGTTGTGTCAGCTCAGGCCTCAGGGAGGGTGTCGGGCCTCGGGGTGGGTGTGTCAGCTCGGGTCAGGGTGTTAGGCCTTTGGGCGGGTGGGTGTTGGGTTGGGTTGGGCCTAGGACCGGTGGGGATGAGAGTCAGGGGTGTTGGGGAAGAGTCCCCATGGGGTTGGGGAATCCCATGGGTTGGAGAGTTCCTGTTGGGGGTGTAGCCTCTTGGGGATGGAGGGAGTCCTGTGGGACTCTGTAGTAATTATAGTTTTGAGAAACTGTAGCTTTAAGAATAATCCTGTGTTGTAAGATCAAATGATCTGCATAAACCAAAGGAGGGAGTACTTTAGTTACAGAATGTGGTGCACACATGTAGTTGCTGCTGCTGTCCTGTAAATAAAGTTAAATGTGTCCACCAAGAAAAGTTGCCTGGAAAATCAACTTTATAACAAGCTAACGATGAGGATGAATCAGATCTGGTACTGTCCCTCACCCAGCGATTGTGAGTATCTAAGATAATTAAAAAGAAGAGAAGAGATACTCATACGAGATGCCACAGTTTGGCAGAACTGATTCCTTTGAACCAACCACAGATGATTGGTCTCAACATACAGAACGTCTTGCGTTCAAGCCAATGAAATCATGGGGGAGGAAAAGAGGAGAACGATTCTCCTGAGTATTTGTGGGAGCAAGACCTACAGTTTAATTTGAAGCCCCTCTGATCGATTCACAAGCGATTTAAGGGGTGCAAAATGGCACCGTTCTCCTAGTTAGGCAGGAATAGTCAACCGAAAGCGCCGTGAAAAGCCATGACTCCACTGTGAAGCGGGAAACAGCCCCCGCTAACCGAAAATTTAGAGGAAACAACTTAGCAGCAAAGTCAAAAACTAATTTTGATCAACATGGAAACACTCATACTCTTAACAATTGGCAATTGAAAAAGGTAGGGTGCTATTTTTGTCACAGAAGTGGACACATATTGAAAAGTTGCAAAGGAAGATTTAAACAGGCTTCCAGGCAACAATCAAAGTCCAAGGAAGTATATAGAGTAAAAGAGCCAGAAACAACCAATTCTGACATTTATTCATTATTCAACATGAAAGTTGGGAAAATAGAGCCGATCATTGTCACAGTGCAAGCGAATAGTAAACCATTAAAAATGGAAATAGACACAGGTGCTTCTACTAAAGTAATATGAAAACACACTTTCAGATATTTAAATAAAGGTGATTAACAATTAAATATGGAACAAACATTTGCCAAGTTGAAGATGTACACAGGCGAAGAAATCCAGGTAAAAGGTATCAACAGAGTAACTGTTCATTATAGACACCAATCAGCGCAGCTACCAGTGATGATGGTAAAAGGTGAAGAGCCAAGCCTTCTAGGTCATGATTGGCTGAAAGAGATTAAATTAAACTAGACCAAAATTTTCCAGTTGTGAGCAGGGGAAGTGCGAGAGCTGCTAAAAAAAATGACACCGTCTTCAAGGATGAACTGGGAAAAATCGAAGGTCTACAGGCCAAGACTTAGTTGAACCAGAAGCAACCCCTTGCTGCTTGAAAGCAAAACCGGTGCCTTACACCCTGAGAGAGAAGGTTGACACTGAGTTGAGCCAGCCAGAGAGGCTGGGTTCATAAAAGTGTTTCAGTTCTGAGTGGGCAGCACCCATAGTCCCTGTCCTTAAACCAAACGAGACCATCCGGATCTGTGGGGACTATAAACTAACAGTCAACAAAGCAGGCAAACTGGACAGGTACCCTATTCCCAACATTGAAGATCTCTGTGCCAAACTAGCAGGAGGGACAACATATACAAAGCTTGACATGAGTCACGCATATCAGCAACTGGAGCTGGATGATGCCTCCCAAAGAATTTTTTAAAATTTATTCGTTCACAGGACATGGGTGTCGCTAGCTAGGCCAGCATTTATTGCCCATCCCTAACTGCCCTTGTTCAGAAGGCATTTAAGAGTCAACCACATTGCTGTGGGTCTGAAGTAACATGTAGACCAGACTGAGTAACGACAGCAGATTTCCCTCCCTACTGGAAAGACCATAAATACCCACAAAATGTTATATCAATACACAGGCCTGCCCTCCGGTGTTTCCTTGGCCTCTGCCATTTTTCAGAGGATGATGGAGAGCTTGCTACAAGGGCTACCTCAAGTTGTGGTCTACCCGGACGATGTACTGATAACTGGATTCACAGAAAAGGAACATTTGGCTAATCTAGAAGAGGTCCTGAAATGATTTTTAGAAGAAGGAGTGCGCTGAAAGAAGGAAAAATGCACTTTTCAGGCAAATGAAGTCATTCATTTGGGCCACTAGATAGATGCCCTGTTGAAGAGAAGGTTAAAGCAATCAGAGAGGCACTTGCATCTAAGAATGTCTCTGAACTTAAGTTATTTTTAGGGATGGTAAATTATTATGGCTGATTTCTACCAAATTTATCAACTGTTCTAGCCGCTCTACATTCACTGCTAAAGAGAAAGCAGCTTGGGTTTGGGAGTCACTCCAAGAAGAAGCTTTCATTAAAGTAATACAGCTCTTGCACTCTTCAAGTTTGTTAGTGCACTACGACCCGACAAAGGAATTGGTGCTAACCTGCGATACGTCCCCCTATGGAGTGGGAGTGGTAATATCTCACAAGATGGACAATGGTACAGATAGGCCAATAGGCTATGTATCCAGGACACTTACCACAGCTGAAGGATATTCTCAGATCAAAAAGGAAGATCTATTGATTATTGTTGGTGTAAAGAAATTCCACCAATACATGCACATATGACATTTCACGATAGTATCAGACCACAAACCACTTTTGAGTCTGTTTAGCGAGGAAAAGACTATACCTCCCTTGTATTCTGCAAGAATACAAAGATGGGCTCTAATTTTGGCAGCATATGAATACACCTTTGTACATAGACCAGGGATTCATATAGCAAATGCTAATACCCTAAGTCACCTCCCTTTGCAAGAGAACAATCATCATGAGCAGAATTTTCTGCCTGTCAGGCGGGCCGGTCGGGAGCGGGTACAGGCGGGTGCCTGCGATTGGCTCCATGCCATACCATTTTACCACCATTTTCAATGATTTGTCAGCATCAATGGTATCAACCACATAAAGACTGCACCGTACCATCTATCATTTAATGGACTGGCGGAAAGGGCAGTACAAGCTTTTAAGGCCAGAATGAAAAAGTTAACAGGTGAATTGTTGGAAATTAGACTTGCTCATTTCATATTTCACTACAGAGCAACCCTCCCACACTACGATAGGAGCAACACCTGCAGAATTACTGATGAGGCACCATCTTCCATCAAGACTAAGCCTGATACTTGCCAATTTGGGAGGGGAAGGTGGAGAAATGTCAAGGGAACCAAAAAATGATTTGCATAGTCGTGAGCAACAATTTACTGTAGGAGAAGCAGTATATGTAAGGAATTTCAGTGGAGGACCAAAGTGGTTACTTGGTAAAGTAAGCTCTGTGACCGGACCATTGTTGTAACATGTGAAAGTGGAGGGCCAGATAACCCGTAAGCATGTGGATCATTTAAGAAAAAGGGAGGTAACCCAATAAAATGATGTTCCACCTGTAAACATTGCTGAACCTGTGGAGCTGCGACGTTCCACATGGATCAAGAAACCACCTGAAAGACTGAACTTGTAATTTCATGACCTGCGTAAATATTGTAATGTCATGAGATAAATATCCTTGTAAATACAAAATGTACGGAAACGTTAAAGGGGGAGGAATGTAGTAATTATAGCTTTGAGAAATGTAGGACCTTAGCTGTAAGAATAATCCTGTATTTTAAGGTCACATGATCTGTGTAAACCAATGGGTTAGCAGCTCAAGGAACCTCAAGGAGGGAGTTCTTTAGTTATAGAGTTTGATGCGCACTTGTAGCTGCTGCTGCTGTCTTGTAGATAAAGTTAAATGTGTCCACCAAGAAAGGTTGCCTGGAAAATTAACTCTCTAACAGATTCTAACTATTGATGTAACCCAGTCGGAACCATCCAAAGTTTGCAATTTAAATTGCATTTTTGGATGGATTCCAGCGCAGGGCAATTGCCCAGGGGAAGTTTGCACTTCCAGGCAATTGCCATGCAAACCATACCTGGGAACTTCCAAAAGAGATTCCCCAGAATATCTTTGGGGTATCTCTCCCCAATACGACACCCTAGAGCTCGGAAATTACAGCGCATTAACTCTGTTTCTCTCGCCACAGATGCTGGCAGACCTGTTGTGTTTTTCCAGCATTTTTTGTTTTCATTTCAGATTTCCAGCACCCGCAGTATTCTGCTTTTAGTATACTCATTAAAACACACCTCTGACCAAGTTTTTTGTCATCTTCCCTGATACCTTCTTATGTCTTGTTGTCATTTTTTGTTTTAGATCTCTCCAATGAAGCACCTTGAGACATTCCATTATGTTAAGAGATGCTACTGCTGATTTTTCCATTCCCTACCCAGAAGGAAAATAATGGACACAGTTACATCATACTGTGTGTCTATTTCCTGTCAGCCAATCAGGGAGTATCATTAACGTTGATCTCTACGCAGTCAGTCCAGACAGTCGTATTATCCTGTATGCAGCAAGTGTGTCTTACAGGACATGACAAATAGGGAACATTAGAGGAAAACCCTTATTTATTCATGCAGCCCTGCATACCAGAAGGGGCAGTAATGGAATTTTATTTTTACTTTGTCCTGTTCTGTCCCATTTATTCTCTCTCTTATCTGTTAATCTCAAATGTTGTGTGTTCAGAAGAAGATAGGTGTGGGAATGCAACAAACTGTTACAATTTTCTTGTGCAATGTCAAAGCATGTAAATGTGGTAGCAAAGTGCTGTTCTCACTTTCCAGGTCCTCCAGACATTGATTAAGGAATGTGATTTTTCACACGGCACTGCAATCTAATTAACACCTATTAAAGCTTTAAAGAACTCTTTACTTGGGTCTCACTCCCGGTCTATTGAAGTTACTGAAATAGGTCAATGAGTAGAAGGAGCCTCAATTTGAAAGTTTCACTATTCAGAATTCCACTGCAGCATGAAATTTGCAAAGGGAGGAGACACTACATGCCTTGTCATCCCAATCAAAAGCACTCCAGAAATCTGGGAAGGGCATCAGTGACTGAGCTAACATAATTCTGGTGGAAAGGGTCCTCCCCTCCAAGTGAAAGTGTTTCTGCCCTGGCTATTCTAAAAGGGTGACTGTCACAACTAGTACTTAGCTTTAATACTTAAAAAGCTGCAAAATAATTAACATTTATGTAGGACCATTTTCCATTCTAGTTTTGTAAATGTAAAAATGTTTTTCTTAAAGTAATGAGTGCATATGGAGACATTGACTGGTGGAGTTATTGAGCTCAAAATATGAGAGCTTAAATAAACATAAATGGAAATACAGCTATTAAACTAGAGTGCTTCAGTGATCTTACCATTGTAATTGTGCGTCAATTTTCTTCCAGACTTGGATTAATAACAGCTTCAAGTTATTCTACAATATCTTTCCATAGTTCTGGCTTGGATAAAGTTGTATGGCATTGATTACTCTCCAATACCCTGCCCAATTAGCTATTTTTCATTTAAGAGCCTAGACTGTGAATTTTGGCAAGCTGTTTTATCATTTATGCTCCCCAATAGTGGTGAAGGCGAATGAAACATGACCTCATAAATTAATGGCTGTGGGCTAAAGAATTTCTGTCCTCTTGATGGCGATCCCTCTAAAACATTCATACTCCCAAGAAGACAGTGTACAGAGCAGCATTCAACAAACATGAGTCGATTAAAATGGCACCAGGTCTGAAATCCTTGTACCCACAGATGTCAACTGTCAGCCAATGTCTAAGTTATACAAAGTTCCTCCTGGGTTGGTATTACTTTGATAAAGTTAAGACCCAGGACTGACCTGAAAGGAGCTACCAGATTCACCATCTGTAATGCAGTTGGATATCTGATATCACCTGTTTTTTTCCCCTTTCACTTCAGTTTTTCCAGTAATTTCAAATTTAACTCACAAACTAAAGACACATTTATATATCACCTTTCACAACCTCAGGGGGTCCCAAAGCACTTTACATCCAATTAAGTGTAAAAGGTAGTCACTGTTATAATGTAGGAATAATGGTCATTGGTACATGGGTCTGCTGTATTCCAGGGGAACCACTCAGACAAACAAAGTAGTACGCATTCCTGACTACCTTTCAATAAATCATTTACAAATTGGCATCATATCCTGCCTAATCCTGTTTTACCCAATACTCACATGTGTACTTTTCTGCAGCATTGCTAGAGGATGAGCAGGAGTAGGAGCCAAGCTAATTCATCCAAAGTTCTGTGATATTGAGGCCAATTATATCAGCATTCTATTATTCCACCTGTTAATTCAGCAAAGCTTGGTAATCAAATTTGACTTATATACATATTAATTTACCAACTGAGGCAATTGGAAGGCCTTTTCCCTGGCGTTTAAACAAACTATTCACAAAACTGAAAGCACTGCAATACTTCTGGGCTAGAAAAAGAATTAAATGATCTCATGATGTTCCCACTTCTGATACAAAATCAATGATTCTTAACCATATATAGACATTAGGTTCAGACTCTGAGTAGTGCAGTTGATGTTGTGTATATGGACTTTCAAGTACCACATAATAGACTTGTTTGCAAAATTAAAATTCATGGGATTAAGGGGACTGTGGCAGTGTGGATATGAAAGTGGGCAAGGGACAGAAAGCAGAGAGTAGTAGTGAAAGGTTGTTTTCAGACTGGAGAGAAGTGTGCAGTGTTATTCCCCAAGGGTAAGGTATTACAGCCAGGTATTACTCTTTTTGATATGTATCAGTGACTTGGACTTGGACTTGGGCATAATTTCAAAATTTTCAGATGACACAAAACTCAGAAATGTAGTAATTAATGTGTAAGATAGTAACAGATTTCAGGAGGGCATAGACAGACAGGTGAAACGGGCAGACAACATAGCAGATGACATTTAAAACAGAGAAGTGTGAAGGGATATATTCTGGTAGGAAGAATGAGGTGAAGCAATCTTAAAGGGATGCAGGAAGAGAGAGATATGGGGTGCAAGTCTTTGGAGATGGCAGGATAAGTTGACAAAGCTGTTAAAAGGTATATAAGACTTTGTTAATAGAGGAACAGAGCAAGGAAGTTATGCTAAATCTTTATAAAACACTGGTTAGGCCCCAACAGGAGTACTGTGTTCAATTCTAGGCAACACACTTCAGGAATAACGTCAAAGCTGGAGATGGTACAGAAGAAATTTCCTAATGTAGTTCCAGGAATCCAAAAGTCTCCTTCAGATATATAAGTAATAAAAGGAGGAATGGGGCCAATTAGGGACCTAAAATTTGACTTACGTTGTTGTGACATAGGGAACTGCAGCAGCCACACAGTAAGATGCAACAGACAGAAATAAGATAAATAACCAAATAAACTGTTCTAGTGGAATTGGTCGAGCAACAGCAGAACTCCCCAGCTCCTCTTTTTCATGTCCACCTTAGAGGAAGATGTTGTGTCGATTTAACATTTCATTGTAAAGGCAACATCTCTAACACTGCAGTTCCTCAGTGTTGCACTGAAGTGTCAGCCTAGATTATGTGCTCAATCTCTGAAGTCCCATAACTTTCTGTGAGAGGTGAAAGTAACATCAGTGAGCCACAGCTAACATCCAATAGATGTTGTGGTGGGATTTTCTCAGAACCACTAGAAGCTGTGGTAGGTTTTCAAAATTTTTAGCTCCACTGAGAGCACAGAAAGGCAGTTTGACTGGATTGGAATTTAGGCCCCCAAAATGAAGACAACTTGCATTTTTTCCAATTAAAGTTGATGTTCAATAGCTCCTTCCATAACATGAAACATAAAAACCTACAAATTTGCAAGTGTGTGTGCACATGTGTGATGATGGAGATGTTGGGGGGGCGGGGTAAGACAGAGTACTTAGAAAAAAAAATCATTTATTTATATTGTGCCTTCCACAACCTCAGGACATCTCATTGCCCTTTAAAGCCAATGAAACACATTTGAAGTGTACTGTTGTATTGAAGGAAACATTACAGCCAATTTGTGCACAACAAACTCCCACAAACAGCAAAGAAATGACCAGAAAAATCAGCTTTTGTGATGTTGATGGAGGTATAAATATATTGATCAGGACAGGGGCAATAAGTCCTCTGTTCTTCTTTGAAATAGTACCATGGGATCTTTCACATCCACCGAGGGAGCTTGAAAGACAGCATCTCCAACAGTGCAGCATTCCCTCAGTACTACACTGCAGTGACAGCCTGGATTTTTGAACCCACATAAGACATAGTAGCAGAAATTAGGCCATTCGGCCCATCGAGCCTGCTCCACCATTCAATCATGGCTGATAAGTTTCTCAACCCCATTCTCCCACCTTCTCCCTGTAACCTTTGATCCCCCTACCAATCAAGAAAGTATCTATCTCCATCTTAAAAACACTGAATCACCTGGCCTCCACAGCCTTCTGTGACAATGAATCCCATAGATTCACCAATATCTGGCTAAAGAAGTTTCTCCTCATCTCTGTTCTAAAAGGTCTTCCCTTTACTCTGAGGCTGTGCCCTCAGGTCTTAGTCTCTCCTACTAATGGAAACATCTTCCCCACGTCTAGGCCTTTCAGTATTCTGTAAGTTTCAATCAGATCCCCCCTCATCCTTCTAAACTCCATCGAGTTTGGACCCAGAGTCCTCAAACATTCCTCATATGTTAAGCCTTTCATTCCTGGGATCATTCTCGTAAACCTCCTCTGGACCCTCTCCAGGGCCAGAATATCCCTCCTGAGATACAGGGCCCAAAATTGCTCACAATATTCTAAATGTGGTCTGACCAGAGCTTTATAAAGCCTCAGCAGCACATCCCTGCTCTTATATTCTAGTCATCTCGAAATAAATGCCAAACATTGCATTTGCCTTCCTAACTACCGACTCAACCTGCAAGTTAACCTTAAAAGAATCCTGGACTAGGACTCCCAAGTTCCTTTACACTCCAGATTTCTGAAATCTCTCCCCATTTAGAAAATAGTCTATCCCTCTATTCTTCCTACCAAAGTTCATGACCTTACACTTCCCCACATTGTATTCCATCTGCCACTTTTTTGCCCATTCTCCTAACCTGTCCAAATCCTTCTGCAGCTTTCCCGCCTCCTCAATACTACCTGTCCCTCCACCTATCTTTGTATCATCCGCAAACTTAGCCAGGATGCCCTCAGTTCCTTCACCTAGATCATTAATGTATAAAGTGAAAAGTTGTGGTCCCAACACTGACCCCTGCGGAACTCCACTAGTCACTGGCCGCCATCCTGAGAAAGACCCACTTATCCCCACTCTCTGCTTCCTGCCAGACAACCAATCTTCTATCCACGCTAGCAACTTGCCTCTAACACCATGGGCTCTTATCTAATGAGAAAACTCCTATCGAGTTAAGTGTTACATTTCGAGAAGTCACACAGCAAAGGAGAACCGGACAGGCGCCAGGAGCTCCTGCAAAAAGCCAGGATTTCCCCTGCTCCCAAGCTGTCACGAGTCCCAAACTGGGCTGGAACCGAAGACTCTGTCTCCCACAGCGGCTCTTTGTGCAGCATGACCTCGGCCCGCGTGACAGCAGGCTCCCTATTCAGACATGCGCTCCTTATATGGCATCGAAGGGCCGCACACTGAAATTCCATAATTGTGACTAGAGCGTGATTGACAGAGTAAGCGACCAATAGATTCCCGGAGGGGGCGGGGGCAATCTCCAGTGCGAGACACAGGCGAAACGTGCTGGCCGTCATTCCGGTTTGATTGACGTCCCTTTTCACCAATGGAGAGGCTGGGAGGCAGTTGGGGCTAGTCAGCTGTGGCCAGTGAGGGTGAGGAGGGGGGCGGGGAGCCTCTGGGAGGTTTGGTTGCGCTGTGCGGAGTGTGGAGGTTTCGAATGCTGTGTTAATAAAAAGAAGCAACATTGTAGCGGTGCGGACTGCCCGGTGGATACTTTTCCTCTCGATACTGTGGAGCAGCATGGCGGAAGAGAGAGCTCAGCCGACCGCAAAGCGTCTCTGTTCCAGGCCCTTCCCCGCTTCCAGATCGTCCCAGAAACCTGCACCGACCGGGAGAACCCACCAGCCGGAGTCTCTCCTGGATGCCAGCGCTAAAATGGTGGCGGAGAAGTGGCCCTTTCAGCAAGTGGAGGAACGTTTCTCCCGCATCCCCGAGCCCGTCCAGAGGCGAATTGTTTACTGGTCTTTCCCCAGGAACGAGAGGGAGATCTGCATGTACTCGTCCTTTAACTACTACTCTCCCGAGGAGACGGCAGCCGCCGCCGCGGCAGGAGGTGCAGCCGTGCCCGGGGACGATGAGAATCGCCTCCCGTTCAGGAGAGGTATTAAACTGCTGGAGAGCGGTTGTGTGGAAAATGTTCTTCAAGTAGGTGAGTGAGATTCAAAAAAAAGAGGAAAAAAATAATTACACAATCACCACAAAAATGGATTCGGTCCAGTGACACTTCCGTTTGAATTGCCTTCTTTCCCACTCCGGAGAATGTTTTTCAACTGTCTGCAAAACATATCCCACTTTTACCTCAACATTTGAATAGTTTTGCTGTAGGAATTATCTTTGCAGTTTTGGCTTAGTTGTAGAGGAAAATTAAGACAAAACAGTCCGCCGTTTGATGCCACAAAAGGATGTATTTATAGCCTTTGTCGATGTCGATTTGTGTGTTTTTGTTAAATCGTGGGAAGAGTGGTTTCGAGGGGAGGGGGTGTTGATTTAGGGTTAGAAGAGGGCGGGGAGATAAATAAAAGCGACGCTGTGGTCCCAGTGAAAGGTGTATGCCACAATTTGGATAAAGTCATGGATACATTTTTTTTTGCCTGATTAAATTACAGCTTTAAGAGAGCAAAAAAAATGCAGCTCGCTGTTTTCATTCGCGCAACAAAAACAAAGCCACATAATCTGCAGTGATTTTAATTGTATTGAGCTGTCAGAAAGGATAACGCTGCGAGTTGCCTGTCAGGAATGTTCTTGACTGGGAGGGGGGGGGGGGGAAGGAGGAATGCCAATCCAGCATTTACACCCATAAACAGGAACAAGTTCAAATGGTGACAGTTATTAACGTTTTGATAGGGGAACGCTGGTAGTCACGACTTTAACAGTATGTTGATGTTTGCAGAGAGGTAACGTTTCGACTTTTTCCCCCCTCTGGAAATGACCAGCAAAGCGAAACCAGGAATAAAAGGAAATGGGAGCGAGAGAGAGAGAAAGCGAGCCAGGCAATTTCCATAATAAGGATCGTCTCTCTCTGTAGTGATGCCAAGGGGAGGGGGGGGGGGGGGGTGCTTGAAGGGAAAGAGTGGTAAATAAGACTGACCATTGTTTCTCATTTGTTTCATAGTCAATTTGTTTCCATTTTATGATTACGAACCGATCAGCTTGTTTTTTAATGTTTCACTGCGTTTCTCAGTTAAATATTTGCATTTTCCAAAAGCGATTTTGCCCTTGATTTTTTTCTCCTTTCTCCTGTTTCCCACAGACAGTAGGGAACTGAGCTAAATGGGCAAATCCTGAGATGATGAGGCTCTCCACTTTTTTTTGTTACAATTGCCGGTTTTGACTTATTAATTTCCCCTTTTCCCCTGCGCTTTACCAGACTCGTAATTATAGAAAAGGACAGTAGGGCCTCGTTTAAGCTGTGCAGTTTCATTTGTAAGCACTTTGCCATTAAGCTTCTTTTCACCTTTAAAACAATATGTCCTGCAAGCCGTTCCTTAATTCCGTGCTTTTGTATTTAAACTGCCTGGGTAAAGGTCCGAGTGATACTTGAACCTTCAGCGATGAAACAACTTGCTTGGGACTACACAATTCCTGCAAGTTTGCACTTGTACACTGTCCCGACTTTTTAATTATTAATATATTATGAATCAGAAGGCAAGAGCTAGATGAAGGAGGGGACAGAAAGATTTACGTTTGGGTTTTTTTTTTTGCCGTCAATCGACACTTATGTTTGAGATTCAAGTCCCGAGTCGCGGAGTCTGTCGGCTGGAGCTATCTAATGGGTTCTGCCATTCTCGTGGCATTGAATCGGCTCTTGTGCTTCCGTGAAGCTAGATAGGCGACTTCGCAACTTGGATGTTTGCCACCTGAGGTTCCAGACTCGCCAGCTTGTTAAAAGTAGATTGATAAAAGGATGGGTTACCTGACTATCGAGGAGATCATTAGCAAGGATGCGTTTATCGCTTTCCAAAGGTTCACGAGGAGAAAATTAAACCTTTTTTTTCGGTGTTTAAATTTGTGATCAGTTTACGGAGAGGTTTTGTCATATTTAATCGAATAGACAGGTGCGTGCGAATGATTATATTTTAAAATACAAGCAAGCGGAGGAACCAGGTTTGAAGGTTGCACACCATTACTCTTATTAATACATCAAGTGGGCAATATTTTTAAAAGAAGCAGTTAGTAGTTTCAATTAAAAAATTGTTTTTATTTATCAGCTACATAAGGAATTATTACAACTGCGCTGATCATCTTTACTAAGGCTTTATTTAATTGGAAGTTTGATCATAAGGTAATAGTTTCTGAAACTATTGCTTAATTTTAATGCAAACTCCCAAATTTGTAAAGACAAATAGTTTAACCCCTTCTGGATAACATGATTTTATGGACATCATTTTCCTGTTAGGTTATAATTTGCAAGTAGTCTCTTCCAAAGCAGCAAAGGACTTCATCTATAATGTTTGACAGCATGACTTGCTTTTTACTGAAGAAATAACACTTGTTTTGCTTATTCCTCAGAAGGGTTCTGTAAATTGTGAAAGCTGAACATTTATTTTTCCTCTAAATTTGTTAAGAAACCTTGTTGGTTTACCAGGTGTCCCAGGTAGTCTTGACTACATAAATTAATTTTAAGTAGTTCACTAAACCAATTACTTATGAAATATTAGAAGCTAATGAGTTAGCAGGTGGCTTTAGATTTTTCTTTATATATTTCCCATAGATGTGCACACATAAATTTTTCTTCTCTTTCTCATTGGGAACTTTTACATTTTGCACTTGTGTGGTTGCTGAGAAACTGCTTGCTCTCCAGTATGTCATTAAGTGGCCATGTATTAGTCATGACGGTGGGAATTGGCAAGCAATTTGACTGTAAGTGGGTGGAGGTCATGGTCAGACCTCAATGCCCACACATATCCAGTAGGGATCATTGAATAGCATTCAGGAATGGGGACCCTGGCTGACTTTTCCCTTTCCTAACCCAGAGGTACAGGAGCTGATTGTAGTGCTCTGATGAATGCCCTGACTGAGTTCAGCTAACACTGTGCAAACTTGAGATTGAACCTGAGTGCTTTGATCTGCATGATACAGCTACTTAGTGAACTTGAGCCACTGAAGGAATTTACTTTGTGTAAACAAAATTTCAATTTGTAAATACTTCAGTGCTAATCATTTGGATGCAAATGATATTTTAGTATTTTGTGCTTTGATTTTTAAGCATAATTTGTACTGCAGGTAACAATATACTGTGTTTACGTTTGTTATTATAGAGGTTTTCCTTGGGGTAGTAGTTAGGCCTGTGCTGAATTCTAGCCCAGGGTGTCCACTCTAAATAAGAATGTTGCAGAAATCTTTCCTGTACAAGATCTGAGAGAATGATATGCTCCAGAGGTTATCTTTTTATCCTACATTACAACAGTGACTACATTTCAAAAGTACTTCATTGGTGTAAGTACTTTGAGGCCTCTGGTGGCTGTGAAAAGTGCTATATAAGTTTTTTTTCTTTGCTGGCTTTGAGAATAATTTTATGGGGCACCCTGTTAGTTAGAGGAAGCTGTATCTTGCTGTTTACATTTCTGTAATTTTTCAAATATTTACCACCAGGAAATGCAGTCATTGCAGTAACTATTCAGTAAATTTGAACATGCAGAAATGTGTGGTTAATTTTGAATTGACCAAATTGAATAATTTAAAGCATTAAACAGTTGAAAATACAAAATACTCCTATGTTAAGGAAGTGCATTTCTGCATCAGAATGAAAGTTCAAATTGATTCATTTGAAGATCATATATACACATGGACACTATTCTGTGAAGTAACCAGTGTTCTTTGGTTCTATATGTTCAAAACAGGAATTAATCACAGGGTTGCAAATTTGAAGAGGATAAGTTTGGAGATCTTTATATAGAAGCAAATAGTGTTTGAAAGCGAAAAAGGTTTTCTGATACTAAATGATTTTAATGCTGTAAGAGTCTCTTTGAGGACTGTTAACAGGGGAACTTAATGACAGTAATAATTTAATATCAGGAGGGTGTGAGAAAGTAGAAATGTCACCTCTTACAGTTTTTGTTAAAAAGTTAATGTGAAGAGCACAATAATTTTAAAAAAGAGGGGAGCTGCAAGGAATGAATTTAAGTTCAGTATTTTGACAATCTGCACTCAAATTTCTGGTATTATTTAGAGTACATTTGCAAATATCTAAGATAGGATCCTTTTGTTATACCCTGCAGTTTATTACTATGAAGATGTGTGTAATACTGACTATATAGCAGTTTAAAATATTTCCATATTACGGGGTGGTGTTGGGGTACCTTATTAATGTTGAGTAAAATAATTACTGTAAATTTAACTAAATTGCAATCAAGAACTCATAACCAGTGCACTTCAAAGATTTATCACTCAAAGAAAACTTCTCATTTTTAACTCAATCTTTGGTTTATATTTATTAACGTTTTTAAGTGTCTATTGGGTTTGCATTGAAGTTTTGGAACGGTCTAACAGTACTTTTTAAACTTCTGTAGATGACTGCTACAGTTGTATCATCTTGTGGTAAACATCCAGCTTGTCTGTCCCAGTCTTTTATCTGGAAAGTATAATAATGACACAAATTACTAGAATATGTGCAAGACATATGTTGAATACAGTGGCCTGGAGTTTCTGGTAGGCTGCACTTTTTTCATGGCCTTTGCTCAAAATCAGCTAAACTAGAAAAAGATCAAAGTAAGTTGAGCACAAATAGCGGTTCAAAGATTTTTTGTGCAAGTTATTAAATATAGTGTCCAAAACTTGATCGGAAAAAACTGATCACAGCCTCAACTGAAATTAATCACATGGCAATTGTATCAAACAGCATGTCCCTTCTCTGTTCGCAGTAGGCATAATACTGACTGTACTCAACCAACCTGTGCTTGCAAAACTCAGGACTTTTTTTATTTATTCATGAGATGTGGCTATGCCATTGTTGTTGTTCAGAGGCCTTTTAAGGGTCAACCACATTGCTGGTGGGTCTGGAGTCACGTGTAGGTCAGACCAGCTAAGGTAGTGATGGGTTTTTACAGCAATTGGTAATGGTTTTGTGGTCATCAAAAGACTTTTAATTCCAGATTTTAAATGAATTCAAATTTCACCATCTGTCATAGTGGGATTCAAACCTGGCACCCCAGAGCCTGGGTCTCTGGAACACTAGTCCAGTGACAATATCACTACGCCGCCACCTCAGTGATAGGGCAGCACTTGCTGAGCGATCCTGAGTAAGAGAACCTTATACTGGTTGTTAGTGTAATTCTTAACAATCAGTTCACAATGAAGCTCACTTATGCTTGCTAAAAGCTACATATATTCATATGCAATGACCTGTCCTCTGCAGTCAAAAGGAATATGTCCAGACATTGCACCTTTTTTGAATGAACAAACACATGAGGGATAATAGTCTCTGGTGCAATCACCATGGCAACATCTGGACCAATCAGAGCTGACTTGCCAACCAATCATCATCCCTTTTCTCATGCGGCATAAATTGTTGTTCCCTTTGAAATTTGGCATTCTAGCATCTGTCCTGACTAGTGCAAGACAAAAACCTCCGATAGCATGCCTCTTTTCAGCAATATTAGAAGTATTAATTTATTTAGAACCATTTAGTAATTTATTTGTGCAGTAGTTAGTTTCTATGTAGCATTTTTTAATATCATTTTCAGTTACCTAAAATTTGTTTATTCACATTTGATAGACTAGACAGTTTGAATAAATGGGCTTATTTTTCATGATGAACACATTTTCAGCTGTCTTAATAAAACTGCACCAGTTTATCACTCTTAAATATATCTAGGATTTTTTGAATTGCAAATTGCTGCTGGATTGCCCTGGTTCATGAAATATCTTACATACCCAAAGAGGGACCTCTACTGTAATGTGTTACAGGATTTAGTTGAATGACTCCAATTGTTTGAGATAAAAGCTTGGAAGTGCACCGTGGGCCAGCTGACATTTGAAAGTGGAAAATAGAAATAACTTAATATTGTACGTTTGATCATCCCGTTGAATAGGCAGCTAGCAGGTTTTGATTTTATTGTGGTTAAAAATGATGACCAGTGCTCAGTATCATAATATAGTAGGTTTCATCTACCCAAGTAAAAATGTTGGACACCAGATTAATTTGATGTTGTGTAAAATGAGGCAACATCTTAGGGGAGAAACTGTGCTGTCTTGATCATGATTCACTGTAGTGAACAATGTAGCTCTTGATAGAAAGATCCATTTGCTGTGCCTGTATTTTCATGTCCAGATACGGATGATTTCTGAGCATGACTGGTCCCTCAGCAAATGAGAGGATGCACTATTTGTACAAAGGGGGCTGGAGGGAGGTGACAGCTTGATATTTTGGGTGAAGAATTATGCAGTAAACATATAACCACAGTACATTGCTTAAAATAAAAAGTTGCATTTGTGTTTAGAATGAGGGCTGTAGAAGAACAGAAACAGTCATTTAAACTCAGTAAAGTCTGGGCAATGCAGCATTACATTGTAATTGCATAAAAATGCAAAATGTGGGGGGAAGGAGAAGAAATAAAAACTGGGAAATCAAATCAGACTTGCAGCTGGAGGTGGGATTGAACAGACAATGGGGTGGGATCAAGTGGCATCATTCATACTGGATCCCATTTAGATAAATAGAATAAGCAAAAGGGTTCAGCCTGATTAGGAAGAACAAAATTGGCGCATTTTTTGGGGACAATGCTGTTTCACATCATTAGTGTTCACATGAAAATGTCAATATTTTTTAACTGGACAAACGTTTTGTACATGTAAATAAGTACCTTTTGCCCTACTAAGTATCTTTTGCCCTAATCTAGGATGTAATAAAAGTGCATTGTCTTTTTTAAAGGGCAAAATACATTTTGCATACATTGTAGCATGTGCTCTGATATTTAGAAGTCTTAATATTGGAGTAAAATGCTTTGTAATGTAACACTTTTAAAATTTAATTAAAGCAACACCAAGGGAATTTTTTTTTTAAAAAGAAGCCATGGTGATTGCCATTGTTCTTGTGAGCCCAATGAATATCAGCAGACTAGTGGGGAATTGCAGTCAAGTCCAAGTCTGTCCACACATGCATTCCCAGCAGGGGTCACTGGTTAGTTATGTGGATTGGGAACCCTGGCTACTATTTCCAATATATTGTCCACAACCAGGGACATTGAGGGCAGTTGTTGAACCCAAACACAGCCAGTTAAGAGCTAATTCACCACAGACCACTGATCAAACTAGGCATGTTCTTTGTCTGTATGACTCAGCACCACAATAGGCAGTGCACTTAGTCAATGAGCTATTGAAAGTACCAAAATGGTGTCTTCATTTTTCAAGAAGCAGTGCATTGCTACCAATGCAATAGTTCCTCCTATTCAAAATTTAATAGAGAATCTATAATTGGTGATCATTTTTCTGTTACATAGTCTAACTGATGCATTGTTTACTTCTGATGTATTTTTGGTATTCACTTCACACAAGTTTCTAAAAGCAGTTTGAAATTGGGGCTCATTTCAGTTTCACATGAACAGCCTACTCTGTACAATATCTCATAAATATAAAATTTGTCTTCGAACTATAAAAATCAGAGTGGTTACCAGGACTTGGAGGATTAAAATATGTTAACGTGTTTCATATACTTTGCTTGTATTCCCTTGAGTATAGGAGAATGAGTATTGATTGATTGTGGTTGAAGTAATTTAATAGGGTAGATGTGGAAAACTATTTCCTCTGTTGGGGAAATCGGGAATAAGGGGACATCATTTTAAAATTAGATTTTGGCTATTCTGGAGCAAAATCAGGGAGCACTTTTTCACACAAAAGAAAGTAGAAATTTGGAAGACACTCTCCAAAAGGCTGTTAATTGGAGCTTTGAAGCCTGAGATTTTTCTTAGTTTAACGATATCACAGAGTTATGGAGCAAAGGCTAAAAAATAGAATTGCAGTGCAAATTAGCCATCAATGGCAGAGCAGACCTGAAGGGCTGAATGGCCTATTCCTGTTCCTATGTTTAAAAATATACTAACCAATCAAGGAGTTCTGATGATGCAATTCAAATGATTTGTCACCATTATCTGAACCCCTTGATTAGGCTACTGCCCTTGAAAGGAAGGCAATCTATTTAATAAAATTGGCTTTGGAATTTCCAATATAAAAGTAGACTTCAACATCTGGTCAACTTAGTCTTGATGCTTGATAATGTTTGTGCTGCAGGATTAGTAACTCATGTTGCAGGTGTGTGGAGAAGTAATTTGACATTTGTCTTTGGGAAATGGAATATTGGCCAGTATGCAGTGAATTTTTAACCTTAGTGATGGAAACAAAGTACTATGTTTGAACTAGTGCCAACTCTTTATTTGGGTAAAAAGGATAAACTAATTTACTTATTAAATTAATTGAATTTTCACACAGGAAAGTGACAGTTCTATCCTCTTGACTTTCACTTAAAATGTGACTTCGGCTGAAGCCTGCTGCCATAATTGAGTCTTGACATTTGAAAACAATGAATAATTCCATGTGAATGTAGGTATTTGTTTTTCAATGGTAAAACAGTATCTGGGGACAGAGTGCTGTGGATCCAAGCCTGTAGTGCCAAGCATCTCTTATCTCCAAGGTGGTGATGTTGGTACTCACTTAAAGCGCAAAGCCTGCATAAGATTTTGAACTAGGTATTATACAACTTTAAAAATATCCTGGATGCTAGCTTGTCAGTAGAGCACAATAGTAACTCATTCAAACAAGGAAGAAAAACAAGTCTTCCTATATGTCATAAAAACAAAAAACTGCGGATGCTGGAAATCCTATATGTCAACCATACATGATTGCAATAAATCTACTGAGGGTAATGATAAAGGCTCATCCCCCACCCCCAGATTACTTTAAAAATTAGGGGTAAACTGGATGAATCATGGAAACATTGGCATCAGCATACTGTAGTCATGGCTCTCCAGATGGACACTTCAACTTCTGTCTGTATTGATGTGCAGTGTTAATGTGAAGCACTTCAATTGCCTGCATCGTGTGGCCACAGTTCTATGAGAGGAGGATGCAGCTAATGATGCCCTTTCAGTGCTATACCATTAATGATAGTTGAAACTGTTTGTTAGTTATTTAAACTATATTGTCCACTCAATTTAATC
Source organism: Carcharodon carcharias (assembly GCF_017639515.1). Lineage (NCBI taxonomy): Eukaryota > Metazoa > Chordata > Chondrichthyes > Lamniformes > Lamnidae > Carcharodon > Carcharodon carcharias. The sequence continues at coordinate 85,101,154 of NC_054482.1, forward strand.
TGTTGGCACAAGGTGGTGTTAGTTGCTTAATGATTTTTAGCCTTTTTTGTTTTTACCTGTGCTTGAGTGGTGCAGGGGAATATTGAGACTAAATTGTTAGAATAATAGTTTGTACTAGTTAGGTTTTGATGTGTGGAGTCAAAATAACTATTTAGAAGCTAATCTGATTTGTTGCACCAGTTGGGTTGTTATAGAAACTGACATTCTTTAGAGGAGATTTAAATGTACAGGCCCTCAACTTCCTTGAATGATGTAATTGGAAATTATGCCAAAATTTAACTCTAGATTGTGCCAATATTTCCATTAGTGACTTGCACCAACATTTCCTAAAATAAATACTCATTAGCTTACACCAGAATGTGTATCAGCATAAATAATCAATCTCAGGAAAGCGTCATAGTAACACCATCTTACTTCTTCAAGACCATCGTTATGCATGAAAATTTCCTTATTTATGTAAATTAGACAATGGTTAAGAAAACATATTTATGAAAGTTTTTCAATTTTTAATGAAAATCATTCTGATGCCATAAGGCTACAATTAAAAATACAGAAAATAGGTCTTAGCTTCTGGCTAGAAGAAATTTTTTAAAAATACCAGAAATGTAACTTTGAGCTATAAATCTAGACTGAAATTTTAAGCTATTCAGGACTGGCAGAATTTTAGGAAATTTGCACTTTTGCATGGGATGGAACCAATTTAATGAGTGGCAGAGGGCTTTGGTAGAGATTTCACAGAATTGGTATATGAGATTTGGAAAACTTGGACATAGCATAAAAATTGATCCAAGTCACCTTTATGGCCAAATTTCCAACATCTTTTATGGCAAAAATTAGCATTTTGCCATTCTTCTGCTATTGTTTTGGTGCAAGTTTCCAGAAATTCTGGGCCACAGTAGCATCTTTGCATGGATTGTGTCTAGTGCTTTGTGTACAGCCATATGTATAAGTGCATGCCTGGGGCAGGAATTGGACTGAGTGTGGAGAAGCAATATTGACATGTCTAACTTTCATTTGACCAGTGGATTCCTTGTCCAGGACTAGTTAAGTGTCATACTTTGGTCAACACATTTTAAAGCAGCTAGAGATTGGCAAAATACAGCTTCAGTTATATCATATGCATTATGATAAATGCATATTTAAAACATATGCAGAGCTCAGTTGTATGTTCTTCTAAGTTTGGTAGGTAGTGCGACTCCTTACAGTAGAAGTTTTTTTTAAATAAAAGCTTTCTTTTAAAAGAGACAGTAGGATTTGCATCGAGGCTTTGTTTTACATTGTGCTTGTCTTTTTTTTCTTGTTACAATAAAGCTGCAAAGCAAATGCTTAAAAATGGACTGGTACTCTTTCCCCTTAGTCATGTTTAATGCTGCTGTGTTCATAGATATTAATATTTTATGTATATTTTAATTTCAGTTGCCTTTCTAAAACAGATTCTTGTTCTCATGCATGACAGCTGTACCCCATGCTGCGTATGGCCATTAAATTATGTGAATAATCCACAGCGGATCAGCTGTCGCATACAGGATGCATTTGATCCTCGGTCTGTAGCTGTCCATTAATGAGTCCTGACAACGGCCAATGAGTAGGTTCATCGCGGCATTCAGTGGGATTTTGTTCAGCGCTGACCCAAATCCTGTGCAGGGTATTGTTCCTAGTCAAGTGAGGTAGAGATGGATGATTTGGCCATGGACAAATTAAAGAAGCAATGTGCATATTGTACAGGAAATCAGCTTTATTGTTAACTAAATATCTATAAACAGTGTAATCCTGGAGAATAAGGTTATCTGCATTGTGTCTTGTTTAAATTTCCACAGGTACAGTAGATTGCATTTTCATATGGCTGTGACAGCAGACATGCTAAATCAATGCATTGAGCATCCTTGCATAGCAGGATCTCTTTTGTATACTTGCAAAACATAACTAGTTGTTGGAGAAAGAACAAGTAACAGTGGATATGTGCTCATGGTTCAGTCAATCCACAGAGTCCTGTTGAGGTTTCATTTAAAAAAAAAAATTCCTGTTTTCCTTAAGTGCAGCCACATCCCAGATTCCAGTTTCTTATGCATCCCCTCCTGAAAGCGCTGATTTCAGCTGGGGTTCTATCCTGTGGCTTTGAGTACCTTTCCGAAGTATTCTTCCGTCGTGCACCAAGAGACCGAGAATTATCAGGTTTTTTTGACTGTGGCTGGAATTGCAGGCAGTCCTGATCTTGTTTCTGCTCATTATCTAAATACTTGTGTGATCTCTAGTAGTATGTGCAGGGTAGTGATCAGGAATGGGAATACTCACTGACCTTTTTTAACTTGCCCCCCAAAGCTTGAGGATGCTGAGTCATGTTCTGTTGTTGGCTGGTCTGAGATCAGCTAGTGCACATCAAGTGTCAATTCTGAGACTTAGCCGACATTTAGGTACTGAACTATTTTGGGAGGAGTTATATTTTGTTACAGATAACCCCATGCTACTTTGAAAGTACTTAAAAACCACAGCAGTTTCTTTAAATGGCCTTTTGCAGAAGAGATAAAATCTGTATCCTCTTGCTGTGGGATTATTCAAGACTTTGAAGTTTTTAATTGGATAAAATGGTTGTTTAGGGCATCCCCTTTGCAATGCCTAGTGTTTGTTTCAATGTAGTTTAGCTTGTGACTCAGGTAAAGATCTCAGTCCGGAATTAGACTGCATATCCCAGGAGGAGAGGTGGGAAAGAGAATGTAAGATACTTCTTTGCTGCAGGAAAAATTTAAGGCATTGGCATGGTACTACCATGCTACCTGAATTTTTCCTGCAAATTCTGCTATATAATTTTGGGAATTGTTGAATTTACTCCATACTTAAGTACAAATGTAGCCATTCTATTAAAACTACTTTTATTAAAAACTACATTACTTTGGATTAGGTAAATCCAATCACCATACTGTCCAACTGCATTCAACAAGGAATGCTGTAAACTATTTGTTGGCAGTAGATGGCATTTTGACTTTACCGCCTTCATTTCATTTGTATGCAATTCTACATTATTTTTAAATAATTTCTTTAGCTGTCTTCACCCAGTGTTGGATATAGGCCTCCTCACATGGGAATTTTTACCTGAGGAATTTCTGCAGAATACTAATGCGCTGGCTAGACTTGTTGTCTAAGGTCATGAGGACTCGAAACGTCAACTCTTTTCTTCTCCGCCGATGCTACCAGACCTGCTGAGTTTTTCCAGGTAATTCTGTTTTTGTGTTGTCAGTAATGGCTGAATTGTAATCTCTCCTGCTCATCCAACACACTGATAGTGGCAGGCAGTAAGGATTAACCTTTCTGGCTACGTCATGAACACTCCTTCCATGACCAACAAATCCTGGTGTGAGATTTAAACCAGGAGCTTCTGGTTTAGAGGCAGGGTGCTACCCACTGAACCACAAGACTTCCATGTCTTTTCAAACAGGTCATCAAAAACTGAGGTAAACTTATTAGAATTTCACTTTGACATTTTCTTTTTGATATAAAAATTTAACTATGTGACTTTTTCTTTTCCAGTAATTCAGAGGTGAATAGCTGAGGTACATAAACTAGGAAGGACCATGTTCCATTCTGGTTCCGTGCTGAGTTAGCTGATTTCCACCTGGATAGGGATAGTAATGTCACAATTATTGCAATGCCTCTGGGTTAGACTGTGGAAATTAGCTACCCCCTGCACAATGGGAGGTCTGGCAAGTAGAGAATGAGTCTTGGTTGTGAAGGACCTAGGGTCAAGCAGCCATGCAGGCAATCCCTGTTGAGGCTCATGCATGACTAACTGCTATGTGGGGTCAGTAGCTTTGGGCTGTGGTGCTCGTGGAATCATTTCCCAGCAAGGAGACAATGCCTTTAGGAAAGTAGCAAATGAGCAAGTTGGGGGGAAAAAGCTGTTTTCAATGCTGCAGTCAAAAATTCTGTGCTACAAATGTATATGAATCAAAAACAAAAACAAAAACAGAATTACCTGGAAAAACTCAGCAGGTCTGGCAGCATCGGCGGAGAAGAAAAGAGTTGACGTTTCGATTCCTCATGACCCTAGGGTCATGAGGATTCGAAACGTCAACTCTTTTCTTCTCCGCCGATGCTGCCAGACCTGCTGAGTTTTTCCAGGTAATTCTGTTTTTGTTTTTGTTTTGGATTTCCAGCATCCGCAGTTTTTTTGTTTTTATCTCAATGTATATGAATGTTGGTTAGAACCGGATGATTGATCATGCTATTGACTTAATTAGGGAAAATTTTGAATCGGACTATTGAAATTGATCGCAGTGAGGAACAGATTTAACATGAACAAAGATGGTCATGAACCTGTTACCATTTACTTGAGTCAGCCAGAGTTTGAGTTTTCTACTTATGCTGATGGCACTGAAATAAACTCTAATGTGATGGTTGTAAAGTTACTTGGATGGCAAAACTTACTTAATTTTTATTTCAATCATGTATTCTTAAAAGGTGCATAGATTTTAAAAAAGTTAAGTGCAATATGTTTTGTATTATGCAGTGAAGGTTTATTTCGCGAGTGTTTCCTTGGCTACCTTTCACTGTTATGAAATGATATAGCACAGAAAGAAGCCATTTGGCCCATTGCACCTATGTCAGCTCTTTGAAAGAGCTAGCCAATTATCCCACTCCCTTGCCTTGTCCTCAACCCCAATTTTTTTCTCCTTGGAGTATAGGACCATAAGGACAGGTGTAGGCTGTTCTGCTCTCGAACTTTCTCCACCATTTGATGATATCACAGCTGATCTGTATCCTAACATCACCCACCCATCTTGGCTCGCAAAAATCTATTGATCTCTGATTCACAGTTAGCTAGGATCTACTGCTTTTTGCGGAGAACCGCAGAGACATTGGGGGGGAAAAAGATAGGAAGAACCTTTTCATGCAAAGGACAATTAAAGTGTAGACCTGTTATGGTTATGTCCACTTTTTCTAGACTCCCCTACCAGTGGATAAATGGTTTCTCTCAATTCACCCTATCAATTTCCTTTAAAATCCTAAAACCACAATCAAATGACCCCTTAAACTTCTATATTCCAGGGAATACTAGCCTAGTTTATGCATTCTGTTCTTGTAATTTAACCATTCAAGTCCCACTTTAGGGCTTGAGCACAAAGAAACAAGGCTGGCACTCCAGTGCAGTACTGAGAGAATGCTCTATTATTGGAGATGCCATCTTTCGGATGAGACATTAAACTGAAGCCCGCATATGCCCCCTCGGGTGTATGTGGGGAAAAAAAAATCCCATGGCACAATTTCAAAGATGAGGAGGGGAATTATCCCTGGTGTCCTGGCCAATATTTATCCCTCAATCAATATCACAAAAACTGGTTATCTAGTCATCATCACATTACTGTTTGTCGGAATCTGTTGTGTGCAAATTGAATACCACGTTTTATATATTACAATAGTGATCATGATTCAATAATACTTCATTGGGTGTAAAGCACTTTTTAGATGTTTGGGGTTGTGAAAAGCGCTATATAAATACCAATCTTTTTTTCTTTTCCTAGGAGACCATATAACATTCTGGTGAATCTGGGCTCTACTCCTTACAAGGCCAATCCTTACAAGGCCCAGAACTATACACAATATTCCAGTCTAACCAGGCCCTTGTATAGCTGTAGCAAAACGTCTTCCCCTTTGTATTCTAGCCTCTAGTTGTAAAGGCTAACATTCCATTAGCCTTTTTGATTTTTTTTTTGTACCTGACTGCTTACATTTTAGTGATCTGTGTGCATGGACTCCCAAATCTATTTGAATGTGCACTGTTCCTAGCTTTTCACCATTTAAAAAAAACTCCAACCTATTTTTTTTGTTACCAAGGCTCACCATCCAGCTCAACAACTTCCACAAGCTAGTTCCTTAATTATTTATACATTTTTGAATACTTTTGTTTGAAAAGATGAACAAAAGGATATTTGAGTTATTTTGATTGTAACTGATTTTATTTTTGAAAGAGCATGATGCTTACTCTTTAAAACTGTAGGAAGGAATAGATTTACTGTGAGGATTTATGTTTTGTGTGGTTCAATACTTGAGCATTTGTGTTACCACTCTTTCTGTGTCCATACAAATATTCCATGCTGCGCTGCTGCCAGTTGTTTGTATTGCTGTGTTAGAGAAGACATAGATAGTCGATGCAGTCAGATTACACAACTGCAATATCACTGGATGATAATAGAATGATTGCTGTATTTTCTTTTAAAGTTACCTTTGTATTGAACATTTTAAAGCTTGATTCACAGTTATGTTTAAGCTTTCTTCTTTTTGTTTTTCCTTTTCTACTCTGACTGTTGCCCTTCTTGTTCATGCCCAAGGCAGTGACTCATGAAGACGTACTGTTTCACAGATATAGCATAGTAGACATTTTCATATGCAGAATTGGAGAGTGAGTTTGTTATTTGACTGTGGGTGGCATCACAACTGAGTTCAGCCCTATCCTCAGCTATCACCTACACATAATTTTCCAGCTGGCTTCACTGCAGAATGAAAAGGGCCAGAAGTCTTGGCCATTGCATGTGCACCCTTCCCTTAACACCCCACTCCCCCCCCCCCCCGCCCCCACACACACACACACACACACACACACACACACACACAAACTTCCACTCTAGCTGGGGGACTCTGAGGCCAATATGGATTTACCAGATGGAACCCTCCTGGCCTGTAGGGGATCAGTCCACAGGGTTCATGCATGCACTGAGCCATGGGGAAAGCTTCTGTCCTGGCATATTGGTTTTTAGTTACCATTGTGACAATCAGTCATGTGGCACAGCTCAGATAACAAGCTTCAGTTATGATCGTGCCCACATGATTGAACAATGCTTTAGTGTAAATAACTGAAACACAGGTTACAATAGCTGATTCAAGGAGATTTAAAATAAATAACTTTCTTTCAATTGTGCTAGATCACAAGTGCGAAAAAAGTGCATCTAACCTACTGTGCCACCCTTGTTCTCTTATTTCAGAGATGCAAATCCATATCTTAAGGATTGCACAGCCATTCTCTCTTTTAAGCTGTCATTAGTGTTTGCTGTACTGTATAATAATGCTTGGAGGCAATGAGACAAAATGAATATATTTATGGGCTCAAAATGCTGCTTGTTTAACCTTAATTAGCAGTACATACTACTCTACATGCAGTTCGCAAACTGATTAGTGGCTGGGTTTTTGATTAAGCCATTTTTCTTTCCTCTCCTCCCCCTATTGCATTAACCAGTTTCAGGCAGATTTATGCAGATTATGTAGCATGTCTGTCAGCAATTCAGGTTTTAAAACTGTGACAATTTTCTGAAGACTAAATCTGTCTGCATGAGATATTCTGGACCTTGAGTTCTAATGAGTTATTTATTACATACAAAATAATGTGCATTTTCATTTTAACTTCTACATCAACTAGTATTTTAGCAAAGTAGGGATTTCTGCTCACTTAACACCTTTTGTGTGATGCAGTTGATGGATACATGATGCAAGTAGAATTCTAACATCCCATTCATTTCTTTTGCATTAAATTGTACTACACAATGTCCTGTTTATTGAATTTGTGTACCAAGAATACTTATATTAAATATAGTTTATCTGTGAGTGGCACCTCATTACAGTACCAGCTTTTGGAAATCTTGGGATAGCAACTCGTCATGAGCATTGACGTGAAATGGAAATTATCACATTTGTCACTTATTATACGCCCCACTTAATGTTCAGTTCTGTTGAAGTCAGTGGAGCTGAATATTGGCTTTCACCTGTTTTGTGTTACCCTTTGACAAATTTATATCCCTGAATCTTCTATATCTAAAAACATTGTACATCAGCTACTTGAACTGTTGAACAATTCAAATACTTGCAACTTTTTGAAGTACAAGATTTCTTGTTAAACCAGTTTGAGTCTGCTATTTGACAGATATAATGGTGTACTTGATTATTGTATTTGTATTTCCGAGGCACTGACATTAGAGATTTAATTCAGTTACTCTGACATTTTATGATCCAGCTTTCAGTCATCAACTAAATAAAGTGGAGAATATCACCACTTGAATGGAGGTGTTATCTTAGAGGGGGCATTTTGAGTTCTGCTGTACGCATTCTCATTGTGGACAAATTTTAGACAAAAAACATTAGTAGCTGACGAGTGTTTTTAAGCCATGATGAAAACTGTTCAGTGAAGACATTAGGCATATGTCCATGGAAAGAGTGTATCTGAATGGCATTACTACCAACAGTGGCTTTTGAATAAATCAAAGATATTCGACAATAACCATAAATTTTTAAAAAAGTAAATTTAATTACAATCTTCTATGTGTCCTGCCCATCCTCTTACCCCCATTAGCATGGTGGGAAGTTGTGTTCAAATTTGGCTTTTTTTTTTTGCTCAATTGCTTTCTCTATTTCCTATACAGCTCAAAAATTCACATTCTCGCTGAGTCTTTGCTTTCTTGCTGTTTCTTTTGCGTGCTACCTTTCTCTCACGTACTGTATTTTCATTGTGATATATCTTTTCCTTCAAAAACATTCTTCTCTCTGTCGTTCTCTCCTTTTCTGCCTGGAGTGCTTTATGCTTCCTTTTTCATGTAGTTGCAAATTTTCTCTCCATCTGTCTTTGATCCATTTTCTCCCTTTAGCGCGTGCAGTCTCTGGCATTCTTTTTCTTTCTCTCTCACTCTCTGTGGCGCCTGTGCATTCTCTGTGGCATGCTCTTTAACTCACCTTATACACACTTTGTCATCATGCATGCTCTGGTGTGTTCTCTCTCCTTTTCTCTGCATTCTTTTTTTCTCCGTCTTTCTCTCTGTGCTTCTCTGTTCTGCATGATTACACATGCTATGTTTCTAACTGTCTGTGACAATTTTTCAGTCCTCCTCAAGATATAAAGACTGCATTTCTGATTAGAGAGTAGTTAGCGTCCTACAACTGTTTAAGATGGGAGAGAACAGGTACTGTAGACCAGTGGTTTACTCTCAAATGACATTAGACTCTTAGAACCTAAGTTCATATCAAATTAGTTAGAATTTAGAAATGCATAGAGCAATTAAGGACAATTAGTGACAACTTATTAAAGCCAAGTTATGCCTGCTGCTTCTTGCCATTGCACTTCCTCTTGACGCCATTATATGAAGTGTGACTTATTAAACCTAGTTTTCTGCAACTTCTACATGCTACCCCAGTAGCCACCTGCATGTAGTGGCTTGTTCACTTATGACTGATGTAGTCATTATTTCGTAGCAGTTAGGTCATGAGATGGACCAGCTGCAGGCTTCATTTCTTGTGCTGTTAAATCAATCCCAAGCCAGTTGGTAAAGTATGAAACAAGATACTAATATTTTTCTTGATAATAATAGCTTTATTTACAGGAAGCAGCAAATCTGCTTATCTACTAACCCCCATGTTCCAGCACACTCTTTATACACTTTTGAGTACACCCATAAAATGACATAGACTAATTAATCAAATTAAGTAATCTAAACAAATCAACAGCCCCTTAAAGGGGCCTGTAACAGAACCAAAACTCCAAAGGAAACTTATCTAATTAAATTAAAATGTTTTGGGAGGATGTCTCTTTATATTCTTGAGTACCCATAAAATCAGATCACCTGATTAATCAAATAAACCAATTAAACCTATTGTTAACAAAATAAAAACAGAATTACCTGGAAAAACTCAGCAGGTCTGGCAGCATCGGTGGAGAAGAAAAGAGTTAACGTTTCGAGTCCTCATGAACCTTCAAAAAGTGTCATGAGGACTCGAAACGTCAACTCTTTTCTTCTCCGCCGATGCTGCCAGACCTGCTGAGTTTTTCCAGGTAATTCTGTTTTTGTTTTGGATTTCCAGCATTCGCAGTTTTTTGTTTTTAAACCTATTGTTAGCCCCTTTTAAAGGAGCTAATTTAAATTCCCCAGTTGCCATTGTAAGATTTGAACATGTATCTCCAGCTCATTGGTCCAGATCTCTGGTTACTAGTCCAGTAACATAACCACCAAACCCCAGCCATAAGTGCACTAGGTACTTAATTAAACAGTGCCCTTTACCTGTGTATTTTAAGATGCTGTTAACCCAGGCAGCCTGCTTCTGCCTTCATTCTGCCGCATGTGCAGGCATTAGGGATGGGGGGTACTAGCAGGATGATATGCCTGCCTCTATCCTGAGACTGCAGGATCATGTGACTATTTCCAGCTGAGACATTAGTACTGGGCACTGGCTTTGGTTGATTACTGATGAATTCTCGAGGCCTTCCTTTGTTTGTCAGTTACTACGGTCCTTTCCCCTTTGGTGTCAAAGGCATTTGTGACCTTAGTTTGAATATGCATAGTAGAAGCAATGGTGTCTTTAGGGCTGTTGTCGTAGAAGCCTTTGCTGTAGATCAGCTTGAAGCTGCCAAACATTGCATGATGAACCGCAGAGCTGCAAAGTCATCCATCATTCTGCCCAAAATGTCAATCGTGCCCTTCTTCAATTGAATTTCACATTGTGAGTAGTATTCCCAGTGCCTGTAAGCATCCTTCTTTTAATGGATGCTTGAGATTTTGGGTTTTGATACTCTTCCGCTAAGGGGCAAGGTCTTCCTCTCCGTCTTCCACACCAGCTCCTTCTGCAAACTGTAGGGTGTGTGTGTGCACTTCCTTTGACTCACTCTGATGCCATTTGGTTAGTACTTGGCAGGCAGTGTAAATAATGACACAAAATAAAACGTTGGGACAGGATCAAAAGCAGGGCTGCCTGATGCATCATTATCTGCCTTTTCTTACTGTGTCACATGTAGAGGAAAAACAGAGAATGGGAGCTGCATTCACTTGTATTTTTTGCTAGGATGAGTTACATGAGAGTTTTGTCACCTAGATTGGTTGTGTGCAGTAGAGTAAGAACGCGAAGGAAGAGAAGCCGACTGTTATGAATCTGTAACTGGCATCTGCCTTCTCATTTCCTATCCCCAACTTTCTGTGCTGATTGGCTTATGAGGAGCACCTATAGTTAGTTGGCGGTAGGTGTTATCATAGTTGTATTCATTTGCAAGTGCCAGCAAACAAACCACAATGAGGGTGATGACTGCTATATCAATCAAGCAGTCACATACCATGTGAGACTTTTGGAAATCCATGCATATAAGCCTATGAATGAAGGATGACTTGCAACTACTGTAAAGGGCCATATATTATCACCTGCCCTTTAAAATATAGAACTAAAAGAATGTAGAATTATTGGAGAACATGCAAAAAAGATTTACAAGGATGATTCCAGAGCTCGGGAAAGACAGAACAAGCTGGGCATAAGCACTGGCATGGAATGACCTATTCCTGTGCTTTCCTGTGTTGCATATTCTATGTGAAAGTTGACAACACAAAGATGCCACTTGCCAATTGTGCCTGGGATCTTTGTTCACTTCCTCTGCATAGCCCTGAATCTTCCCCTTCTTTACCCTTTCTGTGAGTATCTACTTCCCCTACCATCTCTTTCTTCTGTGTGCCTCCTAAGGTCTTTGTGTAGGTCTCACTAACAGCTTCCTTCACTAGCATATTCAATTACAATATCTGATATTTCTTAAACTTTAGATAATTTATTTTAATATTGCAACATTTGTATTAATTAAATTTGATGTGTTATGTAGGTATGATGACCAAATGCATACCTTTTAAGACATCTGCAGGCTTTGCTTTTTCTCCCTCAATTTCTTGACATGCTTAACTCCTTTTCACTCAAATTTGGAAGAGGATGGTTATTGAACCAAGTTGGTCATTTCTTTATTTAAAAAAAGCCGTTCATTAAAAAAAACTATCACATAAAGTCTTGAAAAAAATTTCCTTTCTTAAGCAGCCATGTTTCTGCAAGTATAAAGTAAAACTTGGACAATGTAATAAGGCTGTAACTAGCATGTGCTGACTTGGAGATGGATTAAATGAGTACAGACTGCCAGGAGCTGGTACAACATAGACAGTTAAGAGAGCGATTGGAGGCTGAGACTGAGTTAGTATCTTTGGGGTGGTTGGTGAGAGGCAACAGGAATCTGGGAGATGAGCATGCTGAGGCTGTGGGATAGAGTAGGCAGCACAAGGCCAGGCAATGCAAGGATTGGTGTGTGGCAGCACTTGAATTGCAGGGAAAAGAGAAGTAAAGATTCACTTAAGAACTTGGGTGGATGGGGAGAGGGGTACATTGCACATTCAGCACATTGCAGCTCCTTGTTCTGAAAAAAAGGGTTGAGAATCTTGTAATAGGTTGGTGGACAAGAAACATGACTGCTTAAGAGAGGGACATTTTTTCAGGGCTTTCAATGATAGCTGCTGGTCAGTAATTAATGCCTTTTTAATGAATGGCATTTTTTTTTAAATAAAGGAACTACCAGTTTGGTCCAGTAACCACCCTCTTCTGAATTTCTGAGTGAATAGGAATCAAGGAAGTCAAGAAATAGAGGGAGAAAGAGCAAAGACTGCAGACATCACCATACCTACTTACCACTTCAAATTTAATATTACAAGAATTGTATTAATTAAAGTAAATCTTGGAGCTTTCATATCCATTATTAAAGCTTTTCTCTTTCCACCCATTTTTTTGGGCAATATTTTCAGGTTAAGCTATGGGCAGTGGAAATTCATTACTCGACTAATTAAACAGGAAGTGCTGGAAAAACTCAGGTCTGGCAGCATCTATGGACAGAAAAACAGAATTAACCCTTTGAGTTCAATATGGCTCTTCTTCAGAACTCACTGTCAAACATTAACTTTGTTTCTGTCTCCATAGATGCTGCCAGACCTGCTGAGTTTCTATTTTTATTTCAGATCTCCAGGATCCACAGTATTTTGCTTTTATACAAATTAAACAAATTTATTCCATTATTTTTATTGGCAGTGTCATGGGTTTTCTAAGGAGCAGGCGCTTAGTGATTGGATCAGATTGCATGTGTCTGCACCCTTACCACATTGACCATTACTTTAGTTTTTCTCCTCAATCGTGACAGGACATCATTACATTGTAAACTGTACCCTGACTAAGATGCAACCTGTTTGCTCCCTGCATTAGGAGTTGTGGATCAACATAGAGCGGAGGGTAGACTGAATCATTATAAGATTAGTGAGTTGATTTTTCTGTTGAGAATTCAGCGTTCTCACTTGTTTTTAAAATCACCACTTTCATTATTTTAAAAAGATTAATATTCCGTAGTCCTACAATAAAGGATCCTATTTTTATTCTGCCAAATATGAAATGCCATTTAACTCTATTATAAATTTCACCTTATTGTGCACAATTTCCTGTCTACTTTTCTTGCCGTCTTAATGTTTGTGAGCATAGAACTAGAAGGTTCAAGTTTCACATTAAAGAATCTCGAGCAAGATTGAAGATCAGAAGACTTTTTAAAAAAATCTCTCTCAAATTTGGAGCAAAATGGGGCATGGTCTCTGTGAAAGCAGTCAAAACTGAGCTTTTTATCCACTCTGATTTTAAGGGAATTAGATACATGGGAATGTTCAAATATTTGGCATGGCCTGATATGGTCAAATACTCAGGATAGAATAGTTCCTGAGTGGGGGAAGAACTGTGGCAGGTATCAGATGAAATTGAATGTTGAGACAGAAGAACAATATGCAGTTTAGCTTGATAGATTTAGGAATAAGGAAATATTTACATAGTTTTCCTTCAGGAAATGAAATAGGTCAGATGAAATTTATATTGGGGTATATTTCACAAGGCTTGCACAAGGAGCAAAAGATGAAATTGACTTTTCTTGTTTCATGCTTTCTTTTGCTTTCACAGCTTGTATAGGGCAGGAGAACAATTTTTCAACCACACTCTTTTCCTGCATGCCCAAAGAAGTGAAGGATAAAAACGATGACGTTATAATCTGTTGAATGGTACATAATAGTTGAGTGCAGTTCCCACATGTTTCCAAACTTACCATTGACTTCCCCAGGCTGCCTTTTCATCCATGGGATGTGGGCATTACAGTCATTTGTTGCCCATCCCTAATTGCCCCTGAGAAGGCAGTGGTGAGCTGCCTTCCTGAACTGCTGCAGTCCATCTCGTGCAGGTACACACCACAGTGCTGTTAGGGACTCCATCTTCTTTAGCCCTACGTCTCAGCTTGCCATTTCTGCTCATCTAGATCTGATCTGTAATGACTTCCCCCTCTGTTCCACTAACTATTAGTTGCAGGGTTGTATGTTGTCTTGACCCCGAGCTCTAAAACTTTGCATTGCTGCTTTCCCCCTTTCACAAGCCACCAGTGATCCATCCCTACAGCCTTTTCTTCAGTTCATCTTTTGCTTTCTACTTCATTTCTGTTTCTCAGGCGTTTTGTATCTTCTCAGTGAAGCATTTTGAATATTTGCCATGTTGAATGCAGTATATAAATGTTGCTGATAATGACTACTAACCAGTCTGCGACTTTGCCGTTAGCTATTGAAAATTGGCTAATTTGTGGTGGTTGGCTTCACCCCTCAGGGAAAGTTCACTTTTTCTACCTCTTGTTTCACACATCTAATGTTAGTTTTCATGTCTTCCATATAGGTTATGAGCTTCATTTTTCTATTTGGTGTGCATGTATGAAGGTAACTTTTACTTAAATTATAGGCATTTTATCAATGTGGGATCGTTGAAAAGGGTAATATATTTGTCATTGGAATTGAGAGGCGGCAGGAGAGAAACTAAAACACAGCTCTATTTCTGTCACAACATACTTGTATTAGTGACTGCTGTGACATAGAATGTGAGCTTTGCGGCTACTGCCAACCCATCGTTAATTGGCTGTAATAAGCACTGAGCGTTGTGGGGAAGGTTGAGATATGTGAACTGCAATTAATTAAACAAGCTTTCTTTGGATTAAAGAGTAGAAATAAAGGGACAACATCTGAAATATTTTATTCTGTGTTTAAATCTTTTTCTTTTCCAGCATTCGTCCTTCTGTACTCAAGGCACTGACTTGCTAGGTATCATTTTACAGACACCAATAGCCCTACAATACCATGCTCAAATGGCCATATTTCCTGTGTAAATTTAGTCAGTGAATATGGGCAATCTGTTCAGCTTTTGAGAACATGGTAGCTAAGCCTGATCACGTTTCTCTTTTTTTTGCTTGTCGTCCTCTATTTTTCTCTCACTCTGCTGCTTATTGGATAAAAACTGGATGCAGAGAACATAGCTTAATCTCCCAAGCCCAGGACGCTAAAGCCAGTTGAAATGTTTAAGGAAAATATGATTATAAAGTGATTTCAGAAATTATGATTTTATTGATAATAGTTATTTTTCATAACCATTTCTTATGATTCAGAAAGCTGAGATGATGATTTTTATGGTCTGTGAGAACACTTGTCCAGGAAACCTGAATCATATGCTTTTCTGGCATCTAGTTTCAATATAGTTGCTTTGTGATGAGCCGTAACCTTAATCAAAAGCAGGGAGACAAATTGGCTGCATCCACTCATCCAGAGTTACTGAGCTTTTTTATTTTGAAGTGTTGGTACTTTGGAATTTTTTTTCCAAGCTTTTGGTCTTGTCTCTTGAAGGCATTGGCTCTTGTTGCAGGGTGATTTCAAAGTCATCAGCAATCTCCGTCATCTCACCCAAGTGGCCTGTTTTAGTCTTGATGCTGAGTATTGGTAAATTATTTGATCATGTTGGTGATTACAGCTGAGTTCGAATCCAACTGATGCTGTTTTCCATCAGGAGTTTCAGGGCAAGTGTTAATAGCGGGAACTCTAGGTGACTTTTGTTTTTCCTGCCTATGCTAACTCAATAGCAGTTCCATACATGCCACCTGATTATTATCAGTTAACGCTTCCCAAATTATGTCTCAAGCTAGGAGCTTTCCGGTTTCTAAGGCTCAGCTACTTTTGTATGAATTTGCAGGACCTTCTGGGGAAATGCAGGATGTTCTATGCAGATGTGAACTGATGTGAACTGAAGTGATGTAACTCTTTGGAGTACAAACACGTTTCCATCTGTTCCTATTCAGATGAAGTTACATTGTTTCATAGTTTGCCATTGTGAGATTTGAACTCTTGATCTTGGGGTTACAAACCCAGTACCATAACCATTTGGCTATTTAGGCCAAGCTGAAGTGATGTAAAATTTTGGAGTAATTTTTTTATCCTGATCCAAACAAAGGCATTGATGCAAAGGAATGTAACACTTATGCAATCCAATGTCAACAGCAAGCTCTTCCAGGTTAGAGATAATGGGTTAGATGCTGAATGATACTCCCTCTACTGAATAATAATGTTCTCTGGCATTACAGCAGCTATTACATCAGTATTCCATTTCTTGTGTCTGCCATTATTGTGGAGCACAATTGACTGTCTATTGGTTTTAAATTATGAACTATTTTGTGCTGTGGCCTTGCATCTGAGATGAGGTTCACTATACACATTTAAGTTAGCATCTTAGTTTTTTTTAGAGCAAGGCTTTTATGTTTTGAACTGCTGTAATATCAGTTAGCAAGTGGGTTTGAAATCTGGAGATATTAATTGCATTAATTGATGATTCTCAAGCACCCCCACCCCCAGTACATTAAGGAAGTAATTTAGAAGATGGGCATTTGGTATGGTTGAGAAGTCCATGGACTTTGAAAGAAGTAGGTTTATGGGCTAGAGGTCATTATTCACTCAAGACATTTATATTCTTGTATTCTATACTGCGCCAATCATGTCTTTGTCAAATAAGCAACCGTGTCTAGAATAGAATAAAAACAAAGTGCTGGGAAAAACTCAGCAGGCCTGACAGCATCTATGGAGAGAGAAACAGAGTTAACGTTTCGAATGCAATATGACTTCTTCGGAACCTGGCTAGGATGGACTGGAGAAGGTTTTGAACAGTGAGGGTTTTAAATCTGAAATATTACTTTAAATTGCAAAAATAGGGCAAGGGAATATAGGTTCAAGAATGGGACTTTAAGATTGAGGTCAGGAGGTTCTTTGTCATAGGGTAGGGTGATGAAAACCCGAGGGAATGTAGGAACTTTGTGGATGGATGAATAAGGATTGGCTGCATGTTCTTGTTCATTTGTGATTAACTTCCGCTTTTTGTCCTTTTTTATTTGTTTTGGGATGTGGGCCTTGCTGGCAAGGCCAGCATTCATTGTACTTGAGAAGGTGGTTGTGTGCTGACTTCTTAAATTGCTGCAGTGCTTAGCATGTAGGTACACCAGTAATGCTGTTAGGTTCTTTCACTTGATTTTCCTGTGCTCCAAGCACCAACTTGCACTGATAGGACTGGCAGGTGACGTGTTCACCTTCAGCATCCCATAATGTAGCAAGAGTAGCTTATGGTGTCTGTAACTTACCCCTCTCTGAAACCTATGGTCTCTGGTGGGCAGGTGCCTAACACTGTAGTATTGATGATTGGACTATCATAAGCATAAACACATCTGGTCACCCTATGATGCATGACATTTTAGCTACATCCTGCTGAGCCATAGTTGTCCTCAATTTATACTTCTAGAATCATACAATTGTACCACACAGATGGAGGTCATTTTGCTCATTTTTTTGTCTACTAGCTGTCTGAACTATCACTTAATCTTTCCCCCTATAACCTTTTATATTTTTGTTTTCAAGTATTCATTTTGTAAAAACTATTTTGGATTCTGCTTCTACATTGTTTTTTGGTATTGAGATGGATAGAAAACTGGTTGGCAGACAGGAAACAAAGAGTAGGAATAAAACGGGTCTTTTTCCGAATGGCAGGCAATGACTAGTGGGGTACCGCAGGGACCGGTGCTGGGACCCCAGCTATTCACAATATATATTAATGATTTAGATGAGGGAACAAAATGTAATATCTCCAAATTTGCAGATGACACAAAGCTGGGTGGGGGGGGCGTGAGCTGTGAGGAGGATGCAGAGATGCTTCAATGTGATTTGGACAAGTTGAGTGAGTGGGCAAATGCATAGCAGATGCAGTGTAATGTGGATAAATGTGAGGTTATCCACTTTGGTAGCAAAAACATGAAGGCAGATTATTATCTGAATGGCTATAAATTGAGAGGGGGAAATGTGCAACGATATCTGGGTGTTCTCCTACACTAGTCGCTGAAGTTAAACATGCAGGTGCAGCAGGCGGTAACGAAGGTAAATGATATGTTGGCCTTCATAGCGAGAGGATTCGAGTACAGGAACAGGGATGTCTTGCTGTAATTATACAGAGCCTTGGTGAGACTACACCTGGAATGTTGTGTACAGCTTTGGTCTCCTTATCTGAGGAAGGATATATTTGCTATAGAGGGAGTACAGCGAAGGTTTACCAGACTGATTCTTGGGATGATGGGACTGACATATGAGGAGAGATTTGAGTCGGTTAGGATTATATTCACTGGAGTTCAGAAGAATGAGGGGTGAATCTCATAGAAACCTATAAAATTCTAACAGGACTAGACAGTGTAGGTGCATGAAGGATGCTCCCAATGGTGGGGGAGTCCAGAATGAGGGGTCACAGTCTGAGGATACGGGGTGGACCATTTAGCACTCGGATGAGGAGAAATTTCTTCACCCAGAGTGGTGAGCCTGTGGAATTCGCTACCACAGAAAGTAGTTGAGGACAAAACATTGTATGTTTTCAAGAAGGAGTTAGATATTGCTCTTGGAACGAAAGGGATCAAAGGATATGGGGAGAAAGTGAGAGCAGGCTATTGAGTTGGAGCCATGATCATACTGAATGGTGGAGCAGTCTCGAAGGGCCAAATGGCCTACTCCTGCTCCTATTTTCTATGTTTGTTATGACTGACTTTTTTTGTCCTGACAACTCTCTGCACAATAAAACAATTCTCCTGACACTACTTTTGTTCTTTTGATGATGAGCATAATTTTTTAAATTCTGTCTTCTACCTCCATAAATACATTTTGCCCAATCTCTGCTGCCCATATCCTGTCCAGCACCAAGTCCTCTTCACCAAACATCCCTGGCCTAAATTGGCTCCAGTTTCAAAATTTTAAATTTACATCCTTGTGTTTAAACCCTTCCATTGCTTTTTTTATTCCTATCTCTGCAACCTACTCCAATCTAACCCCTTCCAATCCCTCCCATCCCATTCTCACGACTCTCCATTCATCCTACCCCGGTTTCTTGTGCATTCCCCTTTCCCCTGACCATTGCTGACGGCTGTACCAATGGCCAACTACTCCATGTTCTGAATTTTCCTTCTTAAACACCTCTTTTTCCGCCTCCTTTGAAACTCTCACTAAACATATCTCTTTGACTAAAATATTTGATCATCCCCTGTAAATTTCTTTAGCTTGACACCTCTTCTTTCCCCTATTACCTCTGTAAAGTGTTTTGAACCCTTTATTTCTATGTTATCGGTTCAGTGTTGATGCAAACAGGAGTAGTGTATTTGTTTGAAGTATAAGGAGTAGATTATTTCCTCCCACCCTTTATCTTAAAATATATCATCTCGCATTCCTGCACTATAACTTTTATCCGACTTCTGTCTGTATATTTACCATTGCCAAGTTTGCTTGAAGTCCTTTACAGAAATCTTCTCCATTAACTACACTCCTTTTTTGTGTTGTCTGCAAATTTTGATATTCTTCCAGCTATTCTTCAGACTAACATTGTAAAACATAAACGTAAAGTAAGAAAATTGGTCCCATAACTAAGGAGGAAAAATATATTGCCAAATTTTTTGTACATAGTTGATTTGCACCGTGATCCTTAACAGTATGGAGAACAGTATGGTGCAGGTTTATCCATTGATTGATTTGTATTATTGATATATGATTTCACTGGAGATATCAGTCCTTCGTCTTTGTTCAGACCAGATCTATCATTCTAATATTTGAAAAATTCAACTATATTTTTTAGCACTCGATATTTTTTTCACAATCTTTTTCTTTGATACTTGATCGCAAGAATAACAATCTCTGAATTGTGTATGTAGAAATGTACTTCATTGCTGCATGTGCTTTAAATCTGTACTATTTTCTATAAAACAAATTAAAAGTTGAAACTCTGATTGCTTTATTGTGCACACTTTGAAGTGAGTGATGGAAATGTTTCAACTCTATGTAAATGCTAACATACAACTCTTTCTGATGGCTGCTTTAATAGTTTATAAAATCTATTTCAATTTGTTGCCTTCCCATATTTTAATTCATAGACGCACCGTCAATCTGTTAATTGCTGCTAGGCGGTTGGGCTCCTCAGATTTTTCTTGACAGTTGTTTCTGGCAACTTAAGGTAAGACAGTGTCATGGTAGGCTGAAAGAAAAAAACAATCATTATCTCAACTACATGAAAGTGCAAGAATAGCCCAGGACTGAATGAATTCTACCAGTTCAGTGCTACCCTATGGATCACCTGAGCTGTGAGATTGGGAGCCATGGTGTGAAACTACATCCTTGTCGGATAATGTTGAAAGAAATATTGTATTATTGGAGATGTCACCTTTCATATGGGGCATTAAATCGAGGCCGCCTCTGCCTGTTGAAATAGATATGAAATTTCTTCTGGCACTATTTTGAAGAAGAACCAACATTTATTCCTCAACCAACACCATCAATGAAAATCATTGGTCATTATTCTTTTGCAGTTCGAGACCTTGCTATGTGCAACTAATTGTGATATATGCTGATTCACTGAGTTCCGACTGATGTCTGGTTGGGGCAGGCATCACCTGTTACAAAGAGTGGGCACTTCAGGGAATTTGGGGTCAGGGTGATCTCCTGGACTAGTTTTGATTGCCTAGATGGCTCAGAGAGGAATTTTCCAGATTTTATTTTGCCTCTTCTAGGAGATCACATGGTTTTGTGTAGGGAGTGTATATATCGTGATTCATAAGGTATCACAATTGTGAGGGACAGGTTGGATGGACTAGAGTATCTTTACCTGTCCATCATTGTTCATATGTTTACTGCTTGTAGTTGCCACGTTTAGATATCAATAACTTCTCCATAATTAATTGGTTGTAAAAACATTTTTGGATATCCTGCAGACATGAAAGGAGATATATTGATGCAACATTTTAGTGTGTTGGTACTTTAATACGTAGCCCATCTTGTTAACAGTGTTGTCATTAGGATTTCAGTTAAGTCTGATAGGTGTGTGAAATTATGCTCAGCAGTACAATTATAGATTTTGTCGTTTCAAACATGGTTCATATTTGGAGAATTTTAATCTACATAACACAATGGAAAAATATGTGTTGTGATTTTAGGTGATGAATTATGAGTAGCAAACATGAAACATAACACTAAATCATACTGGATTGTGTTGGTGCTCATATTCTAAATAAACCCTGTGGCAACACAGTTTTTGTTTATGGGCTGTTTAGGTGTATGCTTCTAAAACAATAACTGCTGTAAGATGTTTTTTTACTCCTGTTGTTGCTCAAAATATCACTTATATATTTTGTCATTACCCTGCTTATTTGTTATTTATGGGTTTTCAAACTGCAGCCCTATCTTTATTAATACTGTAGCCAGAAGCTGTCGACATTGGGGATGAAATTATGCTTGAGGTAAACGTTAGTTTAAAAACAAAAAGATATTTTTAAGATTAAGTTCCATTATTAGCATCTTTTAACAACTCCTCTTGCAAGAGTCATAATGACACTTCTAGATATGTATTGTATCATTGAATGAGGACAAGCCACTAGGGTAACTGAACCCAGCATTTCAATTAGTGCTGAATTAACAAATGCACAATCACAGCAGTATGAGTAGGTCTACAGATATTTGGTTTCCTCGTACTGTAACTCCTTATAGCCAGTTTCCTATGATGTGATCATCACATGTCAGTTTTTTTAAAGGGTGTTTCCTGATATTGAAATAAAAGCAAAATACTGTGGATGCTGGAAATCAGAAATAAAAACAGAAAATGCTGGAAAAGTTCAGCAGGTCTGACAGCATCTGTGGAGAGAGAAACAGAGTTAATGCTTTGACTCCATATGCCGTCTCTTCAGAGCTAAAGAGAAGTAGAAATGTGACGGAATTAATACTGTTTAAGGGGGGGGGGGGGGGCAGGGTGGAGCAAGTGAACCTGGATAGAAGGTCAGCAAAGATGGGGGCTAAGGAGAGATTGACAAATATATCATGGGCAAAAAGACAAAAGGAGTGTTAATGGTTGTGGTAAGAGTTAAAGAAGGTGCTGATAGTGGCCTAAAGGTAAGAAAGCAGAATGTGTGAATAGCAGAACAAGAGTCAGCACTAGTGAAAGAACAACATGGAACAAGTAACAATGCCTTCTGATTAGGCACTTTACAGCCTTCTGGGCTTGACATTTGAGTTCAACAACTTCAGACCATGAACTCTCTTCTCTATTTTCACCCCTTTTTAAATTACTTTTTTAAAAAAACTTATTTTTATTTTTATTTACTTATTTTTATTAATATGTTCATTATTTTATCCTTTTTTTCCCCTTTTATCCCTTTTTCTATCCTTTATCCCGAGCCACCATCCCCTTCCCCCATCCCACCCTCAAAAGTGTCATCCGTTACTTGTTCTATGTTGTTCTTTCACTAGTGCTGACTCTTGTTCCACTATTCACACATTCTGCTTTCTTACCTTTAGGCACCTTCTTTAGCCCTTGCAGCTACCATTAACACTGCCTTTGTCTTTTTGTCCATGACGTCTCTGTCAATCTCTCCTTAGCCCCCACCTTCTATTGGCCTTCTAATCAGCTTCACCTGCTCCACCACATCTTAAAACAGTATAAAATCCATCACCTTTCTACTTCTTTTTAGCTCTGAAGAAGTCATACAGACTCAAAATGTTAACTCTGTTTCTCTCACCACAGATCCTGTCAGACCTGCTGAGTTTTTTCCAGCATTTTCTGTTTTTATTCCTGATATTGAAGTTCTTTTTAAGGTGATCTCTGTATGTAACACAAGTTTGGGGTGAAAATTGAACATTAAGACTAATAAACCAGCTGTTGTGGCAAAATTACTTTCTTTCACCTACACTTGTGTTCACATCAGCAGGTAATGGAAAACAAGTCCTCTGTTTGAGAACTCTAAGCCAAGGCATTCAACAAAATACTGAGAAAAATCCTTTCTCCTTCCACCCAGTTGCTCTTGGACTGAAACTGGTGAAGTCGAGCTCTCTGAACATTAGGTAATTGACTTGTTTCTGATTTGACTGCCCGTGCCTTCCTTGATGGTTTAGGCTCCTTCAAATATCGTCTTCTGTCATGAATTACCACATTGACCAGCTGTTAAGAAGGGCTTTTATGCAATTCTTCATTTAAAGATATAACTATATATGTATCTGAGTGTTACAGCTGTATCTGTATTTTACTAAAGAGATGAACCTATTGGCAATCAATACCACAAGCTGGGAGAGATTGTGATGCATATCTTTTATTTTTCTAATTTTTCTTATGCCTCCTGTTGTCTCATGCCATTATCACCCCTAGCTAACAATCACCTGTTCCCCACCAAATACCTTTAAAGCTCATCTTTTTTTCTAGGGTGAAACATCTCCTTTTCCTCCCTCTGTTATCTGTTCACCTAATCTGATTTTGCAGAAGAATAAATGCCTTACCTGAGTGCTCCCACTATTTTCTGTTTTCTTTTCAGATTTCTAACACTTAACAGTATTTTCTAATGTTCATGTGATACTCCTGTACAATTTATACAGCAGTTTAAAAAGCTACATCTGTATCTCATTCTAGGAATGCAATATAGATGAGATAATTGGTAATAAGTATGTGGCACCAAGTTTATTTCTTGAAAAAGCAAGAGAAACTTTCCTTTTCCTGTCCATTCAGATGGCTTTGATCATGCACTGTTCTCTACTTTAGTGCCATTCGTATCATTGGTGTAAGTTAATATGTGGTGGATTCTGCACACTGCACTTTTTTTGACCAGCAGTTCCTTTGTGGCCAAAGCAATGACTGATTATTGTAAATGTTTGCTTGATCTGTCTTCTGTTATATACACCCACTAAAATGTGCAACAGCACAAAATCAATCCTGCAATGACTAAAGCGATTGATAGTATAAGGCTGTAAAGTTGTACAAATGAATGGCAAAGGATGGAAGTTTTCAGCTGTAGTTTCAAACAAAATGGAATTGATTTCCTTGCACTACTGTAAACCTAAAGATTATAAAATCACAATAATCCAAACATGTGTTGCAGTTTCTTTATTCTTTAGGATTTTGTGAACTTGCTTTTAGAAAGACAGCGCCCCACACGCCCACATGCATGCTTGTTTGCCCTACAAATGTGATATGTGTGAAGTGGTTATACTCCACATTAAATTTATTGTTAAAGTGCAAATCTGCAGTCAGTATTCAACTGTAACTCCAAGGCAAAGTGCAACAAGAATGAGACTCTCTCGAGGAGGGCGTTGCACTCTAAAGTCTGATTAAGCTATAGTTCTGGCTTTACTCTGTAGCCACTTCACACCAATGCTACAGCTCTAGTGGAAATTAACTGTAGTTATTCCCATTAGACTTTGTTCACAGATTTAAAAAATTAATTGGTTTCTGCTTAAGCCCCTCATTAGCTAGGGAGTACATTAGAGTGGCAGAAAAGGGACGGAGCAAAGAGGTGTAAAGGCCCTCTTGCTTTTCAGGAATATATTTGACATTTACTGACTATTTTCCCTGAATGGATGTCAAAAAGGGAGTGTCAACCTAAACCCATGCCTTAGTACTCTGTAAAATGTATAATTCACATATACTCCTATTTTTGATGGGGCAACTTAAGAAGATTTTTTGAAAAGTGGAGAAACACTATGTATGACGATAATGAAATGAACTTTGGTTTATGAGGCTGAGAACTTGAATACTGTTTAACTTTCAGTTTTCCTGCACTTGCTGCTTGTGCAGAATGCACCTTTTCAAACTAAATTCATAAATAATTTCACGTCATCATAACTCTGTACCACAGTTAGAGCTGTTTACTAAAGTACAGATGTTTCTGAGGACAGAATTGAAAGTCACTCTGTAGTTTGAAAACTTTGTTCAGATACCTGTAGCCTGCAGACCTCTTAAGCTCATGTTATGAACCCCAGCAGTAGAGTTCACCGATAACTGTGTTAAAACCACAGCCAAGTTAAAAGCCAGTTGCTATTGGTCTCCCTCAGCTACTTGATTAACTTGAATGGAAAGTTTGAGTCAGAGTTTCACTCTTACATTCAACAGTAGATGGTTGTGGTTTCCAATGACTGCCAGCTCTTGGTCTCTGCATTCCATTGTCTGAACTCCTTGTCAAATCGGTTCACTCGAGCCTTGAGATGAACTTTGACTAAACTAGTAAAATTGGCTAGTGAATCATTCGTAAATTAGTAAATGTTTGCCTAGAAGTAGTGGTGTGACTTAAGGAGCAGAGCTGCTGTCATAGTTCTCCATCTAAGGTCTGGTATACTGTTTTCTTCTAAGCTGCTGTCATAGGTGCTGTAACAAGGCTGCTGCAGGGTACACACAATAGCCGTAGGATTATTTGCCCTCTTTTTATTAAATACTTGGAATTATTGGTGCTAACCTCTTGCCTATCATGGTGGTGAACATCAATGACACACCAATCCCCCAGTGAGCACCAAAGTCTCTTTTTTCCACTCTTTAAAAAGAAAAACTAGGAAAGAAAATTGTGATGATCCAGTAACTGGTCTGATGGCCACAAGTAAGCAGCTTCATTATGTAAGTGCAATTTTGAGAGTCCCTTGCTTATACGACAGGTTTAATTCAGTAACCAAATACTAGCTGACTTTTTTGCTGATGACTTCACTGGGACCAGTTATCTTCTAGTACCTCACCCAAGTGGCCATTCCATGTATGTCAGAAGACTATTTTGTCCAAGGTGTACATGGCTCAAGTCCAGTCAACGAAGAGTTGCAATCAGGTTGGGCTCCTTTGGACAACTGTTCCATCCTGAGCTAAGCACCCCCCACCCCCACTCAGAACAGCATCTAACACTGGTTATAGCACCTCAATCACTGTCTGGACGAGAATGGATAACTCAGCAGAAGCTGAGGATCGAGCCATAAAAGTAAATTGGATTCAGTGCTATTTCTGCAGTAGCATATCAATTCTAGTAAATAAGCTGAAAGACAATGCTGCCATGCAGATTGCTGCATCATTGATGATTATACAACACCAAATGAATAATGTATTTTATTGACTGTTCCTCATTCCCTGTCCCAAATGCATCATTTCTTTGGTGCTGATGTGCATTTCAGCTTGCTCACCTAACTGATTTTCCCTCATCTTGCAATTAACTGAAAGTGCTAATTCGGCATTTGGTTCTAGAATTAGGTTCTGTTGAATCCTCACCAGGCTAATTTTGTGATTTTTTTTTTTTTTAATATCATCTCTTTCTCTCTGTCTTTAACTCTTCTTCCTAACACCATTCCTAGATTCCTAGATCTGTATTCTCCATACACAAAAGAGTAGGTGGATGACTTGCTCTGAGTGTTTTATTTACTTGTGCTGCTCTGTATGGAATAGTGGGGAAGTGCGAAAATTACATGGGTGATTTATTTCCAATTTAATTTCCACAGATTACAATTTAAGGAAGGTGTAGGGTTTTCCTTTCAATATCCTGGCTAATGTGAGTAACTCGTTGCTATGCATCTAATGCCCTATCAGGCTGGCGTAGCATCCCAACTGTGCCATTCAGCCTCTCTTTTTAATGTCAGATCTCCTCTGGCATTGTTTTTGAGCAATTGGAGAATTTATAAATACAAATAGATATAGTTGCCTAATGGCTATGGTGCTGGACCAACAACCCAAAGATCATGAGTTCAAATCTCACCATGAAAAATTGTAAACTTGTGGGCAAGCACTAGAAAAATAATTGTAATTGACATAGCATCCCAACCCCTTATTTCCTACAGAGGAGGAAGCCTGTAATTTCATCCATATCTGGCCTTCATATACGACTTCAGTAGAGCACTTGGTGGTTGATTGCTGAAATGGTCTGACGAACCTTCCCATTGTAAGCAATCACTACAAAATTCACTAAACAATTTGAATAGACCTACTGGTGGTAATCCAGGTACATTAGGCTAAGACCAAGGTGATCTCAGCTCAGACAATGCTACAAAGCCTTTCACACCTGCACCAGTGGGAGAACTGTTTATGACACAGTCATACTGGCAGAATCATAACTAACTCAGCCAATATCATCACCATTCCTGGGTATGTCCTTTCCCACTGGCAAGGTGAACCCTCCAAAGATGGGGCACAGTGACATTGACTGCTGATCTGGAGTCACCAACATTAATTCCAAGCCGCATGAGGTCAGATCAAGTGGCGGGGGGGGGGGACCTAATAATCACCACCGCGTGGCCCACTGCATCTGATCAATCCGTAATGTTGAATATAACTTAGTGGAGAAACATGATGTAAAGTAAGGGCACAGAATGTATTAAGGATGGGGATTTTACTGCCTACCATAGAGAGTGACTCAGCGGCTGACCAAGCTGGAGTCAGACTGGGTATATCAGCTGGTGAGGGAACCAATAGGAGGAGGTAATCTACCTGAACTTATCCTCAGCAACCT
This sequence comes from Carcharodon carcharias, assembly GCF_017639515.1. NCBI lineage: Eukaryota > Metazoa > Chordata > Chondrichthyes > Lamniformes > Lamnidae > Carcharodon > Carcharodon carcharias. The sequence goes on from NC_054482.1 coordinate 85,128,575, forward strand.
ACCTATCATAGCCATTTTTATCCACAGTAGTATGATGACCATGATATAGTTCTTGTGAAGACATCCTTCATTTCGTAGAATGTTGTTAGCATCATACTAAATAAAACAGACTAGACAGCCCAAAACTAGTCATCCATAAGGTGCTGCAGGGTATTATCAGCAACATGATTTTAAACCACTACAACCTGTAACACCCTGACCTGCCACACCTCTCAGTCATTGATCACTAAAAATCCAGAATACCAACCATGTTTCAATGAAGAATATAGATGGCAGTGACAGGAACAGTACCAGGTATACCTCAGCTTGCAGTGTGAAACTACTGAAGCTACTACAGCAGGCTATCTGTGTGTTAACAACAGAAGTAATAGGCTTTAGCCAGCTAAATGGTCCCAAAACCAATGGATCAGAGGAAAGTTATGAGGTCCTAACACATTCAGTTAAAAATATTTGGGGATAACCTGGAAACTAGCAAGAAGAGGAGGAGGTTCTATGAATATCTCCATCCTCATCTGTGGAGCTCAGTATGTGTGTCAACACAAGGCCGAGACATTTGTAAGTTCTGCAGTAAGTGGTGCTGAGTGGATGATCTTACTTTGCCTCTTCCCAAAGTCCAAACTTCATAGCTACTAGTGTCCAGCCAATCTGGTTCACCCCAAATAACATTAGAAAAAGATGAGCACCTGAACACAACAAAGGTCATTGACCCTGTCAGCACCCTTAATGTAGTGTTGAAAACCATAGCAACAGAGCTAACTGCTCCGCCAGCTCAGCTATCAATATATAAAATTGCCCAGATATTTCCCCTCTATTTATATAAAAAAAATTTGGACATAACCTAAGCTGGATTATTACTGACTTATCGGCCTCCCCTTGATCGTCAGTAAAATTATGGAAGGAGTCAGCATTCATGCCATCATGCATCATCCTATTCATCAGTCACATGCTCACCACTCTGTTTGGGTTCTGCCGGATACACCCCAGAATTCATCACAATCTTGATGTAGGCATGGAAACAAGTGGTAAATACTGGAAAGGAGGTAAGCGGAACTGCCCTTGACATCATGGCAGCAATTCATCTAAAAACAACTGGAGACAATGGAGGTCAAAAGGCAAATCCTCTAGTGGTGAGAGTCATCTCCGATGAAAAGGTGATGGTTGTGATCATTGGAAGTCAGACACCGCATCCCAGGACATCAGAACAGCAATTCGTCAGGGGAGCATCCTCATAATAAAACCTCATGGTGTAGGGGGTAATATATTGGCATGGATAGAAGATTGGCTAGTTAATGAGAAGCAGAGGGTAGCCATAAATGGGTATTTTTCTGGTTGGTGGGATGTAATGAGTGGTGTGCCACTGGGATCAGTGCAGAGGCCTCAACTTTTTACAACTTATATAAATGACTTGGATGGAAGGACAGAAGGTATGGTTGCTAAATGTGCTGGTGATACAAAGATAAGTAGGAAAGTAAGTTGTGAAGAGAACATAACAAGGCTACAAGGTGACACAGGTTAACCGAGTGGGCAAAGGTCTGGCAAATGGAGTATAATGTGGGAAAATGTGAAGTTGTCCATTTTGGCAGGAAGAATAGAAAAAAAGCTTATTATCTAAATGGTGAGAGATTGCAGAACTCTAAGATGCGGAGATCTGGGTGTCCTATTGCCTGAATCACAAAAGGCTAGTGTGCAGGTACAGCAAGTAATTAGGAAAGCTAATAGAATATTATCGTTCATTGTGAGGGGAATTGAATATAGAAGTAGGGAGGTTATGCTTCAGTTGTACAGGACACTGGTGAGTCCACATTTGGAGTATTGTGTATAGTATTGGTCTCCTTATTTAAGAAAGATGTAAATGCATTAGAAGTTCAGAGAAGGTTTACTAAACCAGTGCCAGGAATAGGTGGGTTATCTTATAAGGAAAGATTGGACAGGCTGGGCTTCTACCTGCTGGAGTTTAGAAGAGTAAGAGGTGACTTAATTGAAACCTTTAAGATTCTGACAGGGTGGATGTGGAAAGGGTGTTTCTTCTTGTGGAAGAATCTAGAACTAGGTGGTCACTGTTTATAAGTGGTTTCCCATTTAAGACAGAGATGAGAAGAAAATTTTTCTGAGGGTCACAAGTCTTTGGAACTCCCTCAAAAGGCAGCGGAAGTAGAGTCTTCGAATGTTTTCAAGGTTGAGGTAGATAAATTGTTGATAAACAAGAAGGTTAAAGGTTGTAGGTAGTAGGTGGGAGGTTATAATCAGATCAACCAAGTTTTTATTGAATCGTGGAGCAGGCTGAAAGGGCTGAATGGCCTACTTCTGCTCCTAACCTGTATGTTCATAACCCAGCCATCTTTAGCTGCATGAATGCAGTTCCCTTCTAAGGTCAAGAGTCGGGCTTTCTGCTGATCATTCCATAGCATTCAGCTTTATTCATGGCTCCTTTGATAATGCAGGTTCTAGATAACATCCAAGCTTGGACTGAAGTGGCAAGTAACATTCACACAACTTAAATGCAGTGTAATGGCCATCTCAAACAAGAGAGAACCTAGCTGTCTCTCCCTGATCGTCATTGCTGAGTTCCCCTGCCATCAACATTTGGGGAACTTCACTGATCAGAAGGTGAGCTGGATCAGCAAAGAACTTGCAAATATCTCGGCATTGTGTCTAACACTAGCATACTGTGCTCCACCACAGCTGAGGATGGAGATATTCATAGAGCCGCCTCCTCTTCTTTCTAGTTGCCTGGCTATCCCACACCATTTTTGACTTGACTGCAGTGTTAAGGCTACAGAACTTTCCTCTGATATATTGGTTGTGGGAAAAGAGCAGGATTGACACTGAGTATCTAGACACTCTGATGTGTGGCTCACCACCACCTAAGATTATTCGCCACTCGTATAATGATGTAGCTGAAAAACACTCGAGCTTGATTTAATTAACAATGGAGAATTTTTTTCATCTGTGCCCCTGGCCTCAAATTTTACCCCTCCACCATCAACTGCTGTATGTATGTACAATTTACATGGTGCATTGTAGCAAGTTTTCATGATGACTTTGACAGCATTCTCCTCTGTTGTAACCTCTACTATCAGAAATGGTGAGCTACAATGAATTGGGAGCATCATCACTTGCAGGTAACACATCATCTTTATTTGGATAAATAATGCTATTCCTTCATCATCACTAGGTGAGTATTCTGAAATTTCCTATTTCTACCATTGCCCACATTATAATGAAGACTATAACAATACAATGAGTAGGGTCACCACCTTCTTAGAACAACTAGGGATAGACAAAAGGAATGTGGCCTTGTCATTGTCGTGCACATTTTTAAATTAGGATATTATGCCAAGAGTCTCGGGCATATCGACATTGGAAGTGGTGCTGGTTCCAGGAATGCCTGAGGCAGCGTTAGGTCTGATGTTTCTGGCATGGTGTCTCAGGATCTAGTAGCATTTTTGGGGGGACCCTTGGGAGTTTGGGGTACTAGGAACACTGGGGAGATTTAATTAATCCAACTAGCATCACTTGATAAGGGAGGTCTCTGAGCTCAGGAGCTTTGGGAATAGTCCTAGACTTAGGGAGGGCTGGGAATGAAGTGTGGGGATTTGTGAGCATGAAAAAGGAGGTTCTGAGAATGGGAGGGAATCAGCAGGTGTGGACCTGTGATTAATGGGAAGGCAGAAGTTTTTATAGAGGATTGGGGAGTCAGTGTGACATTGGGGACAGGGTCTGTTAATCTTGAGGATATATGGCCCAGGAGAATGTATCCAAAATAGCTAGGCCTGTTTTGGACTTTAATGTGCCACCCTTGCACTGTGTATCTGCTTGTCCGCCTCCTTCCCTTGTCTGTCTACCTTGCCTTTTGTGTCTTTGGCTATCCCAGTTTTTTTTCTTATCGTTGGCCATTTTCTGTCTTTACTCCATTATGTTAAGTCTTTTAAGGATACATTTTCTGTCAACTGGTAAAGGGTGAATGGTTTAATGAGCAGAAAACCACTGACCAGATGCATGTTTTCTGATGTGTGGTACCAATGCCAGGAGTGGGAAATGTAGACATTACCAAACTATTTAGTGTGTTTGGTATCGTTAGTTGATAACCGTTCTTAATAAAGATACATTTCAATAAGCAAATAAAATTTGATGATAAAATGTTCATATCGTTATTTACAGTTTCCAAACACTTGTACAGTTAAGCTTCCTTAAATCTCAAACATGTTCCTAGAAGAGAGAAATTTCTTTAACTGAAATTTCAACTCGAATGAACGTAAGTGGTTGAAAAAGAAATCCATTCTTGATGAAGATTCTTTGTGCTTTTTTTTTTCAACCATCAACAATTAAATCATACCAGCTGTAATTATAGGTCTTCGCAGTGTACAAGAAAGCAGCGTGTGTTTGTAAGTTTAAAGGTAATCACCAGCCTGGAATGTAGTTTGAATTTTTTCTGAAGTCTTACTTTTGAAAAATCAGGGAATTTCTGAAATTGTGACAGAATGAAGGACCTTTTACATCCTTTTACCCTTAAACTCATGTTGGTGCATAGATTATATATTGGAAAAATTTGCACGCACAAATTTTATGGTGGTAAAATCCATAAACTGCTTGTTCAGAGTGCACCAGCATGGTTGAAAACTATGTCCAGTTATAAGATAAAAACATCCAGGTATAGCCCAGGCAACTTAGGGCAGCTGAAGTTTTGAAGGAAAACTCGAAAGGAAAACATTAATTTTACCCACTGAATTGTCTGTTTTTAATCATTTTTTGTGAAAAATGTAACTTTTAATATCTTGGAAAATATTAATTTTTAGTTGCAGTGAAAAATGTGGTAAACAAAAATATGTTCCAAGTTTTTTGATTTGTTCTTGAACAAACATAACAGCAAGCTGTTTGCAAATGTTTTCCTCATTTTTAACATGTTGACATGTTTAAATTTGTAGATAGGAACTGCACAGCACATGCAAAATTTTTTTAGTAATATATGTAGATATCTAATTGTTGGAACCCAATAGCAACCAACCACAGTTACTTATTAGTCAACTTGCAGTAATTAACCCTTTGTTTTTGTAAGATATCTTCGCCAATGTTGCAAGCATACAACTGCATTTTATAGTTGATCTATTATAAAGAAATTGAAAACCATGGCATGATTTCAACAGGTAATCCAATCTCAGAAATCAAATGGTTTGTGAAAAAACAGCGGCTTCATTTTTATAATTAATAATGTTTAAAACCTCATGATGAAATTAATGAAATTCCAGGTATGGATAGAGATGGAGTTCAAAAGCAAGGAAGCTATGCTAAAGCTTTATAAGATTTAAGGTGAACTATGAAAAAAAAACCAGAGGCAACATGCTGTGTAAAAAAAAAAAAAAATATATATTTTCCTTAAATTGTATGGAATGCACTGCCTGAAAGAGGTGGGGGGATTGTGGTGGAGGTGGAAGCAGATTTTAAATGGGAATTGGATAAATTCTCAAAGGAAAAATTTGTAGGGCTATGGAAAAAGAGGCAGGTGACTGGGATTAATTGGATAGCTGTTTCGAAGAGCCAACACAGTAGACTGAATAGCTTCCTTCTGTATCATTCTAATTTACAGTATATTTATTTCTATAATTTTTATGTATATAATAAATGACTACTGAATCCATTGATCTACTCCTTTTTTATCTGGGGCAGTATTTAAATGACAAGAATTTTATAGCAGTATGTCAAAATGGTGTTGACATTGTATGTGAGTCGAAGAAAGCTTTCTGACCGTTAACATGGACAGTGACCCCTATGAACAGAAAGAGAGATTATGCTTTCCAACTGCCCTCACTAGACACCACCCACACCCCCACCCAAACCCCAAAAAACTGACAAGCTTGTCAAATAATATCATTGTTTCATAGTTAATATAAAGTTGCAAACGATTTTTTTAAAAAAAACTGATGTTAGGGTTATGTTACAGTAAATTGACCATCCTATATTTTTGTGTTTCATAACGTTGTATGAATTTCTTCCTTTTTTTGTAACTGCTGCAGCCCACCCATTATGTCTACGTAATTGTTTCCAGGTTTTTATTGCGTACATATGTAAAAGATATCTGAACCTCTTTGACTATATTATCACCTTGTAATCGTTCCCAGCCATTCATTCACAATTTAAAGGATGTGCTAGAAGTTGATCTTAAATTCAGTGTGAATTTTTTTTTGTGTGTGTGTGTGCTGTTGAGGAAGCTGGGTAACAGTCATTTTTATGGGGGCATTCCAGCCATGTGTGTCAAAATCTTAGTACAGTAGAGACCCTTTATATGCTGATCTTTGGGATCAGGTGTATTCAGACTCAACAGGGAATTCAAATGGCCTTTGAGGGTCATAAGCAAAATGTGTTAAGTTTGTGGGTAGACCAGACACATATTTCCATTCATTCTAGCCCAAGACCTTTGATCCTCGAGATCATTAGAATTTTCTTTAACAAGTATGCAAATTGAGAGGCCTGTTTTATACTGGTTGTAATTTCCGCACTATAAAGAGATCCCATAAGTGCCATGGTATATTAGAAGATTGTTCTTTTGATAAAACATATCAATCATTTAAAGTATTCAGCAATTGAATCACAAATTTGCAGCACAGGAGGAAATCATTTGGCCCATCAGGCCTGATGGAGCTGGTGCTAGCTCCTCTCTTGGAACTATCTCATATTTTAGTCCATTTCCTAGTATCTTTCCTTGTATCCTTTCATACTCTTTTTCAAATACCTATCTAATTTTATTTTAAATGATTTTACAATTTCTGCTTCAATAGGGTAAAGCATGTTTCAATAACTGGCTGAAAACAGTCCTAACTTCTCCCTTGTACTTCCAATGGACACATCTCCATATTGTGCCCCCTTACTGCTGCTTTTCCAACCAGGAGAGGCAATTTTCATTTCTCATTGATTCATAATTTTGAAAAGCTGTTGTTCAAGTCTCCCCCTGCCCTGTTCCAATGAGAAAAATGGCAATTTTATTTGACCTTTTCCTTCTTGACTATCATCTCTCATTCCCTGGATCATTCTAGTGAATCTTTGCTGTACCTTTCCCATGGATTTAATATTTTTCTGGCATGAGGTTAGCTAAACTACATACACTACTCCAAAATAACTTGTACTAAACATCACTTTCTTGCTTTTACAGCTGTCCCAATGTAATAGACTCTGAATTGTGTGTTCTATTTACATTCATACTTTTCAATCCATTTTTGTACTTGTGCCACCATCACTGTTTCTCTGCTCTGTTAAAATGGCTTTAATTTAAGGGATACTTTGGTTTATTGTTCCTTTCTCAAAATACACACACAATTCTCTCCATCAAATTGTACTTCCATACTTTGCTAACCTGTAAGAAGTTCTGCATTCTTTCTCAGAATGGCATGTCATCTAAATTGATTCCATGACTAAACTTATGTATCATTACTTTTGTGCCTATGTCCAAATTTTAAGAGGTTGCTGCTACCTGGCTGGAAAATCTAGACTAAGGGCTTGGCTATTTAGGACTGAGATGAGAAATTTCTTCACTCAAATGGTTGTGAATCTCTGGAATTTTCTACCCCAGAGAGCTGTGGATGCTCAGTTGTTGAGTGTATTCCAGACAGAGGTTGATAGTTTTTGGTATTAAGAGGTATGGGGGTAATGTGGGAATGTGGAGTTGAGTTAGAATATCAGCCATGGATCAGGCTCGAAGGCTGAAATAGCCTGCTCCAATTCCTATTTCTTATGTTCCAATTTTTTCTCTCAAATATTTAGAGTAAAAGAGATTTTAAAATCTGTTGAAATAGTACATATGATGAGGCACAATTTGGTTGCCTTTTCATGGCAAATTAACAAAAAACTGAGAGGGCTGTTTAATTTCAAATGGGGGAGGAAGAGAGTAAACAGGATGAAGCGTTGTGTGAAATTCATCTGTACTAGATGAGTTTTGCGTGGGATTGCTGACACAGTATTAAGCCCTTCCTTGCTTTCTATTTTGTATGTTTGTTTTTGTACTTCAGTCAGGCCCAGGTGCCCCAAAGCTTGGAACTATGCATGTGACTCAAACTCTTATTAGCCAGTACAGAATCAAATGGCTCTTTGTTACACTGCAGGCACATCTGCTTTTATTGAATTTTGGAAGCAAGGGGTGGCATCTCTGTGGCTTAAATAAATGTTTAGTTTGATAGATAAATAAAGTTTTGTTAAAGCTGGGGAAGTTGTTGGGGAGGAAGGAGATTTTGGAGGATGGGTAGGCTGTATTTTTTTCATGGGTTCTATTTCACACAATGTTAAAACTTGCAGACAATGTAAAGTATTAAATCCTTGATTCATTGATAGATGTGTGTTATATATATTTCCAGAGTTCAGTCAAGAGTAATGTAATGTCTAAAACACATGAAAGCTCAACTCAATTTTGGACATTACAGATTCCAGGGGAGTGTCACAGCTTAGCTTATGGTTATTGGTTTGTATATAGGGGCTGAAAAAAGTGGACGAAGCTTGATTTGGCATCCCATCCACATTCACTCCCTCCACCACCAATGCACAGTGGTAGCAGTGTGTACATCCAAAAGATGCACTGCAGGAACTTTCCAAACCTCCTTAGACAGCACCTTCCAAATCCATCGCCACTAGCATCTAGAAGGACAAGCAGATACATGGGTATACCACCACCTGGAAGTTCCCCTCCAAGTCTCTCACCATCCTGACTTGGAAAATATCACCATTGCTTCACTGTCACAGGGTCATAATCCTGGAACTCCCCCCTAACAGCACTGTGGGTGTACCTACACCACATGGACTGCAGCGGTTCAAGAAGGCAGTTCACCACCACCTTCTCAATGGCAGTTAGGGATGTGCAATTAGACCTAGCCAGCGATGCTCTCATCCCATGAACAAATAAACAAAAAGGTCTTTTAAATGCTTAGAAAGAGCCTGTGATGGTGAAGTGTTGAAACTTATCATCCCTAACTCGAGAATAGATGACATTGGAGCTTACTGGAGTTTTTCTATTTTTTTTTAAACTGGATTTCAATTTTTGTATTCAGTACTTTGTCTTATGGCTGGAATGGAACAAAGATATTTTTAAATATTGCGTGCTGTGTTTTAATTGCACATAAAAAGCATTTCTCCCTATAAATCATTTTCGTATGTGAATTCAAAACTTTGCAGTAACTTATGCCATTATATTAATTGGATCCAGTGTGTGCATTTAAATTATATATTAATTAGAGTCAATAAAAACCTTTGAATCCTCTACTGCAAGTCAGGAGGAAGTATGAGTCATGCCAAAATGGATCCAACTTTATGGAATACTGTCCAGTGCTCTTAATTCACAAGCAAAAATTGGATTTGAATTATGTGGAAAGTGTGAATTATCCAACAATGAGAATTAAACAACTTCATTGGAACAGCACATCCAAGCACTGCAGAGGAAGAGTAAAAATAGGCCACAATATTAATTTAACTATTGAAATGCACATACTCAACTTTTGAGCACTGTACAAGATGTGCAGTGTAAAGTGAAACTGTTTTGCAAAATGCCCTTGTGGTTTGCTCCCTGCCAATAGTATACTTGGCCAGATAAGTGGTAAGTCTATTTAACATGGAGAAAATTCCATTAGGACACCTGGCTTAGCTGCTGGCCACTTCCTTAGCTATCAATGTAACTGTACACCTTGGCTGTGGTGGAGGCTGGTTTCTTCTCTCTGGTTTGTTGGATCTCTTTATTTGGACCTCTTTTTCTCTCTCTCTCTCACTCTCTCTTTCAGTAAGCAATAGTATCTTCCCAGGCAACAGTAATTTTCATGTTGGTCAGCAATCCAGATGTTAGGATTTCCTTCAGTGGATTCAGTAGTACACTGGTCTGCTGATAGTCACAACAGGTAATTTGTGCACCCAAATCGGTTCACTGCTTCAGAGTTGTTTATTAGTTTGATGCTTGATTGTGTCAGGTTTAGCATCTACCTCTGCTACTGTTGCCAATTTATGGTGCCAAAAGCAATTGCCAGTGTTGCAGGGAAAGTAACATTGTGTTCTTTTTGAAACTTAGTCACTGTTGGGTTTCCACCACCCCCTCCCCCGCCATTATGCAAGTACAGATCATAACAGTCATTTGTTGCTTAAATTTATTTTCCAACTAATCATTTCTCACTGATAGCAGCTACGTTTATACTCGAGTCCAACTTGTCCAAAAAGCCAGTTTCTTCAGCGTTAAATATGCCTTTGGGATTATTAAAAGAGAGAAAATTTATTACTCACCCAGTTGTTGCTCATCTCCCTTTGTTTTTTTTCCAACTGATTTTGTGCCGGTTTTGGAAGCAGCTGATCCAAATTCAGAATCAGGATCAGTTCCAAATCCTTCTACAAATTCATTCACCTTTCCTAAGATGATGAGGTCAAGTAACCCAGGAAGTTTACCTTTCCTGGCCTGCATGAGCTAGCAAAGCCGATTCGACACTGGGATAAGCCAAATTGTGTGATCTATTCCCTTGGGTGAAAAATTTCTGCCAATCGTTCTCTTTTGCTTTTTCAGGCCGATAGGCAGAATATAGGGAGGGATGTTACCATTTCTAGTTTGATATTGGTAAGGGTGTTGTACCTCCTGGATAACCACATTGTGAAACTACCCTTTATTTTCCCTCAGGTGCAGGAGGGCTGCTATACCGCAGCATCCAATGTTGATTATGGTGGGGGTGGGGGAGGGGTTGCAATTTAAATAAGATAAATAGCGGTCTGGACCCAATTGTGGGACTTCAAATACAAACTAACAAATAATTAAAATTAAGAAGTTTGAATTAAGCTCAGTTTCAGTGGGAAACATTTAGCATGACTTCAATGCAAATTAACTGACAATTCAAGTAAAGTAGCTATGTGTTGAGAAGTTGACTGTAGATTCTAATAGGTCTCAAAAACAAGCTTTCAGTCTTGATAAATTCTGATTTTTTAAATATACCTTGTAAGTGCCACTCCGGCAAATAATTTCTGCTTTAAATGCAAATAAATTCCTTTCTCTGTGGGTCAAATAACTTCCATAATATGATGCTGAAAATTACGTCGTTAATATAGTACCAAAGCTATCTAAACACCAGGAATAGCTTTATAATAACCTCAATTTAAATAAACACTAAAAAATACAGAACAAAAACAGAATTACCTGGAAAAACTCAGCAGGTCTGGCAGCATCGGCAGAGAAGAAAAGAGTTGATGTTTCGAGTCCTCATGACCCTTCGACAGAACTAGTTCTGTCGAAGGGTCATGAGGACTCGAAACGTCAACTATTTTCTTCTCCGCCGATGCTGCCAGACCTGCTGAGTTTTTCCAGGTAATTCTGTTTTTGTTTTGGATTTCCAGCATCCGCAGTTTTTTTGTTTTTATCTAAAAAATACAGGTTCAACCAAAAGTAATGCTTAGCTACTAATTCTACAAAAGCTATTATTCCTCTTTTCCAACCACCTTCTATTATCTCTGTCCTACTGTAATTTTGTCAGTTTGCTAATTATTCTTCTTAACCTTATGTTCTACCTTTTTAAAGTTTCAAATCATTTTACCTTTGTGTTTCTTCTACCTTCATACTTTTGATTTCCTATTAATGGGGTAGCTTTAAAAATATTGCCATTTGATTGCCTAAAAACTGGCTTCTCTAGTATTTTTCTTCAGATAAACGGGATTGTCCACCTGATGCCCACCAGAACCTGAATGATTTTCATTGGATTAATTCATGAGAGTTGTACAATGGAAAGATGATCCCCTTACTAGATTACTACCTGAAGGTGCACCCTCAACATGTCATATTAATTTTATGTAACTAAATGTGACAGTGGTGCATTTTCCATTGCCTAGCTGAACAGACCTGCTGACATGAGTAAATTAACCATCATGCCCCATTATTCGCCAATGGGTTAAACGCTTGTTCACACTGACCTAAGTGGCATGGTGTTACTATACTGAGTATTGAAAGATAAGCACACATGGTGTAGTAAAGCAAAATGGTTTTAATGTTTCTTCTATTTGCTCTTTGTTGTAATTTTTTAAAGAAAATTGCAAACATCCTTTTTGTTGGGCATTTTACTTTTTGAAAAATTAAAGCTGAACATCCTTTCAATCCTGTCCTTACATGATCCCAGGCATTGTTGTACAGGAGTATGTCGTGCATTATTTTGGTGTTTGCAGTGCTCAAGTGATTTGCAGTCACTTGCATATCACAGCCTGATCATGTCATTATACATCTAATATTTTTTATATCTAATAATCCTGTTTTTCGGCGCAATTCTTTACTTTATTATGAAATATTGAGAATTGCTTTATTTGATTTTATTTTATACTAGGCTATTTTTGTTTAGGTCAATTACTGTATTAGTCAACCTGTAGTGTTTGTTACTTATCTGTGTACCAATTCACATATACAACATGGATGTCCAAAAGATGAAGTCTTACCCACCAATCCACAATGTCAAAAATAGATAACACAAAAGGGATGCAACATTGCTGAAATACAGGCATTTCTCTTATTCCCTTACCTCTCATCTAGTTTCAACAATGTTCTCTTTTGCTTTGATTCTAAAATAGGCAATGCCCATGCTTCTGACTTGCTTTTATTCCTTGTTCCTTTCCTATATTTGTAAATTCTGACCTAAACTGGAGCTTTACATTAATTGATTTATAAATTGTAGTTTCAAATTGTTCTCACGTCTTACGCTACACCTACACTACAACTGTAGCATTTTGCTTTGCATCAGTGCTGAAGTTTTGCAGTGCAAATCTATGATTAGCACCCAACATTAATCCAGAGTAAAGTGAAATGAAGAGTTCCTGCTTCAGGGAATTCATGCAGCTTTCCTTCAGAGTTTATTTTAGGCCATGACACAGGGTAAAGCTGCAACGTAAGTCCATTGTGTAAATTTTTATTTAGTGGCTCTTGTCTATTTCTTCAGGGTCAATCAATTAAGAGATGGTGAATTGAATTGCTGTAAATAGTTCTTCATATATTTCTACGTTGGGCATCACAGTTGGGAACAAAGAGAAAGCAGATCAAAAACAAAAATACCTGGAAAAACTCAGCAGGTCTGACAGCATCTGTGGAGAGGAATACAGTTGATGTTTCGAGTCCGTATGACCCTTCATCAGAACTAAGGAAACAGGGAAATGAAGTGAAATATAAATTGGTAGAGGGGGGTGGGACTCAATAGGTAGAGAGTTCCTCCTTCAGGGAGAGGTAGAGCTCAATAGGGGGCCAGTGATAGGTGAAGGCAAGGAAGAGATTGCCAAAGCTGTCATAGACAAAAGGACAAAGGGGTGTTGACGGTGGTGAAATTATCTAAGGGATGCGCTAATGGAGATACTCTAGTGAAATGGATAACATCTATATGGTACAGGAATATTGCCTCATGTAATCCCAGAGTCCAAGCACTGTTTATGCTATGTGAGATTAGACTAGTCAAATGGTGTTTAGAGCATACATATTGGATCTTAGGTGTTCTTGTATAATGGAGGAACAGAACACAGAAAAAAAGCCCTGGCAACATGGTAAATGCTATGGCTGTTCTGTTCTTTATTCCCTTTTCCAGACCATCTGCCTCATTCATTTTTATCAAACATGTACCGTTTCCTCTGCTAGTATTCTTTTGTAATTACTTGTAGATTGCAATTGTGGCTAAGCTTAGCAAGCTTCTTTCTGGCAAATATAATTCCAGTATCTGATCTGTATTGGTACAATAAAGGCTTTGAGAAAAAGATCTTCCTTAAGAAGAAATGCAGAGCACATTTAAAGTAAGTCTTTACAGTTACTGATAGAGTAATTCAGATCATCAATATCAAAACACTTAGGCAAGATTTAGAGGAAAAACAAAATCTTTAGCTTCTTAACTTAGGTGTAAAGATTCCTTCCAGATCAGCTTAGGTGGCAGACACAAAAGTGAGATCCAACTGTCTCTTACATAGCTTTGATTCAGGCGGGGGAGGGTGGGGGGGGCGGGTGGGGAAGAGGAGTATAGAATAAACCCGAGTGTCTCCAGGAAAAGGGAGGTAAATGTAGTTGTCAAATTTTCAACTCAAAGATTCAACAGTAGTTCTATTTAAAAAGAGCTTCTTGGGGAATTCTGTGCTTATCAAGGTAAAAAGTATTAGTATTAAGAAGTGGTGGAATGAATAATCTTATCAGACACCTTAGGGCTAAGAGCACTTTTGTGTATTAAGTGTATGGGTATCGTAAACCGGCTTATAAAGAACAGCTTTACGATTTTGTTATATGCATACTGTGCAAAGGAAATCTTGGTACCCCTAGAAAGTCAGCATTGAGCATTCTCATGTCAATTATAACTTGAAATGCAGAGTAAAAAACTCCTCCTGTTCTCCAATTAAGTGTCCTCCCCCACAGGATCCTCAAAGAAAAACATGTTCAACAATATCGCAATTTTCATTTTCTACACAAGCCATTCTTTGGCAGCAGTGAGATTTCTAATTATTGTCAAAATGGGGGTAATGTTTTGCTGTGGGTTCATGTGCGCTGGAAACTGGAATGAGATTCGCCAAACTTATTTGGCCATTTTCTAGAAGAGAATTTTGTCCCATCTGTCTGGACCAGATTTGTCTGTGGTGACAGAAATGATTGGCCAGTATGCTGCCTCGCCTCTTCTCCACCACCCTCCCCCACTGCCAACCACCAATCTCATGATCTTCTACTGTATTACATTTTTTGTTCTCAGATAATACATAATTTACTAATCTAAATCGTGTGGACATGGTGGAGTATCTAATGGGTGAAGAATCCTTCCCAGTATGAAAGTTTCCCATCTGTTCAATCAGCAACTTATTACAAGAAGACAGTAGAAGAAACTACATTTTTGAAAAAAAATGTGTAAACTTTAAATGTTAGTGACATTTTCCTAATTTTCACCTTCTCCTATTCTCTTGAGGATGGTGAATTGTCACATACTTAGAATCTGGTTTATCAAAGGATATTTTTTTTATTTGTTTGTGGGATGTGGGTGTCGCTGGCTAGGCCAGTATTTATTGCTCTTATTCAGACGGCATTTTTTTTTAAAGAGTCAACCACATTGCTGTGCTCTGGAGTCACATGTAGGCCAGACCAGGTAATGACAGCAGATTTCCTACCCTAAGGACGTTAGTGAACCAGATGGTTTTTTTTACAACAATCGACAATGGTTTCATGGTCATCATTAGACTTTTAATTCCAGATATTTACTGAATTCAAATTCCGCCATCTGCCGTGGTGGGATTCGAACCCGGTTCCCCAGAGCATTACCCTGGGTCTCTGGATTACTAGTCCAATAACAATACCACTATACCATTGCCTCCCCCTGGGAGGTATCATTCAGTACTCACTAATTGGATATTGATCTTTGTTGTTATGGTACTGGACAAGTCACCCAAATCCCCAAAAAGATAAATTCCTAACATGTCAAGATCTGACTTTAAATTCAGTCAATCTTGTTGGCTATTGTTGACTCATGCCCTCGCAGCAATGAGGGATGGGCACAAAATTATGCCATACCAGTTTCCCCACATCTCGAGCAATTTTTAAAATATCTTAAGATCACTGAGAATAGATTTGTTGGGTCTCATGGCTGGAGAATGGTACATGGTGAGGAAATTTTGAAAATATACGTAAAATTTTCAAAAATGTGCCAGTGTAATCCCTTCTAGCCCACTCGCCTACCCCTGCCAACGAACAAACACTACTAATATACCAGCTTGTTAAAGTTTAGGAGTTTGGTTCAATTTGCCATGTGGAAAACACTTATTGTTTCTGTGGGTTGTATACAGATTTTATAAAATTGAAATTAGTGCTTCCTTTTCAGCTGACTTGGTGGCTTAGTGGGTAAACACATTGCAATGTGTGATACTGAGCTGCACAGTCCGTGTGGTTCCCAGGTTTTGCCTTCGGTGGGTGCTAGGTCTCGGCTATGAGTGGAAGCACCAAGCACTGCTGCGCTAATGATAGCCGGCTTTCCATTTTTGGGGAGTGACCCTGTGGATAATGTCTGTGGATGTTAAGTGAGTTTAGCATCTGGGTTGGCATGATGCTCCCCCGTGTGAAATAGCCTACTAAGCACTGGCCTCGCAAATAAATTGCCTCTTGGAAGAGGTGCCGTTTCATTGACGATGCCTGTGGAATCATGCCCCAGCATGAGTCACTGCTTTCAGGATACAGAAGGGAAAATTTGGGGAAGGGAGGAGAAATAGTTTGGTAATTTTTATTCTGGTTTTGGATTAACTGGATTGGCTGTGTGCATTTAGCTGGCAACTGTTTTATTTGCATATTTCTGTTCCCTATAAAAATTCATCAACCTGCCTTAAGTCGAAATGCTGACCTACATAATGCAAAAGCAGCAGACTGTAAATAAAATTGCAAATTTGACACAGTACATTTGTACAAAAAGAGACTCCCTCTAAGTATGCGGTCTAAAGGAGGATTAGAAATAGCAGGGTTTGAGCTGTGGTCACTTTAGACTTTAAGCAATTTGGCAAAGCCAAACAGAAGAGAATTGGCAAACCGCATTTCTTGGATCAGTTATCACTAACAGCAACATACTGTGTGTTGATTCCTGGGCCAATTGAGTTAGTGGTTTGGCTGAAGAGGGAATTTTCTAGCGAAATGAAACTGCCTTACATTCCAAACAAGCAAATGCAGTGCCTCTGTCTGTCGAGTTGGAGTTTTAAGTACTGAGTAAAATTGGACTGTGGTGTCTTTTTCTTTCTTCTCTTTTATTTTAACCCTTTCTGAGAGATGATATTTACTAAAAAAAAAATAAACACTGCAGAAATGCAACTGTTTTTAAGGGGCAGAATAGCAGAAAACAACACAACTTTGTTTAATTCTTATTAGGGTCGTAACCATTTAAAAATGTATTTTATTTGAGGGAGAAAAATATTATGATATTCCTTTATGTCCAGCTAGAACAGGTTGTTATTGCAATAGTGTGATGCTGGTTTGATCTGTAATCCATGCAAAGTTCACTTAATTCCTAAATGTCTTCATCTTTCCTGTGCTTAATTGGAAAATATACATAGCAGCACAGTCTCTTATGGATGCTGGTCCAAGTCCTTGCTTTAAGTATTTTAAATGTATGTAGCATCTCTCGTTTGCATTGCAATTGTGTGAAACCAAGAACCAGTAAAGTGGATTAAAGCTCACAGGGCATCAATATTTTTTGCCACTGCCTTTCCCCACCCAAATGGCTACCATTTGGTTAGTCATGAGGAGAAGGAGCCTCAGGGTTCAACTGACATCTTCGAGGCAGTTGATTGTTAATTTACAAAAAAAATGGGCAGAGTCTAGTAATGTGATCTCCAAAACACTATTAAGATCTCTAAAAGGCACATCAGCCATGTAGTGAAAACAGCATTTGGCTAATTTAAACACTATGTACCAGTCAGCCTAATAATAAATAGAATGAGGCCCGGAATGTTACATCTAGACTAATAAGAAATCCCATGCAGTAAAAATGGGACTTGACTTGCATGTCACTCCAAAACAGTGGCCCTGGACATCATCCCCCCTCTTATTACGTGTAGGCCATTCAGCCCCTCGAGCCACTTCCACGATTCAGTTTAGAACATGGCTGATGGATATTTCAATTCTGTTTACCGGCCTGTATTCCAGATCCTTATGATATCCTTAATTTAAAAAAATCTAATGATATCTGCCTTGAACATTTAAATTGAATCAGTATCCACAATCTTTTGGGGAGCAAATTCCGGATTTCTACTTCCCTTTGCGTGGAAAAAGTGTTTCCTGATTTCACCCATCTCACATTTAAAGATTGTGCCTTCCTGTTCTGGATTGTGCCACCAAAGGAAAAATTTCCCTGTATTAACTGAATTGAATCTCTTAATCATTTCACATATCTGAGTTTAACAGTCCCTGAATATTCCATATGCAAGGGAATGCAAATTGTTCTCATAATTTAACCCTTTAAGCCTTGGTATCATTCTAGTGATACACACTGAACTTAATCTGCCATCGATTTGTCCATTAACTCAGTCGGTCATTTCCTTTTTGTAATTTCCCAATCCTATCCAAACAACTTCTTGTGGCTCCAACTTTAGTGTCGGCTCTCAATTTGGACATGCAACTCTCTTCCATCATCCAATTTACTGAAACATAAGGTGGAATTTTATGGCCCCGTCATGGTGCGGGTGAGGCTGCGGCTGTAAAATGTGGTGAGCCAGTCAAAAGTTCATTGACTTCAGTGGGACCGTAAAATCCCATCAGCGTAAAGTTCCATCCATAATGTAAAAAACTGAGACCTCAGTATAGATCCCTGGGGAAACCCACTAGGTACATCCTGCCAATCAGTCAACAGTCCATTTATCTCTATTCTGACTCCTGCCTGCCAACCAATTACTGATCCATGCCACAAGGTTACTTCCAATTCTAATCTCATTTATGCTAATAATCACTTGTGCAAAACCTTATCAAATGTCTTCTTGAAAGACAGACAACATCAATGCTAGTGATGTCCACAACAATTTAACATGTAGTCAAGCACATGGTCCCATATGATAATCCGTACTGTGTTTCTTTGATTAATTGATGCCTGCGCGAGTAATCTTGGTTGATGAATTAGGCAGCTTTGAAGAATGTGTTTAACCTGTTGCAAATGAGATTTTTTTCACCTCCCCAAAATGTTGAATGTGTATGAAACCAGTTGGGAATTAATCTTTTCAATTAGATTCTGAAGCCTATGTACTGTGACATCTTTCTATTGAGTGTCAACTTTGACTCAGAGGTAGCATTTTTGCCTCTTAAAGATTTGAATTTAACAGTGCCTTTCACAAGCATAGGATATCCCAAAGCACTTGAAAGCCAATTAGTACTTTTTGAAGTATTATAATATGGAAAATATAGCAGCCAATTTGCACACAGCATGGTCCCACTAACAAGAATGTGATAATGACCAGATAATCTTTTTTGTGTGTGATGTTTGTTGAGTCAGAAGATTCTGGGTTCAAGCACCACTCTTGGGACTTGTGATTTGAGTACATAGTACTGCAATGAAGTCTCAGTCTGAACTAAGACAATGCAGCACAGTTGGAGGTGCCATCTTATGCCTTGTCTATCTTGAAGATGGTGATAATCAAAGGGAAGAGAGATTGCTGCTCAATATTAAGCCATTTTCTGTGATTGTTACACAGAGGGAAGAAAGTTTTTCCCTGACCAATTTCTGTGCAATACAAATGCATTTTGTAAAAAGAGCTGTTGCAGTCTGGACTAACATTCAAAACCTGTCTAGGCTACACCATTTTTAAAAAAACATCTACAAAAAGCAAGCATTTTAGTATTGCTGAAAAGAGAGACAAGTTGCCAAAACTTTGTCTTGCACTCATCGGGAAAAGAATGCCAAATTTCAAATGAACCTCATAATTTTTACCACAGGAGAGAAAAGGGTGACTGGTTGGCGGGTCAGCGGCGATGCATTGCCATGGAGAAAGCAAAGAGGAACTGTAGGCTCCCCATGCTTTCAGGTAATTCAAAAAAGGTGCAAGGCTTGAACATGTTCCTTTTGTTTGCAGAGAATGGGTCTCTAAGTATGAATGTATGTCGCTTCCAGCAGGTGTAAATGAGCTATGTTACTAGCTCAACTGATTGAATTGCTTAAAAACAAAAAAACTGCGGATGCTGGAAATCCAAAACAAAAACAGAATTACCTGGAAAAACTCAGCAGGTCTGGCAGCATCGGCGGAGAAGAAAAGAGTTGATGTTTCGAGTCTCATGACTCTTCGACAGAACTTGAGTGAGTCCAAGAAAGGAGTGAAATATAAGCTGGTTTAAGGTGTGTGTGTGTGTGTGTGGGGGGGGGGTGGGCGGCGTTGGTGGTGGTGGTGGCGGTGTTTGGGTGCGGGGAGAGAGAGAGAAGTGGAGGGGGTTGGTGTGGTTGTAGGGACAAACAAGCAGTAATAGAAGCAGATCATCAAAAGATGTCACAAACAACATTGTTTGTGACATCTTTTGATGATCTGCTTCTATAACTGCTTGTTTGTCCCTACAACCACACCAACCCCCTCCACTTTTCTCTCTCCCCCCCCCCACCACCCCCACACCCCCACACACCTTAAACCAGATTATATTTCACCCCTTTCTTGGACTCACTCAAGTTCTGTCGAAGGGTCAAGAGGACTCGAAACGTCAACTCTTTCCTTCTGATTGAATTGCTTGTTAGTGTAGCTATTAGGACACTCAGGATTGTTCAGCAAGAGCTGCCCATTTGTGGAATCCCATCTAACAGCAAACGTTTAGTTTTGGGTTTTGCAAGTGCAGGCTAGTTGAGCAAGGTCTGTACTGTGCCTATTGCAGCCAGAGGAAGATATTTGATTCAATCAGGGATGTACTGCCTATGTACCTGGCATCTCACCAGCATTGAAATTCATATGCAACATTGCTTAATTGTTCGGTCGGCAGAACATTTTTCTGGACTGATGGCAGCATCCTATTAGTGAAAAATGCTATTTGTGTCACCACTGCATAGAAGTAGTATGAAATGGCTTGCTTAACCTATTCAGATTCTTGAGATATTTTGCCTTTCCCAGGTGATATGAAGTAGACTGGGCACTTCTCAGGTTCAAAGCGTTCAATAGGAAGAGTCGGCTTGCCAACCAATTTGCCAATCTTTTCTCCTGTAGTATAACTTGTTTGGAATATTCAAAATTTGGCATTCTTGTTTTGTCCTAATGAGTGCAAGATGAAAAGCTTCAGCAACGTCTCTTTTTTCAGCAATATTCAAGTTCTGTACTACCAAATGACTACTTTAGTAATATACAAACATTATACATTTAGTATTACACATTTTAGTATTTTCTTGCTGTGGTGAGAATGGTGAAGCCCTTTTTATAGTGAAGTTGAGCTTGCCATGATCAAGTTTCACTAAATTGAGAATTTTGTTAATTTGGAAACTTGGTTAATTGAGTGCTATTGACTGACTTGTATGTTGAGAAGACCTCAGGTTCAACCTAGAAAAGCTGTGTTCTGAGTATTGAATCAAAGACTCTGTTTCAACACTCGCATTCCCACAAATTGATTTCAAAGTGTTTCAGGATGATCCATGGAGGAGGGCAAGAAGGATGAGTCACTTGGCCACAGAAACATCTCCATCTTCAGTGATGTGGAGCCCAGCGGACTACAAAAGACAAGGCTGACTAATGGATCATTCTGTTTCTTATCTTGATGCCCTCCTTTCTTCTCCCCACCCACCGCCCCCCCTGTAATCACAGATGCAAGTCTTGAGCCAATTTGATTTGCTTCACGTAACATCAAGAAATGGCTGAGCGCATTAGACTATGGGCCCTGGCAGCATCCCAGTTGTGCTGAAGACCTGTGCCTCAGAATTAATTGCACCACTAGTTATGTCATTCAATTACAGCCACAATACTGGCATCTATCCAACAATTGACAAAATTGGCCAGCTAAGCCCTGTCCACAAAGCAGGATAAATTCAATTTGGTCCTAGTTATTGCTCAATCATCCTACTCCTGTTATCAGCAAAGTCATGGAAGGAGTCTTTTTTTTATTTGTTCATGGGATGGGGGCATTGCTGGCTAGACCAGCATTTATTGCCCATTCCTAATTGCTCTTGAGAACTGAGAAATGGCTAGGCCATTTCAGAGGGAATTTAAGAATCAACCACATTGCTGTGGGTCTGGAGTCACATATAGGCCAGACCAGGTAAGGATGCCAGATTTCCTTCCCTTAAGGGCATTAGTGAACCACATGGGCTTTAACGACAATCAACAATGGTTTCATTAGACTTTTAATTCCAGGTGTTTTTTATTGAATTCAAATTCCACCATCTGCTATCATGGAATTAGAACCCAGGTCCCCAGAGCATTAAGATGAAAGCAAAACACTGCGGATGCTGAAAATCTAAAGCAAGAACAGAAAATGCTGGAAAAACTCTGGGTCTGACAGCATCTGTGGAGACAGAAACAGAGTTGATGCTTTGAGTTCGTATGACTTTCCGATCTGAAGAAGGGTCATACGGACTAGAAACGTCAACTCTCCACAGATGCTGTCAGACCTGCTGAGTTTTGTCCAGTATTTTCTGTTTTTGTTTCTCAGAGCATTATCCTGGGTCTCTGAATTATTAGTCTGGTGACAAAACCACTACGCCAGCAGCACTTATCAATAACTTGCTCACTGAGGCTCAGTTTGAGTAATACCAGGACCAGTCTTCTGCACACATCATTCATGCCCATGTTTGGACCAAGGCTGTAATTGAATTTCAGAGACAAGGTGAGAGTGACTGCCCTTGACATTATGGCAGCATTTGACTGACTGTGCTGCTGATGGGCTTTGGTCAAACTGAAGTCAATGGGGATGAGGAGGAAAATTTTCTGCTGGGTGGAGTCTCTATTGCCAAATGTTTGAGTCAAATCATCTCAAACCATAAGCAGCAAGACTTGGACAACATCTAGCCTTGGGCTGATAAGTGGCAAGTGACAAGTTCCAGGCAATGATAGAGGGAGCCTAACCATTCAATGTCTTGCAGATCACCATTGATCAGAAGCTGAACTGGACTACCCACATAAATGGATATTTTATCTGCACTACTTTGCAAAACAATCCATTGATGCTGAAGCCAGCAGGGTTGAAATGCCAGGAGCACTATGACTTACTGTTGCCTCTGATTGGAAATACTTTTTCTTTTTGTTGTATCGAGTCATGTGTAGTTTTTACAAGTTCCTTCATACTCTTGGGTTTTGGGAATGACTCTTGTTTCCAATGGGGAGAATGGCAAAAAAAGTTTAGATTAAATTGTACACCAGTACTGTGAGTAGGGTGGCCTCTCATAGATATCAAGAATACCGTCACTACCCTGCTGATTCCCTCGTACCCACAAGACACATGTCCCACGTGAAAACATCACTGCACACACACACACGCACACACTAGATCCTTTTCAATAAACTTCTTTTGTACAATTTCCTACCATTGCTAAAATGTAACTGGTCTAATGCAAGCTGCAGCTTATTAGTGAATTAACAAATGTTGATGTAAAACAGTGACTTTTCAAAAAAACATAACTCTATAGAATAAAATGTTGCAGCTTTATATGACTCGGTGTAGTTATTTTTTGTGATTCTTAAAATATATTAAATATAAATGTATATGAAAAAGTATTTTAATAAGAAGAGAAGACTGCATGCAGCAAAATGTTGAGTGCATTGCAGGATCCCGAAGCATTGTGTGTTGTTCCTGGCCCCTGGCCCCAAGCAATGAAGAGCAGCAGCTGGGATGGAAACCACGAGGCCGATTGGCAGAAGTGTCAGCCACACAGAAGACTGAGCCGAGGACATATCACCGATTAGAGGAGAACACAAGCTGGGGATTATGCATCCTTGCTGATCAGCCTCAGAAGGTTTGTTTCACAGTCCTGAGAAAAGGTGGGCAGCAAACCGGTGACAGGGTCATCTTTAATGCAGTAATCAAAGCCTGGGGTTCAGCTTTGTTTAATACCAAGAACATTAGTGAATGGGCATTTCAAAATAAAAATACAAAGGCACTTCAAGTAAGGAGGCCAAAACTATCCACAGTACTCTAAGAGGGAGAAGTCTTGTGGCACATTGACCCTGCCTCTGAGCCAGAAGCGCCAGGTTCCAGTCCCGCCCCAGGACTTGATGGCCATGTATGGTGAATTCATAGTGTGGCCAAACGGGTTTGTTATCAACCTACAAATCTTTCCGATACATCTATGGCAGGCAGTAAGAGCGGGAAAGATTCCTGGTCAGCCATCTGCAGAAGGCAATGGGAAACCATTGCACTATCTTGCCAAGCATAACCGTGAACAACACAGAAGTCCATGATTGCCAACGCCCTTTCAGGATATGGTACCTGAGGAAAAATATACGTATTGGAAGCAGTTCGGAGAAGGTTCACTAGGCTGATTCCTGGGATGAAGGGGTTATCTTATGGGAATAGGTTGAGCAGGTTGATTTAGGAAAATGAGAGGTGACCTTATTGAACATATAAGATTCTGAGGGGGCTTGATAGGATAGTTGCTGAGAAGATGTTTCCCATCGTGGGGGAATCAAGAAGTAGGGGGGACAGTCTAAAAATAAGCAATGTGCCATTTAAGACAAAAATGATGAAGGGTTTCTCCTCTGAGGGTCGTTAGCCTTTGGAATTCTCTTTCACAGAGCAGTAGAGACTTGGTCATTGTCTAACTTAGCCTTGAATATATTCAGTGTTTTGATGGACAAGGGTTATTGGGGAGGGGGGTGGGGGGAGGGGGCGGCGGCAGGATAGGTAGAAAAGTGGAGTAAAGCCATGATCTTATTGAATGGTGCAGCAGGCTTGATGTGCTGAATGACCTACTCTTTATCGGCACTGAACGGGGAAGAGATCAGCTGAAAACTAGACGAATGGCCACCTAATTGTGAGTCAAACCTTATTTGTAGAAAGATCAATTGGATTGCAAGGAAAGTTGGTGCACTTTTTCTGTAAATTATCAAGCTTTGTCTTTTCTAAGTACACCCAGCACATTCTGGCCATAATTGAAATTAAAAACATTCAGATTAATTAAATTTATCAGTGAAGAAACGATTTTAAGATCTAAAAAGCTTTTTGTCAACAGTAAACAGCTTGCTTTTTAATTAAACCACTTCATTCCTTAATGTAGCCTTTCTCTCATTTTGTATTGACTTCTTGCTTCCCTTCCTCCATCATAGAGCTACTTTGATTCAAGGTCCTTATGATGTGTTTGTCAAACTGATATGTGATTGGATCTGGAGAACCAAAGCAATTAGTATCCAATTTGAACATTTTAAGAATTAGATTTTCTTTCTTGAGCAGTGTTGTTAAGTGACATTACTGCCACAGATTGTGCTACTAACATACCAAGCAACTTAATGTAATCTGCTCAAATGCTAGAAGCAAAGTATTTCTCCCCTCCACAGAAATAGGTGAAAGTTACTCAATGATTTGACTACTCACAGTGCCTACTGTAGATAATCTTTAATATGCAAGTGCTTCATTCAGGGCTCCTGCCAGTTCCTGGTATTTTGAAGTGCAGCATAAATGCTGGGCCTTATGATGACTTGAAGTTTTTATTTTACCTACTTTTAGGAGTGATGTAATATGATTTGAAGGGAAAGAAAAATGTGGTGCATACACTTTAAGCTTTGAGTTGCACCTGTAAAAAAAACAGCTTTGTAATGCTCAATTAAGATACAAAAGTGGAACAAAAACATGCTAAATAAAAATAATTTATTTTTATAATTAAAATACATTCATTTATTTTCCTGTTTTACAATTGTTATGGCACAGCTGATGGTATATGCTGAGTTGTTCAAATCCCAAAGGGAAACTTGAAACAATTGCTGTAACTTGTTTTGCAATTTGTATAAGTTTCGAGATGCGTGACTCACCTAGTGTCAGGTATCATTTCCAACTTTAAATGCTGTGCTATACCTTC
The DNA here is from genome assembly GCF_017639515.1 of Carcharodon carcharias. Classification (NCBI taxonomy): domain Eukaryota; kingdom Metazoa; phylum Chordata; class Chondrichthyes; order Lamniformes; family Lamnidae; genus Carcharodon; species Carcharodon carcharias. The sequence continues at coordinate 85,153,984 of NC_054482.1, forward strand.
TGCTTTCTTAGCCCCTGCTGCTAACCCTGATTGTAATTTTTCCGCCAATTCCATTAACTTCAGTTACCTTTTATAAACCAGCCAAAGTTATAACTTCATCTTCCAGACAAGCCTGAGCAACTGCCCAAAGCCATATTGCAGTCTCGCCACTTAATAAAATCTCACAACAAATTCCTGAATTCAAAGTGTGTCTCATACTCGTAACCTTAAGATTCGCCAACTCCAAACCAATCAAGGAATTTCAAATATATCCCGCAAAGAGCCCCAAACTATGTTATGGCACAGCCAATGGTAAATGCTGAATTGTTCAAACCCCAAAGGGAAACTTGAAACAACTGCCACAACTTGTTTTGCAATTTGTATAAATTTCGAGATGCGCGTCTTGGATTCAGTGGTAATAAGACCACCAAGTCTTATAAGTTTTTACAAAACTAGACTAAACATTTATTAATAAGAGAAATGCTTTTAAGCACCTACATAGATCTGCAAATTACTACTATGATAACTTCTAAATTCCCTACTTAATCTGACTCCCAGTTACAATTTCGTTAAGTCAACAGTAAGTCATACAGATTTTAAAAGACCCAGGCAACGTGATACACAATACCCTGAACCAGTCAAATTCAAAGTGAGTTTTCTTAACTTCAGTTCTTTGAAAACAGCAGCTTGAGACATAGATGCTGAAGGCTTTTCACACTTTTAGATCTTAAAAATGCCTACCCTTACACACAGCCTTCACTCCTTTATACATATTTTCCCCTTTGAATGTAAATTCCCATTGTTTCACTATGTCTCTAGGCTCTACTTTTCTGATAATAAAAATCTCTCGTAGCACTAAGTTTTACCAGTAATCTTTGGGAAAAATAAACGCAGTTTCTAAATTTCACCTGGCTAGGTGACATATTTCACCCCTCCTTTGAAAACAATCGCGTCTCGATGGAGTTTAGAAGGATGAGGGGGGATCTGATTGAAACTTACAGAATACTGAAAGGCCTGGATAGAGTGAACGTGGGGAAGATTTTTCCATTAGTTGGAGAGACTAGGACCTGAGGGCACAGCCTCAGAGTAAAGGGAAAACCTTTTAGAACAGAGATGAGGAGAAACTTCTTTAGCCAGAGAGTGGTGAATCTATGGAATTCATTGCCACAGAAGGCTATGGAGGCCAGTTGATTGAGTGTATTTAAGACAGAGATAGATAGGTTCTTGATTGTTAAGGAGATCAAAGGTTATGGGGAGAAGGCGGGAGAATGGGGTTGAGAAACTTATCAGCCATGATTGAATGGCGGAGCAGACTCGATGGGCCAAATGGCCTAATTTCTGCTCCTATGTCTTATGGTCTCATGGTTTATTTAAAAATGCAAATGTTGTTTTACACCTTACATTCTAAACTTCCCCCATGTTTACCTCAAAGCCTTCAGATCAGCTGCCTTTAATCCAATTAAATCACACAAACACATAGGCACATGCGGCGCGCAGTCACAGTCACAAATACTACTATTTTACAATAAATTCCAATAACATTGACAATTATTATGCCTTCCTAACACAATCATGGTCATAGTTGCAATGATCCTTCAATGTATGATTTTATGTTTCAATTGGAAGAGAATTTACAATGAATTACCAAGGCCATAAGACACTACCAAAGTTTCAAAGTGAAAAGAAATCCAGGTAAATCATAGGGTAAAGATTATTTAATTTTATTAGCTTACAATTTTCACACTTTTAAAATTCAAGAGGAAGAAAAGATTAAGGGAGTTTAGGAGTTCAACAGTTTGAAATCTTAGAAGTAGGGTGAGACAAATTAGGAGACTGTGTGCAATGAGTATTGCTTTCAACAAAGCGAATACGTAGGCAGCAGGAAGATGATGTAGGATGGTGCATTAGCAGCAATAAGCAAGAATATTCAGAGTTAAATTGGCAACAGTAAAATAAAAATATACAAAAAGGTTGACCGGAGAGAGAATGAAAGCTAAAACAACATTAGATGACAGACTTTTCCTGTACCATCTGAGAAGATGCAATTTTTGAGTGGTCTCTCTCGTTATGGGGATTGAATACTTTGATGAGTTTGGGTTTTATGAACATTGAACGTTTTTTGGGTAGGGTGACAGGGAGTTGGTGGTGTTTGATATAAAAGAGGAAACAAGCTGCTTGAAGGTGGCTTGAATAATGGTGGTATGGAAGTTTTTGAGATCAGAGGAGATAGACCAAAAATGTTGATAGTTGAAAAGCGAAGGCTATTCATCACAGGTACATGGTGATATATTTTGATAATACATAGAAGAAATATTAAGAACATGTATCTGAAAGATGAGAGCAGATCATGAATTGTGATGTCAAATATTGCTTATGAGCGGATAATTACTTTTTACAGTATAGTTGGATAATTTATAAATAGTTAACTGGAATTACTGCTTCCATGAAAATTTTTGACTTTGTATCCATCTTACTTCATCAACCATTTTGTTTAGCTTGGATTACATATATAAAAGTGTACTAACTGACAATGTACCTGTGAATAAAGATGATAAACTGTTTGGAGGTTGAAAATGGGAGGTCATGTTTTGAAACTCTCAGAAACACCTCTAATTAGAGTTGGCAACCCTAATGTGGCAGTGAGTTCCACTACTCCTCACTTTTTTCATAGGTGGGCGTGTAGAAGAGAACTGGACAGTTATTTCAACACAATTAACTTGTTAATGTTAATGCGATCATAAATGATTTACAGTTAAATTAATTTATTAGCTACACGATTAGAAAATGTAGGGTAGAATGTACCTCTGTAGTGCATAATATTAAAGTGAATTGGCTTTGGGAATTATATAATTGGATCTCTGATATATGATGATCTTACAGTAAATTGTGTTTTGAAGTGATAGTGTTAGATACTGTAAGAGCAGGTTTGAGGCTTCAGGGGCATATTTCCTATTAATAACAGAAAATTTTAGCTAAGCAATGTTAGTCTAGACTTCAGAATTCCCTTTGCAGAGGACTGACTAATATGACGTCAAAGCACCATCCTTTCACTTTCCTAGATTGATTGTGATAGAAGTCTCATGTTTGGTAGTTAGAAAGGTCAAATGAGGATGGATAATTTAATGAGCACAATTTATGGTACTGTGCAGTTAGACCTGTGTGTGAAATGAAAATGTCACAGTACAGTAATGGGGTTCTTTTGAGGTTGGCAATAAAGCATTTTGGAGTAGTAACACTATAATCCATATCGCACCTAATTTAGGAATGTTTAGCGCTAACACTAGTTGGGAAATTCCCTATCATTGCCTTGAGCACACAAATTTTCCCAAAAAGTTCTGGATGTAAATTTTTATTTCTAGAAATTAGACGCTTGGCATTATCATTAGAATGCTTGTAAATGGATTAAGGCCTCTAAAAGAGTGAAGAATGTATTTTCATGCCAGTGTTAAGCATTCATATGTTAATATTGCACAGCTTAATTTCATCTCATTCTGTCATTGCAAAAAGATTTGTTTTTATTGTGTGCCTTTTAAAATATATAATTCCACTGTCAAAATGTAAATGAAATTATTAGTGTATATTTCTAAAGCTGTAAGGCTGATTGATTGACTTCCTTTTGGGAAATGAGCTTTCTTTTTGAAAGGCACTTTTTGCAGATCCTGAGCTGTCTGTCAAAAATACTTATTAGAGGTTATTCCATTGAAGTAATAATGCCTTGATTTTAGGCCAAACTTCCATCTTTATAACCAAATTGAATTCCTTATTCTGAATCAGGCAGAGGTTTTTATACTGTATACAGTCCAAAGTAGAACTGAAATTTTGCCAGTCATTGTCTTCTCTCATTTCCTTCCTTCCTTTCAAAAAATAAAAGCACTTTTCTATTCCAAATCTTTTCTAATGGTGAGTCAATACGGACTTTGAATGGCACGTGAAAAAAAAGAGCAACATAAATACAGGCTGCAGAATGAATGCTAGGGTTTCTCTATTCTGAGCGCATAATAGGGTATAATGTCTCTCCTTATCGTGGATGAAGAGCCTATTATTGTGTGGTGATGAATGTTACAGAAAGCTACAGGAGTAGATCGGAGAACACCCAATGAAAGGCCTTTGTCTGCTGCTTCAACTAGGTTTTAACTGTGTAACAAAAGTATTACAAACCCTGGCCCAAAAGTTATAATCTACATTTGTTGTACATTGCAAAACAGAAGGATGGACGTACACAGCGCTGAACAAACAGCATTCAAGATCAGTGAGCTGCAATATAAACAGAATTGTTGATTGGTATTCAACTCTTATTGATAGATGCTCTATGCAATGTAAGCACATTAACCCATTCTCCACTGTACAAGCCTATTGGATTTAACAGACTAAACTCTGAACAGGATCAAATCGATAAAGCATTCTACTGTAGAATTTTCTGGCAATAAAACATCTAGTCTTGCATGTGTATCACGTCTTTCATGGCCATCTTGTCTATTGGTTGTAATTTTCTTCTTCGTTTGTGAAATAGCTTATATTTTTCTCCCTTGATTTATGTTGCCTGAATTTTTTAGCTTTCTAACTGGTGATTTTCTCCTTGTTATTCATCAGTTGTATTATGCATGGTCTTTCGCCCCAGTTTTGATAATTTCCTCAATTACATTCCAAGATAAAGCAATTCTGAGGTACAGCTGCCATGACATTGTCTTCAGCCACCCCTTTATATATCCCCCGAAATACAATTAGTCCTACTTCAGCCACAAAAGTTAAAACATACATCTAAATGTAATTTGACCAATCATGCAACTGGAATGAAAACAGAAAATGCTGGGCATACTCAGCCAGTCAGGCAGCACCTATGGAGAGAGAAACAGACTTGGTGTTTCTGGTCAATAACCTTTTTGTCAGGAATGGAAGAACTTACCTGTGTAACTGGTATTACAGATTGGGCATCCAAAATTCAGCATCCTCTGAACTGAGACAGTGCTGGATTTCGGATTTTCCCGGACTTTGATCACCCGGGTTGTGTGGAGTCCAGGGTTGTGTGAGTCGACTCAGAGCATGGGAACGACGGCGTACTACTGTAAGCTAAATGGTGAAGCCGATAATTTAGTCCAGTGTGCCACCGAGAACTGGTGTCTAGCTGAATTGTCCTGGTATTTGGGCAATAAATCTGAATTTCATTTAACCGATTATCAAATGGAATATTTTCAAAAATGTCAAATTTTCAGACAATTCCAGTCCTCGGACAGCTGGATTTTGGACATCCCACTTGTATAACTTTCATCTACATCATTGTAGAAAAAGAATTTCCTCAATCGAACTGAATTGCACTCACTGTGGAAGGAGGTGGTGCATCTGTGTGATATTACTTAAAGTGAGTTGGGGGATGAAGTAATTTAATATCTGGTGTCTGATATATCATATGGGGAATTTATGGTGATTTGAAGCAGAAAATCATGGTTTTGTTAGATGTTTTATGAGTGTTAGCAGTATTTTCAGGTTCAGGTGATATCAGTATTTTCATGGGAATTGTTAATCAGTGACCTTACTAATAATTATAGGTTTAACTATATATACTATTTTATGCCTTTTTATTTAAAAATGCAGGATTCACAAAACCTGGTGGGGAAAGCAGTTTGATTGCAGGTGTTGAGAAGATAAGTCTAGATATGTGTCTGGGAGGAGGAGAGCATATCTGGGAAAGTCCTTTTGGCAATCGCACCCAATAAGAAACTTGCTTAAGTTGTATCCCTGACTGCGATCATGTGCAGCTCAAACTTACTTAAGCACTCACAGCGCTTTTACGATCAAAATAAGGGCATAATATGGACTAAAACAACTTAAGGCCAATTCACAGTCTTAGCCAGGAACTTAACTTTGAGGATGTTTTTAGTGTGGATTTGTATCATCAGAACTGGAGAAGGAGAAATTGGAAGAATGGAATACTGACGTTACAGGAAGAGAGGTGGGAGAAAGAGGATTGGTGAATAATGGATGGATGATTACCGTGGTGGTGGGAGAGGGGCACTAGCCAGCAATAAGCAAGTTGTGGAAAATGTGACTAGAGGGAGTGTTGGTTAAATCTCCCCCAATGTTCTTGTAAGTTAAAGTATGCAGTGTCACACTTTTGTCCATCATCATGTTGATACTTTAATTTTTTTTCTTTCTCTCACTTAATTTCTCTTGCACTTTTTTGCCTCTCTTTCTCTCCCTCCATATTGTTTATTTGTACTTCTCCTTCTGATCTTTTTTCTTATTTCCTTTTGTGTGTTTTAATTCTGTGAGGAACAGAGCTACCGAGCACCACAGATCACATTTTCCAGTGGTAATTGTGTGTTGGGCAGAGAACTGAGCCATAGACAGCTTGAAATTGTTTTTAAGCAATGGGTGCAGCATGCTATTCATGAGGGATCTGGGTAGAGTTGGAGTAGAAAGGTCTCAGTTGGGGAGAGGAATCCAGCCAGATGCGTTGTAGGGTTGTTTGTGGAGGGAGAAATTTGACCAAAGTTGCAGGCGGAAATACTGGATGGTGGGAGAAGGGTCTGAGCAAGACTTCACAAAGGTTTTGGACTGGATGCAGGTGGATATACTGTGGCCAGACATGGGACATTTCCTTCCCTACCCCTTCTATATACCCAGTCCTTGGTTCCACCTCCCCCACCATGGCCCTTGTATCCCTGTTCCTCTCTGCAAATCCACACCGATAAATATCAACCTAATAAAATTGTAAATGTCCCCTGTATAAACTGAGACAAGATAATCTTACTAGCCAAAAAGCTAAGAATAAGCAGCTTGGTACAGTATGAGAAAAATCAAGAGATTGAAAGACTTAAAATATATAATTTTTAAAATGCTGTATTCAAATGCCATTTATAAAAGATTAGTTGTTACTAAGTGTTTCAATCTTTATTTTGCCTATTGAAGACTTTGATAAAAGATGTTCCACTGTAGATAGTACTTCATTGTAACACTGTTAAATTATTATTTTTTTAAATTCCTTCATGGGGTGTGGGCATTGCTGGCAAGGCCAACATTTGTTCTTATCCCTAATTGTCCCTGAGAAGGTGGTGGTGAGTGCCTTTTTGAACCGCTGCAGTCCATCTTGTGCAGGAAAACCACAGTGCTGTTAGGAAGGGAGTTCTAGCATTTTGCCCCAGTGACACTGAAGGAACAACAATATAGTTCCAAGTCAGGATGGTGTCTGGCTTGGAGGGAAACTTGCAGGTGGTGATATTCCCATGCTTCTGCTTCCCTTGCCCTTCTAGGTGGTAGAGGTCATGGTTTTGGAAGGTGCTGTCGAATGAGCTTTGGTGATTTGCTGCAGTGCATCACGTATATGGTACACACTGCTGCCACTGTGCGCTGGTGGTGGAGGGAGTGAATATTTAAATTGGTGGAAGGGCTGCCGATCAAGTGGACTACTTTGTCCTGGATGGCGCTGAGCTTCTTGTGTTGTTGGAGCTGCACTCATCTAGGCATATGGAGAATATTCCATCACACTCCTGACTTGTGCCTTGTAAGAACATAAGAATATAAGAAATTGGATCAGGAGTAGGCCGTTCAGGCCCTCAAGCCCATTCCACCATTCAGTACGATCATGGCTGATCATCTTCCTCAACACTATTTTCCTGTACTATCCCTGTACCCCTTGATGTTTTTAATATGTAGAAATCTATCAATCTCTGTCTTGAATATACTCAATGACTGAGCCGCCACACCCTCTGGGGCAGAGAATTTCCAGCATTCACCACCTCCAGTGAAGAAATTCCTCTTCATCTCAGTTCTAAATGGCCTGCCCCTTATTCTGACACTGTTTCCCCTGGCTCTAGACAACCCAGCCAAGGAAAACATCCTTCCTGCATCTACCCTGTCGAGCCTTTTAAGAATTATGTATGTTTGAATGAAATCATCTCTCATTCTTCTGAACTTCAGAGAATAAAGGTCCAGTCTATGTAATCTTTCCTCATAGGACAATCCTTCCATCCCATTAATTAATTTAATGAACCTTCATTGCACTCCCTCTATGGCAAGTATATCTTTCCTTGGGTAAGGAGACCAAAACTGCACACAATTTTCCAGGTAAGGTCTCACCAAGGCTCTATATAATTGCAGTAAAACACCTTTTACTCATATACTCAAATCCTCTTGTAATAAAGGCCAACATGCCATTTGCTACCTTAATTGCTTGCTGAACCTGCATGTTAGCTTTCAGTGAACAAGGTCATCCAAGTCCCTTTGAAATCCAACACTTCTGGCCTCTCAACATTTGAGAAATACTGTGTTTTGGTTTTTCCTGCCAAAGGCAATAACCTCACGTTTCTCCAGATTGTATTGAATCAGCCAAATTTTTGCCCACTTGCCTTTGTACCCTCCTCACAACTGCCACTTTCACCTAGTTTTGTGGAATCTGCAAATTTATATTTAATCCTCACATCCAAATCATTGATAGAGATTGTGAATAGTTGGGGCCCAAGCAGTGATCTTTATGGTACCTGCTAGTTACAGCCTGGCAACCTGAAAATGACCCATTTATTCCTACTCTCTGTTTTCTGTCCATTAACCAGTTCTCAATCCATGCCAGTATACTATACCCAATCCCATGTGCTCTAATTTTGTTTACTAATGTTTTGTGCGGGACCTCACCAAAAGCTTTCTGAAAATCTAAATATACCATATCCAGCGGTTTCCCTCTTATCTGTTCTGCTCGTTACATCCTAAAAAAAAACTCCAACAGATTTGTTAAACATGATTTCCCTTTCAAAAATCCATGTTGATACTGCACAATCCACCATTATTTTTTAAGTCAAAAACAGAATTACCTGGAAAAACTCAGCAGGTCTGGCAGCATCGGCGGAGAAGAAAAGAGTTGACGTTTCGAGTCCTCATGACCCTTCGACAGAACTTGAGTTCGAGTCCAAGAAAGTGTTGAAATATAAGCTGGTTTAAGGTGTGTGGGGGTAGGGGAGAGAGAGAGAGAGAGAGAGAAGTGGAGGGGGTTGGTGTGGTTGTAGGGCAAACAAGCAGTGATAGAAGCAGATCATCAAAAGATGTCACAAACAACAGAACAAAAGAACACATAGGTGTTAAAGTTGGTGATATTATCTAAACGAATGTGCTAATTAAGAATGGATGGTAGGGCACTCAAGGTGTAGCTCTAGTGGGGGTGGGGAGAGCATAAAAGATTTAAAAATATTTAAGAATAATGGAAATAGGTGGGAAAAGAAAAATCTATATAATTTATTGGAAAAAAACAAAAGGAAGGGGGAAACAGAAAGGGGATGGGGATGGAGGAGGGAGCTCAAGACCTAAAGTTGTTGAATTCAATATTCGGTCCGGAAGGCTGTAAAGTGCCTAGTCGGAAGATGAGGTGTTGTTCCTCCAGTTTGCGTTGGGCTTCACTGGAACAATGCAGCAAGCCAAGGACAGACATGTGGGCAAGAGAGCAGGGTGGAGTGTTAAAATGGCAAGCGACAGGGAGGTTTGGGTCATTCTTGCGGACAGACCGCAGGTGTTCTGCAAAGCGGTCGCCCAGTTTACGTTTGGTCTCTCCAATGTAGAGGAGACCACATTGGGAGCAACGAATGCAATAGACTAAGTTGGAGGAAATGCAAGTGAAATGCTGCTTCACTTGAATGGAGTGTTTGGGCCCTTGGACGGTGAGGAGAGAAGAAGTGAGGGGGCAGGTGTTGCACCTTTTGCGTGGGCATGGGGTGGTGCCATAGGAGGGGGTTGAGGAGTAGGGAGTGATGGAGGAGTGGACCAGGGTGTCCCGGAGGGAGCGATCCCTACGGAATGCCGATAGTGGGGGTGAAGGGAAGATGTGTTTGGTGGTGGCCTCATGCTGGAGTTGGCGGAAATGGCGGAGGATGATCCTTTGAATGCAGAGGCTGGTGGGGTGATAAGTGAGGACAAGGGGGACCCTATCATGTTTCTGGGAGGGAGGAGAATGCGTGAGGGCGGACGTGCGGGAGATGGGCCGGACACGGTTGAGGGCCCTGTCAACGACCGTGGGTGGAAAACCTCGGTTAAGGAAGAAGGAGGACATGTCAGAGGAACTGTTTTTGAAGGTAGCATCATCGGAACAGATGCAACGGAGGCGAAGGAACTGAGAGAATGGGATGAAGTCCTTACAGGAAGCGGGGTGTGAGGAGCTGTAGTTGAGGTAGCTGTGGGAGTCGGTGGGTTTGTAATGGATATTGGTGGACAGTCTATCACCAGAGATTGAGACAGAGAGGTCAAGGAAGGGAAGGGAAGTGTCAGAGATGGACCACGTGAAAATGATGGATGGGTGGAGATTGGAAGCAAAATTAATAAATTTTTCCAAGTCCTGACGAGAACATGAAGCAGCACCGAAGTAATCATCGATGTACCGGAGAAAGAGTTGTGGAAGGGGGCCGGAGTAGGACTGGAACAAGGAATGTTCCACGTACCCCATAAAGAGACAGGCATAGCTGGGGCCCATGCGGGTACCCATAGTCACACCTTTTATTTGGAGGAAGTGAGAGGAGTTGAAGGAGAAATTGTTCAGTGTGAGAACAAGTTCAGCCAGACGGAAGAGAGTAGTGGTGGATGGGGATTGTTTGGGCCTCTGTTCAAGGAAGAAGCTAAGGGCCCTCAGACCATCCTGGTGGGGGATGGAGGTGTAGAGGGATTGGACGTCCATGGTGAAGAGGAAGCGGTTGGGGCCAGGGAACTGGAAATTGTTGATGTGACGTAAGGTGTCAGAGGAATCACGGATGTAGGTGGGAAGGGACTGGACAAGGGGAGAGAGAAGGAAGTCAAGATAACGAGAAATGAGTTCTGTGGGGCAGGAGCAAGCTGAGACGATCAGTCTACCGGGACAGTTCTGTTTGTGGATTTTGGGTAGGAGATAGAAGCGGGCCGTCCGAGGTTGGGCGACTATCAGGTTGGAAGCTGTGGGAGGGGGATCCCCAGAGGAGATGAGGTCAGTGACAGTCCTGGAAACAATGGCTTGATGTTCAGTGGTGGGGTCATGGTCCAGGGAGAGGTAGGAGGAAGTGTCTGCGAGTTGACGCTCAGCCTCCGCGAGGTAGAGGTCAGTGCGCCAGACAACAACAGCACCACCCTTGTCAGCGGGTTTGATGACAATGTCAGGGTTGGACCTGAGAGAACGGAGTGCAGTAAGTTCAGAGAGAGAGAGATTAGAATGGGTGAGAGGAGCAGAGAAATTGAGACGACTAATGTCGCGCCAACAGTTCTCAATGAAAAGATCAAGAGAAGGTAAGAATCCAGAGGGTGGGGTCCAGGTGGAGGGAGAATATTGGAGGTGGGTGAAAGGATCCGTTGAATGGGGAGAGGACTCCTGCCCAAAAAAGTGAGCCCGGAGATGAAGACGACGGAAGAAGAGTTCAGCATCATGCCGAGCCCGAAATTCATTGAGGTGAGGGCGTAAGGGTATGAAACTAAGTCCTTTGCTGAGCACTGAACATTCAGCATCGGAGAGGGGAAGGTCAGGGGGTATAGTGAATACACGGCTGGGGCTGGGATTGGAAGATGGGGTGGGGACGGAGGGATGGGCAGGGGTGGAGGGTCCTAGATGGGTGTTGGTGTCGATGAGTTGTTGGAGCTTGCGTTCCTTAGCACTTGAGAGAACGAGAAAAAGTTTCTTGTTGAGGCGTCAGATGAGCCAAAGAATAAAATGAAACTGGGGGCACGCGCAGCTTTGAAAAAGGGTACGGCGGTGCTGCTGGAGGGAGAGGTCGAGTGTGTTCATATGGCAGCGCATGGCACTGAGTGTGGATTTCAGAATGTGACAGGAACAGCAGTCCGAGAAATGTTTTATGTCCCAGAGATACCTGTAATCCTGGGTGGGTTCGAAACATGAGGGGTGGAATTTCAGTTGAAATCCACGTGGGGTGATTCGGAGACGGAGACAGTCACTGAGAAAGGAGATATGGCTGTGAAAGCGGGTTTTAGTAAACACCTTGTCAAACACCAGGAGGGAAATGGAAAGCAATGAAGGTGAGCAAGGCGAAAGAGAGATACTGAAATCTTGTCGCAGAGAAGAACAGAACTTCTTCAAGGAGGTAGGCATTTCTTGAAGAGCAGTGGCAGTCAATTAAAAACAGAGATAAAAACAAAAAAACTGCGGATGTTGGAAATCTAAAACAAAAACAGAATTACCTGGAAAAACTCAGCAGGTTTGGCAGCATCAGCGGAGAAGAAAAGAGTTGACCTTTTGAGTCCTCATGATCCTTCGACAGTTGTCCTGTTATCACATCCTTTATCATAGATTCTAGCATTTTCCCTACTACTGATGTCAGGCTAACAAGTCTGTGGTTCCCCATTTTCTCTCTCTTTCCTTTCTTATTGTAAATGGTGGACAGGCATTGGGGAGTCAGGAGGTGAGTTACTCACTGCAGAATTCCCAGCCCCTGACCTGCTCTTGTAGCCACAGTATGTATATGGCTGATCCAGTTCAGTTTTTGGTCAATGGTAACCCCCAGGTTGTTGATAGGGATTCGGTGATGATAATGCCATTGAATGTCAAGGAAAGATGGTTAGATTCTCTCTTGTTGGAGATGATCATTGCCTGGCACTCATATAGTGTGAACGTTCCTTGCCATTTATCAGCCCAAGCCTGAAAGTTGCCCCAAGTCTTGTTGCATATGTACTAGTATTGCTTCAGTATCTGAGGAGTACTAAATGCTGTGCAATCATCAGCTACCATCCCCAATTCTGTCTTATGATGGAGGGAAGGTCATTGATGAATCAGCTGAAGATGTTTGGGCCTAGGACACTTCCCTGAGAAACTCCTGCAGTGATGTCCTGTGGCTGAATTGATTGTCCTCTGACAGCCATTTTCCTTTGTGCTAAGTGTGGTTCCAACCAGTGGAGAGTATTCCCATTTCCCATTGACTCCAGCTTTGCTAGGGCTCCTTAATACCACACTCAGTCAAATGCTGCCTTGATGTCAAGGGCAGTCACTCTCACCTCATCTCTTGTGTTCAGTTCTTTTGCCCATGTTTGGACCAAGGCTGTAATGAGGTCAGGAGCCTAATGACTTTGGTGGAACACAAACTGAGCAGGTTATTGCTGTGTAAGTACCACTTGTTAGTACTGTCAATGACTTCTTCCATCTCTCTGCAGATGATCAAGAGGAGGCTGAAGGCGCAGTAATTGGCTGGATAGAATTTGCCCTGCTTTTTGTGGACAGGACATAACTGGGCAATTTCCACAGTGTTGGGTAGATGCCAGTGTTGTAGCTGTACAGGAACAGTTTGGCTAGGGACACAGCTAGTTTTGGAGTACAAGTCTTCAGCCTCCACGTGATTTCATGAAACACCGAAATGGAATTGGATGAAGATTGACGTCTACGATGCTGGAGACCTGAAGAGGAGGCCGAGATGAATCATCAGCTCAGCACTTCTAGCTGAAGATGGTTACAGATGCTTCAGCCTTGTCTTTTGCACCAATGTGCAGGGTTGCCCATCATTGAGGATGGAGTGTTTGTGGAGCCACTCCCTCCAGTGAGTTGTTTAATTGTCGACCAACATTCACGACTGGATGTGGCAGGACTGCAGAGCTTTGATCTGACCCGTTGATTATTGGATTGCTTAGCTCTGTCAATCACATGCTGCTTCTGGTGTTTGGCATGCAAGTAGACTGTGTTGTAGCTTTACCAGGTTGACAGCTTATTTTAAGGTGCTTATCTGGTGCTGCTCCTGGCATGCCCTCCTGCACTCTTCATTGAACCAGGGTTGATCCCTTGGCTTGATGGCAAGGGTAGAGTGAGGGAAATGTAAGACCATGAGGTTACAGATTGTAGCTGAATGCAATTCTGCTGCTGCTGGCCCACATCACCTCATGAATATCATGTCTTGAGTTAGATCTGTTCTAAATCTATCGCATTTAGCATGGTGGTAGTGCTTGACAACACAATAAAGGGTATGTGATGAGATGGGACCCTGTCTTCAGAAGAGTTGTGTACTGGTCACTTCTACCAATACTGTCATGGACAGATGCATCTGCGACAGATAATTTGGTGAAGGCAAAGTCTTGTATGTTTTTTGTTTATTATTTGCTTGATAAATTAAACTTAGACAGCAAAATTCATTTTAAATTTTAGGCGTTCCTCTATTAGATCCCTCAAGCAATAAAAACAACAGTTAACCACTTGGATGTCCTTCAGTCAACGTAATATCCATGGTTCTGCTCTCCACTTACTCGTTGCACATGTGCGGTAGTTCTTGATGTTGTTTGAACTGAGTCGATACTGTGGAGCCACTTCCTTGTTTAGCCAATTTTTTAATCTTGTTTTCAATTACATCACATTTGCGGATACATGCATATCCACAACCGTGATTAACACTGGTGGCAGCAAATGGTGCTCTTTCTCTTAAAACAGAACAATTGAAAAAGTAATTCAGGATTGTATAGTGTCTGGATGCACTCTACTTGATTAGCATTGTGTACTTTGTTATTTTGTGACTAGATTTATGACTTTAAACCTGTATATTCATCTTGCGCTTCATTCTAATTCATCCCTTCCTTCTGCTGCAAGTGCAAAACCAGGTTATTAGTTTTGCTTTCATTAGAGTGAGTTTATTTTGTCTGGAAGAAAATTGCATTTACATATTTAAAATCGCTTAAAGGGTTGTGTGCTTTTCTATCCTGCTGAGTGATTTAGATTTTGTATGGGCAATTGCCTGAGTGCATTTGTTCCAAGTGTGAGCACAGTGGGACTTAAAACTGCAATATATCCTGAATGATTTATTTGGAGTGGAGCATTTGATGGGTTCTTAGCATCAAAACTTTTTGTTTGTTATCCAGCATCAGGACAAAATTTGAAAAGCAAAACAAAATACTTAAAAATAAACTTTTCCCCTGCTTTTCCATTATAGTAGGCAGAACCTGCATCTGAATATTGATAACAGACTGCCATTGGCACTTACTGTCTGTCACTACCAGTATCCTGTTTTGAAATCTGTTGCAAAAAATTATTTGTCTTTTTCTGGTGTTTTTAATTTGGGGTATTAGGCACTGCTTGGTAAGAGTTCCTTTAACCTGACTTTACGAAGGAGATGAGCCATCAACTTGGGGTACTTATGCTTGAATTGTTGGTGATAATCCACCATCTGATTCATGGAATCATCACTACCTTGTAGCTTGGGATAGGTTGATTGCAGTTGGACTGAAACCTGTGACCTGGAAATGGCTTTGGCGTTGGTGGCTCTTTTTTAGTCTTGCCAGGAACTTGCTCTGCTATTTCCTGTTAGGTTTAGGTGTGATGAGTTAAATGGAAAGCGAGCAATTTCTACTTTGTGAAAATTGAAGTAAACATCTTCCCTAAGTAGAGAGGACTTGTAGTGCTAGGCATTTACATATCTTATTGGTGCCCTGATTATTTATATTCTTAATTTTCACAAAATTGACCAGTTAGTCTGTTGTGTGTGCATTGATATAAAAGCTGTTCTTGTACAAGTCTGTCTGTAGCACAATAGGTGGAAATTGAGGAAGGTTGGTTAGGAGAGGAGATTAAGCAATACAGCATGTTGAGTGATGTGTGTGAATGGTGCATTAGAAGCATGTGATTTTGCCTCAGAAATACAAAATGCTTTTTTTTCCCCCAGAGAATTTTATTTAGAAAAGCTTGCATTTGTTCAACTTTCATACTAGCCCAAGTTAGAGCTGGAGTGATACTATCCTACATAACTGTGTAACACTGCAGTATCTGTTTTATAATTGCATGGTCTGCTCAATTAGATATTAATTTTGAAAATGTTGTCTGGTTTTCAGATTAATTTCCAGTGTTTATATGTGTGTTGTCACAACTCACTAGGGATAATGCACTGTTAATATCAAGCTCCACAGCTCCCCAAGCCATGACAAATGTAAGAATTTTGATTAGACCACCAGATTGCCCCAATTCTACCTAACTGTTTAATTTAGGTTAACAGAATACGAGCACCAGGTTTGTAAACTTAACAAGTAAATAACTTTATTAAACAAATTGTCTGTAACCAGTGGCAGAAGAAAGAAATATGAACTGCTAACTTTTAACTCTATAACTTAAACTTTACCCATTCTTAAACTACACACACACACACACACGCACACGCACGACAGACAAAACATGGATTTTAAGGGGGAGATAAAACCGTTCAATAGCACCAATCCAGAGTTCAAGATTAGATGGGTTGACTTTGATTGCTTTCTTCCAAATTCCTTGCAAGTTATTGTGGCTGACACGAGGTGGTCTCCCAGCACTTGCAGTCTGTGGTTGAAACTTGCTTTTAATGTCTCTATTGGTGACTTTTCCTCTTTTCTTCCTGACAGGGGTTTCTCAAAGAAAGCAGGATACAGCGATGTGAGGGATAGCCAGCTAGCTGCTATGGCAGGATTACTGGAATCTTACAAACAACATGAGAGTGAGGTTTCAAGTCTTTCTTCTTCTCAGGCTAGGAGCTGATCTACTGCACTATCCCCACACAGCACCTGTCTCCTTGGTCAGGAGCCAATCAAATGCCGTCGCTAGGCAGTTCCCTCTTAAACCAGGCCTCCTTTCCAGCACCATTCTCTCCAACCTGGCACACACTGTTCTAGGAGATAGCAACATTGTAGATTTTCTTCTTCCTGCTCTAGTGAATGTTTCTTTTAAACTGCAGCCTTGGTGGTTTTTAAAGCCACAGTCCGAGGAAAAAATAAAACTATGTTCTTTACATGCCTCCACCCTTAAAATGACGAAACACCATTTAAAAAATGAATTTCACCACGGGGTATGTGGTACATAGACAACAAACATGAGACTTAGGCTTATTCATCCATCCTTCCCCTTATACAATCTTAACTGATTTTCAGTAATTTACACTTGGGATAATGCATTCGCAATCACATTATCTTTACCAGCAACGTGAACAATCTTTATATTGGATGGTTGAAACAAGAGACTCTATCTAAACAGTTTCGCATTTTGACAACAGTGGATAATAGTCAGTGTAGATTAGTGTTTCCTTGTTATCGTGTCGGGCATAAACTTCAAAGTGTTGAAGAGACAACAACAATGCTAAAGTTTCGTTTTCGACTGTAGAGTACTTCCTCTGATATTGATTTAGTTTCTTAGCAAAGTACCAGCTTCTCTATCCCTAATTTAGCACCTTGTAATAGAACTGCACCTACCCCAGGTCACTAGCGTCAATCACCGTTTTAAAAGGTTTGGAAAAGTCAGGGGTGGCCAACATGGGTTCAATTATTAAGATTGCCTTCAGGTTTCCAAAGGCTGCTTGGCATTCTGCCGACCATACCACTTTTGCCTGTTTTCTTAATGAATTGGTTAGAGGTACAGCTATTGTGCTGAAATTAGGCACAAACTTCCTATAAAACCCACAAATTCCCAGAAACCTCATAATTTCTCGTTTGGTTTTAGGAATGGGAAATTCCATTAATGCGTTCACTTTTGCTGTTCTCGGCAACACCTGTCCTTGTCCTACAATATGATTTAGGTAAGTTACCCTTGCTTTTGCAAATTCGCTTTTGGCCAGATTTATGACTAAGCCAGCTAATTGCAGTTGTTTAAACTGGTCTTCTAACCGTTTTACATGTTCTTCCCATGTGTTATATATTATGATATTGACTAAATAAACCACACAGTTAGGTACTTCAGCTATAACTCAAATCATAACTCTCTGGAATGTAGCTGGGGCATTCTTAAATCCAAAGGGCATGACTAGGCATTGATACAACCCACTGGGTGTAACAAGGGCACACATTTCTTTAGCCTTTGATGTTAATGGCACTTGCCATCAATAGATCAATTTTAGAAAGAAATGAGGCACTGGCTACCTTATCAATGCAATCCTCTAACCGAGGAATCGGGTATGAATCTGTCCTCATTACTACATTCACTCTCCTGTAATCTATACAAAATCTAATGGATCCATCCAGCTTAGGAACCAACGCGACCGGTGAACTCCAGCTGCTATGGCTGGGCTCGATCAATTTATTTTCTAGCATATATTTGATCTCTCTCTTTCTAATTGAGCTTGCTTTTCTGGGCTCAACCGATATGGATGTTGTTTCATCGGCACTGATTCTGCTACGTCCACATTGTGTTTAGGTAATATCCAGATGTATCTCTACAAATTTCCTTATGCTTCCCAAGTGACCTTATTAGATCTTCCCATGGTCCTTCATCTAAATATGAGGACACAGTGTCTAACTGTCCTAGTATTGTCATATTGGCTAGTCGAATTGTAGGTGGTTCGCTTTGTGCACTGTCTACTACTACTACCTGACTTTTACTGTCTTTGTCATCCTCCACTACTCTTACCACCTGGCACACTTGCTCTTTCTGATCATCTCTGCAATGATTCAACGTGTATATGTGACATAACCCTTTCTTCTTCCTATGCTCAGGATTATCTATATCAGATAAGTCACTGCACTAACTCTCCTAACTATCTTGTAGGGGCCATTGAATTTCACTTTCAGGGGTTCACCCTGCAAAGGTAATAATACCAATACTTGGTCTCCTGCTTAGAAGGTTCTAGTTGAAGCATGTTTGTCTGCCCATTCTTTCATTCTGGCTTGTGAAAATTTTAAATGTTCTCGTGCTAATTTACATACTCCCGTGAGTCTTTCTAGAAACATGGACACGTAATCCAACATGGAAGTTTCGTCTTTCAGCTTCAGGTACTTTTCTTTAATTAGTTTTAATGGGCCTCTTATTTCATGACCAAAGATCAATTCAAATAGACTAAATCCAGTAGATTCGTTGGGAGAATCTCTGGTAACAAATTGTAAGAAACCTAATCCTTCGTCCCAATCCTTTGGGTATTCATGGTAATAGGTCCTAATCATGGTTTTTGAGAATCTGATGGTATCTCTCCAAAGCTCCCTTTGTCTGTGGGTGTTAGACAGCAGACTTTAGTTGCTTGATTCCCAAACTGCTGATTATATCCTGAAAAATTTTAGACATGAAGTTAAAACCATGGTCAGATTGCATTTCAATTGATAGGCCATAAGAAGTATAAAACTGAATTAACTTTTCCACTACTATTCGCTGTAATTGTCCTTAAAGGAAATTGGGTGGTCATATCCATGATTGTCAGGATATATTGATGTCTGGCTTTTGTTTTGGGAAATGGTCCTACACATTCTACTAATACCTGACTAAATGGTTCTTCAAAAACTGGTATGTTTTTTAAAGGTGCTGGTTTGATTACATGTTGAGGTTTACCTACTACCTGACATGTATGACACATTCTACAAAATTTCATTACATCTTTAAGGAGTCTCAGCTAGGTAAAATGCCTGTTTTTTGGTGCTTGGCTTTTCCATATTCCTACATGTCCTGCCATGGGAATTTCATGTGCTACCTGTACTAACTCCTTATGATATTTGAGCAGTACCACTATCTGATGAACAACCATCCATTCCTCATCCACAGGTCCGAGAGTGTCTCCACTTTCTCATCAGATCTCCATTTTTAAGTTAATAGCACTCTGGAACTCCTTATGTCTCAACTTCAGTGTGAGCTGACTGTGCTAACCTGTTTAACTCTGGATCTGCTTTCTGAGCCTCAATTAAGGAAGACATCCCAAACACTTCCTTTGAATTATCCTCATCCTTAAAGAAAGTTTTGGCTACTCTAACATCTGCTCGTGATATTATACTGACCTCTGGTGATGGACTTTGTTTGGCCATTGCTCTGGTGACTACACATGATGAAAAAATACCAGGAGCCTGTTCTTGTAACTGCTCTGTCTCTTTAGCCTCTTTTGGACTTTGTGATTATGGGTGAAGCTGTAGCCTTCATTCCTATCAAATCACTCCCTAGGGATCCACCCCATCCATGAGCAATTTCTTAACCGCTCCTACAACCACTGATCCAGACAACAAATCACATTCCAATTGCACATTATACAATGGGATTGGGATATACTCTCCACTTATCCCATTTATCAATACTTTAGCTTCCATTGAACTGTCTGGCGGGAAAACTAGGTCCTTCTCCAGCAAAAAAACTTTGAGTAGTTTCTGTGTCCCTTAATATAGCTATAGGTTTAGCTACATCATTTGGTGAAAAGGGGGTTCTCTTCCCTTTAGACAAAAGCCCTTTAAATCTCTCATCTGCCTTATTCACTTCACCTGCATTCACAGCAGTGGTTACCTCTAGACCCTTATTTGTAGTTAAAGCTACAGTTTGATCTGTGGCTTTTTTTAGTTCCCTTTTCGGACTCACTCTTATGAACCCCAGTAAGCCCCATGGGCTTCCCTCGCAACTTCTAGCATTCTGAACGAATGTGTCCTGTTTTATTACAGTGGAAACAAGCCATTGAGTTTCACCTCCACCATCAGTATCTTCCTTCCTAATCTGGGGAAGAGCTCTCCAAGTATTCCCAGCTATCCATTCTTTACCCTAGCAACTTGCCTTTCTTTCACACTCCCACTTTCTATCCTTTACAAATTTATAGGGTTGATGGAAAGAAGGTTTGGTTTTATGGATCTGCTCATAATCGACAACCATTACTGCTGCTTGCCTGGTAGTTGCAACCCTTTGGTCTTCCACGTGGGTTCTTATTACAGAAGGTAGGAAGTTTTTAAACTCTTTCAAGAGAATGATCTTTTGGAGAACTTCGTAGGTAGTTTCAACTCCCAGTGCTCATATCTGCCTGTCAAAACTGCTTGATTTAAGCCTTTCAAACTCAATCTAAGTTTGCCTAGGCTGCTTCCTTAAATTTCAAAGTTTTTCTCTGTATTCTTAAGGGACCAATGCATATGCACTCAAGATGGACTTTTTCACTACATCATAATCCCTAGAAATCTCCTCTGACTGTGAAGCATAAACTCCCTGTGCTCTACCTGTCAATTTGCGCTGCATAGGCAATGTCCAATTTGCCTTTGGCCAATTCATCTGTTTGGTTATCTTCTCAAATGAAATAAAGATTGTTTCAACATTTCTTTCTTCAAATTTTGGAAGAGCTTGTACAAATTTAAACGTCTCCCCACTAGATTCTGATCTGGACATAAGTCCTGCTTTACCTCCTGGTGTCTTTTTTTTTTAACTGCCAGCATTATAAGCTGGAGTTCTCTGTTTCTCTCTTTTACTCTTTCCTCCTTTTCTAGCCTCACCATTTCTAATTCCCTCTGGAGATCAAGTTTTTGCATTTCCATTTCTTTTCTTTCTCTCTCCTGCCTTTCTGCCTGTTCCTTGTAGAATGCCCTTTCTCTTTCTTTTTCTGTTTGTTCCTTTTGGAATGCCCTTTCTCTTTATGCTGCCTCTAGTTCCAATTTTTTCATTTGCAAATGAATTTGAGCCCATTCCAATGAACCACTCCTGGAGAACTTGGTCTCTCAGGTATTCCTTCCAGTTTTAAATGCTGTGCTATATCTTTGATTATCTCTGTTGTCTTAGCTTTGGCAGGTAACCCTACTCTTAATTTACTTGCCAATTCGATTAACCTGGCTTTTGGAATCCCTTGTAAAATTGTCAGGGACATCTCTTCCACTTGCAGGAAGGTTTTAGCAATTTCCATTGCCATCTGATTTTTGATAGTACAAACCTGCTGTTTCCTTTTAACTTTTATTACTTACTAAATCTGCAACCAAATTGTCATTGCCTTTTGTTCCAAAATTTCTTAGATCAAGAGACTGAATTTTGTTGTGATACTGTAGAGAACATATTTTTATTTTTTCTTGGACTGTGGCTTTAAGATTGGTCTGTGGTTTTAAAATCTACCATGGCTGCAGTTTAAAAAGAGATGTTCACTGGAGCAGGAAGAAGAAATTCTACAATGTTGCTATCTCCTAGAACAGTGTGCGCCAGGTTGGAGAGAATGGTGCTGGAAAGGAGACCTGGTTTAAGAGGGAACTGCCTAGCGACGGCCTCCAAACTTTGTCAGGACTCCCTGGGGAGTCCTGTAGTATCAAGCCCCACTGCTCGCCAAGCCGTGACAAATGTGAGAAGTTTGATTAGACATTCAGATTGCCCCAATTCTACCTAACTGTTTAATTTAGCTTAACAGAATACAAGCATCAGGTTTGTAAACTTAACAAGTAAATCGCTGTTCTTAAGCAAATTGTCTGCAACCAGTGGCAAAAGAAAGAAATGTGAACTGGTAACTTTTAACTCTATAACTTAAACTCTAGCCCTTCTTAAACCCCACAAACACATGACACACAAAACATGGATTTTAAGGGGGAGCTAAAACAGTTCAATAGCATCAATCTGGGGTTCAGGATTAGATGGGTTGACTTTGATTGCTTTCTTCCAAATTCCTTGCAAGTTGTTGTGGCTGACATGAGGTGGTCTCCCAGCACTTGCAGTCTGTGGTTCTCTGGTTGATACTTGCTTTTAATGGCTCTACTGGTGATTTTTCCCCTTTTCCTCCTGACGAGGGTTTCTCAAAGCAGGATACAGCGATGTGAGGAATATCCAGCTGTGGCAGGATTACTGGAGTCTTACAAAAAAAAGGACAGAGAGGTTTCAGGTCTTTCCTCTTTTCAGCCTAGGAGCTGATCTACTGCACTATCCTCACAGAACCTGGTCACTTGGTCAAGAGCCAATCAAAATGCCGTCGCTAGGCAGTTCCCTCTTAAACCAGGCCTCCTTTCCAGCACCATTCTCTCCAACCTGGCGCACACTGTTCTAGGAGATAGCAACATTGTAGAATTTCTTCTTCCTGCTCCAGTGAACATCTCTTTTTTAAACTGCAGCCATGGTAGATTTTAAAATCACAGACCAATCTTAAAGCCACAGTCCAAGAAAAAATAAAAATATGTTCTTTACAGTATCACAACAAAATTCAGTCTCTTGATCTAAGAAATTAAAATCTTGTCTGACAAATGTCGCTATGTTACTTGTCATTTAAAAATAAGTTACTTCTACACTGCACAAATGTAAAAAATCAAAAAGAAATAAAAATTAGCTACTTAAGACAGATACACATGGACTTATTTTGGTTGGGTTAACTTGATGCCTATTGCAACTAGACAAATTAGGTTGGCCGTGGATCCTTATTGTTATAATCCCCATGGAGAGCAAAAACTTTTAAAAGAAATTTAAACTTCCAGTTAATAGCAAAAAGAATGACATGCAAGATTTTATATTTTAAGACATTTACTTTAACAAAAGACTAACAACTATTGACTAAATATCATCTTTGTGCGCAACTCATATTTTAAACAAAAGAACAGAATACCCACCCTTTTTATTTTAGCACAGCTGAAAAAACACACTTCACAGTTATATGTTACAATGCTCTTTCAGTTGACGTTCAATTCTCCCGAAATCAGTCTAACGTGATTCTTAGCTCCCGAGCGTTTACTTCTCGGCTTTTCGTTTCTCAGTCTTCTAACTTCAACTTCTAACTTTCAACTTCTAACCACAGAACTGTCATTCATAGTGAAAGTATTCCTGGAGATCATCCTCCTAGCACAAGCTAGGGAAATCTTCCAGCTTCATTTTAACTTCTCACGAATTTGGTCTTTTCAATATGCGTGCAAGCTTCCACCCACATTCCAGTTCAGTGACCCACAGTCTCTCTCTCTCTCTCTCTCTCCCTCTCTCTCTCTCTCTCTCTCCCCCCTCTCTCTCTCCTTCCAGTGCAGTGAACCATAGAGATGCTCTCTCTCTCTCTCGTACTCTCACTCTCACACACTCTCACTCTCTCTCTCTCTCTCTCTCTCTCTCTTGCGCTCTCACTCTCTCTCTCCAGTGCAGTGAACCAGAGAGTCTATCTCTTTCTCTCTCTCTCCCTCTCTCCGGTGCAGTGAACCATAGAGACTCTCACTCTCTCTCTCTCACTCTCTCTCTCTCTCTCTCTCTCTCTCACTCTCTCTCTCACTCTCTCTCTCACTCTCTCTCTCACTCTCTCTCTCACTCTCTCTCTCTCATTTCATTTTACTTTGTTATGTTTTGGGATTATGTCTTTAATATTAATCTTTTAAACTTCATTATTGTAACAATATATTAATGTGCAGTTTAAGCATTTGTCCTGAAGACCACTTCCTAGCTTCATGTTCCTTTAGGAGAGCAGGAATTATGTAAAATCCCTTTGTAGCTGAGGTCTTGAGAGAAGGCTTGGCGATATTTCACTCGGATGTTACTAGTGAATAAGGGCTACAATTATGAAAGGAATAAATTGGTAAGTTAAAACTTTTTTCACTGTAGCTGAAAAGGTTAAAGGTGACATGATGAAAGTCTTCAAGAATATGTAGGTCTATAATTTAGCCAAGCAGTGCTGGACTGTTACTACCAGTGGAAACAAAGGGTGCTCATTTGAGATAATTGGAGAATTGAAGAGGAGTTGATAAAAAGAGTTGTCTTAAAGGATGGGTAGAACTTGGAATTCTCTGCTACAAATCTTTCATTGATTAAATGTCCTAAAACACTTTTAAAGAGAGAATTAAATAGTTGCTTAAAAGGAAGGAATATTAAGAGTACAGAATTCTAACAACAATGTAGCAGTAGAATAGGTGGGGGTGGGGGAGGGTGTGGAATTATTGAGAAGACTTGATGCTCCAAATAGCCTGTTCTACACTGTAATATTTTATGATACTACAGTAAAATCCTGTCTCCCAACACTATCCTATGGGCACTGAGACTGATCATTCTTTCGGCACCAATGTTAAGTTTTGTTAAGTTGGTTTGGGATCAGATCAGAAACCTTATCCAGAATTTTATGACCTCGTCGTAGCGGAAACAGGGCCATAAAATGCAGCGAGCCATTCTAAACTCCATTGGTTTCTGTGGGAATGTGAAATCCCGCTGGGGTAAAATTCCACCCCTTGTGTGTGAAGGTATGTTGTGAATTTAGCCATTAAACTGAAACTGTGTGCTGTTCTGTTGAAATTAAAATTCTGATCAAGCAATAACTACAGTAGCTTGTAGGAAATATTGGGTGGGGGGGGGGGGCAGTGGGGGGATGGGATTTTAACTCTGCATGATGGATGTGAAAGGATTTTGGTGGTGTTAAAATTTAAACCATCTGAAGTCCAAATCCAGTTTACCCCACTTGTGGTTTCAACTGAGGCAAATTGAGGGTGGGCGACTGACCTTGAGAGCTGGGTTATTAATTTAAGTATGTTAACGAGGTTGTGTGCCTCAAATTTTAACAGACTCTGATTGAACAGCTATGGGCTGGGTTTCCCGGTCAAGTGGAAGGACGCGCAAAGGGACAAACCTAACCTTTCCAGTGCTGCTTGTGGGTTGGGAGGGGCAGGAATGCTTCTCCCCAGCCACTCAACATGTCGACTTCCTGACCCACAATCAGTCCCTCAAAGCCTTCCTCCTTTCTGCTCCCTGGCTAAGGCCTTGCTGCTCATCAGCCAGTCAGCCTTTCAATCTGGCCATTTGCCAGCTGGGAAATGGGGGGGGGGAAGTCAAAGAGGGTCCATATTACTATCATGATAGTATAATAATTTTCATAATATTTTTCTGGTTTATTGTAAAGTAGGTTTATGGGGGTAACTATAGTTAGGTCTGTCTGTGTGATTTAATTACATTTGGAGTGCAAGTTTTAACTCATCAAAAGAAGTTAGGGTGCTTGATATGCTTTTGCGTAAAAATGGATGTTGGCTTAGCATGTAAGGTGTGAAGGGAATTTGCATTTTTAGATAGATGAAGGGAGATTTGGATATCAAAGGGATTTTAGCCTGTTTACAACTAGCCAGATAAGCAAGGCTAAGGAATATATTTATTTTCCCCAAAGATTAGTAACAATAAATAGTAGCAACATGAAATTTTTTATATTGTGAGGAAGATATAGTTTCAAAGACAGATGAAACAGTAGAATTTACATATTTAAAAAGGAGAGAAACTTTTTTTTAAAGGAGAATGAGGCACTGTGTCAGGAGAAGGCATGCGAGATCTAACAGAAGTGTGTCAAATAGCCTTAATGAAGCCTCCAGTATTTGTGCATAAGTCTGCTGTCTACTGAAACTGAAGCTGGAGAAAAGTTATTTGGAATTCCACTATCCAGGGTATTTTTTAATTTGCTGGATCTGCTTAAAGTCTAAAATTTATTTTGTACCGTTGCCTTAAAGGGGGTGTAACTGGGAGTCTGGTGAATTAGGAATTTTAAAAATTATTGTAGTAGTAATTGTACTTTTATGTATGTTCTTGGCATCTTCCATCTTGTTGATAAATATTTTACTTTAACTTTTTTAAATCTCTAAAACTCTTGGTGGACTACTTCTGAATTCAGTGCACACATCTCGAAATAAATACAAATTACAAAACCATTGTGATTTTTAAAATTCACTCACTGGATGTGGGCTTCGTTGGCTGGGCCAGCATTTATTGCGCAGACCTAGTTGCGCTTGAGAAGGTGGTGGTGAGCTGCCACCTTGAACTGCCAAAGTCCGTGTGGTGTAGGCACACCCACAGTGCTATTAGGAAAGGAGCTCCAGGATTTTGACCCAGCAACAATGCAGGAATGGCGATGTGTTTCCAAGTCAGGATGCTGAGTGATTTGGAGGGGAACTTTCAGATGATTGTGTTCTCATCTATCTGCTGCCCTTGTCCTTCCAGATGCCCGTGGTTGTAGTTTGGAAGGCGCTGTCTAAGGGGCCTTGGTGAATTCCTGCAGTGCATCTTGTAGATGGTGCACACTGCTGCTACTGGTGTGTTGGTGATGGAGGGAGTAAATGTTTGTGGATGTGGTGCCAATCAAGCAGACTGCTTTGTCCTGGATGGTGTCAAGCCTCTTGAGTGTTGTGGGAGCTGCACTCATCCAGGCAATTGGAGAGTATTCCATCACACTCCTGACTTGTGCCTTGTAGATGGTGGACAGGCTTTGGGGAGTCAGGAGGTGAGTTACTCGTCACAGGACTCCTAGCCTCTGACCCACTCTGGTAGCCACAGTTTTTATATGGATCGTCCAGTTCAGTTTCTGGTCAATAGAAACCCCCCAGGCTGTTGATTGAGGGGAGTTGAGTATCAAGTGCAATCAAATTTCCTTTGTGGATTTTGTCTGCCTGGCACACATCATATGCCACTTCATAACAATAACATGCATTTTTTGATTTCCCAGCTGGCACATCCACTCCCATTCCTTTGCTTCTTCCCCATGTCCAAGTAAATATGGGATGAAATCATTTTTTGGAATATGCAATTTGTTTCCTCCCTCTTTTGCAAAAGGTTCTAACTAACAGTTCTGTATGTAAGACTAGAAATTAGGTAAATTCTGAAGATGAAGAGTGATGTGGGAAGAAATTATCCAAAATAATACAATGAAGCCCAATGGGAAAAGACCAGAACATGCCATGTACTTATTTATGATTTAAACTTCTTATGTTGTGATCATGAAGCTTCTGGGTAATAAGATTGCCATTATTGTGAGTTATCAGATTGGATGATGGGAAGTCAAATGATAACTTGTAAAGGGTAAAACTCTGACTTAGATCTTTAAAATGTGTTCTACTCTTACTGGCTTTCTTGTCCACAACCTATTAATCAATTCTCTCTCTCTTCATTCTCTCATCCTCTCTCTCATTCTCTCATTCTCTCTCTCTCTCTTATTCTCTCTTTCTCTCATTCTCTCTCTCTCTTTCTCTCTCTCTCACATGCTCCCCTCTCTTGCTCACATGCACGCGCTCACACACTCTCCTCTCACACAGTTGCTCTCACACACACACACACACACACACACACACACACACACACACACACACACTTTCCTCTCTCACTTTTGCTCCGAGGCCTGCTCTCCTGCTACCCCTCACTCCCTCACTTAGATTTGCTCTCCCCCCCGCCCTTGTTCTTGCCCTGGAATTTACCTTGAAAATGCGCCATCCCACTGCTTCCTGCTCGTCCAGTCAGAGGCTGCTTGTTCCCTTCATTTGCTGCTGATTAGGCTCACTAATCAGCAGCAATGCAGAGAAAAAAACAGCTTCTAATTGGATGAGCAGCTTTACAGCATTTTTCAAACATAAGTCTGTTGAACATTCACCAAGCTTGCTGGGCTGAGTCCAGAGCCTGCAAGTTGGACGTGCCTGATATACATAGTGCTGCAATTAAACTGAGTTTCGAAAGCATCTGTGGAGAGAGTGTCATTGTTTCAGATTGGTGGTCCATTGACCTGAAACATCAATAATAATAAAAACAGAAAATGTTGGTGAAACACAATAGTTCTGACAGCATCTGTGGAGAGAGAAACAGAGTTAATGTTTCGAGTCCATATGATTCTTCAGAGCTGAAGAGAAGTAGAAAGGTGATGAAATTTATACTGTTTAAACGGGGTGGAGCAGGTGAAGCTGGATAGAAGGCTAGTGATAGATGGGGGCTAAGGAGAGATTGACAAAATTGTCATGGACAAAAAAGACAAAGGGAGTGTCACTGATAGTGGTAAGGACTAAAGAAGGTGCTGATAGTGGCCTTAAGGTAAGAAAGTAGAATGTGTGAATAGCAGAATGTTCTATTTCAGATTTCCAGCATCTGCAGTATTTTGCTTTTCTATTATATTGACCTGAAACATTAACTGTTTCTCTCTCCGTAGATGTTGTCAAACCCATTGAAAATTTCCAGTATTTCCTGTTTTTATTCCAGATTTCCAACCTTTTGCAGTCCTTTGCCCTTGTATGAATTTTAAAAACAAGACTAGTTGCTATGTTAGTGAACCTAATGGGTATCTGTTTACAATATAATACAACATTGGACAAGTCACCTCCAGATTCATGGAAACTTTTCAAACTGGAAAGGAGTTAGAAATACAGCATTCCAGGACTTACTGTTGAAAGCCCTGTTATTTGTAAATTATGCGAAATAAAAGAAAAACTTGCATTTTTATAACACTCTCCATGACCACTGGACATCTCAAAGCACTTTACAGCCAAGGAAGTTCTTTTGAAACGTAGTCACGGTAGTAATGCAGGAAACGCATTACAGCTAATTTGCCCCCAGTAAACTTGCACAAACAGCAGTGATAATGACCAGATAATCTGTTTTTGTGATGTTGATTGAGAGATAAGTACTGGCTAGGACATGGGGGATAGCCCCCCTCCCCTTCTTCAAAGAGTGCTATTGGATCTTTTACATCCACCCGAGCGGGCAGGGCCTTGGTTTAACGTCTCATCCGAAACATAGCATTTGCAACAGTGCAACTCCCTTGGTACTGCACTGGAACATCAGCCTCGATTTTTATCTATGGGATTTGAAACCTAGCACCATATGAATAAGCTATGGCTGACACAATGGTATTGAGTGCAAGAACTCAGATTTGTTCAAATTCAAGGTGGAGTAAATAATTTTGCAATGAAATTGAGAATGGTTTGATCTTTTAGAAAACTGAGTCTATAGAGTCAAAGGGAATTGTGTAAAGTTATTAAAATGGAAAAAATAAACTAATTTAAAATAGTTGAACGATCGTGAGGAGTACTAATCAAGAAAAATATTTGTGAAAAATCATGGAAAATGTCAGAATAGCATATAGGTAAGACAAATAAGATGAAACCAAATCTAAGTTATGGGAAATGCTTTAGGAAGTTTTTACTGTAGTTAGGTGTATGGAGACTTCGAGGTGATCCAGTTCAAAGTTTCAAAATTATGAAGGGACTGAATAACCTAATCCAGATAATTGTTCACAGTGACACAAAGTTATACACAATACACAATATACAAAGTGTATTGCATGTAAGACATTTATGAGTAAATAGAGAATTGAGACAGGATAATTTCACACCTTGTAGCAGATATATAGAATGAATCAGTAGGAAGGACAGTTGAAGCAAACTTCCTATTCAGCAAATGTACTAAGTGATTTGTGTATTTTAAACGGCATTTGCTTTGTTGTTAGTCCTGAAGTGTTTCAAGTGTGTAAGTAGCAGAAGTCTCTGTAGACTATGCTGAAATTACTACCATTGTTACTGTTATTATACAGTAAATGCTTAATTTATAAAACTTTTTATAAAGTTCTGTACTTGAGTGATGTAAAAAGAAGTGATGTGTACACTGAGTTTACTGGCTCTTTGGTTAAGTTTTATTAATTCTTAAACCGATTTCTATAATGGAAAGATCTGCAACTCTAATTTATTGGCATCCAGGGTATCAGGGGGAAGACAGTTGTGATGTCAGTGGACTAGTAATCCAGAGGTCCAGGCTAATGCTCTGAGGGCAATGGTTCAGATCCCACCAGCTGGTGGAATTTATATTCCATTAATAAATCTGGAATATAAAGCTAACATTTATTGTTGTAAAAACCCACCTAGTTCACTAATGTGAAGGAAATCTGCCATCTTGACCCCTGACACATACAATGTGGTCCACTGCAATGGCCACTTGGATTCAAGGCCAGTTAGGGATTGGCAACAAATGCTGGCCTTGCCAGCAATGCCCACATCCCATAAAAGAATAAAGCAAAAAAAAGTATTGTACAGTAGAGAGCCATCTGCTAGGACTCTTTTTATGGTACAATATACAATATGTGCTTTTTATCCTGCATTGATGTGAAAGGGGCAGTATTATTAGGAACAAAGTAGTAATATACTAAAATTGCCTTTTTCACCCCCTAACCTCTATACCAAAAGCAAAGAAATAACTTTTCACTATCCTAGGATATCTCAAAGTGCTTCAAAGCCAATGAATGCCTTTAAAAATGTAATGACTGTTGTAATGGAGGAAAAACACAGCAGCCAATTTCTGAATAGCAAGTTCCCACTAACAGCAATGTGATAAGAGTGTAAGAAATCTGTATTTAGTTGAGGGATAAATATTGACCAAGACACCAGACAAAATCTTATGCCCTTCTTTGAATAATGCCATGGGATCTTTCAAAGGTTACGGGGAGAAGGTGGGAGAATGGGGTTGAGAAACTTATCAGCCATGATTGAATGGCGGAGCAGACTTGATGGGCCGAATAGTCTAATTTCTGCTCCTATGTCTAATGGTCTTATGTCCACCAGAACAGGCAGATAGGACCTTGTATCGTACCAAAAAACAACTATACCAGATAACAATCTGCATTTTACAGAAAATGAAGTATACTTCTTATCGAGCTCCTAAAGTTCTCCTCCTGTGTCCTTTAGTTTGAGTGCCATTCAATGTTGTGGCAGTCATTAAACATCACCATGAGTGCTGCTGACACACAAATGTTGAATGAAAATGTATATGTGGTAAATGAATTATAAAAAGGAGATAGTCTTGAGACTCTGAATGTACTAGACTTCTAGCTGTAAATTAAACATTACAAGATCAAATAGTTTATGAGGGCAGTCCTAAATAATGCCAAAACCACAGTACCAAGATTCCATAATTTCTCCAAGCAATCAGAAAGAACCTTTTAGAGTAAATGTGCAGAAAACCCACAACCAAGAATTTATCCCAGCAACTCCTCTGTAAGATACTGCTCCCTGCTCCCCAACAACCTAGCAAAATATTGCTCTCCCACTGCATGCCCCCACTCCAAACTCTCCCCTGAGCTAGATATGATTTTTAAATCCTTCACTGTCACCCCAACACCAGAGCAAGATTTTGGCACACTCTCCTATGCTGAGAAAGGTTTCAACCCTTTTCCCCTGCTCTCACCTCCTCCACACCACTCTGCTTCCATTGTTGTGTTTTCCATTCCAATCCCTCACTGCCAATTGCCTTCTACCCATACAAGCTGTTCCAGAAGTTCCACCTCACAGGTTACCCCTATCAAGTCTCATTTCTCCCTAACCCCTTTCCAATTGTATTTTTCACCTACAGCTACTGACTCCATCCCTTCCCTGGCCACTGTCTTGAGTTGAATCAGACTGTTTGAAACCTCTTTGACCATGAGCTAAGCTTCCAAACCTGCATGCTCTTCCTCAAGATTACCATTTATATTGCCTGTCTGTGCTCCTGACTCAGCCCATTTGCTGGTGAAACCATGTCATTCTTTTGTTACCACCCCACCCCCGACTCACCTATTCTAGTGCGTTCCTGGATGGTGTTCCTTCTTCCGCCCTCCATAAATCTGAACTCATCTAAAAACGCTGCTGCTTATATCTTATCTCAGAACAAAGTCTTGCTCAATCACACCTATGCTCGCTGGACTATATTGGCTCCAAAGCTCCCTGTAATTTTTTCCCCCCGAGTTTGTGGGTGATTTCACAAGTCCGCAGCCCCTTTAAACTTTTTTGCGCAGCTGCGCATGCATGGTAATTTATAGAGGACAACTTCTGCGTGGGAACTTAGTTTAGATAAAACTTTGTGCCACAATTATAAAATTTTCATACTGGTGTTCAAATTCTTCCATGGTCTTGTCCCTTGCAATATCTTTAACCTCCACTAGCCCTACAACCTTCCAAGTACTCTGCATTCCTCCAATTCTGGTCTCTTATGCATCTTCCATTTCGTTTGCCGCACCAGTGGCTGCTGCGTTTTCAAACATCTAGACTCATAGCTCAAGAATTCCATCACAAACCTTTCTGTCTCTCCACCTCTCTCCTCTTCTTAAGATGAGCCTTCAAATCTACCTCTGGCCAAGCTTCAGTCACATGTCATAATATCGCTTTCTTTTAACACTATGTCAATGGTTGTCTGAATACGCTCATGTGAAGCACTTTGGGACGTTTTATTATGTTAATGATGATATATAAATTAAAATTGTTAATTGCTTTATATTCAGTTTGTGCCAGGAACCCGGACACTGATTCGTACTGCTGCCCTTGACAAAAGGCACTGTCCTATGTTAAGAGGATCCAAGCCAGTTGGTGAAGCAAAAACCAAGACACAGAGCTTTTCTGTACCAGAGAGTTTATTGGCTTTGTTCAATCTTGCAGCTGCCCACCCACACACCCAGTGCCCCAGCTATCCCCTATTTATATGTGCTCAAAGTAATTAATTAAACAATGCCCTTCACTTGTGTATCCTAACAATATAATTAACATACCATTAACATCCTGTACCAATTATTGTAGTGATATATTGAGAAATTGTACCATAAGTTTGCTGAGAATATAATATTTAAACTATCTTCTCCAATCTTCACTTGTGTACCCTGTTCTTTTGTATGAATAGGCTATCATTCAAGTGAAGGAATTGTGGTATTATGTCTCTTCAAAATGTGCTATTCTCACAGGATTCTTATGGTCTTATGTACATACCCATACCCATGCCCATCCCCCTCCCCTCCCACCCTCTTTCAGATAAAAACCTCGAGCTGCATATGACTATTTGTTGCACTGCAAGAAATAAAATCATCTTGCTTATCATTTTAGGTTTCTAATGACTCATTGTGTACAATGCTATCTAACAGCTATTGATACTTTCTTAGTCTTTCTCTTGTGCAAGTGTCTTCTCTTTCCCGCTTTGCAGTTTTCTTTATTAGTATGGAAGGAGGAAGGTACTGATTATTCAGTGATATTCAAGTTTAAGTTTCTCATTGCCCAGTAACAAGTGCCTGCTCCTGAATATAAAAGCAAAGTACTGTGGATGCTGGAAATCTGAAATAAAAACCAAAAATGCAGGTCTGGCAGCATCTGTGGAGAGAAAAACAGACTTAACGTTTAGAGTCTGTATGACTCTTCAGACTCTAAACATTAACTCTGTTTCTCTCTCCACAGATGCTGCCTGACCTGCTGAACTTTTCCAGCATTTTCTGTTCTTATGCCTGGCACCTGAAACTTGGTTGTCACAGCCTGACCTGTTTGTAGCATACGATTTCACAAAATATCCTTCAATTAAAAGTCTTCCATTTTAAGCTGTGGCTGGACGGATGAGTGAAGGCTTTTCTTTATTTATTTCATAATCTTGTTTAAAATGCTATCCAGAGTAATTGCTTTATGCCTTGGTGGTTGATTAACCTTTCTTTTGCTTGACATTCAGGGCAATGCCAAGGCTGCATTAAATTAATTATGCAGTTTTATTTATCGCTGGAATATTCCAATGCTTATGCTTAGCTGACTGCCATCTTCCCTGTAGATGGGAGAACAAATCATTGTTTAATGTTTTAGCCTTCTTTGTAAACAGAACCAAGGATACCAGGCCATATAAACAGATATTAGAACAGGTGATCAAAAGCTTTGTCAAGAAGTAAGTTTTAATAAGCATTTTAAAGGGAGATAGAGAGGGGGAAAGGATTAGGGTGGGATTTCCAATGCTTAGAGCCTAGGTTGCTGAAAGTGTAGTCACTGGCGGTAGAATGATGAAAATTGGGGATGCACAAGGGACCAGAATTGGAGAAGTACAAAGATCTAAGAGGATTGCAGGACTGGAGGAGATTACAGAAATAGAGAGGGACGAGGTCACAGAGAATTTAGAAAACAAGGATGAGAATATTAAAATATGGAAGCTCCTGGTCTGGCAATGCTAATGTAGATCAGCTTACACAGGTGAAAGGCAATGTTCCCTCTCAGGTGCGCGGCCATGCAGCAATTGGGAACATGCCTCGCAGGGGATAAACCGACTGCACATAAGCAACGGTGCCTTTTAAGATGCTTGCATGTGCAACCATGTGACAGTCTTAAAGGGACTGTACAGTGCAACAAACGGGCGGCAATCCATGTTGGGAACTTAGAGGGACCTTTGTTGATATGTGAACAGGACTTGATGAGAGTTAGGCTGCAAGCAACAAAGTTTTGGGTGAGCTCAAATTGATTGTAAAAATATAGCTGGCTAGAACAACATTCATGGCTTTATGAAGAACTCCTGTGAGAGAGCAAATGTGGGTAAATGGAGTTGAGGTATAATGCACCATGATCTAAACTGAATGGAGGAAGCAGCTTAGGGCTAACTGGCTTACTTATGTTTATATTGGACAGATTTGTATTTTACAAGTTTGTATTTTACAGATTTGTATTTTACAGATTTGTATTTTTAAGTTATCAGAGGATTTGTGAATTGGAGGCAAAGGTGACTAAATTAGGGACACCACATTGTGTTTCTGGATTATTGCTACCTCTTTGAGGGCTTGTGAATGACAGTTCATGAAGTTGTGTCTCTATGTGCAGGGATGTGGATGTGTGTGTTCCAAGAAGGAACCTATGTACAAATTCACAGCTCTCTGTAGGCAGTGTTGCCTAGGGTGGTTTGGTGGCTAGTATGATTGTGTGGGAATGAAATGTTTTCATGGTCAGCATTCCATGATTCCACTGTTTCATTGGGAGCATGTTCATTTGAGGAGTCATTTACCAACTTCAGTCATGTAACACTGCCCACATCGCACATCATAAGGTCTTTCTAGACACGACTAGCAATTTAATGCTTAATTTAGTATGGTGAATTTGGGTCCATCATAAACTAAGTTGAGACTTCTTAACATCACTGTAAAGCTGCTAGGGAAGGAAGATATTTATTCTATTACTTTGGACGAAATTTGAACCCACATCCCGGAGCAGAAGGTTGTATCGAGCTTTGTGTGTGGGGTGGTAATTGTGGGTTTATTGGACAAAATGCTGCAATTGTGCTGCTTTAATTGGTCATATGGGTCCAGTTACGATGCTGTGATGTTGGGGCCTTGGCCTCATTCTTGGCATTTAATTAAGTGGATTTTGCTGACAATCTTGAAAATGAGGGTTGAGCTGTGTTCACTAATACCATTTAAATGTCAAAATAACCATAGTGAAGGTTCTATGGGAACAAAGGAATTGTAAAAATGGCTTCATAGTGTTTGTAAAGCACTTCTAGGTGCCTTTTTATAATGGGAAACACTAGTAGAAAATCCTGAACTTGTTGAAGGAAACAGAATGCAGAAGTATTTTGGTAAGCATTCCGGAGACAACTTTGTTAGTGTGTTTAGTCTTTTTCAAAAAACACTTCTTTTAAACATGTAGCAAATCCATGGTCACAAACATTTGACGCAAGTTTATAAAGAATGAGGTCAATGGAGAGGCTCTAGAAACCACAGTGTAGCTTTACGGGAACAAAAATTAGACATTTCCATTTAGAGACTGTGTTTTGCAACCCTTAGATACATTATTAATGAAGCCTTTAACAACTACAATAAATTAATCTGCTCTTGAGGGTATTTGTTCAGGTAAGATGCCTTATTAGCATATCTGATGGATCTGCTGTCAGTACCGATTAAACCACCCGCCCTTGGAAACTCTCTTGGGAAAATAATGAATAAAATGTGATACAATTGTGCATTTTTTTTAAATTTTGGGGGTCTTGGTGAGAGAGCGCTATCTGACCAATGAGGATTTTGGCATTAATCAACTTCATCCTGAGTAAAATTGCAGCTTCTCTTTTCTTTCTCACTCGTCACCTCCATTTTAAATCTGTTTCCTTAGTGTACATTCTGTATATTGAATGCACTTTAATTTTTTTTAATCATCTCTTGGCAGTGTTATATAGATCATAGATTAGAAGCAGGTTAGTCAGAATAACCAGTTATGAGAAGATTGGTTTTCTTTATTGCTTGAATGTTGCAGTTGAAGCTTTGATACTAGCATTCTTCAGTTAAGTATAAGCTAAGTTTTGACTATAGATTGATATTAATTCTGATTCTGATTTTAAGCTAAAATTTTGTGTGCCACTTTTATAGCAACGGTTCTGTTGGATGGGATTGCTTGAACAGATAGTGCAAAGAACGTGAGGAGGAAGAATTCCAACACACATCAGTGAAATGTCAAACCTAAGCAGATGGAAGCAACACATTTGTCAAAAAAATTGGAAACGTATTTAATGACTTTTCTGTCTTTTTTTAAAAAAAGTTTAATATCTTTATCAAACCTTGTGGGTAAATGTAATTGGCCCTAATAGTGGAGCAAGAGCAGTGCATGCATAAACTGAAGGGGAAATAGCTACACCACCTGCTCAAAATGGCAAAATTGTCTTGGGCTGCTGGTGACTTACCCTGGAGCCTTGAGCCATATAGAAAGTTTAAACACGTTTCCTTTCAATTTTCATGTATCTCAAGTTATTTATTATGGGAGTTATTTATCCTCAAACTGTTGTTATGTGGGAAAAAATTTTTGGAGTCAATTTGTGCACAGCAAGGCCCCACATGTGAATGTATGATGAGATAATCAATGTTTGGTGGTGTAGTTTGGATACATTGACTACTTATTCAAAAAGGTAGGTAGAAAAAGTTCCTCTGGCTGAGTAGGTAAATGCATTGTGAATGAGATACTGAAATATATATTAAGTTCAGCAGCAGAGTCATTACTTTTGGCTTTCGTACCCCTCAGCTAGGTGGGGAAATAAATGAGTGAAGGCTTCCACTTGCAATGCTGCCTTTATAAACTTGTTGGGAAGGGTAAGGGCTGGATTATGTTTTTTAATTTATTCTTTCATGGTATGTGGGCATTGCTGGCTAGACCAGTATTTATTGCCCATCCCAAATTGCCTTTGAGAAGGTGGTGGTGATCCACCCTTCTTGAACTGCTGCAGTCCACGTGATGTAGGTACACTCAGTGTTGTTAGGAAAGGAGTTCCAGGATTTTGATCCACTAACAATGAAGGAAAGGTGCTACAGTTCCAAGTCAGGATGGTGTGTGCCTTAGAGCGGTACTTGCAAGTGGTGGTGTTCCCATATGTCTGCTGCCCTTGTCGTTCAAGGTGGTAGAGGTCATTGGCTTGGAAGGTGCTGTTGAAGGAGCCTTGGTGAAATGCTGCATTGCATCTTCTAGATGGTGCACAATGTTGCCACTGTGTTTCAGTGGTGGATGGGATGCCAATCAAGTGGACTGCTTTGTTCTGGATAAGAACATAACATAAGAAATAGGAACAGAAGTAGGCCATTCGGCCCCTCAAGCTTGCCCTGCCATTCAATAAGATCATGGCTGATCTGCCCCAGGCCTCAGCTGCTCATAGCCCTCAACTCCCAGATATTTCAAAAATCTATCTACCGCCTCTTTAAATACATTCAGTGATCCAGTCTGCACAAGTCTCTGGGATAGAGAATTCCAGACATTTACTACCTTTGAGAGAAGAAATTCCTTTGCATCTCAATTTTAAATGAGTGTCTCTTTATTCTGGATGGCGTTGATCTTGTGTTGTTGGAACTACCCTCCTCCAGGCAACTGGAGAGTATTCCACCCATATTCCTGACTTGTGCCTTGTAAGTGGTCAACAGGCTTGGGGGGAATCAGGTGGTGAGTTACTCGCTGCAAAATTTCCAGCCTCAGACCTGTTCTTGTATAGCCACAATATTTATATGGCTGGTCAATGGTAACCCCTAGGATGTTGATAGTGGGGGATTCAGTGATGGTAATGCCCTTCGAATATCAAGGGGAGATGGATTCTTGGGGATGGTCATTGCCTGGCATTTGTGTGGGATGAATGTTGCTTGCCGCTTATAAGCCCAAGCCTGAATGTTGTCCAGGCCTTGCTGCATATGGACACTGGCTGCTTTATCTGAGGGGTCACAAGTTATGCTGAACACTGTACAATCATCAGCAAACATCCCCACCTGTGATCTTATGATGGAGAGAAGGTCAAAGATGAAGCAGCTGAAGATGGTTGGGCCTAGGACACTATCCTTAGGAACTCCTGCAGCAATGGGAAGAGTGTCCTGCAGTCAGCATCATGGTGAAGCAGTCTGGGAAGACTGTCCTGCAGTCAGCATCACGGTGAAGCAGTCTGGGAAAAGTGTCCTGCAGTCAGTTCTTGAAAATAACAAGAGCGACATCACAAGACAGGGTGAGAGAGCGGCGGAGAGATTAGAACCAGCGTGAGTGTGGGGAAGCTTCAAAAAGTGGCGTCAGCACAAAGGTGAGAGCTGATTGGTGAGTAGTGGGTAAGCGTTTTTCTCCACTTTAAAATAGATTAAGCTAAGGAAAGGTAAGAGTTCCGGTTTTTATTTAAAGTACGTAAATAATTTAACTTTTTACTGTATTTAACTTAACATAAGGTTTTTTTTTCAACTAGAGGCATGGCAGGACAGCTCAGTCCCATGTTATGTACTGCCTGCAATGTGTGGGAAGTCCTAGATGCTCCTTGTGCTTTGGCCGACCACGTGTGCAGGAAGTGCCACCTGCTGCAGCTACTTGAGCTCAGAGTTTCAGAGCTTGAGCGGCAGCTGGAGGCACTCAGGTGCATCCGCAAGGCTGAGAGTTTTGTGGATAGCACATTTTTAGACATCGTAACCCCGCAGCTTACGGAAGTGCAGACATAGAGGGAATGAGTGACCATCAGTCAGAAGAAAGGTGTCAGGCAGGTAGTCAGGAAATCTCCAGGGTGCATCTCTCTTGAGAACCATTTCCTGTGTTGGAAAATAAGGAATGACATTTCCTCTGGGGAATGCAGCCATGCTCATGGCACTGTGAGTGGCTCAGCTGCACAGGGAGGGAGAAAAACAGAAGGGAAGAGCAATAGTGGTAGGAGACTCAATTGTAAGCGGAATAGACAGGCGTTTCTGCAGCCATAGACATGACTCCAGGCTGGAATGTTGCTTCCCAGGTGCCAGAGTCAAGGATGTCACTGAACAGCTGCAGGGCATTCTAAGCAGGGAAGGCAAACAGACAGAGATCGTGGTGCATATTGGTACCAATGACATAGGTAAAAAGAGGGATGAGATCCTGCAAGCAGAATTTATGGAGTTAAGAAGCAGATTAAAAAACAGGACCTCAAAGGTAGTGATCTCTGAATTACTTCCGGTGTTACGTGCTAGTGAGTATAAAAATAGGAGGTTAGTCCAGATGAATGCTTGGCTGGAGAGATGGTGCAGGAGGGAAGGCTTTAGATTTCTGGGACATTGGGACTGTCTTTGGGGGTAGTGGGACCTGTACAAGGCAAACGGGTTGCACCTGAACCGGAGTGGGACCAACGTCCTTGTGGGGAGGTTTGCTAGTGCTGTTGGGGAGGGTTTAAACTAACTTGGCAGGGGGATGTGATCCTGAGAGGAGCTTCAGCAAGGGGAGATGCACAGCCAAAATTTGAAAAGAGCAAGTGAGCCTGGAAGGCATATAAATTATAGGCCAGTTAAGGCACAAGGGAGTTTGGCAAGGTTGGATGGTATTTATTTTAATACAAGGAATCTGACGAATAAGGCGATGAGTTGAGGGCACAAATTAACACATGGAAGCATGATGTTATTGCTGTCACAGAGACATGGTTGAGGGAGGGGCAGGATTGGCAGCTCAATATTTCAGGATATAGGGTCTTCAGGCAAGACAGGGAAGGAGGTAAAAGAGGAGGAGGTATCACAATATTGATCAAGGAATCAATTACAGCAATAAGGAGGGATGGTATCTTTGAAGGCTCCTCAAATGAAGCCATATGGATAGAACTTGAAAACAAAAAAGGAGCAATCTCATTGCTAGGAGTGTGCTATAGGCCCCCAAACAGTCAAAGAGAAATAGAAGAGCAGATATGTAAGCAAATTTCAGAGAAATGTAAAAATAATAGGGTAGTAATAGAGGGGGATTTCAACTTCCCCAAAATTAACTGGGTTAGTCATAGTGTGATAGGTTTAGAGGGAGCAGAATTCTTAAAATGCATCTAGGAGAGCTTTTTAAGCCAGTACGCAGAAGGTCCTACAAGGGGCAGAATTTTGCCCTTGAAGGGCGGGCGGGCAGCTGATCGCCGCCGAAACGGGCCCCACCGCCATTTTAAGTGGGCCGGCTGCCCAACGGGAAGCACTATGCGCAACCTGTGCGGGGGGGGGGGGAATTCCCCAACTCTCAGAGTGCACTCTTTCACACGTGCGCACGAAAGAGCACACATCTCCCTGAGGCAAAGTGCTGCCTCGGAGACCACTGAAAGGCTGGCAAATATAAAAAATAGAACAATAAAAAATTCATTAACATGTCCCCCTCATGTGAAAGTGTCACATGAGATGAGACATGTTAATCAAATAAACAACAACTTTATTTAATGTTTTTAAAACCACTATCAAACCTCATCCTGCCACTGGATGAGGTTTGTTAAAAAAAAATCACCTACCCGCCTGTCCATTGGGCCCGTGCGCTGAGCTGAAGTTCGCACAGGCCCCTCAAAATCGTTGATGATTGGCAAGTTAAGGGCCTTAGCGAGGCCTTTAATGGCGGGCGCACATCCTGCTGCATTGTGCGCCTGCCAACCGAAATATCGCGATGCCACGTGCTGAT
This sequence comes from Carcharodon carcharias, assembly GCF_017639515.1. Lineage (NCBI taxonomy): Eukaryota > Metazoa > Chordata > Chondrichthyes > Lamniformes > Lamnidae > Carcharodon > Carcharodon carcharias. The sequence continues at coordinate 85,194,862 of NC_054482.1, forward strand.
GTCGGGACGCTCATGCGATGTCAGCGCGTGATATTTTAAGCACTGGCATGCGGGCTCCGCCACCTGCACACCAGCCAGAAGATTCTGCACAAGAGAGGGGGCGGTCCTGGACTTAATTTTACGGAATGAAGCCAGCCAAGTGGTAGAGGTATCAATGGGGGAACATTTTTCAGATAGTGATCATAACTCTGTTAGATTCAAGGTTGTTATGGAAAAGGACAAGGATGGGCCAGAAATCAGGTTTCTAAATTGGGGGAAGGCCAATTTTAATAAGATCAGATATGATTTGGCCAGAGTGGACTGGGAGCATCTACTTTTAGGTAAATCTGCGTCAGAACAATGGGACTCACTTAAGAAGAAAATAGGGAGAGTACATGGCCACCATATTCCAATAAAGGTAAAGGGTGGGACCAACAAATCCAGGGAACCCTGGATGTTGAAGGATATACATGATTGGATAAAGAGAAAAAGGGAGGCTTATGACAGAAACCGAGGGCGCAAAACAGCGGAAGCCCTAGAGGAGTATAGAATGTGTAGGGGGGGACTTAAAAAGGAAATTAGGAGAGCAAAAAGGGAGCATGAAAAAGCATTGGCAGGTAAAATACAGGAAAATCCAAAGTTATTTTGCAAGTACATTAAGAGCAAGAGGATAACTAGGGAAAGAGTAGGGCCCATTAAGGACCATAGTGGTAATTTGTGTGTGGAGCCGGAAGATGTGGGTAGGGTTCTAAATGAATACTTTGTGTCGCTGCTCACAGGTGAAAGGGACGATGAGGGTATGGAAATCAGGCAGAAGGACTGAGACATAATTAAAGAAATTCGGATAGAAAGGGAGGAGGTTCTAAGTGGTCTGAAAGGCTTGACAGTAGATAAATCTCCAGGATGAAATGAACCCAGGCTGTTGAGTGAGGCAAGGGAGGAGATAGCAGGGGCGCTGGCAATTTTCAATACCTCTCTGGCCACAGGAGAGGTGCTGGAGGACTCGAGGACAGACAATGTGATACCGTTATTCAAGAAGGGAGGAAGGGATAAACCAGAGAACTTCAGGCCAGTCAGTCTAACCTCAGTGGTGGGGAAACAATTGGAAGCAATTCTGAGGAACAGAATTAATCTACACTTGGAGAGGCAGGGATTAATCAAGGACAGTCAGCGTGGTTTTGTAAAGGGGAGGTCATGTCTGACCAATTTGATTGAATTTTTCGAAGAGGTGACCAGGTGTGTAGATGAGGGAAATGGATTTGATGTAGTCTACTTGGACTTCAGCAAGGCTTTTGATAAGGTCCTGCATGGGAAACTGATAATGAAGTTAAGAACCAATGGGATCCAAGGAAATTTGGCAAATTTGATCCAGAATTGGCTGAATGGAAGCAGAGGGTGATGGTTGAGGGGTGTTTTTGTGACTGGATGCCTGTGTCCAGTGGGATCAGTGTTGTTGGGTCCCTTGCTGTTTGTGGTATATATAAACAAGTTAGACTTGAATGTAGGACGGCTGATCAGTAAGTTTACGGATGATACGAAAATTGGTGGAGTAGTAAATAGTGAAGAGGACAGCCTTAGATTACAGGAGGATATAGATGGGCTGGTCAGATGGGCTGATCAGTGACAAATGGAATTTAATCCGGATAATTGTGAGGTGATGCACTTGGGCAGGACAAACAAGGCATGGGAATACACAATGAACGGTAGGACCCTGGGAAGTATCGAGGATCAGAGGGACCTTGGTGTGCATGTCCATCAGACCCTTAAGGTAGCAGGACAGGTAGGTAAGATGGTTAAGAAGGCATATGGGATACTTGCCTTTATTAACCGAGGCATAGGATATAAGAGCAGGGAGGTTTTGCTGGAACTGTATAAAACACTGGGTAGGCCACAGCTAGAGTATTGCGTGTAGTTCTGGAATCTGCATTATAGGAAGGATGTGATTGCACTAAAGAGAGTGCAGAGGAGATTTACCAGGATGTTGCCTGGGCTGGAGAGTTTTAGTTATGAGGAGAGATTGGATAAACTGAGGTTATTTTGCTTGGATCAGAGGAGATTGAGGTGTATAAAATTATCAGGGGCATAGATAGGGTAGACAGGAAGGAACTTATCCTCTTGGTGGAGAGATCAATAACCAGGGGGCATAGATTTAAGGTAAGTGGCAGGAAATTTAGAGGGGATGTGAGGAAGAATTTTTTCACCCAGACGGTGGTGGGAATCTGGAACTCATTGCCTGAAGGGGTGGTAGAGGCAGAAACCCTCATAACATTTAAGCATTTGGATGTGCACTTGCGATGCCATGGCATTCAAGACTATGGGCCTAGTGCTGGAAAATGGGATAAGAATAGTTAGGTACGCAGACTCGATGAGCCGAAGGGCCTTTTTCTGTGTTGTAGACCTCTATGACTATAACTCTATGTCCTTGGATTGTGATGATTCACCTCCAACAACCACAACCATCTTATTTTGTGCTAGGTATGACTCCAACCAGGGGAGAGTTTTCCCCCGATTCTCAGCGACTCCAGTTTTCCTAGGGCTCCTTGATAACCACACTTGGCCAAATGCTGCCTTGATGTCAAGGACAATCACTCTCACCTCACTTCTTGAGTTCAGCTCTGTGGTCCATGGCTGTGGTGAGGTCAGGAGCTGAATGGCTCTGGCGGAACCCAAACTGAGTGTCATTTGAGCTTATTGCTGAGTAAGTGCCACTTGACTGCATTGTCAACGACATCTTCCATCGCTTTGCTGATAATCAAGAGTAAAATGATAGGGCAGTAATTGGCCAGGTTGGATTTGCCCTGCTTTTTGGTATGGGACATACCTGAGCAATTTTCCATATTGATGGGTAGATGCCAGTGCTGTAGCTGTAACTGGAACAGCTTGGCTAAAGACACGGCTAGTTCTGGAACATAAGTCTTCAGTACTATTTCCGCAATGTTGTCAGGGCCTATAGTGTCCAGTTACTTATGCTGTTTCTTGACATCATGTGGTGTAAATCGAATTGGCTGAAGACTGGCATCTGTGATGCCGGAGACCTCAGGAGGAGGCCAATGTAGACCATCCACTCGGCCCTTCTGGCTGAAGAGGGTTGCAAATGCTTCAACCTTGCCTTTTGCACTGATGTGCTGTGCTCCCGCTTCATTGAAGATGAGGACATGTGTGGAGCTTTGGCTGTGAGTATCCTTACCCATCTCCAAGTTCCAGGCCAATACTCACTGTCAAAATTCACATGTGAAGAATATTTGGGTGAAATAACACAGAGCTGCTGACACTCATGAAACTATATATATCGAATGAGGAAAGAGATGAGTAGGAGAGGAATGGCAAAGAGCTGTTCTAAATGAAAATAGTAAAATTAGTAACACAATAAGGGGTATGGGGTGTAGTTAGTAATGCAATTTGGACTTTAACACTGCAGTCATAAGAAAGATCTGCAATTGTAATACTGAAATCACTAGGTCTGTAAATGCATTGGTTCTGGACCATTAAATATAAGAGCTTTTTGACTAATGAATTGAAGTACATTGTGAGTGATTTTGGTTTGAGATTAACTTTAAACAAAATACAAGTGACTGTGTAGTGGAGGAATTAGACCTTGAAGCAAGGTTTCCATAAAAGTACCCATTCATAACTTGAAAAAATTGGATTGAATTTATGAGAGATTTCTTTTGAAAAAAAATGCTGCAATCTCTGAAAGTTGAAAATGGAGTAAATATACTTTGAGTAAGGATTGGAGACTTCCGACTTTTCACACTTGGTCCAGTAATCCTATACAACAGAGGTTTGGCCCTTTTGGGTTTTTTTTTTTACAGTGAGTGATTGGGAAGCGGTTTGACCTGCTGGGATTCTGAAGCATTTATGACTGGAAAGTGTTTGGCCCAGAGTGATTCAATCCTTGGATCAGAATTTAGTTTTCATTGGGAGTCTACTGCATTTTATCTATCTCTTGTCACCTATTAATAAACCAAGTACATAGAAATCCATATTCCTTTTGAAATTGATATAATGAGTAAACTTCACCTAAACTATGTGGGGTGCTAGTGACTGAAATGATGCTTGCTAAGTTGAGGTCAAGAGATACTTCAACCCCTGGAGGGCTGTCCTCTTCTTCCTCTGTTCCCACTGGGACCGCTACATGTGCTGCACCTTGGAAAGGGAAGATAAATATAGAAAATAGGAGCAGGAGTAGGCCATTCAGCCCATTAAGCCTGCTCCACCATTCATTATGATCATGGCTAATCATCCAACTCAATGACCTGTTCCTGCTTCCTCCCCATATCCTTTGATCCCTTTCGCCTCAAGAGGTATATCTAGCTCTTTCTTGAAAATATAGAATGTTTTGGCCTCAACTACTTTCTGTGGTAGCAAATTCCACAGGCTCACCACTCTCTGGGTGAAGAAATTTCTCCTCATCTCAGTCCTAAATGGTCTACCCCATATACTCAGACTGTGACCCCTGTTTGTGGGCTTCCCCCCCATCTGGGACATCCTTCCTGCATCTACCCTGTCTAGTCCTGTTAGAATTTTATAGATTTCTATGAGATCACCCCTCATTCTTCTGAACTCCAGCGAATATAATCCTAACCGATTCCAAGTCTCCTCATATGTCAGTCCCGCCATCTCAGGAATCAGTCTGGTAAACCTTCACTGCACTCCCTCTATACAAGAACATCCTTCCTCAGATAAGTAGACAAAAATTGCACACAATATTCCAGGTGTGGTCTTACCAAGGACCTGTATAATTGCAGCAAGATACACCTCTCGCTATGAAGGCCAACATATCATTTGCCTTCGTTCCCACCTGCAAAATGGGGATAAGAATAGGATTTAACAATAAGGTAAAAAAAAAAGTTAAGTGGCCACTGAAGGCTATGGGACTTGGTCATTCATCGTGTACGAGGGTGAGATTTCAGTGAGAAGAAAGGCCAAGATGACCAGAAACGCTGAGGGTCTAATCCTCCAGCCTCGCCAGTTACTATGTTCCTAAAACACCCCTTCTTGCAAAATGTCAGTGATCTTCTCTTCTAGTCAGGACAGTAATTGGATTGGCAGCACCCCTCCTCCACTCCTTGTCTGATCCATTGTATTGTGTGCCAGTTTGTCCTACAAGAAAGAAGACAGTGTGTTTATGATAGCCAAGTGAGATGATCTGAGGATATGTATGTCAGAGTGAAATAGTGTGGATGTTGTGTGAAAGGTGAGAAAATGAGGGAAGTAATTATAAGGACAGTATCAGGTACAGAGTGTGGCAGTCAAAGCGGAAGCTGGTGGACTGAAATGGTGGGAGGAGGGCAGTGAGAAGTTGGTTGGATAGGATGGTGAGTGCTGAAGCTACAGGTGATACAGGGCTAAGCAGAAGGTAGTGAGAAAAATGAGTTAGGAATCTAATTTAGCAGTCCTTGCCAGATCTTTCTGCATGTTTCTTGAGTTGAGCTCCTCTGTCTACTTGGCTTATCATTTCCCTCTCCACCGCAGAAAATTAGTATAGATGAGTACATAAGAAATTAAATACTGAACATCAATTCATGATTACAGACCTGAAATGGGATTGAGAAGGAGGATGACAAATTGGAGTTCATCTTTGGGGTTTAAATTCTCTACAGCATGGGTCAACTGAGATCAATGGTAAACCTTCCACTGGTTAGATGATGCACAGGAAGTTGCTTGTGGTTGTGAAGCTATTCAGAAAATCCTCAGGAATTCACTGGATGATTTCATTAGGAAAGCACCTTTGGTCCATCCGCCTTCAGATGCTTCATCAATTATCTAATAATTTCAGAAGTGGGACTGCTCACTGATGATTCCACAATGTTTGACTCCATTCATAATTCTTCCATAAGTCAAAAAGATGGATTGGGCTAAGAAATGGCAAATAAAATGCACACCTGATCAAGGTGCTCATTACCTGCCCTCAACAGTAGAAGCCAAGCTGACTCTTCCTGACATCCAATGCAACTCTCATTGAGTCCCCCACCATTAACAACTTGAGGGTGACTCAGCAATTAGCTAGAAAATTAACTTGACCAGCCAGCCCAACCCTGTAGCAATCAGAGTAAGGCAGATGCTTGTAAACTGCATTGAGATGTTCATTTCCTGACTCTTCAAGAGATTCTGCAGCATCTACAGGGCTCAAGTCAAGAGCGTTATGGAATTTTATTGCCTGAATGGGTGCTGCCATATTAACTCAAGAAACTCAGCAGCACTCAAGGCACAAGAGTCTGTTTGATCAGTTTCCCTACTACTGGACTCATGATCCACCCATCTATTGCAATTGCAGTATAGCTATGCCTCGTTTAGCATGCCTAATGTGTTTCTGGGGAAAAAGGCATGCTAAATTAAAATAGCTTCCCCGTAAACTATATAATAGGATGCATTATGACCTTGACATGTAATTTTTAGATTAAAAACCTATATTTATATATTAATTTAGTGTATTTTATATAATTTATGTATTAATTAAACACAGACGAAAAAGTAATAAGTAATGACGTGCACCAAATGCAGAAACTCGGATGATTAGTTACAGGATGCTATGACACATCAAATCACTTGCCTAACTACTGGGACCGAAATTCTTTGGCTGTAATGAAGCTTTGGGTGTGGATGAGACCCAGTAGGGGTGGGATTTCTGACAGGGCCAGGGAAGGCTGAGTCTTCACTCGAAATTCTATCCGCAGCCATTTTGCATAAGGACCTGGCTGTAAATTTTGTGCACTCCAAAAAATGTCAGAAATGGTGAAGTGGCAGAACTGGCCTAAGAGTCCAAGTTTGAACCTCTCATCAGAACACCAAATTAAAAAGAGCTACTTGGGCAGCAGACTAAAATTGTAGAGATGGTGCAAAGAGCATCTTACTTTTGCCATAATGATGCCATTTAAATAAAGTGACCAAGCTGTGATTCCGGACACTTGTAGTCAGATCAGAAGCATTTGCAGTAATGACTGACCAAAAGCACTTCTTAATGCACGAGCAGTAACAATGCCAAATCAAAAATTGAGGTCATAACCTGCAGTGCTATTTGGGAAAGTTCCCTTATTTTAAAACCGGAAAGCAGAAAAGTGATACTAGAACCAGCTCTAAAAAGGATCTATCTTTGTATACAAATGACAGGTTGCATTGCAGCAATTGACCAGGCTACTGTGGCAGCAGCTTCTTCCTTTGAAACACTACCACCATGAAAGACATGAGCGGTAATGTGGGAGCACCATCACCTTCAAGTTCATCACACATCACACCTGATTTGGACATATCATGAGTCAATATCCTGCCTTCCTTGCCCAATTCTACTGTGGGAACATCAGCACCATGAGGACTGTAGTGGTTCATGGCAAAGGCCCAGTACTGACTTCTTGTGGTAATTCAGGATGGCAATAAATATAACCTGCCAGCGTCGCCCACATCACTGAAACAATTTTTTAAAGCCTTCAAACTGGAACCTGTGCATCCTCAGTAGTCCCCAAGGCTGTGTGATTTCTGTGGCCTATTTGTTAACCTGCTAGCACTTTGTATCTGTTGTTACATTATTAGTGAAAACATTTTCTGCTCTCATAACACTTTGGGTATCTCCTGTCTTTAAAAGTGTTAATATTTGTAAACAACTTCTGAATACAGGAAAGTTTCAAAGCTACTAGTGTACAATGTAAAACTGGTGAGGCTAGGAGAAACTTTATGTTTTTGATAACATTTAGACTATAATTGGCTGATTTGGTTTGTATGTTTGTGTGAGTGCGCAGCACACAAGTATGCTTGGTGTTTGTGTTTTCTCTTCCCCTTCCCTGCTGTTCTCTGTGCAGACTCTCAGGTCATTTCCTCCTGCCATGGCAAGGCTGGTGAGAGTGTATGGAATGTGACTGCATTTTTGTCAGTTGACATCTGACTGGGACTAGGCTATGGGTTCTTTGTGTTTGGCACGTGGCTAAAGAGACTGGTTTCCAGCTGACTGCACCAGGATTAAGTGCCAAGGCATTGTTTGATTTATTTTCATACCTTACTTCAGTTTGTATGTGGTGTGTTTTTTTAAATTATAGCCACAAAGTACAATGCAGACCGTGTTTTGTTAACTCTTGCTCTCCGATCTTGTTATTCCAACTGTTTTAATTATCTCCCTCACACTCTGGGGGTTCTAGGAACACCTCAGAGATATTTTGTTGCACCCTCCCTGCCTCTTTCCCCCCCCACCCTATGTGCATGCACTGCTGGCAATGATTGTGAAACTATGTCTCTCCCTCAGCTTTTTATTTCAGAAGTACAACTGCGCAAGTAAGAGAATATCTTGCCAACTTGCCACAAGCATATTACATTCCTGTGTCTTACAGAACTGTGTGACTGTAAATGCTGTTGAGGGAAGGGGGAATAACAAACTGCTTTGTGAACTGCACAAATCCGTACTTCGGGGGCACCAGTATCCCAACACAGGAAATGTCCTACCAAATGTTTTTTGTATTATTCTGAAATTCTGTTTATGCTCAAGGTCAAGACGAGAGTCAAAGGGTATGGGGATAGACAGGAAAGTGGAGTTGAGGCCACAATCTGATCAACCATGATCTTATCAAATGGTGGAATCGGCTCAAGTGGCCAAATGCCCTACTCCTCCCAATTCGTATGTGCATAAATATTTTGAAAATAGAGACTACAGATGGAGTTAGAAATTAAAATTTAAACAACAACATTTCTTCTGTGTCAACTGCATCATAACCGTTCTTTTTCTTTGCTAGTTAAGATCTCTGTTCACACTGGCAGGACCAGAAGATCCTGTCGGCATGGCGGGCTGGAAAATTCAGGCTAGTGGGCCAAATGGTCTCCTTCTGCACCGTAACAATTCTGAGAGATTCTGGAATAAATAAGTTGAATAACGAGTAACTTGTTACTCTATTTTAAAACTTCAAATTGTACAATTCAACAGAATCTGATGCAAGGGAGGTTGTCATTATTGCAACCAAGCATTACATTATTGGAAACACTGCAAAAGAATACCCTTGCAAAGAAACATGGAAGGATGACTAATGTCATACAAAGACCACTGGTCTTAATTTGGTGGCCTGAATCAGTATTTTTAATTTGTTAGTTTTTATTGACTGCATTCTAGAATTTGCTTTACATTTGACCAAATGGATGAAACCATTTCAGTTTCACCTTTTGGAATTGAAATGACCCATGTGGTTTCATCCCAAAGTGCTCATAAGGCATCAAAGTAGTTTTGAAGAGCAGTCACTGTTGTAATGTAGGGAACCAGCCAATTTGCTACAGTAAGGTCCCAAAAACAACAGTGTGATAATTAGCACATAATCTGTTTTAGTGTTGGCCGAGGGTTAAATATCATTCAGGACTCAGGGTGAACTCCCTCCTCTTCAAAATACTTATGTGGTATCTTTTACATCTACCTCTGGGTCTTCGGTTTAACATTTCAGCTGAAAAGCACCTTCGATATTAACACTCCCTCAGTACCGCAATGGAGTGTCACCCTAGATTGTATACTCAAGATCTGGAGTGGGACTGGAACTCGAGAGGTGCGAGTACAACCACTGAGCCACACCTGACAACTAATTATTCCACAAAAGACTGAAAAGTGTGGTAACAAGATTTCAGATATGACATATGGAACAGCCTGGAAAACAGAAGGAGCTTCCTGATTAGTGAAGAACCTTTGCCTCTCTTGATTCCAAGGATGAGCCACCAGGATGAATTGAAAAGTTAACAATGATACAAGACTATGTTGAAACTCACTTAGGTATAAATTCCAAGAGCAGTGATACAGGCTGACCAATTGCATCTACTATAGGCAAATACCATTGTAAGAGATAGCAAACAATGGTGTAAATGGTAAATTTGTTTGGAAATGTAGCCTATAAATTTTCTTAGAAAAATGATAAGATGCTGTAATGAGGGACCTGTTGGATTATTTTTGGGGGGATTAGCTGGAATCAACTAACTGGCTTTCCTCATCCATTTGGATCAAGCAACGCATTAAGGCAAAAATAGCTATTTGAGGTCTATTTTAAAAATTCTCGTCCTTGTTTTCAAATCTTTCTACGTCCTCTGCCACACGCCACCTTAGCTCTCATCACTCTCTGCCACTCTTTCTCTGTCTCTCTCTGTGTCTCTCTCTCTCTGTTGTCTCTGTCTCTCGCTTCGCCAACCCCAACCCCCCACCTTTTAAGTTGTTCCTTAAAACCTAACTCTTTAACAGGTTTTGGTCACCATCCTAATTTTTTTTATGTAGCAGTGTCAAATTTTGCTTGGTAATGTTCACATGAAGCTCCTTAGGACATTTTACTGTATTAAAGATGGTATAAACAGAAGTTGTCATTAAATCCTTTTTCAAAATATTTAGGTAGTGATATACAGTTTTTAAATTCTTTCATGGAATGAGAGTGTCACTGACAAGGCTAGCATTTGTCGACCGTCCCTGATTGCGCTTAAGAAGGTGGTGGTGAGCTTGCTTCTTGAACTGCTGTAGTCCAACCAATGTAGGTGCATTTAGTGCTATTAGGAAGGGAGTTCCAGATTTTTGACCCAGCAGTAATGGTGATTATAGTTCCAAGTCAGGATGGTTTGGAGGAGAACTTACAGATGATGGCATTCCCATATATTTGCTGCCCTTGACTTTCTAGTTGGTAGAGGTCACAGATTTAGAAGGAGGCTTGTCGAGTTGCAGTCTATCATGTATATCGTACACACTGCTGTCACTGTGCATGTGCGGTGGAGGGAATAAATGTTTAAGGTGGTGGCTAGGGTGCCAATCAAGTGGGGTGCTTTGTCCTGGATGGTGTCAAGCTTCTTGTGTTGTTGGGGCTTCACTCAACCAAGCCAAGTGAAGAATATTCCATTACACACCTGACTTGTGCATTGTAAATGGTGGACAAGTTTCAGGGAATCAGAGGTCAGTTACTCAGCACAGAATTCCCAGCCTCTGACCTGCTCTTGTATAGCCACAGTATTTATATGGCTGGTCCAGTTCGGTTTCTGGTCAATGGTAATCCCCAGGGTCTTGATAGTGGGAGAGTTGAGTGATGGGAATCCTATTGAATGACGAGGGGAGAAGATTCTCTTTTGTTTGAGATGTCATGTCCTGGCACTTGTGTGGCACGGATGTAAACCATGCAGATCATGACAACTGGATTTGCCAAAGTGAGACATCATAGGTAGGCCACACACCTTTTGGGATTTCCATTCTTGGCTGCAGAGGATGCTATCTGTGTACCTGAAGTTACCTGTTACTACCACATTTCTATTCTACTCTTGAGGCACAGGTACAGCTGAAGAATATTGGGGATAGGCAGAATATGAAATTGAGGCCATAGTCAGATCAGACATGTTCTTACTGAATGGTGGAGCAGGCATGAGGGTCTACTCCTCCTCATTTGTAAGTATGTAAATACTTTACCTGCAATTTGGACTAAAACTTGTGATTAAGACTTGTTGGAAATCGGGGATTAACTTTGGGTTTGCTGACATAATTCCCCTTAAGTTCACCATGATCAAAATTTTGAAAAGAAATGTTTTGATCTCCCATACCTAACAGTTCAATTGTTAGTTCCAAACAGCAAGTATTGCAGCATGTGTGTTTTAAATTTTAGTATTAAAATTAGGAAGTTAGAGCCCCCTCTCCAACCATCACCACCACCACCACCACCAGGACAATCTTCTGAGCCACAGTGCCTTGGTCTTTATTGTGGCTGTCTTCTCTGTAATGTTTCTTCTTGATCTCACAGGTGGCAAGTACATTATAGCTGCTGCAGAGGACCAATGTCTGCAGGATCGCCTCCTCTACTTTTCCTAAATTCCCACTACTTGTAAGTCACACTCCTCTCTTACCTGAATTGTGTGTGACGATATTCTGGTGAAATCTGTCCAGAAACTCTTCCCCCTCCCTAATGTATCAGAGTGTCTCCAACTTGTACTCCAGCTCAGTACCTCTGAGCTGGAGAGATTCAAGATGGAGACATCTCCTGTAGACATGTTTCCTCGGGACAGTCTCACTGACCACAAACTCCCACATTCTGCAGTCCAGACGTGCAACCTGCTCTTCTTTATCTTGACCTAGCCTAATTTAATTAATTTCATTAATTAAGCCCTTATTGAATGATTACTGTAGCTTCATGGTATGGCATATCCCACATTCTACCATTACCATCAAGTTGAGGTATCAGTCCTGGTTCAATGAAGAGTGCAGGAGGGCCTGCCAGGGGCAACACCAGGCATACCTTAAAGTGAAGTGTCAACCTGGTGAAGCTACAACACAGGACTACTTGCATGCCAACCAGCAGAAACAGCATGCAATAGACAGAGCTAAGCCACCTCAATTGATCAGATTCAAGTTTTGTAGTTCTGCCACATAGTGATGCACAATTAAACAATTCACTGGAGGTGCAGGCTCCACAAATATCATCATCCTCAAAGATGGAGGAAACCAGTGCAAAAGATAAGGCTGAAACATTTGCAGCCATCTTCAGCCAGAAGTGCTGAGTAGATGATAGATCTCGTCTTCCTCCTGAGGTCCCCAGCATCACAGATGTCATTCTTCAGCCAATTCGATTCACTCCACGTGATATTGAGAATTGGCTGAAGGCACGGATATTGCAAAGGCTGTGGGCCCTGACAACATTCTGTTAATAGTACTGAGGACCTGTGCTCCAGAATTTGCTGCGCCCATAGCCAAGCTTTTGCAGTACAGCTTCAGTAATGGCACCTACCAGGCAATGTGGAAAATTGCCCAGGTATGTCCTTTCCACAAAAAGCAGGATAAATCCAACCTGCTCAATTACCACCTTATCAGTCTGCTCTTAACTATCAGCAAAGTGAAGGAAGGTGTAGTTGATAGTGCTATCAAGTGACACTTAATAACTTGCAATAACCTGCTCACTGATGCTCAGTTTGGGTTCCGCCAGTGCTACTCAGCACCAGATCTCATTCCAGCCTTGATCCAAAATGTACCAAAGAGCTGAACTGAAGAGGTGAGATGAGATTGACTGCCTTGTCATCAAGGCAACATTTGACCAGGTGTGGCATCAAGGAGCCCAAGCAAAACTGAAATCGATGGGAATTATGGGGAAAACTGTCCATTGGTTAGAGTCATACCTTCAACAGAGGAGGATGGTTCGAGGTCAGCTGATGCACTGCAACAACTCACCAAGTCTCCTGCGACAGCGCTGTCCAAACCTCCAGCAGCTCGAAGGACAAGGGCAGCAGTTCCATGGGAATATCACCACCTACAAGTTCTCCTCCAAGCCACACACCAACCTGACATGGAACTCTATTGTTGTTCTTTCACTGTTGCTGGGTCAAAATCCTAGAATTCCCTTCCTTCCTGAAAGCACCATGGATGTACCTAAACACATGGACTGCAGCGGTTCAAGAAGGTGCCTCACCACCACCTTCTCAAGAGCAATGAGGGATGGGCAATAAATGCTGCCCAAGCCAGTGACACCCACATCCTGTGAACTAATATATTTTAAAAACTTGTAGTTATATCAAGTGTTTTAACTTGGTTATTCTATAAATTTAATACAGTACATATATTTCCTGGCCCTAGTTTAAACCACTGCCCTGGTTCAGAGGGGGAAAAAAACTGTAAAACTCACCAAGCAATAACCCACCTTTTACCTAATTAATGATTCTAGCCTTCAGCTCTCCGGTTTCGCTGTATCCCGCCCTCTCTCAGATCACTCCTTGTTCTGTAAAAGACCAAAACAGCACATCTTCCCTCACTGTGCCAAACTCCCTCGCTCACTAAATTTCCCTCATCGGCATTTTCCTCTCAGCTACCCATCTGAGACCCCCTGTGGCAGACAGAACCTGTCTGCTACCTTACTCTTTGTTGAGCTGGCACACATGCTATCTTTCCCCCTTGATTTTCTGCAGCCCACTTGTGCCCGTTGACTCACCATGTGCAGATCCTGATGTACTAGCCTCTACAGTTCATGCAGTGCCATTATCTGAACAGGTGATTTGAGTGTCAGATCAAGTGACGTTACTGCCACTTGAGGTTGCTGTTACTGCACTGGCAGCAGTTCTTGGGTACTTGAAAGCATAAAATCAGAAGAGGAAGTTGCACCACGCCTGAAAACAGGGTGAGGATGTGCATTTGAATAAGGACATAAGGCAGTAAATACTCAGCGACGCTGAATGCAGCTCAGCCCCCTTGTTTCATACAAAGCTTGTCCTGCAAGAGAGGGAAGAATTATGTTGCACTGTGTTTGGCTGATGTGCCTGCCATGACTGAATAGCTGGAGGTATGTGGAGGCACCTAGAGGTGGGTGGCATTATTGGCAGCTATGAAATCTGAATGTAAGGCCAGAGTTAGGACTGCCGATGTGCAACTGATGAGGAGTTTTTGCTTTGAGCAGCATGAGAGGATGATAATGTGGTGGGTATAAGATGTCATGTGAACATACATTCACTGGCCTTGTGATGTTATTGAACTTTTGTCCAGCACTGCTTTCAGATTCTCGGGGCCAGACTCCTTGCATTGACCTCCAGCTCCCATTCCCTTTGGACGACATTCCTTGAGGCTTTCTGGTCCCTCTCCTCCTGTTAATCTCCAGCACCACATCTGAGAGACTGGGGCCCTCCCTTTGCGCTGGTGCTCCATTTACTTTGCATGCAATTGTAGCATTGGCAGTCAGCAGCAGCTTCCTTCCAGTCAGAGCAGCTCCCCTTTAAGGGGGACAGTCTGCCTTTAAGAACTGGAGCATGTGCTAGCCTCACACACTTAGGCCCCCTGACATGCAGCCAGCCAACAGTACGGGTCGTGCTACAATTTGGCAAATAAGGAGGCAACACAAACTTAGTGTGCTGCCTGTCTTGACAGCACAGATTGTGGGGGGGTGATCGCAACATGCCCAAAATGTTTACAGACAAATGTTTAGCCTACGGTGTTTTGCTGTAATCGTGCATAATTTCTGAACCATGTAAACCTAATCAAATTAAGTTGTTAAAATAATCCAATCGTTGTTTGTTTGTCCTTTGCCATCCGAAATTTACACAAAGTGGTGCTCATATGAGGTACTTGTAATCTTTTTAAAGTCTTGAAGGAGCTTCTGTTTCGCTGTGCGGCAGCTTGCAAATTTCCGGCACTCTGGCCTGTGTACTTTGCAGTTGCAGTTAGTTTGGTGGATGGATCACTAGAAGAGAATAACTGTTTTATTGTACTACTGGGAACTAGCATTACAGGGAAATTGGCATTTGAATGAATGAGCTCTTCACTTAAAAGGTGTGTGCGTGCGCAAAATGTTTAGATTCTCATAAAAGCTTACATTTGAACAACAGGTGAGGGGGTTTATGTGACTCCACCTTGGTTTTGCCTTTTTTTTTTACAATTTGATTTCAGCAACATAATTCAGACCGACCCACTAAAGCTCATGACAGCATCGTTAAGGATTTTTAAAGTGGAAACCTTCCACCCTACCAAATTTGAGTTTGACCATGATGTCCACGTGCGTGATGTTCCTCACCCTACCCCCCCCCCCCCCCGTCTAAAGCGCGCTGTATTGACACGGTTTATAAATAACAACTTATTTCTTATTTAGCCCGGTTACCGTGCATGCACGAATAACCATGTTGTAACTGCACATGCTCGATCTGTTTTTTTTAAACACTGCCGCTTCGCTCAGCACCTCACCCGACCCCCTCGCTCTCCAATTCACTGCTCCCTGCTCGCCGCCCCTCTCGCTCCTTCATCATCGCTGCTTCCCACTTGCCGCTTCCTTGTCCCAACCACCTCACTGATTCCCATTTGCTGACTTGCTCACCGATCCGCTCCTGAACCCTCGCTTTCTTATGAAAAAGTAATTTTTACTTACCACGTTTTTGTTTAGCATGCTGTTTCTTGAGCAACATTAGGAGTGCTGAACGAGGGATAGCTGTCATGTAAATGAAAAATCCACACTGACCTCTTTGAGGGATGTGGTACATTGGTGCCTAGAAAATGATAAAGTTTGTAGTCCTGCCTATTTTTAAAAAAATTCAGAGGGTTTGCAATGAGATATTTTAAAAGAGGCTTGCGTTTTTAAAAAAGAGACGTAAGGTTTGACAAGGAATGCAGCAGTATGGATAGAACGTTTGTTGGGAAACAAAAAAGGGTTAAATAGGTGTTCGAATCAGAGGAGATTTGGTCATGGTATACCCAAGTGACCAGTGCTGGCACAGACACAATGGGCTGAAGACAGGTTTCCTCAAGTTAATAATCAGCAACCCCTTTAAGAAATTCTCCCTCTTTCCATTCCACCCACCAGACTTCATGAAATATGGAAGTTAACTTAATAATCAAAGTAATTAATATACAGTTTTCATGCAAACATGTAAATTAGCATAGGAGTAGCCCTGATGCATGTTATGCATTATAAAAAAATCATGAGCAACGCCATGAAAGTGTCACTAGAAATGTTAACAGATTGTGTACTAGATGGGATAATATTTGTTATAAAAAATGGCAGCCTATCATGAGTTACACCATTGAAGATTCAGAAGTATTTATTTATGTTCTAAAATAAATTAGTGCAAAATTTACAAGGCTGTTTTAGGTGCCCAACTGCTTTCAACACTTACTTTACAAATTCATTTGAAGATAGCACCTGAGAGTACCGGTGCTTTGGAACCAGCTCTGTTTTTAATAGTACTGGATGTATTCCCCAGTACCATAACAACAGACAATTGTGTGTAGTTATTCAAAGCTCAGATTTTTATACACTGGCTTCTGGACCTTTCCTGATAACTGAATAGATCCATGCAGGCAAGCCAGGGTACAGTGGAAAATGCATCTTTTCCTTGTACAAGTGCTCTGTGCTACTTGACCAGCTGACGTTTAGACTCGATGGCCTCTCCTTCTTTCAGCAGTCTGTAAATTTGTCACAGGGTTCTGCCAGCTCAATTTACCTTTATAGTGTTGCCATCAAAGTTGGGGTTGCCAACATTGATAATGCTATAAGGTAAAAATGCTTTGAGACATTCCTGTGAATTCATGCTCGACATTGTTGCTTACCTGGGAGGCAAGCGTTATCTGCTATGCCCTCTAATTGCAGTTAATACAGGAAGTCACCTATAAACAGAAGTCTTTGTGTACCAGCTGTGCTTATGCCTACAAAGTTAAGGCCTTGTTGAGCTGCTGGAGATGAATGACAGTTTTGCTTGCATGATTTATTGACAGAATTGGTATGAAGAAAATGCTGCAGCATTTGTGCACAGAGCATAATTTCCTCCTTTAGGCTCCTTGGTTGATAAATCAGAAACACCAATACTATTCTGGTTAGAAGTTGTTACCTAAAGAAAATTACGTAAATTGCATTCCAATGTTAACGAGCTCTTAAAACTCTGAATGAAAGTTATGACTTATGAGCTTGATACAAAGCCAAATGAGTGCGGGGATAGGGAACAGAACTAAAGCTAGTTTCAATACAGTGGTGAATTACATCAGTAGATGGAATTGAGAACTCTCTTTGTGAATTAGTTTTAAGCCTTTAAGGTTTCAAACTGGGTTCTCTGTTTCCTTGGGGATCTTAGCAGCATTACCCAATTTCTAGATAAAAACAAAAAAACTGCGGATGCTGGAAATCCAAAACAAAAACAGAATTACCTGGAAAAACTCAGCAGGTCTGGCAGCATCGGCGGAGAAGAAAAGAGTTGACGTTTCGAGTCCTCATGACCCTTCGACAGAACTTCTGTCGAAGGGTCATGAGGACTCGAAACGTCAACTCTTTTCTTCTCCGCCGATGCTGCCAGACCTGCTGAGTTTTTCCAGGTAATTCTGTTTTTGTTTTACCCAATTTCTGTCAGTTTTATCATTTCTTCTGGGTAGCTGATGCTGCCTTTCAAAAGTTAGGGCAATAGATCTATCGGAGTAAGTTACTATCTGCAGTGGGTTTTAGGACAGGCTTGACTGGTCTTTTCCTCTCTTTCTGTATGTTAGTATATCTTCCCTACAGAAGAGTTTGAAAGCCTCTGCTGAAGCCTATAGCAAAGTTCTTTCGCAGTTTAGCCAAGGTACCAAGCATTAATTGTTTCACTGAGACACTGCTCTCAATGGGTGGAGGGTATGGTTGGATTAGTTTTGGAACCAGGTAATTTCAGTGGAGCAGCTTCATATTAAATATGTTAAAATTTCTTGCACTTAAACATCTACACAGGAAAACTTTACATCATTATATTTTGAAAATGTGGCTCTGGGAAGTGACTGCAACAAGTAGAGCACAGTATGAGGAGGAGATGCACTAGGCATGAGTTTTGATATTTGCTACCAAGTAGATGTTGGCGTCAACCAGTTCTTAAGATGAGTCCGATTAACATTGTCACTGACTTGGTGAGAACCCACTATGTTTGTATTTCAGCCGATTCGGGGCTTTTTCCAACCAGTTTGGTCACAGCTATGGTATTAAGTAGCTGTGCAATTTCCCTGCTGCTTTCAAGTGCAAAGCTTTAGTAAATCCTACTGTCAATTCAGTAGGATTACAAGGTGTCTAGATTTAAATCCAGTTATATCTCTTCCCTCTTTCTTCTCAGTTAGAATTCTGAGTCTTTTATACTGATATCAGTAGATGCTAAAAATTATAAATCACCGTGAAACCCAATGTCAGCATTTGTCTGTCACTCTTTAAAGCTGTCCTTGAAGGCCTCTAGAAGCTGTTGCATGTCTCTCCCATCTCCCACATCCTTTACCTACAACAGAACTCATTGGTGTAAATCCACGGTATGAACCATTTAAAAAATATATTTTTGGATTCAATTAACCATTTCTGGGTTGCTCTGTAAATGTTAAACTTGTTCCTCTCTGACCTTGCTCACCAGTAAGGAATATTTTGATCTGTAAACTGCTTAGCTCTGTTCTCTATCCAAATTCATTCTCAACTCTACCTCTGAAAAACAATCCTATAAAATTTTTACCTCCCTCCATCTGTCTGGTTTCCACCACTCTCCTCATTCTGCCTGTAGCTAGAAATGCTGCTGTTCTAGCTGTGCTCTTGGCTGCCTGCTTTGTCTTTCCGTCTAGTTCCCTCTGTAGAACTTTTGACCTGTAATCCACCTCCCATGCTCGTGCTATATTCAAGCCCCTCTAGCCCACCTCCTGTGTCTGCTGTCCTCCCCACTGCTGTCCTCACCTCTCTGAAAAGCCCTCATTAAGAACAAAAGAAATAGGAACAGGAGTAGACCATTCAGCCCCTCAAGCCTGCTTCACTATTCAATAAGATCGTGGCTGATGATCTTGTGTTTGGATTTCCATATTCCCATCTAACTCCGATAACCTTTGATTTCCTTGCCTAATAAGAATCTATCTACCTCTGCCTTAAAAATGTTCAATGACATCGTCTCCACCACCTTCTGAGGCAAAGAGTTCCAAAGTCGCACAACCCTCAGAGAAAAAATTTCTCCTCGTCTGTCCTAAAAGGGTGACCCTTGATTTTAAAACAGAGCCCCTTAGTTCTGGACTCACCCACAAGAGGAAACATCCTTTCACTGTCCACCTTGTCAAGGCCGTTCAGGATCTTGTATATTTCAATCAAATCACCCCTCACTCTTCTAAACTCCAGTGGAAACAAGCCCAGTCTGTCCAACCTTTCCTCATAAGATACCCCATTCACTCCAGGTATCAATCTAGTAAACCTCCTTTGAACCTCCTCCACTGCATTTACACCCTTCCTTAAATAAGGAGACCAAAACTGCGCCCAGTATTCGAGGTGTGATCTCACCGATGCCCTGTATAACTGAAACACAACATCCTTATTTTTACATAAAAGCAAAATACTGCGGATGCTGGAAATCTGAAACAAAAATAAAAATAGCTGGAAAAGCTCAGCAGGTCTGACAGCATCTACGGAGAGGAATACAGTTAATATTTCAAGTCCATATGACTCTTCTTCAGAACTGAGGGAATATAGAATATTTCACCTCATTTCTATATTCCCTCAGTTCTGATGAGTCATACGGACTCGAAATGTTAGTTGTATTCCTCTCCACAGATGCTGTCACACCTGCTGAGTTTCTCCAGTTATTTTTATTTTTGATCCTTATTTTTATGTTCAATCCAATTTGTAATAAAGGATAGCATTCCATTAGCCTTCTAAATTACTTGCTGTACGTGCATACCAACTTTTTGTGACTCATGCACTGGAACACCTTGATCCCTCTGCACCTCAGAATTATGGAGCCATTCTCCTTTTAAGTAACACTCTGCTTTTTTGTTCATCTTGCCAAAGTGAATAACTCCACATTTTCCCGCATTAAGCTTCATTTGCCAAATCTTTGCCCATTCACTCAACCTATCTATATCTTCAACCTCCTCATGTCCTCTTCACCACAACATATTTTACTACCTATCTTTGTGTCATCTGCAAATTTAGCTACCATGTCTTCACTCCCCTCACTAAGTCATTGATGTAAATCGTAAAAAGTTGAGGCCCAAGTACAGACTCCTGTGGGACTCCACTCATTGCATCCTGCCAATCAGAAAAGGCCCATTTATGCATACTCTATGCTTTCTGCCAGCCAGCCAATCCTCTATCCATGCTAATATGTTACCCCCTACACCATGCACTTTTATCTTCTGTAATAATCTTTGATGTGGCACCTTATCAAATGCCTTCTGGAAATCCAAGTACAGTACATCTACAGGCTCCCCTTTGTCCACGTTACTCCTTCAAAAAACTCAAATGAATTGGTTAAGCATGATTTTCCTTTCACAAAACCGTGCTGACTCTTCCCAATTGTCTTGAGCTCTTCTAAGTGCCCAGCTATAACCTCCTTGATGCTCATAAGAACTAGGAGCAGGAGTAGGCAATTCAGTTCCTCCAGCCTGCCCCGCCATTCAATACGATCATGCTGGATCTCATTTCGGCCTCAACTCCAATTTCCCGCCCCCTCCCCATAACCTTTCAACCCGTTACTAATTAAAAATCTGTCTATCTCCTCCTCAAATTTATTCAGCGTCCTGACATCCACTGCACCCTGAGGTAGTGAATTCCACATATTCATGACCCTTTGAGAAAAGTAACTCCTCCTCCTCATCCCTGATTTAAATCTACCACCCCTTAAACTAAAACTATAGCCTCTCATTCTAGAATGCCCCACAAGAGGAAACATCTGTTCCACGTCTACTTTGTCTATCCCCCTTTAGCATCTTATATACCTCAACTAGATCTCCTCTCATCCTTCTAAACCCTAGCGAGTATAGGCCTAAAATGCTCAATCTCTTCTCATAAGACAAGCCCTGCATCTCTGCAATCAATCTAATGAACCTGCTTTGAATAGCCTCCAGTGCAACTGCACCCTTCCTCAAGTAAGGGGACCAAAACTGTGCATAGTACTCCAGGTGTGGTCTCACCAATACCTTGTACAGTTGCAACAGCGCTTCCCTATTTTTATGCTCTATTTCTTTAGCAATAAATGCCAAAATTCCATCTGCCTTCCTTATTAACTGCTTACTAGCTTTCAGCAATTCATGCACGAGGACACCCAAATCCCTCTGCACTGAAGCATCCTGAAGTTTCTCTCCATTTAAATAATAAGTCGCCTTTTTATTCTTCCAACCAAAATGAATAACCTCACAATTATCCACGTTAAACTTCATCTGCCAAATTTTGGCCCATTCACCTAATCTGTCCATATCCATTTGTAAATTTCTTATTTCTTCATTGCAACTTACTTTCCCACCTATTTTCATGTCATCTGCAAATTTAGCTATAGTACCTTCTATCCCTGAATCCAAGACATTAATATAGATTGTAAATAGTTGGGGCCCAAGGACCAAACCCTGTGGCAGCCCACTAGTTATAGCTCGCCATCCAGAAAAAGACCCATTTATCCTGACTTTCTGCTTTCTGTTGGTTAGCCAATCCTCTATCCAACCTAATATATTACCCCTAACTCCATGGGATCTTATCTTGTGTATTAATCTTTTGTGCAGCATCTTATCAAAGGCCTTCTGGAAATCCAGATACACTATATCTACAGGATCCCCATTATCCACTTTGCTTGTCACATCTTCAAAGAACTCTAGCAAATTAGTCAAACACGATTTACTCTTCATAAAGCCATGCTGACCCTGATGGATTGCATTTTGACTTTCCAAATGCCCCATTACTACTCACTTAATAATGGATTTCAACAATTTCCCAACGACAGATGTTAAACTAACTGGTCTATAGTTTCCTACTTTCTGCCTCCCCCCTTTTTGAATAAGAGCATTATATTAGCATTTTTCCAATCCACTGGAACCTTTCCAGAATCCGGTGAATTTTGGAATATTATAGCCAATGCATTCACTATCTCCGCTGCCACTTCCTTTAAGACCCTAGGATGTAGGCTATCCGGTCCTGGGGACTTGTCACCCTTTAATCCCAATAGTTTGCTCAGTACTTTTTCTCTAGTGATAGTGATTGTTCTAAGTTTCTCCTTCCCTATGCCCTCTGCAGTATCTGTTACTATTGGGGTGGTACTAGTGTCCTCCACTGTGAAAACTGAGGCAAAATATTGATTAAGCATCTGCCATTTCTGCGTTCCCCACTATTAACTCCCCAGTCTCATCCTGCAAGGGACCAACATTCACTTTAGCTGTTCTCTTTCCTTTTATATACTTGTAGAAGCTTTGCTATCAGTTTTTACATTTTGTGCTAGTTTTCTTTCATAATTTACCTTTGCTACTTTTATTATTTTTTTTCGTAACCCTTTGTTAATCTTTAGAAGTTTCCCAATCTTCCAGCCTGCCACTGACCTTTTCAATTTGGTATGCCTTAGTTTTTGCCTTTATGTTATCTTTCCTTGCTTAGCCATGGATGCTTTTCCCCCCTCTTACCATCTTTCTTCCTCTTCGGAATATATTTTACTTGGAAAGAATTAAATATCTCCTTAAATATCTGCCACTGTTCATCAACTCTGTAGTCTTCCTGCCCAGTCCACTAGGGTCAAATCTGCCCTCATCCCTATGTAGTTTCCTTTGTTTAACCCCAGAGCACTAGTGTGGGACTCAAGTTTCTCACTCTCAAACTGAAGTTGAAATTCTAGTATGCTATGATCACTCTTCCCTAGAGGATCCTTTACTATGAAATCATTAATTAATCCCATCTCATTACACAAAACCAAATCCAGAACAGCCTACTCCCTGATTGGCTCCACAGCATATTGCTCCATCAAAAAATCTCTAATACACTCTATGAACTCTTCCTCGAGGCTACCCTTGTCAATTTGATTAGTCTAGTCTATATGCATATTAAAATCATCCATGATTATTGCCATGCCTTTTTTACATGCTCCCAGTTTTTCCTGGTTTATACTATGCCCTACTGTTGAACTACTGTTTAGGGACCTATAGATTACTCCCACCAGGGACTTCTTTCCCTTGCTATTTCTTATTTCTACCCAGACTGACACTACGTCTTGCTCTCCAGTGCCTATATCATTCCTCACTATAGCACTGATCTCTTCCTTTACTAACAAAGCTACACCACCTCCTTTTCCTTCCTGCCTATCCTTCCGAAACAGATTCAACTCCCAAACCTATTCTCTCAGTAATCGCCACCAAATCATACCTATTTATCTCTGTTTGCACTGTTAACTCATTAATTTCATTCCAAATGCTACGCACATTCAGATACAAAACCTCTAAGTTTGCCCTATTGTCAATTTTCCCTACTCTTATGATTCTTTGGTGCAATATGGCGTTCACACACTTTGTCCCTTCCTTTCATTTTTTGGTAACAATCAGCCTCGTCACTAACCTGCACTCTTACCCTCTCCTTAAACTTTGTTTTTTTTTTATATTTCCATGCAACTGAACCCTCCCTAAAATTTAGTTTAAATCTACAACTCTAGTTATGCAATTCGCCAGGACACTGGCCCCAGCATGATTCAAGCGGAGCCTGTCCGAATGGAATGGCTCCCTCTTTCCCCAGTACTGGTGCCAATGTCCCATGAGTTCGAACCCATTTCTCCCACACCAACCTTTGAGCCATGCATTTACCTCTTTTAATTTTATTGACCCTGTGCCAATTAGCTTGTGGCTCAGGTAGTGAAAAGAACCATTTTGACTGTTTTTTAATTTAGCCCCTAGCTGCTCGTATTACCTCAGCAGAACCTCTTTCCTTGTTCTACCTATATCGTTGGTACCTACGTGAACCACGACAACTGGATCTTTCCCCTCCTACTCCAGGTTCCTCTACAGCCCAGATGAGATATCCTTAACCCTGGCACCAGGTAGGCAACACAGCTTTCGGGACTTTCGATCCTGGCTACAGAGAATAGTATCTATTTCCCTAACTATACTAGCCCCAATTACAACTACATTTCTCTTTTCTTCCCCCACTTGATTGGCTCCCTACAGTCCCCGCTCACGTCCACACAGGGAGCAAGAATCTTGAATTTGTTGGATAAGGGCAAGGGCTGAGGCTCCTGCAGTAATGCTACTTCCTGGATCCCTCTGCCTGCCTCACTCATTGTCACACCCCGCTGTCCCTGACCCCTGGCCGGATTTAAGGTAGTTAATCTAAGGGGTGTGACTGTCTCCTGAAACACAGTGCCCAGGTAACTCTCCCCCTCACTGAAGTGTCGCAGTGTCCGAAGCTCAGGCTCTAGCTCATCAACTCTGAGCCAGAGTTCCTCAAGCAACCAACATTTGCTACAGATGTGGTCACTAGGAACCACAATGGGGTCCACCAGCTCCCACGTCATGCAGCTACAATACATCGCCTGGCCCTGCATCGCTATTTTGTTTAATTAGTTTTTCAATTTGTTTTTAAACTAAAGACCAGTAGGAAATTTATCAATCCGTAAAATATTTCTCCTACTTACCTTTAATTTGAAAGCAAGTTAGAATAGAGATTCAAAATACACTTTTTAAGATCAGCTGGAACTCGCTCTCTCTGCTGAGTTGAAGCTGAAGTGTTAGGCTTCTGATCCTGGGCCCCAGTAGTCATCTTTAATCAGAAATCAACTTAGAATAGATTGATTCTAATAACTTCCCCACAACAGACATCAAGCTAACTGGCCTATAGTTTCCTGTTTTTTGCCTCCCTCCCTTCTTGAACAGAGGGGTTATATTTGCTACTTTCCAATCTGATGGAACCTTTCCAGAATCGAGCGAATTTTGGAAAATTAACACCAGCACATCAACAACTCATTAGCCACCTCTTTTAAGACCTTCAGATGTAGTCCATCGGGACCCGGAGACTTGCCAGCCCGCACCTCAATCAATTTGCTCAGTACCATTTCCCTAGTGATTTCAATTTCACCAAGTCCCTCTCTCCCGTTCACCTCCTGATATGCAGCTATTACTGCAAAGTTTTTGTATCCTCTAAATTGAACACAGAAGCAAAATATTTGTTCCTTTCTTCACCATTTCCTTATTATCTACTATTAACTCCACTCTGTCATTCTCTAGCGGACCAACATTTACTTTACTTATTCCTTTCCATTTTAAGTACCTGTAGAAACTCTTGCTATCTGTTTTTACATTTCTAACTAGCTTCCTCTCAGATTCAAGTTTCTTTCTCCTGATTAATCTTTTAGCCTTTCTTTATATTCTGTCCAATCATCTGTCCTGTCACTCATCTTTGCGGATTAAAAGGCCATTGTGCTCCTTCCTGCTTCAACCTCTGACTGAGTTGCGTTCTGCTCCCCTTGATTTTAGCCTCTGGTTCTGCTTCCCTGTATGGAAATTTGAAGTGCTTTTTTAAAAAAAGACAAAATTCTGCTCCTCTGTTAACAGCTTCAGCCTCTGGCTGCCTTCTCCTAGAAGACACTTTCTATTTTGACTTCCCTTCTCACTCCACTCTTGTTACATTAAAAAAAATCTGTCTCCGCTTACAGAAAAAAGACAGAAAAAAATAGAAACAGAAAATTAGAGCAAGAAGAAGCAGTGATACTAGGACACTGTATGCTTAGACATCCCATGAACAATGCCATTGGCTGTCCACATTAGCCTTACTTCCTGAGCTGCAACATTTGCGTCACTTGCAGTTCATCAACATTTATGATGGAAAAACCCTAGATCAATATTTTGTAGTAAAACAATATATGAAAATTTTGCTCTCATTTTGTTAATTGGCTCAAAATTAAACAGTAGAAAATCTGACCTGAAGTAGAGAATGTACGATGGACTAATTCACAATTTTCATGGAATAATAATGAGTTATGGAATTTAATCCCCTAAGTATCTATTAGAATTTCAGAATACCATTTAATAAAAGTTTAATTCAGACACCAGTCCCAGTGTTATGCTTTGTGATGTCCCAATGTTTATTAAGCAGCAAATATTTTGATACAGCATAAACAACTTCACGAGATCTGTGTGAGTATTTGTACACATGTATGTATTGTGTACTAAAAATTGTGAGTGGTCTCAGGATTCCAAAGGTGCTTTGAGCATAGTCATTACCAGTACATTGAGTACACTGGGGTTACACTACATCAAGTAACTGCCAATAAACTGACGTTGAACCGTTTATCTGAACTCTTGGTGACGTACTGGATTATTACTGGATGGTGCAGTATCAGTGTATTTACTGGAACATGACAGACATCTGGTAAAGGCAGCTAATGGATAAGCAATTTCTACTAATATATCCTGATATCCTTTCTAGCAGAAAAGAATTCCAAGAAGCTCATGTTACCAGCTAAGAACCATAGCTCTTGAAGAACAGATTACCACCTGATCTGTACCAAGCTGAGTCAAAAGGTCCAGCCAAGCATCATAAATCAACTTGTCAGACAGGGCCAAAGCTAAATGTCGAACTCTTCAAGAACTTTCTTTGCCTTAGACCTTGCAACATAACTTGAACAACTCTGCAGTTTGATATTCCTCCCCAAGTGATGCAGAAGATGAATGGAAATAGCCTGTTCTTCAGGTCTTCAAGACTTATGTAGGTATACAGGAACACATAGATTGGCCGGGTGGTTAACAGTGAGGTTGAGTGTCTTGGGCTACAGGAAGATATAAATGGGATGGTCAGATGGGCAGATAAGTGGCAGATGGAATTTAACCCTGAAAAGTGAGTGGTGATACACTTTGGAAGGAGTAACTTGACAGGGAAGTATTCAATGAACGGCATGACACTAGGAAGTTCTGAGGAACAAAGGGACCTTGATGCGCGTGTCCATAGGTCTCTGAAGGCAGAGGGGCATGTTAGTGGGGTGGTGAAAAAGGCATATGGGACACTTGCCTTTATCAGTCAAGGCATAGATTACAAAAGTAGGGAGGCCATGTTGGAGCTGTATAGAACCTTGGGGAGGCCACAGCTGGAGTATTGCATGCAGTTCTGGTTGCTACATCCAGTGATTGCACTGGAGGGGCCACAGAGGAGATTCACCAGGATGTTGCTTGGGATGAAACATTTATGTTATGAAAAGAGGTTGGATAGACTCGGGTTGTTTTTGTTGGAGCAGAGAAGATTGAGGAGCGACCTGATCGAGGTGTACAAGATTATGAGGGGCATGGACAGGGTGGATAGGGAGCAGCTGTTCCCCTTAGTTGAAGGGTCAGTCACGAGGGGGCATAAGTTCAAGGTGAGGGGCAGGAGGAAAAACATTTTTACCCAGAGGGTGGTGACGGGCTGGAATGTGCTGCCAGGAAGGGTGGTGGAGGCGGGTAGCCTCACATCCTTTAAAAAGCATCTTGATGAGCACTTGGCACGTCACAACATTCAAGGCAATGGGCCAAGTGCTGGTAAATAGGATTAGGTAGGTAGGTCAGGTGTTTCTCATGTGTCGGTACAGACTCAATGTACTGAAGGGCCTCTTCTGCATTGTGATTCTGATACTGCAAGTGCAAGCACCAAGACTGGTTTGATGAGAATGATGAAAACATCTCCCATCTTCTCAGACAGAAACAGCTTGCACACGTAAGTCTTCAAACAGCCCCACAGTCAACAACCAAGCATCAAGCCTGTAACAATCCTAAACACAAGCTCCAGTGTGCTTTAAGAGAATGATTGTTAGAATGGAACTGCTGATAAGCTGTAACATCTAGCTGAGAGTCGCGATATCTGTTTATATAATGTGCTGAAGACTGTGTATGACCCACCAACCACAACCTTTGCTCCTTTTCTAAAAGCTGTTGAAAATGAATGAAAATGAATGAAAGTAATCAATGGCAAGACAGCTGTAATGGAAAGGTGGTGTGAGCAATTCACTGAGCTCCTCAACAGAGACTCCTACATTCTCTGCATCAAATTGCGTAGTTGCCTGAGAAAGAAAGCCTTTCTCTTCCTCCTTCCTTTGAAGTGATAAAGGCAATCAAATCAACCAAACAAAGACAAAGCCCTTGGCACAGACACAGCAGAGATTTGTTTGTTAATTAGCCGTCTTCAGGAATATTTGGTATCAAGATAAAGACCACGAGGATGCCAACATAGTCAGCATCTGGAAGTGGAAATGATCCAAACACATATGCGTCAACTACCAAAGAATAAGTTTTCTTTCAATCACAGGAATAATCCTTACAAAGATCTTATTAAACTATCTACTGGACAGCCTTGTGGATGATGTCCTCCTGGAATCACAATGTGGTTTAGGGCTAATTGTGAGATAGCCAATATGGTGTTTGCAACAAGACATCTACAAGAAAAGTGTAGAGAGCAACGTCAAGATCTATCTATGCTGTTCATACACTGCCAAAGCTTTGGTTAGGTCTAAGTCAATCTGGTCTAAGGCACTTGCTAGTGCATCCAAACTAGGATGTCCAAACAAGTTGGTTAAAATCCTGTACCTACTGTATGATGGCATGGTGAGACGTGTTTGAGTCTGTGTGAGATGTCTGATGCTTTGCAGTAACCAGCAGCATTAAAGTAAGGATGTGCCATGGTTCCCCAACTATTCAATCTCCCTTTGCTGCAGTGCTTAAGGAAGCCACCAGAAACATGCCTGCAGGCATCAACATTAGGTTCCATTCAGGGAAGCTCTCCAGACTGCATCCTCCACCAAAGTCACAGAGACAGTAATCAGAGAACCTCTATATGCAGATGACTGTGCACTAGCTGCCTGCAACAAGGAAGACATCCAGACTATGGCAAACAAATTCTTGAGAGTTGCTAAAAACCTTTAATCTCCAAATAAGTGTCTCCAAGTTGATATGATTCAGCCAGCATCAGGCACACTCTGTGTAGTACCTGACATAGAAAAATTCTTATATCTTGGTGGTGTGCTCTCTATCGATGCCACTATTGATGAAGATATCCCTGTATACATCCAAAAAGCAAGTTTTGCCTGTGGCTGATTCCATGATTGTGTCAGGAAACAGCATGGCATTACGCTGAAGACTCAAATCAAACTGTATCAGCCCTTACTATCCTGCTGTATGGTGCAGAATCCTGGGTCTACTATAGTTGCCAAATCAAACTCTGGAATGCTTCCACCAAAGGCACCTGAGGTCCATCATGAGAATTTGATGGCAGGACAAGATCACAAACAATGAAGTCTTCCATTGTGCTGGGATCAACAATGGAGACCACCCTCCAGAAAATTCAACTTAGGTGAGTAAGCCATGTCTCCTGCATGGATGATTACAGAATCCCCAAGCAGATCTTCAATGGAGAACTGTCTCGAGGCAAATGGCATCAAGGTGGTCAGTACAAATGGTATAATCTAAAAAAGAGCCTTATGAAGGTCTGCATTGCAGACCACCTCTCCTGGAAAAACACTGCAGCTGATCGGTCCATGTGAAGGCAAACACAAAAACATGTTTCAGTATGTTTCAAGGAGCATCGATGCCAAATTGGCAACATCTGACGTGCCCAGAAGAAGGCCAGAGGTACTACAGCTGTAGAAGTTCTCTTCCCTGCAACTCCCCCACCCCCAACCCCAGCAGCAACAACTGCCACTTCTGCGGACATCCATGCTAACCCTCCTAGGACTCTTAAGACATGAGGGGTCCCACAGAAGATGTTGAAATTGCTTTATACCTTGGACATACTCAAGCAATGAGGAGTTTACTACAAGTGGTCTTCATACCAACCCTGCATGACTGCCAATAATCAATCAATTGGATCATTCTCTACTGTTGAAGCAGAAATTCAACCTGGTGGCCTCCAGAAATGGCACATAAATGGAAGCTGGGAAACCTATCATTAGTGCTGTACCTGAACTGTAGGGTATTTGTTGAAAAAGAGGCAACTTACACCTCTTTTTCCTACTTCCTCCTCACTTGATCCTGCTTCCTGCAATCCTTCCTCCATCTCTCTGTCCCCCCCGCCTGCTCGCTGCCCTTGCCTTCGCCCTCCCTCACCCCCACGCCTCCCTCCCACCCCCCCGACCTCTTGATACCCCTCCGAACTTGCAGCCCACTGACCACCCTGCCCTATCGTGCCACCCCGCCCTCTCACACGTCCTCTTTCTCATGCTGCCTCCTTTCTCACGCTGCTGCACTCTCAATCCTTCTCTCCTCCTCCACACTCAATCCTTCTCTCCTCCTCTCCCCCCTCCTCCCACTACCTTTACCCCCTCACTCTCATCTCCCCCTTACGCTTTTTCACTTTGATCAAATCATTTGTCAATACCGTGTGAACATGAAGACTGCATTTGATCTTCACACTTTGGTATCTGCAACACCATGGACGAAAGACCAGTGTGTTTAGGTGTTTAGCGCAGAGGAGATAATGAAAAGTCTTTGCTATTATTAGGCCCTTCTCCCTTGGGAAGGGATGTCAAAGTAGTCCTTTTTCAATTTCTCCAGACCAAAATGGAATTGATAAAATAACTTCTGAGATTCCTACTAAATTTGTGGATTGATTCCCTGGAGATTGTTTATTTCCTTTCCAAGATAGCCCTGCTCTTGGAGAAAATGTGGATTTACCCTTTCATGTAATTACTGCCTTAGCCTTGCAGTGAAACCCTCTTTTTCTGGACAGTGAGCAATGCTGGATATTTTCTGTCCTTCAACCCCTCTGATCACAAGCTATACTCCAGTCTAAAAGAGGTATTCTGTCATCCTGCCAATAACATGTTAAAACATACGCACATAACAAGGAAGTGCATAAAAGTAGCCAGGGATGACTCTTGTGATTTCCTTTGTTTGCAGTCTATGGAATAGCCCACAATTAAGTGATTTCATAATGTGAGCCTCCAAGGCATTCCAGAACTTAATACATTCTTCTATAAAACGAATGCATTAAATTGGCATTGGCAGAGGCCTCACAACAACCCTCATGCCTGACTTGTTTCCAAGGAATAGTGTATAATGTGTCTTCAATGAATAAAACTGTTTACAATGCCTGCTCCCTCCCCCACTATTACCGCAAAGTAATTTTTTGTTCCCTCTGTTTAGTGCTGATAACCTCCTCTGGGGATCTGCCCAGTAGGTAGTGTTGAGCCCAAAATTTGCTTTTACAATACTTTATATGAGCCCTATACTTGTGCTGCAGGCTCCCTAAAGCACAGTTGTGCAAGCTGCTACTATCCAAATGTAAAACTGCCATCAATAGCTAACAGTGGCAGCCCAAAAGATCTACAGCTTCTGCCATTGAAGTCCCTTTGCTTTCTGTTAATATAGTTTCCCTCACTGTTGGACTGCAGCTCTAAGGCCATTTCTATTGCCCTTCCTCCCCTACAAACCTTTCCTGCAAAAATAAAAATTACACTGTTTACATTGGCTCATGTTAATAAATAAAGAAAAAATGCAGAACAACTTTTTAAACATAGTCTCGAGTGTTTGCCTGAAGGAAATGGTGGCTTTGTTTTTGCAAATTGAAATACATAGACAATAAGGCAATGCTCAAAGAATAGGGGAGAAGATTAGATATATCAAGCAGTGGTGGGGTTGCAAATATTGACTTTTACTTGCCTATAGATGAAAAAGAAAAAATAATCAACTTGCATTTACATAGTTTTACGTCATTGAAGCACTTTTGAAGCATAATCACTGTTGTAAAGCCACAAATGTGGCAGTCAGTGTGCACACAGCAAGCTCCCACAATGTGATAGTGGCCAGTTAATCTACTTTTAGTGATGTTGATTTCGGGATAAATATTGCACAGGATACTAGGGATAACTTCCTTGTCTTTGAAATAATGCCAGGGGATGTTTTATGTTTCCCTGAGAGAGCAGGTGAGGTCTCAGTTTAACATCTCATGCGAAAGACACCAACTCTGAATGTGCAGCGCTCTTTCCATACTGCACTGGAGTGTCAGCCTAGATTTTCATGATAAAGTTTCTAGCGTAGAACTGGAGGAAGGGAAGACTGAGGGAGGTAAAGAACTGAATAGTTTAGAATAGAAGGAGTTTGACCCTTCACTGTCACTGGGTCAGAATTCTGGAACTCCTTTCCTAATAGCACTGTGGGTGTACCCACACCGCATGGACTGCAGTGATTCAAGAAGGCAGCTCACCACCAACTTCTCAAGGGCAATTAGGGATGGGCAATAAAAGCTAGCCAGCGACACCCATGAACAAATATAAAAAAAAAGAATAGCAGTCAGTGAGAGGAATCTTAATTTCAACACAAGAACATTGGTGGGAGGGGGGAGATATTTTACTATTTTGAAGAAGTGACCTAGTGTGATCAACTGCAGAGTTATCTTTTATGGCATGGAGAGTCATTGAAAGTCTCACCCGTTTTGACTTGGTTTGAATTGAAGATCTGTATTTTGAGAAGGTGATCACTGATTCACCCAACCTCTAGAGAAAAAAGTAAAACTATATGCCATAAGTAGGCTATTCTCTTCATTCGAACATAGCAGTGAACACCCATTCCTCAGTAATAATCGTGTATAATGTCAATCATTGTAGTTTTGCTTGCATGAAATTCCTTATTAGACTTCACCAAACACATTTTTGATTACATATTTAATTCTGTTTTTATCTTATTGTTTAAATGATGAACCTTTTTAGCATTTTGGGGAGGGAACTGAAGCAAAGAAAACTCAAGATCTAACACAGTAACCTCACGGAGCAAAATGGTGATGCTTTTTACAGGTCTGCAGTGATTTTTCATATTTCTGCAATTATGCATGCATATTTTTTTAAAAATTGGCTTAAAAGGTTATTTTGCCTTCTGCTGTCCGAATTGATCTTTGATTCAATTCAGCTGGCAATCACTGAGTCAAAACAAACAATCCACTGATTGGAGCAGAGTCTTATTTAAGGAGATTAGCTACCTTTAGTTTGCAGAGTACCTATAGTTTGCACAGAGTAAATGATACCAGTACAAAAACAGAATTACCTGGAAAAACTCAGCAGGTCTGGCAGCATCGGCGGAGAAGAAAAGAGTTGATGTTTTGAGTCCTCGTGACCCTTCTGTTGTATTGGAGCACCGAAGTTTAGTTTGAGTGGGAGAATGCAAGCTCAACTTCCCCTCGATTTATTCAATTCTTGACCTCACCTGCTCCAATTTGAGATATTTCAAGCCAAGAATGTGGGGAAAAGGGGAAAGAATTGGATTAAGTTTCTGGACTGTACCTCATGCCATCTTAGAGACAGCATCAGTGGCGGTTTTAGAGTAGGCTACGCGCCGGCCTTCTGAGCAGTAACGGCCTTGAGTTTGAGCTGATTGAAGAACAGGGACAACATATGTATATGGGGAAAAAATAGATGAAAATAAATGACCAATATACTCAATTTAATTACTAAAATATAAATCATGAACCATGTATAATGTATGGACTACACAGACACAAATCTTAGCAGTCGAGAGCTGTTTCTGAACTATGAATCTGTCCACTATCACTGTGATCATAAAGAGGCCTCAAGCTTCTTTTTTGTGGCCTGTAGGATTTGTCACAGCAGCAGCCAGTATAACAATTGTGTAAAACGTTAGTTCGCTAAAATATTTTTAATGCCTATATGCATGATATTAAGAATTTATTTTTAAAAATTGATCTCCAGGTTGTCCACTTTTTACCATTCAATATTTACATATATGTGACATTGTACTGACATTGCGCTTTTCACAAAGAAAACCCTTATTTCTACACGTGGCAAGTTGCATATCATTGAGACAATCATCCAAATACAAACAGATTTTTTAAAGAACTAAAGAGCATGTAGTTGTTCATGTGGCACTATTTCAAGTGGCAAGCCCTATCATTATGAAGATTATATAGAAGCTTCAGTGACTACCAGTCCTCAGAATCTGTTTCTGGTGCAGTCAACAAGCCACTTTGTAAGGCTTGCTTGTTGCTGTGTAAGCTATCAATGTAACGTGTGATAATGATTGTAACCAAAGAAATTTGCAATAAAAATACATTTTTGAAGAGCTGGGGATTAGCAGGAGCTTAGTGCAGCTTTGAGCATGAAAATCAAAGCTGACACTCCAGTGTATTATTGAGGAAGCATTGCACTATCAGAGGTGCCATCTTACAGATGAGACGTTAAACCAAGGCCCTATCTGCCTGCACGGATGGATGTAAATATCCAATGGCACAGTTTAGAAGAAGACCGGAGGAGTTATCCCTGGTATCTGGCTAATATTTACCCCTCAATCAACATTGCACAAATATATTATCTGGTCATTCTCACTTTACGTTTGTAGGAGTTTGGGGTGTGCATATTGATTACCATTTTTGCTATATAAAGCAGTGACTACACTTCAAAAAATTACTTCATTGGCTGTAAAGCGTTTTGAAGCGTCCGGTGAGAAAAGTGCTCCATAAATGCAAGTCTTTTTAGTAGCAGTAGTGCTCAGTGTGGAACACAAAATTAGCTGTTAGTGTTCCTGTGCACTTTTAGGTGTTTGTTAAGTAGAGTTGCAAAAATTTGGGTGTAGGTACTTTTCTTACCACTTTGACTAGGGAATGAGAGCTCAAGGAACAAAATAAAAACAAATTATAGATACCTTCAATCAAAAGTTTTATTGTTCTAATGTTGATCAGGACAGAAAATTAATTCTTGACTTAAAACATAGTATGCCCGGTTTTATTTATTTCTGTATATTGTATTTAAACAATCTAAATTTTGGCTATTACATTTGTCTCAATTTTATTTTCATTAAAAGAAAGCCAATCAGTTAAAATATGTGGCAAGAGAAAATAAAGTTTTGACAGAAGAATTAAAATGGCTGTGCTCTTTTTTTAAATAAAAGTATCAGGATATGGACAATTGTTCCTTTTTTAAAAAAATTAACGGAAGGCTTAGTTAATTCTGGACCTTTCTGATTTGTAAGCAGAGTCCCTGACAAAATAAAAAACTCTGAACTGTGATTATTTAGAATCAATTAAACTTTTATGATCATGAAATGATACAATTCCACCTTAGCAGCTGAATACTACCTGGCAAGGTAAAATATTCCTATTTTTATGAAGTAATAGAGACTTAATGTGAGCAATACCTTTTGAGATGCTCTAATATCTATATATAATTTTCATGATTTCACTGTCAGTTAAAATATAATTAAGATGCTTTATAAATCTAAGTTTCTGCTTTGCTTCTGTATCTGTTTTGCTCTTTTTCTGCTCCAAATCTTTGTCCCTTTAATCTCTCTCTCTCTCTCTCGTACTCTTAGGATTCTCTTTCAGCTTTGTAACATAGTTTTTATTGTATTTCTGTTTGTGACTGAATCTAACTTTGACTAATATGTAAATCTCTCCTGCTTTCTGTCTCCTTTCTTTTCTGTATATCTCAGATATATTAGTTTATTGACATACTCAATTTTAATGCAGCACTTTTGCTTGGGGTACACAAAATGACAATCACTTGTACCAGCTTGGCACATGGGATGACACAAGTGCACAATGAAGGGAAAAGAATGAGAGACTCTGGGCTTGGGCCAGGATTTGGAAGTGAAATCAGTCTGCTAATTAGTCTATTATTCCTTCTATAATGTGCTTCTAGCAGAGAGTTCCAAAGTTGCACAATCCTCAAGAGAAAAAATTTCTCCTCATCTCTGTGCTATAAGCGCAACCCCTAATTTTAAAACAGTGCCCCCTAGTTCTGGACTCACCCACAAGAGTAAACATCCTTTCCATGTCCACCTTGTCAAGACCGT
The DNA here is from genome assembly GCF_017639515.1 of Carcharodon carcharias. Taxonomy (NCBI): domain Eukaryota; kingdom Metazoa; phylum Chordata; class Chondrichthyes; order Lamniformes; family Lamnidae; genus Carcharodon; species Carcharodon carcharias. Next base: position 85,230,728 of record NC_054482.1, read on the forward strand.
TTATGATCTTTTATCCTTCAATCAAGTCACCCCTCGCTCTTCTAAACTCCAGTGGAAACAAGCCCAGCCTGTCCAACCTATCCTCATAAGACAAGCTGCTCATTCAAGATATCAATCTTGCTAACGTCCTCTGAACCACCTCCAATGCATTTACACTCTCCCTTAAATAAGGTGACCAAAACTGCACAACAGTATTTGAGATGCAGTCTCACCAATACCCTGTATAACTGAAGCATAACATTCTTACTTTTATATTCAGTTCCTTTTGTAATAAAGGATAGCATTCCAATAGCCTTCTTGATTACATGCTGTACCTGCATACTAACTTTTTGTGACCCATGCATGAGAACACCTAGGTCCTGCTGCACCTTGGAATTCTGCAGTCGTCCTCCATTTAAGTAATACTCTTTTTTTTATTTTCCCTGCCAAAGTGAACAACTTCACATTTTCACACATTATACACCATCTGCCAGATTTTTGCCCACTCACTCAACTTATCTATAACCGTCTGCAAACTCCTTATGCCCTCGCAACATACTTGCCCACCTATCTTTGTGTTGTCTGCAAATTTAGCTACCATGCCTTCGCTCCCCTCATCTAAGTCATTGATGTATATTGTAAAAAATTGAAGTCCCAGCACAGACCCCTGCAGGACACTATTCATTGCATCCTGCCAATCAGGCAAAAACCCATTTATGCATACTCTCTGCCAACTAGTCAATCCTCTACCCAGGCTAATATGTTGCTCCCTATACAATAACTTTTGATGGGCACCTTATCAAATGCTTTCCGGAAACTCAAGTACAGCATATCCATAGGCTCCCCTTTATCCACAGCGCATGTTGCTCCTTCAAAGAACTGCAACAAATTGGTCTAACACAACCTCCCTTTGACAAAACTGTGCTTATTCTTCCCGATTACCTTGTGTTTTTCTAAGTGCCCAGCTATAACCTCTCTATTGATAGACTCTAACCCCTTCCCCACAACAGACATTGAGTTATCTGGCCTGTTTTCTGCTTCCCTCCCTTCTTAAATAAAGTGCTTATACTTGCTACTTTCCAGTCTGATGGAACCTTTCCAGAATCTAGTGAATTTCGGAAAATTAACACAAATCTATTATCTCATTAGCCACCTCTTTTAAGACCCTAGGATGAAGTCCATTAGGACCCAGAGACTTGTCAGATTGCAGCTCCATCAATTTGCTCAGTACTGCTTCCCTAGTAGTTGTAATTTCACCAAGTTCCCCTCTCCCCTCTATCTCCTGGTTTATAGTTATTACTGGGATTTTTTTATATCCACTATAGCGAAGACAGAAGCAAAATATTTGTTCATTTCACCTGCCATTTCCTTATTGTCTGCTATTAACTCCCCATTCTCTAGAGAACCAACACTCAATTTACCTACTCTTTTCCTGTTTAAATACCTGTAGGAACTCTTGCTTTCCATTTTTACATTTCTAGCTAGTTTCCTCTCATACCCTAATTTCTTTCTCCTGATTAACTTTTTAGGCATTCTCTGCTGTTCCTTATATTCTGACCAATCATCTGACCTGCCACTCATCTTTGCGCAGTTATATGCTTTTTCCTTAAGTTTGATGTTTCCCTTAACTTAAGTTAACCACAGATGGTGGGTCCTCCCTTTAGAATTTTTCTTTATAGTAGGAACATACTTATTCTGAGTATTTTGAAGAATCCCCTTAAATGTCTGCCACTGCTTCTCTATTGATTTTGGCCTAACTAGTATCCCAGTTACCTTCAGCTAGCTCAGCTTTCATACGCATGTAACTGACCTTATTTAAGTTTAAAATACTGGTCTTAGACCCACTCTTCTCCCTTTCATACTGGACATAAATTTCAATCATATTGTGGTCACTGCTATCTAGGGGTGCCTTTACCCTAAGGTCATTAATTCTGTCACGTTACACATACCAAGTATAATATAACCTTCTCCCTGGTTGGTTCCAGGGAGAATATGTTCTCTAAGAAACTATTTCAAAAGCATTCTATGAACTCCTCATCCAGGCTACTACTGCCAATCTTTTTTTCAGTTTATATGTAGATTAAAGTCACTCATGATTATTGCCGTCCCTTTATCACAAGCACCCAATATTTCTTCTTGTACGCTTTGTCCTTTATTGTGGTTACTGTTAGGGCGCCTGTAGACTGCTCCCACTAGTAATTTCTTTCACCTTACTATTCTTCGTCTCCATCCAAATTAATTCTACATCCTGATCTCCTGAATCGAAGTCATCTCCAACTATTGCACAAATGCCATCCTTGATTAAGTGCTACCTCTCGACCTTTACCTAGCTTCCTATTGTTCTCGAAGGTCATATGCCCCTCAATATTCAGGACCCAATCCTTGTCCTCCTGCAGCCACATGTCTGTAATGGCTATCATATCACATTTATTTACTCAATGTGCACTATCAATACGTTTACTTTGTTATGAATGCTACGCACATTCAGATGCAGAGCCTTTGGATGTCACAAAGATAACAAAAAGACAAAACTAATCATGGTTTTTTTCTTAGGTTTTTTCTCCCTGACCCTTCCTGCCATTCTCCAACCCTCATTTCCCATATTATCCTTTTTTAACCTTGTCTCTACTCTTTGATATACCACATCTTTCCACATTTGATCCCTTACCTCCACTGTTTAGTTTAAAACTCTCTCCACTTCCCTAGTTATGTGGTTTACAAGAACACTGCTCCCTGCATGGTTCAAGTGTGGACTGTCCCAACGGTACAGCCTCCACTTTCCCCAGTACTGGTGCCAATAGAAACATAGAAACTAGTAGCAGGATTAGGCCATTCAGTATGATCATGGCTGATCCTCTATCTCAACACCATATTCCTGCTTTCTCTCTATTACCTCTTGATGCCCCTAATATCCAAATAGTTATCAATTTCTTTCTTGAATATACTCAGTGACCCAGCCTCCACAGCCTTCTGTGGTAGAGATTTCCACAGGTTGACCACCCTGAGTTTTTTTTTATTATTCATTGGATGTGGGTGTCGCAGCATTTATTACTCATCCCTAATTGCCCTTGTTCAGAGGACATTTAAGAGTCAACCACATTGCTGAGGTCTGGAGTCACATGTAGGCCAGATCAGGTAAATGCAGCAGATTTCTTTCCCTAAAGCGCAGATTAGTGAACCAGATAGGTTTTTACGACAATCGGCAATGGTTTTATGGTCATCATTAGACTTTTAATTCCAAGATTTTTATTGAATTCAAATTTGACCATCTGCCATGGTGGAATTCAAACCCGGGTCCCCAGAGCATTACGCTGGATTACAGCCCCAGCGACAATACCACTATGCCATCGCCTATCCCCCAGTGAAGAAATTTTTCCTCATCTCAGTCCTAAATGACACACACACTAGTCTATACTGATCGCAGCCTGACTGTCCCCCATGGCACCACATGCATGTCTCCTGCATGCAGCATTCATCAGCATGCAACCCTTGATCTGTCTTCTGCCATTTCAGCTCTTCATTCAGCAACCAGGGCTCCCTCGCTCGTCCCTCCTGAGCTGCTGTGTTTGAAAGTACTGCTGGCTGCCTTTACAGAGCTGACAAGTGGGAGGAGCCATCCACTTCGGTGGTGCAGACAGGGGACGTCCCAGTTCAGACAATGCTGGCGCCATCTGTTAAGGCAGCAACGTCAAGTCGCTTTGGACCTCCCTGCTCACCATTGATGGACAGGCACCTAGCTGGGATACTGGGTGCCCAATCCATCTACCACACTGACAATGACCACCTGAGGTCATTGCCGATGTGAGGGCTTGCAGTTCTGAGCGCATCCCCCAGAAGCTCTGATTCAGCTCCTGGAGCAGCCTTTCCATGAGAGTTACCACTCTCTCCATGGAGGGGGCAGTAAGCTCAGCCATGAGGGTTATTGCATTGCTCATGCTCTGCATGGATTCCTCCACAATGGAGACCATGGCATGTATTCCCTCAGGTAACTCCGCCAGATCCTCCCGCACACCCTGCTGGACTTCCAGTATCTGCTGCCTCAGGGACCACTCCAAAGGCACATCATCAGCCACCAACTGAGCATGTTCCTGACCCCCAGCAGTCCACCAACTGCCGGCGCCCTGGGCACTCTCTGCCTCCGCCTGCACCTCAAGCAAGTGTGAAATGTCCTCACCGCTGTGCACTGAGATACTATCCAACGATCTAATGTGCACTGAGGTGCTATCTACCCTGGTGCATGCCTAGCTGAGAGGATGTGACACTGGTGCGTTTCAACAGTCTGTCCCCTCTGGGGTGAGCAGCGGGCCTTCAGGCTGCTGACCCCGACGTGCTTCGTGAGCCTGAAAAGAAGAACAAGGTCATGTCATTAGTTGAAGTCATTACACTGGTACTGTGCATGCCTGGCACTCAGATCAGGGTGCCCTTGTCTTTCCATTATCAATGGGGATTCCATGTTTGAGGTTCACATCAATATAGGGACAACAGTGGAATGGTTGCAATCACAGACATTCTGACCTCGGTGCACTGCATTTTTACCTCCAAGTGGCACCCCAACTTCACCCTGGCCGGTTGACCTGGGCGCATGGTGCCGCTCCAGCTCATATCTACTCAAGACGCTATTCCGCAACCTTTCTGCATTGTTGTGGGATATCTTCTTCTGAAAGGAGAGAGGAGCATTGATTAGTCCACCCTGTACCTGCATTGCCATTGCAGCCTGGTTAACCCCAGCAGAGGAATACCTCGCAGGGCTCAGCCAAATCGTGATTCAAGACATTCATTCCAAGCAGCCAGGGTTCACCCCCTTGACCAGATGCTGCCTCATTGACATTTGCTACTCACATTCTAAGAACTCTGAGGTCTGGCGGGGGGGTGGGGGTGGGGGTGACAGTGGGGCCAATCTTAACTGCTGTGCTAAGTGACCCATACCAACACGGTATTCACACTTCCTGTTGCAGAAGATCATTGTACTGCTTACGGCACTGCACCCATGTGGGCCTCACCACATCATGGGAGCTCACCCTGAATGCCACCTCCTCACAGGCATTTTTGGTGATGTGGGGGAGGGGCCTCCTCCTCCCGTCCTTGGGAACAAGTGTATCTCAGCGTGCTGCCACCTCCTCCAGGAGGGCAGCAAGACACTCATCAGAAAAAACGCAGGGCCAACTGCCCCACCGACCTGCCCTCCCGTCTGCCGTGTTCAGCATGGAGGTTCTCCATACAGAGGGTCCTTTGAGCCAGTGGAAGCCTTCACATGCCTGCCACTTTTGAATCAGCTGCCGGGTCTCCATTGGACCCGGCGGACATTGGGCCCCTGCCCGCCCCTTCTCGCTGTTGCGTGTTGACCTTAATTAGCCTGCCCATGTAAAATGGTGGTGCCATTTACATTGGTCAGGTTCCCAACTGCTCCCGCCGAGCCTGCCCGACCAATGTAAAACCCTGGCCAGGATCTTTCATTTTATTGTCTCCAGTGGGGTCTTCGCAGACCCGACCTTTCATCCTGATGAAGTGGAATGTGAAATGCATAGCGATACAAATTGGGCAGCCATTTTTTTGGCAATGATTTTCAGTCATCTTTTTTAGCATGTTGTTTTAAAGTCTGTTCTTAAAAGTTCAAGTCCAGGCTTCCAGCCATTGAATTAAAGATCACAATTTGAAATAAGCACATCTTCATGACAGGGTGTTCAAGATGTATGGATAGTCCAGCTTTCTTTGACATCAAAAATACAGGCAGTTTTATATTAATGTATGGTCTATTCAAAAAAATCAGCTAAATTTTTTCTGGAAGATGAAAGGAAGAGAGGAACAAAAGTTGGTTTATTTATGCCATTTCATGAAATAGGTCCTGATTCCTGATTGCAAATTTAGTGTTCCCAAGACATGCTATATTAAGTGATGTCAATCGGTAGGATATTTCAGAGAGAAATGCAATTTTAAACTTTTATCTAAAGATGCCTATCTGCATTTGTTTTACCCACAGTGTTTTGTTAGTAACAGTGATTATAGATTTAGGAGAAAAAATATACCTTATTTTGTACCGGGGCAACATTGGGACTAATCATGTTTTCAGTACAAATCCAGATGTTACATATGTCAGACGGGAGATATCATTCCAGTAAAAGTTCAAACAACTCAGCAGGCAGTTTGTGGTGTTCAACTGTACTTCAGTAACAATGACAATGCGATGCACAACATACAGGCACTGTGTCGAAATGTATAGACTTTTGATAGTAGGTGCTACCTTTCCCATCAAATTCAGTGTGCAAGAATTCTGAACATTTTTAACTTACTAACAGATCTTTCATGGTTGTTCCCATTACAAGGCAGAGTAAACTCTGTTCACTAACATAAAAATATTGTGCGTTACGTGGCACAATGTGTTATTGGAGCATTGATTATGATGATTGTATTCTGGTATAATTACATGATATTATGGGATTTTTGTCCATTTGGAAAATTAAAATCCACAACTGGTTATTTTTCTGTGACAACTGTTGATCAGAAGACTTGTTATTCAGAAAATGAGTGGCCTTTTTACATCTGCAAAAAAAATCAACATTGCTGTGTACATCATACATTCCTTATTTTCACATAATCATTTTAGCCATGCCTATAAATGGCACCTGACTAGGCTTTCCCTTTATTAAGTCAGTGTCTCTCAGTTCTGCCAGCAGCAGCAAGCTTCTACTGGATGGACCTTCAGATACTAAATGATATTTCACAAAACATTTCCAAGTAACTTCTCCAGCCATGGCTTAGTTGGTAGTCCTCATGCCCCTGAGGCAGAAGATTGTCAGTTCAAATCCCACCCCGTAAGCTTGAGTACGTTATGTAGGCTGATATTCCAGTACAGTACCACAGGATTGCTACACTATCGGAGGTGCTGTCTTCTGAATGAGATGTTAAACACAAAATATCCCGTGGTGTTGTTCAAAGAAGAGCAAGGGAGTTCTCCTGGATGTCCTGCCCAATATTTTATCCCTCGACGAACTCACAAAAGCAGATTACCTTCTCATTCCCACATTGTGAAACCTTGCTGGGCACAAATTGGTGTTTCCTACATTACGATGGTGAACACATTTCGTTGGTATTTTATTAGCTGTTAAGTACTTTAGGACATCCTGAGATTGTGAAAGGCACTATACAAATGGAAGCCTTGCTTTCTTTAGGATTATTCCTCCACCTGTTGGGCTTCATTCTTCCACCTGTTCAGCCTCTCCTCAATGTGCTTTTTATTCTCCATAGAGCTTGTTCATGCCCTAGCCCCCCACCCTTTGAGTTGCTGAGAACCTGTCATTGTGCTGTGCTGTTATTTAATGTTTTTAACCTGGGCTGAGCCATTTGGAACCCTTTTATTCGGCAGTCCACCAGGCTTTTGCAAGACACAGATCGTACCTTCTGACTGTTTCTAAAATTCCAATCCCACCCTTACCTGGTTTAGTCCTGCCATTGCCTTCTGCAGCCTCTGACTTTCTGCAGAAACATTTTCCATCATAATGTTTTCCTGATGCATACTGGGATGTTTCCATGCATTAAATGTAAGTTATTGTGGATGGAATCAAACCAATATATAATTGACTGACTGTGCCATTATTTCCAATGGTCATCCCATTATAAATTTTCCTTTGTAAACAGTGGCTGCCTATCATAATGTAGTTGCAAGTTCTGGTCATTGACCTGAATTCTTTCTTTAAATCTCTCTCCATCGCAGTTCTAGTCACCTGGTTTTGGGTGCGTGCCTGCCAAATCCTATCTTTTCCCGGTGATATAATGGTATTTTCTGTTTGTTGTGGTGTTAGGGTGTCTGGCTGGAGCTTAGCACTTCAGGCTTCGTGCTCTGTCCCATTGAGACTTGTAGCCTCTGCGTCTGTGACCCTTAACCTTGTGAGCTTCACCCCCGTCCCAATCTGCACACTTTTGTTTGGGAGCTTTTCTCGTCATGGCCTGCACCACCAGTGAATTTATACATGACAGGCATTTTTTAAAAGTGCTTAAACTATTTATACCACATGCAAATATATTAGCTGCTCAAAGTGCTTTAGCACAAATTCTTTTGTGCACCCCTTATTAATTTGTTAGCGTTCCCTCTGCTCACCCTCTACACTGTTGCATACCAGAAATGTGTTTGTTTGTTGCTGTGCTCACTGTTCCATTCGATTATTGATTTCCTATGCCTGTTAGTCTGTGAATTTATTAATTCACCCCATCTGCTTTTTTCAATGAAATTGACTAGTTTATTAATTATAGCTTTGTTTAGCTTTGCTGTAGTGTTGTTAGTTGCTGGTGGCTGCTGCAGCATTAGATAATTAGTTTAATGGCATCTACCCCATTAGTTTATTAAATAACTGATATTTTCATTGTTCTTAGCACGGAAATGTCAGCCTAGATTTCATGCTCAAGTCTGAGTGGGACATGAACACAGGCTCTCCCAACTCTTGAGGCAAAAGTGCTGCCACTGAGCCACAGCTGACATCTGTCACTCCAAATAAAGCTTCCCACCCATACTAATGGCCACCCCTCAACCTTTAACAGGGCCCCTGTATTCTGCTGGTCTTCATCATAGGAAACGCCATCTCTTTCATTGTATCCCTCACGTCTTATATCCCCTTAAGCTCTTAAAATCCCACTTCATTCTGGAAGAAAACTCTAAATCCACTTTCAGACTGCCAACTGTGCAGCCTTTTCCCCTCTCCTTGCCACAATGTTTCGTGCACAAGCAGTAATTTAAATAGGCCAACTTGCGTGCAGCCTGTGCGGGGACTTCTGTGTGACCACACAGATTAGAGGGAATATTGGTAGGTGTTCAAACATGGAGTTGCAGGAAAGATGTGCACAGATTTGGGATTTTGCACAGAAATGGGAGGGTGGACATGCAGAGCTAGTTTATAAGGATTAGAGTGGGCTTTTTGAGAAGGTGTTTGATAATGGCAGATTTGAAAGATAGCAGGACAATAGAATATGAGCACGAGGACCAGGAAGGGAAGGCCAGCAGTCTAGTGGGAATGAGGTCGAGAGTGCAGGAGGTGGTTCTCATGGAAAAGATTGGGCCATAACTTCGAGTTTCAGGGTGTCGTATCTGGGGATACCCCAAAGATACACTGGGGAATCACCCCTCCCTCACTCATGCCCTCCACTAGAAGTTCCCAGGTAGGGATTGCATGGCAATTGCCTTGGAAGTGCAAACTTTCCATGGGCAATTGCCCTGCATTGGGAACCATCCGAAAATTGCAAATTAAATTGCAAACTTTGGATGGCTCTGATTGTGCTGCCTCAATAGTTACCCAGAGAAAATTAGAATTAAAACCACTTCAAGCTTCTGGGAACTATTGTACAGATCCACACCAACCCCCAGCACCGCCTACCGACACCTCTGCCTCCAACACCCCATGGGACTTCCATCCCACCCCTCCCCAGCAGGATTTTCGTGCACCCCCTAAAGCCCAAACCAACCCCCAACCTGACTGAACCCCCCCCTCCCCCCCAGGTCTGGCCTGACCCAACCAGACTCTTCACCCCCACTTCCTCAAAATCTTACCCATTTACCTTAAACACTCCACTTGCCAAAGATCTTTATAACTGGTTGGACTATTAAACTTACCTGGTTTACAGCAGCTAGTGCTGTTTTAAAAAACAAGGGTGTGTGGCTTACTCACCTTTGATTCTATAGTGTTCCATGCCAGGCCCTGGGGGCACACTACACTACCTGACCTTGCCAGACCTTAGAAGGTCAGATGAGAGAGGATCATTTAAATTTGAGCGGAGTGGCAATCTGACTCAATTGCCACTCCATTGAGAGTTACAGCCCATTGACTTGGAGAGGTCATGAGGGGAGCTAAGAGAGAAGCCAGAAGAAGAGGCAGGTTCATGGTTAGGGCAGCGGAAATCCTTGAGGGAAGCATGACATAGTGGGGAAGGGAAGGATGCATCAGACACAGCTGAATAGATGTTCTCCATCTTGGTGACACAGAAGTCCATGAACTATTTGAACCTGTGGGAGGCAGTGCAATAGTGGTAATGTCATTTAACTAGCAGTCCTGCTTCCCAGGCTAATGCTCTGGGGTCATGGGTTCAAATCCCCACCGTGGCAGCTGGTGTAATTTAAATTTAGTTAATTATTCTGGAATTAAAAGCTGGTCTCAGTAATGGTGAGTATGAAGCCATTGTTGATTGTTGTAAAAATCCATCTTGTTCACTAATATTCTTTAGGGAAGGAAATCTGCCATCCTTCTCTCATCGGCTAGTCTGGCTGATGCACAGCAATGTAATTATTTTCTAATGCCCTCTGAAATGGCCCAGCAAGCCACTCAATTCTCCAGAAAAGTCAAGTAAATCCAGACAGGACGCCCAGCATCAACCTAAGCACCAGAAATGACAGTGGCGCACCCAGCCCTGTCGACCCTGCAAAGTCCTCCTTTGGGGCCTTGTCCCAAAATTGGGAGAGCTGTCCCACAGACTAGTCAAGCAACCGCCTGACATAGTCTTACTCAATAAATCATACATTACGGACAATATCCCAGACACCATCATCACCATCCCTGGGTGTGCCCTGTCTCACTGGCAGGACAGACCCACCAGAGGTATACAGTAGGAGGGAGTTGCCCTGGGAGTTCTCAACATTGACTGCAGACTCCATGAAGTTTCTTAGCATCAGGTCAAACAGGGACAAGGAAACCTCCTGCTTATTACCACCTACCCCTCACCCCTCAGCTGATGAATCAGTTTTCCTCCATGGTGAACACAACCTGGAGGAAGCACTGAAGGTGGCAAGGGAATAGAATTTACTCTGGGTGGGGTACTACACCAAGAGTAGTTTTGTAGCACCAGTATCAACTGAGCTGGCCGTCCTAAAGGACATAGCTGCTAGACTGAGCCTGTGGCAGATGATGAGGGAGAAACCTAATGACCTTGTCCTCACCAATTTATCTGTCCCAGATACATCTGTCCATGACATATTGGTTGGATTGGCCAACACACGATTCTCATGGAAACCCATCTCACGTTAAGGATATTTTCTATTGTGTGGCACTACCACTATGTTAAATGGGATAAATTTAGAACAGATCTAGCAACTCAAAACCGGGCACCCATGAGGTGTTGTGGGCTATCAGTAGCAGCAGAATTGTATTCAATCATAATGACCTGGCATATGCCTCACTCTGCTATTACAATGAAGCTGGGGGAGCAACCTATGATTTAATGAAGAGTGCAGTAGGGCATACCAGGACCAGCACCAGGCACACTAAAATGAGGTGTCAGCCTGGTGAAGCTACAATACAGGACTGTTAAGTGATCCAGCAACCAACAGATCAGACCCTAGGTCTAGCGTCCTACCACATCCAGTAGTGCACAGTTCAACATCTATTTGGAGGAGGAGGCTCCACAAATATCCACATCCTCAATGATAGGGGAGCTCAGCACATCAGTGCAAACGATAAGGCTGAAGCATTTGCAACAATCTTCAGCCAGAAGTGCCAAATGGATGATCCATCTCTGCCTCCTCCTGAGGTCCCAAGCATCATAGATGCCAGTCTTTAGCTGATTCAATTCACTCCATGTGATATCAAGAAATGGCTGAAGGCACTGGATACTGCAAAGGTTATGGGCCCTGACAATATTCCAGCAATAGTACTGAATACTTGTGCTCCAGAATTACCCACGCCCCTAGCCAAACTGTTTCAGTACAGCTATAACATTGGCACCTCCCTGGCAATGTGGAAAACTGCCCAGGTACGTCCTATCCACAAAAAGGACAAATCCAACCCAGCCATTACTGCCCCTTTAGTCTACTCTCAATCATTGGTAGAGTGATGGAAGGGGTTGTTGATGGTGCTGTCAAGCGGCACTTACTCAGCAATAACCTGTTCACTGACGCTCAGTTTGGGTTTTGCCAGGACCACTCAGCTCCTGACCTCATTACAGCCTTGGTTCAAACATGGACAAAAGAGCTGAACTGAAGACGTGAGGTGAGAGTGACCAACCTTGAGATTAAGGCATCATTTGACCAAGTGTGGCATCATGGAGCCCTAGAAAAACTACAGTCAGTGGGATTCATGGAGAAGATTCTCCATTGGTTGGCATCATACCTAGCATAAAGAAAGGTGGTTGCAGTTATTGGAGGTCAATCATCTCAGTTCCAAGACATCACTGAAGGAGTCCCTCAGTGTCCTCGGTCCAACCATCTTCAGCTGCTTCATCAATGACCTTCCCTCTGTCATAAGGTCAGTTGTGGGGGTATTTACTAATGATTACACAATCTGTGTGCCATTAGCAGCAACTCAGATAATGAAGCAGTCCATGTGCATACGCAGCAAGATGTGGACAACATTCAGGCTTGGACTGACAAGTAGAAAACAATAGTCATGCCACACAAGTGCTAAATAATGACCATCTCCAACAAGACAGAATCCAACCATCCCCTTAACATTCAATGGCATTACCATTGCCAAATCCCCCACTATCAGCATCTTCAGGGTTACCATTAATCAGAAAATGAACTGGACCAGCCATATAAAATCTGTGGCTACAAGAGAAGGTCAGAGGCTGGGAATTCTCCAGTGAATAACTCACCCCAACTCCACATATCAGGGGTCTGATGGAATACTTTCCACCTGCCTGGATGAGTGCAGCTCCAACAGCGCTCAAACTTGAGTATTGCTGGAAAGAGAGACATGTTTTATCGAAGTTTTTCATCTTGCACTCATCAGGACAATTTGAAAGAAAATAACAATGTCAGGGGAAACAACATATTTATACTCTATGAGAAGCGAGTGCTGATTGGTTGCCAAGTGGGCTCTGGTAGAGGTATTATCATGGAGAATGCATCAGTTGATGGTGACTGACACCATCCAGGACAAAGCAGCCCGCTTGATTGGCACCCCTTCCACAAACATTCACTCCCTCCACCACCAATGCACAGTAGCAGCACTGTGTACCATCTACAAGATGCACTGCAGGAACTCACCAAGGCTCCTTAGATAGCACCTTCCAAACTCACAACCACTTCCATCCAGAAGGCCAAGGGCAGCAGATACATGGAACACCATCAGCTGGTAGTTCCCCTCCAAGCCACTCACCATCCTGACTTGGAAATATACCGTTCCTTCACTGTCGCTGGGTCAAAAACCTGGAACTGCCTCTCTAACAGCACTGTGGGTGTACCTACACCACATGGACTGCAGTGGCTCAAGAAGGCAGCTCACCACCACTTTCTCAAAGGCAATTAGGGATGGGCAATAAATGTTGGCTTAGCCAGTGAAGCCACATCCCTTGAAAGAAATTTTTATAAAGTTAACTGCCAAGCATTGTTTGAAATTTGAATTCTGATTGGTCAATGCATTCCCCTGGCTGTCACTTATTTTGTTTAGCTGATACAGGCTCAATGTGTACATGTTCATTCTGTCTACAAAGAACAGGGCCCTGTGTACTAATAAACGTTGTTTCCAGCACACACAAGTGTGCCATATTGTGAGCCCGTCTGACTATCTTAAATTGGTTGTCAGCGTAATTCTTAGCACATTGAGGATTATTTAACAAGTGTTGTCTAATCACAGAATCACATCGAATGTTGGACACTTTTCAGTTTTGCAAGCACGGGCTGGTTGGGTACGGTCTGTACCTTGCCCGTTGCGAACAGCAGGAGGGACATGCTGTTTGATATGATCTTCCAGTCTTTTGGACATACGGCCTACATACCTAGCGTCGCACTGGCACTGAAATTCATACACCACATTACTCATTTGTGTGATAGATAGAAGCCTTTTTGGCTTGATAGCAGCGTCCTGTTGGTGGCGAATACCACTCGTGTTGCTCAAATTTTTGTGATAACCTTGCCCTTCCGTGGTAATCTGAGGTAGACTGGATGCTTTTCAGGGCTGAAAGTGATGGTCTAAGGCCTATTCATGAATTTGCATGATATACAGCATGAAATGATCTGATCAGGGTAGCCATTGTCCCACAGGATGTCTTTGATGCACCCTATTTCAGCATCAGGCTTAAATGGTGAGCAAATGGCTCAGGCTCTATTTAGGAGGTTGCTGGTAAGGCCAATTGGTGCATTCTCCATAGCAACACCTCTACCAGTCAAAGTCTACTTGCCAACCAATCAGCACTCTCTTCTCATACAGTATAAATATGTTGTTTCCCCTGACATTGTTATTTTTTTGCAAATTGTCCTGAGGAGTGCAAGACAAAAAAGCTTCGGCAACACTCGAGAAGCTTAACATCATTCAGGACAAAACAGCCCACTTAACTGACACCTCATCTACCCCTTTCAACATTTGCTTCCTCTACCGCCGATGCATAGTGGCAGCATTCTGTAACATCTACAAGATGCACTGCAGCAGCTCACTAAGGCTCCATCGGCAGCACCTTCCAAACCCATGACCTCTGCCGCCTAGAAAGACAAGGGCCATGGATTTATGGCAATACCACCACCTGCAAGTTAGCCAAGCACCATCCTGACATGCAACTATATTGCCGTTCCTTCATTAATCTCGCTGCATTAAACTATATTGCCATTCCTTCATTGTCGCCTGGAGTCCTTTTATAACATCACTGTGGGTGTACCCAAATCACATGGACTGCAGCGATTCAAGAAGGGCAATATGTGCTGGCATAGCCAGCAACATCCATTCCCTATGAAAGAATAATAAAAAAAAAATGCTGAGGATGGTGGAGGCAGGGGAAGAGGGGTTTAAGAAGCCATTTGTTGGTGTAGAAAAATAAGTCTGGGGTTATCTTTTCATTTTAGAATGATAGGTACCTAGAACTATTTTAGTCTGACAATGCCTAGGTCTGTCATATCTTGCCTTCTACCACCCTGAAAAGTAAACTTGCTCAGTTATCCTAGCACTCTGTCTTTTTCAGTTAGTTTATTACAGACTCTGGGCCGGATTTTCTGCACGCCCACCGCAAGTCAATGGACTTCTGGCTGGGGCGCCGCCTCCCTGTGGCGGGTCCCACCTGCGATGGGGCCAGAAAATCCCAGCCTCTGACATGATGCAAGGGGAATCACACTGGTGGAGAACTTTGGGAACCATGGTTCCTCCCAAGCAAGCTCCACTTATGACATGTCACGTCTCAAATTATGTGTGTATGATATCCAAAAAATGTTGTTTTCAGAATTTTTAAAATCTCTTTGCCTTTGAATAAATTAGCACTAACTGCATCCACCGTCTCCCGAGCAAATCTGTTCCATAAATTAACCACTCGCTCACTGAAAGTTGTGTCCGCAGGTTAGTTTTGTATTTACCCCTCCTCTCGGTTCTACTCTTCTGGACAAGGTGAAATAGTTGGTGCATATTATCTAGTCCTTTAAATATCCTAAAAAAGCAGCAAGTATATCGCTTCTCAACCTCTTTTCCAGTGAAAACATGTCCAATTTCCATAATCACCCATCAAAATCCAACCCATTCGTCTCTCAGTATTCAGTTGCTTTTTTCTGTATTCTTTCAATAGCTGCAATGTGTTTGTACTGTGGCAACCAGCGCAGTACACAGTTTTCTTAGTGTGGATGCGCCAATGACTTATCAGGTGACAGGATTACCTCACAATTTTGTCTAGATATTGACCTTTTGATTCATCTGAACATCTAATTTGTTTTACTTACTGCCACTCAGCATTATCACAGTTGATTCAAACTAGTGTCCATCAGGACTTCAAATCGTTTTTCATTTCCTATGCACGTTATTTTCTTTCCAGTTAAGTAAAAGTCCCTCCATAAATTTGTTGAACCCATGTGAAAGACTGTTATGTTCCTTAAGTAGCCGTGGTTTTAGCAGAGGAGAGCAGGACCAGATCGTGCTTGATGTGGTCCAGCCAGACCTGGTGACTAATAGCTAAGCCAGTTGTGTTCCGTGTTGGTTCAAGTCTGCATAAATGAAGAAAATATGTAAATGTTTGTGGGAATGGTTTTTTAGAAATGATTTCAGTTAACAATAGAATTTTGAGGGAAATTGCACAGGTCATTATAACCTGTCCACAAAAAGTAAGAGAAATCCAATCTGGCCAATTACTCCCCCATCAACCTATTCTCAATCATCAGCAAAGTGATTGAAGGGGTCATTGACAGTCCTAACAAGCGGCACTTACTCAACAAAAAAGCAGTCCCTGATGCTCAGTTTGGATTCTGCCTGAACCACTTTTCTCAAGACCTCATCAGAGCCTTTGTCCAAACATAACAAAAGAATTGAATTCCAAAGGTGAGGCGAGAGTGACTGACATCAAGGCAGCATTTGACCAAGTGCGGCACCAAGGAGCCCTAGTAAAATTAAAGTCAGTTGGGAAGCTTCTCCACTGGCTGAAGTCATATCTAGCACAAAGGAAAATGTTGTAGATGTTGGAAGTCAATCAACTCAGCCCCAGGACATCACTGTAGAAGTTTCTCAGAGTAGTGTCCTTGACCTAACCAGCTTTACCTCCTTCATCAGCGAACTTTCCAACATAAGGACAGAAGTGGGGATGTTTGCTGATGATTGCACGTTCTTTAGTCCCATTCGTGACTCCTCAGATACTGAAGCAGTCTATGTCCATATGTAGAAAGACCTAGACAACATTTTAGGCTTATGCTGGTAAGTGCCAAGTAACATTTATGCCATACTATTACCAAGCAATGACCATCACTAACAAGAGAGAATTTAACTACCTCCCCTTGATATTTTTCGGCATTACCATTGTCAAATTTCCCACCATCAACATTCCTGAGGGTCACCATTGATCAGAAGCTTAACTGCACCAGTCTCATTAAAACCTATGCTTATGAGAGCAGGGCCAGAGCTGTGTATTCTAGAGTGAGTGACTGAACTCCTGGCACCCCAAAGCCTTTCCCTAATCTACAGCAGTGTGATGGAATGTTTTCCACTTGCCTGGATGAGTGCAGCTTCCACAACACTCAAGCTCTACACCATGTAGGGCAAAGTAACCTACTTGATTGGCAAAAACCCTCCACCACCTTAGATGCCAGAGTCAGGAGGTTGTGGGTTCAAGTTCCACTCCAGGTTTGAGCACAGAAATTGAGGCTGACACTTCAGTGCAGTACTGAGGGAGTGCTGTACTGGCAGAGATTCTGTCTTTTGGATGGGACAGTAAACTGTGCCTGCCCCTTCAGGTGGACATAAAAGATCCCATGGCTCTATTCAAAGAAGAGAAGGGAGTAATCCCCAGAGTCCTGACCAATATTTCTCAATTAACATCACAAAAACAAATTATATATGCAAGTTTTTCTTTTCTTAAACGCTCAGCCTCTCCAGCACTGGCACATAATGCCTGCAGAGTATGAACTATTTACAAGATGCACTACAGCATGTTGCCAAGGATTCTTCAACAGCACTTCCCAAACTCTTGACCTCTACCACCTAGAAGGACAAGGGCAGCAGGCACATGGAAACATCGCCATCTACAGGTACCCATCCATGTCAAGCAGCATCCTGACTTAACATATATTGGCATCTTTCATCTTTGCTGAGTCAAAGTTCTGGAACACCACCCAACAGCACTATGGGAGTTCCCTCACTACACAGACTGCAGCAGTTCAAGATTCTGGCTTACCACCACCTCTCCAGCAATTTAGGGATGGGCAGTAATGCTAGCCATGAAGGAATAAGCAAAAAAATTGTGGCAAATTTTTCTTACCATCTCAGCATTGATCAATTGACCAGCATTATACATCTGCCAGCTTTTCAACATGCTTTTATGGAATCCGGGTTAATGTGGGTTTACAGTTGCTGGTGTCTTTGGAAAGTATTGTTTCCTTCACTCCAATAATAAAAATATTTTCTAATGTATCTACAACATGAATTGTATGTATGCAGTGCTGTTATTGGACACGTTGTGCAAATGTACATTTTTAATACAAGAAACAGCACAGCAGCTAATTGCCTGCAGATTTCATATACATTGTGTATGTAAAACAGTGAAGTAAAACACAATAAAATAGCATAACCAATGATGAGGTGTATGTTTTCCATTGATATCACTAGCAGATCCCACTTTTATAAATTTCTGTGTATGTGGAACATAGAATAAGTGGATAAATGAGCAAAGGATCAAACTTTGGGGTCACTATTCCAGGGTCCTTTAAACTTGAAAATTACCTTCAATTTGGTGGAAATTGATAATCTTGCCTAACCTCGTCATAACAAAACAGGGAAATCCAATGTGACGTGGACCGGAGCAAAAGGTATAAAAGAAGGGAAACTATAACCTATATTTTTATTCATAATATCCTGTCTGTTGAGACTGTATTTAAAAACCTGATTCCTTCAGTCAGACAGTTTTTGCAAGTTATGGTTCCAACACTCTTTTACTTGTGTTTATTGCAAAAGGCCATTTAGATAGGTAGACCAATACTCACTTTGAACCAACACTTAACAGTAGGCATGTAATGTGTAGAATGTAATGTGGGCCTGTTGCCGCTGTTATGCCAGAAATAGTACCAGAATTCCAATGTATTGTCCTAATCTTTCTGATAAGTAAATAAGCATGATGCTGATGGACCACATATGCTGCACAAAAACTACTAATCGAGTTTATTATAAGGTTTAATTATGTAGATAATTTTTCTTGGTGTAGTGCATATTAAGTTATTGGGAACAATGAATTAAACACTAATTCAAAGCTCGAATTTGTTGACTTTTTCCAGGTAGTTGTGGTCTCGTGCAGCCCATTCATAGTGCTCTTGTTTTAAAATCTGTATTTTGCTTCCTGACTGTCCACACCAATTCCCATATACCATTTACTTTAACAAACAAGTAACTTGCTTGTAAACCTCAATTAATGATCTGACCTGGCTGCTAGCTGGCACAAGTGGTATCTATTGTTATTTCATCTTTCATGGAGAGTAGGAGGAGACGTTTGGATCTTTCCATTATCCTAAAAAAGTAATAGTGGAAATTTTAATTTGTAAGAAATTAAAAGTGGTTACATTTGTTTGAATTCATGAATGATTAGTGAATTATAGTAGTTCTTGAAGTTCCAGTTTTTAAGCAATTATTGGAGCAAGGAGTGAGACAGTCCTATACTACAGTTAAAAAAAAAAAGTATTGTTTTCAGAGTTTGCTCTGGGCTAAATTGCACATGTTCTTCCCTGATGTGTGAATATACACCTTAGCAATATTAAAATATCAGGTTAGTTGTTGTGGATATTCATAAAAGTTATGTGCTTCAAGAACTTGGTATTTTAGTGTAGTAAAGTGTGAGGGAGTTGGGCTGGGAATTTTCCTACAATGTTTGGGTTGAGTTAGGAAATTATTCCAAGAGGACTCTTCATAGGGTGTTGTGTGTTAGGGTGTTCTTAACACAGGTGCATTGTGTGGTAGTTTAGACCCTCTTCCCCCTGGTGATTACAATGCGTGGTATTCCCTAGACTTAAAGTTGAACTGTGGATTATTTGTTCCACTGGGTGTATCCAATTTGTGCTTTCCTCATTTGCTTGTCGTGGAGCTGGGGGAGGAATGCATCATCTTATTGTTGGTGGGAGTGGGGCTGCCTGTGCACTTCACAAACACTGTTTCTACCAAGACAAGCCCAACAGCTATTCAGTTGACTATGTAAAAATTACAAGGCCAGCAATATTTTTCTGGCATCCCTGGCTGTTTTATAAAGTAAAATGATGTAAAAGCATGACCAAGAAATGTGCATTTTTTTCTCATCTGCATTCGTTGATCACAAGGATTGAACTTGTTGCACAAAAACAAACTGACTTACTAATGCTCTTTAAGGAAGTAAACCTACTTTCCTTACCCATTCCGGCTGTTGTAAGACCATAAAACCATAAGACATAGGAGCAGAAATTAGGCCATTCAGCCCATTGAGTCTGCTCTGCCATTCAATCATGGCTGATAAGTTTCTCAGCTCCATTCTCCTGCCTTCTCTCCATAACCTTTGATCCCCTTACTAATCAAGAACCTATCTATCTCCGTCTTAAATACTCAATCACCTGGCCTCCACAGCCTTCTGTGGCAATGAATTCCATAGATTCACCACTCTCTGGCTAAAGAAGTTTCTCCTCATCTCTGTTCTAAAAGGTCTTCCCTTTACTCTGAGGCTGTGCCCTTGGGTCCTAGTCTCTCCTACTAATGGAAACATCTTCCCCACGTCCACTCTATCTAGGCCTTTCAGTATTCTGTAAGTTTCAATCAGATACCCCCTCATCCTTCTAAACTCCATCGAGTATAGACCCAGAGTCCTCAAACATGCTTCATACATTAAGCCTTTCATTCCTGTGATCGTTCTCTTGAACCTCCTCTGGACCCTCTCCAGGGCCAGCACATCCCTCCTGAGATACGGGGCCCAAAATTGCTCACAACATTCTAAATGTAGTCTGACCAGAGCCTTATAAAGCCTCAGCTTTTATATTCTAGTCCTCTCGAAATAAATGCCAACATTGCATTTGCCTTTCTAACTACTGACTCAACCTGCAAGTTAACCTTAAGAGAATCCTGGACTAGGACTCCCAAGTCCCTTTGCACTCCAGATTTCTGAATTCTCTCCCCATTTAGAAAATAGTCTATGCCCCTATTCTTCCTACCAAAGTGCATGACCTCACACTTCCCCACATTGTATTCCAGCTGCCACTTCTTTGCCCATTCTCCTAACCTGTCCAAATCCTTCTGCAGTCTCCCAGCCTCCTCAATACTACCTGTCCCTCCTTTGTATCATCTGCAAAATTAGCCAAAATGCCCTCAGTTCCTTCATCTAGATCATTAATGTATAAAATAAAAAGTTGTGGTCCCAACACTGAACTCTGCGGAACTCCACTAGTTACCAGCCGCCATCCTGAGAAGGACCCCCTTATCCCCACTCTCTGCCTCCTGCATGTGTAGTACCTCACCAGTGTGGTTGACTCTTAACCCTAGCCACTGAGAAGGCCTAGCAAGACACTCAATTGTTTAAAACCCTACCACTTTCTCTGGGCACTCTGAGTGAATAATAAACTATTCCATGAATGAATTTTTAAAAACATCCACTTTCACTGAAATCAGGAGCTTGCTGGAAACAATATGCTGTTTGACCCAAGGGCATGATTTGCAATACTAGCTTGATGTTTATACTAAAACGAAATCTGGATGTGAGTTTGAAATTGTTTTCTTGTTTTTTGACCTAAGCCAGAGTGATGCAGGTTCTGAAGTAGCACTTGTTGCCAAAGTTATTCATGTGGCCAAAGTACATCAGAACCTTTTTAAAAAATCTTTCTAAAGCTTTCAAAAGTGTGATGATTTACAATTCTTTCTTGTAATAGCCTTCTTGTATTCCTTCAACAACATCTAATCTTGTCAATTATAGAACCATGTGGCACAGTTTTGTACCACTGCAGAGTCCACTTGCACTGTGCTTAAATCACAAAAAGGTCACCTTATCAACTATGATGAGAAAAGTTGCTGCAGGCTAACAAGATGATTTCCATTGGGAGGACAACAAAATGACAGAGTAGAAGTTTGACCTTGTTGCACCAGTGTTGTAGGTGTTAAACTTGCATGACAGGGCCCAATTTTGGGGACCCACATCTAACATCCCAAGATCATCGAAAAGATGTCCAATGCACCATTTTTCAAGTATATGTGGCAACCATCTAAAACAAGTATCAGGACCTTGCATTTGTAAATACAGGTGTAAAGTCTGTGTTTCAGGCCCTGTTGCTGATATTGGTCTGCATTGAACACATTTACAAAGCTGCTCTTGTGAAACCAGAGGAAATAGAAGTGCTTCATCCAGCTGCACAACTGTCCTGAGTGCCACTCTCAGCACGTATTGTTCTTTTGTTCCCCTTCTCTCCACCATTGCACTCTCATCCTCCTTGGTTCTTACCTGAGAAATGTTGTCAGCAAGACAGGAAGCCCAATATTCAAATCGACAGAAGGCCAAGCTGCCGGTGCTAGGTACTAGCAGCTTGCCAATGTTAATTTGATGAATCACAAAAGCATAATCCTGCAAATGCCAGAAATCTAAAGTGAAACAGAAAATGATGGAAATGCTCAGCAGGCCTGGCAGTATCTGTTGAGTGAGAAACAATGGCCCAAATCTCCTGATCTCTGGATCACTGGAGAACGGACATATGACTGAAGATGCGCATTAAGACCCTGTGAAAGTCGTGACTTGCAGACCTCCATGGGAATTGTCTTGAAAGTTTAACCTTCCAATGGGTAATTCCCCTGCTCACTAGAGACTCCATAAATGTCTCTGACTCCGAGTTAGAGTCGGAGACTTGGGACAGTTTTGTGGTACTTACCTGGATTGTTACCCAGGAAATGTTATGCGGATTAAAACCTGGTCAGGGTAACTCCACAACTGATGCCCCCCCAACAAACAATCCAATTACCCCTTTTACCCTACCCGACCCCGTCCGACTATCCCCCTAACCTGATCTGATTACCCATTGACCACGTGACTGCCCCCTAGACCTGACCCAACTATTTTGTGGATCACCCAGCTACTCCCCCCACCTCTTCACCAACCCCACCCAACTACCCCTCAGATCTGACCCGACTACCCCGCCGACTGGACCAACTACCTCCCATGACCCCACCATTACCCACCCCCATCCTCCAATCTGACCCAGCTACCCCGCAGCCCACCCAACCGACTTGCCTACCTCCTGGCCACCTGATTACCCCCGTCCCCCAGCCAGACCTGACTATCCCCTGACCTGATTACTAACCACACACTCATCTACTCACCCATCCACTCACCAATCCACTCACCCAGCTGCTAACCCACACTCAAAAGGGGGCATATCTTTTCTGCACCCTGCTAACCCCGGCCCCCCCCCCCACCCCCCGACTCTAATCCACTCCGACAGAGTTCCATGGGATATGCTTTGCGGCACATTGCTGTGATAGTAGGGATCAGAAGATCCCAGAAGAAATGCACAGGAGTATCAGGTCGGGAGAACTTCTGCACGCAGCACCACTGCTCAGAAGAATTGTTGCATGTAATGTTTCAGGTATGTGACCTTTCAACCTGATGAAGGGTCACAGGCCTAAAACCTCAACTTTGTTTCCCTCCGCAGATGCTGCCTGACATGCTGAGCATTTATAGCATTTTCTGTTTTTATAACTTGGATGAGATCTGAATCCTAATTTGAGAAATGCCCTGTGCTTCCTGGTTCAGGTCGGCTTTGTAGCCATATCATGCCCAAAACTGGGTGCCAATGATATTCCACGCTGAGAGGTCAGAATTTTGATTGTCCTGAGGTGTCTTGGGGCATGGACAGTACAATATTTGTCCTCAGCATTTATAGTTTCAGAGAGATTAATTTTGGCTTGCAGGTTACAAAGGGATTAACTAATGGCCGTTGACATTTGAAAAGTGGAAAGAATAGTTTTCGGTGTAGTCCACCAGAAAATGCTACTGTAGTCCAATTACAGAGAACGAAAGAAGAATGATCATTTGGAATCCTTTGCAGAACGGCTATGAGGGCACAATAATGATTTCAATTGCATGGTAAAGATGGTGGTTGCAAATTAAATTTCCTGAACAACAGTGCTCCTCCTGCAGAGCCCAGCAGATACCACAAGTTTATTTTGAAAATAGGGACTGGGAAAGATGGAAGAGAGAGACTGTTGAGCGTCTGTTGGTGATCCTTTAAAGACAGCGTAATTAAACCCTGGGGAATGACGTTCAACTCTTCACTTAGGACAATTTTAGTAAAGAGCTGGACATTAAGCTAAACAGAGACCCAATAATGTCTGCCTTCCAATCTGTTCAGTAAAACTAATTTATAATAGATGATTCACGAGTGGATAACAAAACAAAGTGAGGACTCCCTAGGCACAGTTGAATGATGGTGGACAAGCCAAGGCACTGCACAAGTATTGTCATTGGTAGGTTAGTTGAAGAGAGACTCATTTGAATATTACCTCTGGTGTTAATCCACATCTTTTTTTTCCCTTCCCTGGCAGGGTTTCATCTGAGTGGAACTGTGACCGAACCAGGCACCCAATCGGAACCTGAAATGATCTACAGAGTAGCCATCAGTTTTGACCGCTGCAAGATCACTTCTGTAACATGTGGCTGTGGCAACAAGGACATTTTTTACTGCGCCCATGTAGTGGCACTTTCCCTGTACAGAATAAGAAAGGCTGACCAGGTCAAACTGCGTCTTCCCATATCTGAGACACTTTTCCA
This sequence comes from Carcharodon carcharias, assembly GCF_017639515.1. Taxonomy (NCBI): domain Eukaryota; kingdom Metazoa; phylum Chordata; class Chondrichthyes; order Lamniformes; family Lamnidae; genus Carcharodon; species Carcharodon carcharias. The sequence continues at coordinate 85,254,824 of NC_054482.1, forward strand.
AATGAACAGAGACCAGCTTCAGAAATTTATTCAGTATTTAATCACAGCCCACCACACAGAAGTACTTCCCACAGCACAGAAATTGGCTGACGAAATCCTATCGTCCAATTCGGAGATCAACCAAGTACATGGTAACTATTGTAAGGGTCCCTTCCCCTCCCCCATTAATGGGTGTCATTGTATTGTGTTGTGTTTGTCCAGTTAGTACCATGCACAGGGCATAATTCTCGACCAGAACTCTATTCTGGATACTTCATATGATCCCTTGTAAGTACGATTATTGATGCAAACAAAATATGTGTGATGTGTAATAAAATATCAAAAGACTTGATCTGAATTTCTAATAGAAGAAGTATTTTTGAGGTAAGCTCATTTCCATTAAATTCATATTTAGTTGTACAGTCCAATCCATTTCAGAAAGTATAGCAATCCTAAAAATAATTTTATTATTTCATTAATTCCATCTAGAATCTTTGAAAATGGTTTGAATTGTTAAGATCCAGTTGACTCTTAGGGTTATTTCTTTCATTCACTGGTCACATGATAACCTTATTGTTTTTTGTCAACTTTCACCCCTTCTCAAGACATTGATCCCTTCCTGAGGTGTAGTTCCATGAACGCTCATCACCTTCCAATGCCTTAGGCTGGGTCCTTCTATTTATGTGGGATCAATGGTGTGTGTGCTGGTTGATATTTGACTGTGAACAGACCATATCTGACCCAAGTCACCTTAGCCTGTGTTTATATTAAGACTGTAGATAGAAAAGTGCAGCCAGCCGGAGAAGTTCTACTGCGGCTCCAGAAGATTGCAACACTTGGGTCAGTGTTTAACAAGAACAGTTTTGGATCGACAAAAAAGTGGCAGCCTAATTGCATTCTGAGATGGGAGTCCATTATAAGCTGCTTCATTCAAATCCTTTTGAGAAAGATACGAAAGCTTCAAAAGGATTTAAAAATCAAAGCTTGGGCTCTAATTAATGCTGCTATGTTATGTTTAAAACTTGAATGGTATTTTCCCTGTATTTATATGGCAATATATTAAGAAATTCTAAGTATTTACCTCATGCGTCCGGTGTTTACAGCCTCATTAAATATGGGGGAAGGGTACTGTCGAGGCAACAATAATTTCTTGTATTATTCTTGCAGTTGGGTTGTCAGAGGGGTGCAGGTCTGAGGAGAAATATTGCTTTACAGGGAATCAAAATATGAAGTAGTTAACTTGGCCAGTCTTGTATCAGAGACTTCTCTGAAAAGCATCAGTTGTTCAATGTTGTGGATTGTGGTTGAGAATGCTTCAGTTATTTCATTTTGCCTTTCTAGTCATCGTAGAGATGAAATTAGGCTTGACTTGAACCCAGATTCTAAAAGGGCAGTCTGCTAACTGATGGTCATGTGCATCCCTCCTGAATACATATTTAATTTGGAAAGTTAAACAGATATGGAAGCTTTTTGAACACTTCAACAAATCACATACACTCAAAAAGTTCACACTGTGGAATGGAAACCCCAATTTTGGGGAGATGAAACATAGAAAGATGAAGATGGAGTTGAATGTAACTCCTTCGACAGCACCTTCCAAACCCCTGACCACTACCATGTAGAAGTCCAAGGGTAGCAGAGACATGGGAACACCACCATCTGGAAGTTTCCCTCCAAGCCACTCACCATCCTGACTTGGAAATATATCGCTGTTCCTTCACTGTCACTGGGTCAAAATTCTGGAACCCCCTTCCCAACAGCACTGTGGGTATACCTACACCACATGGACTGCAGTGCTTCAAGAAGGCAATTCACTGCCACCTCCTCAAGGGAAATTAGGGTAAGGGCAATAAATGCTGGTTTAGCCAGCGACGCCCACACCCCATGAATGAATAAAAAACTAGCCAAGTTATTCCACATTGGTCTAAGTTAACTGAGGATTCCTGCACTGTCTGAACCTGTTTATTAGATTGCTGCTTTATAAATCTGCCTTATTCAAAAAAAATTAACTTCACCTCCCAATGGTAAAGCTTTTGATTTGGCAGCAGCAGCTTTGTGACTTGCAAGAAAAAAACTGTCAAATTCTGCTTTGTAAAATAAAATAATTGGGCAGCCAAACCAATATTAAATAAGCTGCTTGTTTGCTTGGCTAAGTACAATGGCATTGAAAGTTGCATTGCTTTTACTTTGCCTACAGTAGTCTTTAAATTTCTATCTTGTTCCTACAAAGTTTAATAAGCTCTGTACCCTTGTTTTAGGTTCATTTCTTAACTGATTTAAACAGCTTTTGCATTGATACTCTGTACTGTAGTGAGCTTCTGTTCAGTGAAGGTATCAGCTGATTTCTGTAGCACAACTGTCTGCTTCTGTTCCTTTTAATGCCCTTGATGCAAACGTACCGAGGATGAATGGAATTCAGAAGAATAGGGGATTGACACCGTGTTGCAAATAAAGAGGTGATCATGTTAGATTGTGCTTTGTAGGTTAATATATTTGTCATTATAGGTGTCAAAAATTATTAGCATATCCGTAGGAGTAGCTGATGATTTTTGACATCTTGCATACCAGTCCCGGATATTGTGTAGGCGAGGGGAACCAGAGAAAGCTGCTAAAGTCTGTTATGATGAAAATCAGCTGTCTAATAAGTGCTTTATTTTTGCTGCATGATTTTATATTTGTGAAGGTGAGGACATCAAAGTAGGAAAGTGAAATGTTGCACCTAGCATTAGGATTGAATGCAACTGTTTGAGGAATTAGTGTAGTTTTTTTCTATTATCTCGATAAATACATCTGTATACGTGACTTCAGAGATTCGCCCTTTCTGCACCAGGTGACATTTTTCTGCCTGATAATAGCCTCCCTTACAATCTTTTTTAATGCGACCATTTAATTTGGAAAAACTGCAATGGAGCTAATTCCACAAGGCAACTACACTAAAACTGCATAAACTCACTTTTTGCAGCAGCTGGAGAAAATTATAATCCCACGTTAATTAACTCTGCTCCTCTTCATCCCTGTCTTGGCTCATCTGCTAAAATCCTCATTCATGCCTTCATTACCTCTGGATTTGACTATTCCAATGCACTTCTGGCTGATCTCCCACATGCTACCCTCCTGTAATCTTGAGATCATCCAAAGTTCTGCTGCCCTTGTCACAACTCTCATTGAGTCTCATTCATCAATCACCCCTGTACTTGCTGAATTAACTTGGCTCCTGGCCAAGCAACATCTTGATTTTAAAATTCCTTGTTTTTAAAATTCTCCATGGCCTTGCCCCTCCCTATCTCTCTAATCTCCTCCAGCCCAACAACCCTCTGATTTCCGTGCACGTCTAATTCTAGCCTCTTGAGCATCCTCAATTTTAATCACTCCACCATTGTTGGCCATGCCTTCAGTTGCCTAGGCTCTAAGCTCTGGAATACACTCCCTACATCTCTCTACCTCGCTGTCCTCCTTTAAGACACTCCTTAAAACTGACCTCTTTGACTAAGCTTTTGGTCATCTGACCTAATATCTCCTTATGTTTTCAGTGTCATATTTTGTTTTATAATGCTCTTGGAGTGTTTTATTATGTTAAAGGTGTTATGTAAATACAAGTTGTCGTTGAGCCCAAGTCCACTGAGGCTCATTGTTGCACTTAATTTACTGACTTTCTAATTGTTAGAAATGAATGCCATCGAATAGTTTTCATTGTAATATGATCAGTATCACAATACAATGGTCCTCACTATCACATCAAGTACACTGTATTGTCTTCCTTGCAACCATATCATCTGGTCACCTGATGTCCCTGATTATACAGTCTCTTTCACCTTCCTTGTAAATTATCTTGCTGACTCTCACTCTCATTTAATGACCTTCACTGCGATCATCATGATTAACATGTTATCTTGTCCTCCTTGACTATACTGCCCTACTCTTTACATTATTCTAGCCATTCAGTTATACTTATTGTGGTCATAGCTCCAATACCCGTAATGCCTGCTCTTCGTCACTGCCCCATCATCCTTCATTAGATGGTCCCTATCCTAATAAATAATAGGATATTAGAGTCAATGTATTTTCAATTTATTACGAACAATGATTATGCCGAAATTGAAGGCGTCAAGAAATATAAATACTGGCATAATTAGGTAGTCACAAACCAGTCATGTGCATTGTTTTGTCCCAATGTATTAGTGCTCAGATGATTTTCAGCCAGTTAAATTTGTGCAGCCATCATCAGGAATATACTCACACTTCACTGGGTTACATTTTATTCTTATGTGAAATTGCAGGCATGAAAAATCCTAAATTGGAAAATGTTTGCATCTGCATCACCTTAACTTTACCAAGAACATCAGGTACTGAACCCGTGCTACATGGCTTAGAAGCCTAAAACTGTGGGGACAAAGGGACTGGTGTAGTATCTTTCAATATTTATAGCTCTATCTCTATTTGATCAGTAAATAACAAAACAAAAAATACTGATGCCTGAATTCTGAAGAACCCAACATTCCAAAAGCTGTAAAATTTACAGAAGTTATTTAGCCAAAACTAAAATTGCTATCTGTATCTTTCACTTCTGCATGCACCAGGGAAAAGATGGTGACAGTGAACTACAAGTTGTGGGTCTTCATCAGATCTACCGAGTCTTGTGCACTTGGTGATACTCTAATACGTGATTGCAATCTCATCTACTTCCCATCCTCTTTCCTCAAGCACCATTGCAAATATGGAGGGCTCCACCTCCCACAGTTTTGACTGACACAGAAAACATTCCTTTTGTAACATAGATCACTTGTAACTGTCAGGAGACACTTTTTTTTAAAGAATTGCAGGGATAGCACTCAGTATTGCAGCCAGGAAAGTAAGAAAAGAGGCTGCTGTTCACCATTTGAGATTGGGGAGACTTGAGAGCAATTGATCAAAAATGTATGGAAAAGAAGTTACTTATCCTGTATTCTGTTTAAAAAAAATTGATTATGCCACTTGTACAAACATTGCACAGGGGGACTGATTTATTTGCAACTCCCTCAAAAAGAACTTTTATTTATGAGATGCAGTGATGACATAGTGCTTTAACTGTAACTATGCTTATAGTCAGCACTTAACACATTATTCTTTTGACTTTGTTAATACTACATTAATTGGCAAACATACTTTGGCTGACAAGGCTTTATGAACTGCATAGTACAGTATCATTTCTGAAGTCTGTTTAAATGTATTTTTAACCTTGCTTGTTACTGGCATAAGGTGATAACCTGAATTTTCATTTCCGAGGCAGATGTGCAGAGCTGGGAAATGTCCAGGCTCACCAACCTGCCTCTGGAAAAAGTACCCCAGATCCAGGGTTCATCCAGCATTTTGGGCATGCCCCTGAGTTTCCACAACTCATCAAAAAGCCAGACCATTGCCTCAGTTATGTGGTTCACAATTGAAAATCTTGGACCTCAGGTTTTCCCACTGTTGGCAACTCTGTTTTTATATGCTTAACCCAGCTCCTTGATGTGATGTGTGATAATACTGTGTTTTACATATCAGAAGGGGAATGATGCAGTGGACTGCACTAAATACCTGAAATAAAATTTCTGAAGTTGGGATTGGAGCACATATATGGTGGTGCTTGAGTTTCTTATTAACAATCTTCATGTTAGGAAGTATGTCTGGAGTTGCATAATCACCAGGCAGGGACATTTGGTTAAACAGAAGTTTTTTTCCCCCTCACTTCAGCCAGACAAAATAAAAATACTAACATTAAAAAAATGAAAATGATTTAATATAAATTCAAGTACCCAGACACTGCTCAAAAACTGCTTCTTAAAATTCAATAGTATTATTAGGATAAGACAATTTATGCAAAATGTTTTTATTCTAAGTCTACCTGTTCAGTAAGCATAATGCACAGCATATTTACAAATTGTTACATGGTACCATATTAAGATAGAATAAGAAAAATTGGATTTTGTTTCCATCCCACCCCCCCCATATTTATCTTACAGAGAATGGAGGATGCTGGAGGTAAGCAACATGATCATTTTTACGTAGCTGTACCAGTATTGTAGTAATTGAGATTTTACCATTTGACACACACAATTGTGCACTTGGCCACAAAGCAGATTTTCTGACTGTAGGCTTGGGGAGTAAAATTGAAAGTGTTTTTTTTTTAGGAAAACAAGAAACTGCTGGGCACATTAAATTAATAATTCTCTGCTTGCATTCGTTCTAGGAAATTCCTAAGCCCATGACAGCAGCTGAGAATGCAGCCGCATTAGAATTAATCTCTGGGGCCGATTTTAACCCTGAGTAAGTGGCAGAGAGTGAATTAATGAGAGGGGCTTGCAGTCGGGAAAGGGAGACCACAAATATCCTGACCCTCATAGAAAGGTTTAAACTTGCCTGGCAGAGCCTCTTCCATCTTCAGGCTTGCTTCTGTCTAGAGGAAAACTGCCCTGGGGTCCTATTGACATAACAGGACCTTGACTTGCAGCACGATACAAGGGTGACTGTAAATTTCTGCCGGTTAAAATGGGATTTGAGTAAATAAGTAGCCTGCTCATTTTCAACAGCCAAATTGCCCCATTTCCACTAGTTGCTAATGTTCATATCAATCGCTCTGTGCAGCTAGAATGGACTTCACAGTTTTAAAAGGCAATGGGACAATTTCAGTTGAACTTTCTAACTTTTTATATTGCTTGTTATATTACAGTGAAATGCAGGCATCACAACCTGGTTTACATATAAACATAAGTATATGAACATACGAATTAGGAGCAGGAGTAGTATCCACCTGAACACATTTTGAATTCATAAAATAAAAAAAACACGAGCAAGCTACACATTCCTTGTCATGATGCTTGTGCTAGCTTTTTAACTGAAGCTATGTATTTTAATGCCACTTCACGCTCTTACTCTGTCTTTTTTACTCACTCCTTTTTCAAATAATTAACTTCTACTCTTTTTAAATGATATGAAGTCTGTCTCAGTAGCCATTTGTGATAAAGCTTTGCATGCTTCAGTAGCCCTCTTTGAGAAATTTTTTTCTAACTTCCTGCTTTATCCTGCTGATGATAATGCTCATCCTTGGCTCCTTGTTACTGATTTGCCAACCAGTGGAAACAGTTTTTTTCATTGCTTACCTTGTTGCAAAATTTCTTCAGCTAGAAAACCTAGTTTTGCGATAACATTACTCTGTTGTAAACGGAACCGTTTTGTCATGGTCTTTATGAGGCAGATTTCCGTTTTCACCTGGGAAGTTGGCTGTATTGGTAATGTCACTTTATTGTTCTTAAATTATAATAAGCCTTTGTGGTACAAATAAAAATCCTGTTGTAAAATTCTTTCTATCCAGCTATTCTAAATCTGTTCCCTTTGAAGCTTTTGAGCATGACACTGATCTTGAAATGTATTTTATTTTACTGCTACTGTTAAGATCAGAACCTGGGTTGCCCCATTTACTTGATAGTTGAAGTAGAACAGCTTGAATAGGAAGATCATATCAGAACCCAGATGGCACAGGTCATTGTATCAACAGGACGGACTCTGCATTTATATGACTGCTGAAATTTCTAGGTGACTATGTTTGAGCTAGAAAAATTGAGCAAAAAATATGATTTGCATTTGATTCATGTACCATCTAACTGTTACCTGTTTACATTGGTGCCAAACAAGTTGATTTTTTTTATTCTTTCACAGGATGAGGGTGTCATTGGCTACACCAGCAATTTTATCTACATAATTATGTACCCTGATAATTCATAAGTGACTGAAAGGAAAGGACTTGCATTTATGTAATGGCTTTCATGATCTTAGGATGTTCCAACACATTTACGGCTAATCAAGTACTTGTAATGTAGAGAAGCATGACAGCTAATTTGCCCGCAGCAAATAGCAGTGAGATACAGGAGCTTATAGCCTGTTTTGGAGACGTTGGCTCAGGGATACAGATTGACTAGTTTCTTTCAAATTTTCTTTGTTTAATATTCCATTGAAAGTACCTCAGTCTGACTGTGATGTGATCTATTGGCTATCTGCTAACAGAACTAACATGTTTTTTAATTAAAATCAAAATACTACGGGTGCTGGAAATCTGAAACAAAAACAGAAAATGCTGGAAAAACTCAGGTCTAACAGCATCTGTGGAGAGGAAGACAGAGTTAACGTTTCGAGTAATATGACTCTTACTCAGAGCTAGAGAGAGGTAAAGGTGTGATGAAATTTATGCTATTTTGAGGGGGTGGAGCAGGTGAAGCTGGATAGAAGGCCAACAACAGGTGGAGGCAAAGGAGAGATTGACAAAGATGTCATGAACAAAAGGACAAAGGGGTGTTGATGGTAGTAGTACTGGCTAAAGGAGGTGTTGATGGTGGCATTAAGGTCCGAAAGCAGAATGTGGTAATAGCAGGACGAGGGTAAGCAGTCTGGAATGAACAAAATGAACAAGTGACAGATGGCCCTAGTGGGGGTGGGGTGGAAGGAGGGGACAGTGGTGGGAAAAGAAATCAAAAGTAGAATAAAAGGTGGGAATAAAACAATTAATAAAAATAAGTGGAAAAAAAATGAAAATAAAAAAAATGAATATAAAACAAAAGGGGATAAAAAAGGGGTGAGGATGGAGGAGAGACGTCATAGTCTGAAGTTGATGAACTCAATGTTAAGTCCGGAAGGCTATTAAATGTCTAATCAGAAGATGAGGTGCTGTTCCTCAAGTTTGCGTTGGGCTTCACTGTAACATTGTAGCAGGCCAAGGACGGATGTGTGGGCAGGAGAGCAGGGTGGTGTGTTGAAATGGCTAATGACAATTATTTTTTAATTTTTATTAATTTATTCAATTCTACCTTACCTTACCATCACCTCTCTCAACTCCTCTGCTGTTGCTAAACTACCAGATTGCATATCCGACATCCAGTACTGGATGAGCAGGCGTTTCCACCAGTTAAATATTGGGCATTCTGAAGTCATTGTTTTCAGTTCCCACTCCAAACTCCATTCCCTAGCTAATAACTCCATCCATCTCCCTAGCAACTGTCTTCAACTAAGCTAGACTGTTCACAACCTTAGTGACATATTTGATCCTGAGATGAGCTTCCATACTCGTGCCATTACTAAGACCGCTTATTTCCACCTCCATAACATCAACTAACTTTGCTCCTGCCTCAATTCATCTGCTGCCAATACCTTCATTCATACCTTTATTATCTCTAAATTTGACTATTTCAATGCACCACTGACTGGTCTCCCATATTTTGCAAACTTAAGGTCATCCAAAACTCTGCTGCCCATGTCCTAATGCGCACTAAATCCCATTCACCTGTAAACCTGTGCTCACTGATCTACATTGGTGCCTGGTCACACAACATCTAGATTTTAAAATTCTCATCCTTGTTTTCAGATCTCTCCATGACTTTGCCACTCCCTATCTTTGTAATCTACTGCAGTCCAACAACCTTGTGCAATCCCTGCACTAATTCTAGCCTCTTGAGCATTCTCAATTTTAATTACCCCACCATTGCCAGCCATGCCTTTAGTTGCCTAGGCCCTAATCTCCAGAATTTCCTCCCTACAGCTCTCTGCCTCTCTACCTTGCTTTCCTCACTCCTTAAAACTGACCATTTTGACCAAGCTTTTAGTTATCTGATCTAATGTGGCTCAGTGTCATATTTTGTTTTATAATGATCCTATAAAGCATCTTGGGATGTTTTATTGCATTAGAGGCATGATATAAATCTAGGTTGTTGTCTAGATAGTGCAGGAAAACAACAATTGGAGAGAATTCCATCAAACTCCTAACTTCCGTCTTTGGATGGAAAATGGAGGGTGGCTTTAGGAGATCAGGAAGTAAGCCAATCAATGAAGAATACCTGCCTTTGTCTTTCTCTCATAGTAAGAGTGGCTGACTTGGTGGTGTTTCTGTCAAGTGTTGACCCTCAGGGTGTTCATTGTAGAGGACTTAGTAATGTTAATGCCACTGAATGTCAAGGCGAGATGGTTAAGTTATCTCTTATTAAAAATGGTCATCGCCAAGCACTTCTGTGGCACAAATGTTATTTGCTACTATTCACCAAGTCTGCTGCATTTGGGCATGGACTACTTCGTTATCTAAGGAGTTGTGAATGGAGTTGCATGTTGCACCATCATCAGTGATCAGCCTCACTTCTGACCTTATGATGGAGGAAAGTCAGTGCTGAAGCAGCTGAAAATAGTTGGCCCTAGGGCACTGCTCTGAAAAACTCATGCAATGATGTCCTGGGGCAAAGATCATTGGCATCCAGTAAACCATCTTCTTCTGTGCCAGATATGACTCCAACTACTGGAGAGCATTCCTCCTGATTCCTGTTGACTTCAGTTTTACTGGGGCTTCACAGTGCCACACTTGGTCAAAGTTGCCTTGTTGTCAAGTGGTAGTCACTCTCACTTCACCTTTTGAAATTCAGCTCTTTTGTTCATTATTGGACACAAGCTTTAATAAGGTCTGGAGCCAAGTGGATCTGTCAGAATCCAGGTCTGAACATTGGTGAACAGGTTATTGGTGAGTAAATGCCATATAATAGCATTGCTGATGATTGAGAGTAGGTTGATTAGACGGTAATTGGCCAGGTTATAATTGTCCTTCCTTTTGTGGACAGGACATACCTAGGCAATTTTCCACATTGTGGAGTAGAAGCCAGTGTCATAGCTGTGCTGGAACAGTTTGGCTTGAGACGCAACTAGTTCTGAAGCACAGGTCTTGGCTCAGATTGGATTAGTATGTTGGGTATTTTACTGGAAATGGATTAACCATGTGCAGTGATTGTGCTCTAGTGCTGTGCTTATACCACCAGGTTGCCTTTAGTCCCATTACATGATATGTCTGTTATGCCATCATGCTGCCCTTGCCATGTTCTGTTTGTACCCCCAGTGTGTTTTGTATTCTTTTTTATTGTAATGATTTTTGGCATTGTTTTTATTGGATACCACATCTAGACTGGGTTTTACTGTGGAATTAACTTACCATGCTGTATGAATGAGATATATTTGCATATAGCCTGGATATTGTGTATTTTTCAGACAAGCTATTAAAATCATAACAGGTTGTGGATTCTTTGTAATGCTTCCTGGTCAGTGGGTTTTAACATCGTGTGTGTGGCATTTGCTGTTTTGATAATGAGGCTGGGGCCCAAATATTCTGTTATTTCTATAGCCAGAACAGTTTCATAATTGTCATATTTCTACCATTAATTGATGAGAAAATTTTTTTCAAAAGCCTAAAATCAAACAGGAGGGAATCGAAGTTAGTTGAAGCATTGCAGTTTCTTGGCAAATTAGGCTCAAAAGCTGAGTGACATAAGAAGGAAGTACTACACCACCACTGGCAGGCAGTTGTAATTGCAGTGTGACAAGTTTTGAAATGTTGAACATATTAGAGATTACAGCAGTGGTTAGCCCCTGGTTGTGCTCTTCTTGAGTTGTAGGATATACTTTCTTTCTCATGTAATGAGTAATCTGAGTTTACTGATTACTAATCTGAGTTTACAGATTGAATTAACTTTTTTAAACAGATTTTTAAAACTTTGTTCTCAGATATAGGTGTTTCTGGCAAGACCACATTTATTTCCCATCTCTAGTTGCTCTGAGAGGGTGATGATGGGACTTCTGCTTGAACCACTAGATTCCTTTTGGCAATCGTGTTTGATAGGGGATTCTAGCATTCTGACCCAGCAATGATGAAGGAATAGCAATATATGATGATGTGTGCCTTGGAGGAGAACTTGGAGATGATTGCATTCCCATGACCCTGCTGATCTTGTGACCTATACCACCAAGAAGGACAAGACCTGGAGATGCTGTCGGAGTAAGCCTGTCAATTTGCTGCCACAATGCACCAGTGGTCGAGGGGCTGCCTGTTGAATCCATTGGCAGGCGTGTCAATCAAGTGGATGGTCAATCCTGAATGATTTCCAGTTTCTTGAGTGTTATTGCAGCTGCCTCCATCTAGGCGACTGGTGAATATTTCTTGCTCCTCTTGACTTGAGCCTTGTAGATGATGAAGAGATTTTTGAGGAGTTAAAAAGCCCCTCTTGCATAGTTTTCAGCCTTTGCCCTACAATGATGGTACGATTGAAGGGCAAGACTACTGATTTACAGCTTTGGTAAAAAAAATGTACATATTTTAAATTATTGGGTCTTTTCTTGTTGGAGAAGATTATTGCCTGGCACTTGTGTGGCACAAATGTTACTTAAGAATGATGTCTTTGGGTTTGAGTTCTATATTATTATGAAACCTGCTTGGAAACTATAAACCAGTGGTCTTCATTTTAATTATATGTTGGTTGTAGTTATATTACTTACATTGCTTACCCATTTTAAAGTCTAGATTACAGAGGAAGATGGTAGGGAAGCTGCTGCAGGGAAATGTGTAACAGTAATTGAGGAGTGAGGGTGGCAGTATGAGTTGAGAAGGTGTTCCTGGGGTTTGGAGGGGACTCAGGAGCAGGAGGAGAGTGGTGGGGTTATAGCAAGCTGAATAGGAGGATGGGTGAGCTCTGGACATGGTGTTGTGATGTTTGGGACTTTGGAAAAAGAAATACCAGCGTCTAACAGGAGTTGAAGGCATGTATCAGAGAATGCTGCTTTGGGGGGAGTTGTGGTTTGTAGGAGATGGGGGCCCAGTGTATGTGAGCGGCACAACAGGTCTTCTGGAAGCAGCATTGGGAGACAGAGGACTTGGAATCACTGAGATAGTGTTGGTAAGGTGCGGAGGTATTGGGAGGGTGGAGTGTTGGTATTATTGGGAGGGTGTATGTTCTTGAGCTGGCTGGTAGCAAAACCTAGAGGAAATTTTATTGTAATTTGCCTGCTTTGAGCATGCTCAATGGAGACAGTGGCTTAAGCTGAGTTATGGCTCTGTGTAACAGTTTCTTTTGATTTCTTGGCCAATTTGCCAGTCTTGTCCATGCAAGATTTGTGAGCACGAACAAGCTTTTTAACTGACGTTAACATAATTAAAGCATGCTCCATGTCCCTGTATGGGATAACAGTCAACAGGTTTGGCCTGTGATTTGGTTGAAGTTCCCCCCACCCCCCCATCCTCTAGTCTGGGAACATTAAAGCCATTTATCACGCCCTCCTTGTTGAGGTTGAGATTAGCAATTTCAGTGCAACAATTCCAGGTCTGTAAAACCACACAGCATAATCTAATTAAGAGGAGAGGTGGTTGTGGTGCTTGGAGAGATGGGGAATGATATTTGTTGTCTGAAAAAAAAGTGTAAAGGAGGAGCTACAAAAATAAAATTCCAGAGTTTGAGAATTTTACGGTTAGCTATTGATTGGACAGTCTGGAATTACTTTTAACTGACCAAGACAGTGGGAGCTCACTAGCTGTCTGTTCTGATGCACTGGGAGCAACATAATCAGAGAAGGTTCCATTGTGTCAGTTCCACTGAAGTGGAAGTATGCTCAAATTCATCATCTCTGGTGGTTACAGAAATCATTTTGGACAATACCTTCTCATCAGTTCAGATTTTTATTGTGTAATATGCACTCAAGTCCCTGGAATCCATACCATATGCAGGCTGTAGGGGAATGGAACCTGACAAACAATGCCCATATCGTCATCAGGAGCTCTATTTACTGTCATTGTGTAGCTCCTGACAATTTAAAGACATGCTTTTTTTTCTCTGACATATATAGCTACTATTGCTACTATTAAGATAAATGGGAGGGAGGAATCATAAGATTCACATCTTGGTTTTTCTAACTCGCATGTGAATTTTATTAGAATGATTGATTTTTTTCATTGGTCAATTCTGTATGTGTGTGCATGTGTGTGTGTGTGTGTGTGTGTGTGTGTGTGTGTGTGTAACATGTCTGTACATTATGATCCCTATAGAGACCGATAACTTTTAGAAAGATATTTGAATTTCCAGTGGCTGACTGGAAGGATCACAAGACAAGATTTCAGGTTTTAAAACATCTACTGTAATAAACAAACTGAAAGCAACATTGACTAACCACTATTCAGTAGGCAATATATACTCTAAATTACAGAAAAGATCCTCCTTTTTAACTTTTAAAATAACATAAAATCGCTCCCCCTCCCCCCTCCCCATACTTATACTTCACTCTGTCACTTAAATGGATACTTGATTCTCCAAGAACCAGTCCAAACTATTCTCAACTCCCAAAGACTTGCTTCTTTGCCTTTTCCAGCTAGATAACTTCTAATCCCCGAACTGGCTTTCACGGTGAGGGCTACCCTGGAGATCCTCCCCCTAGCCAAAGCTAGACATATCTCCCAGCCTTTTAAATCCTCACAAACTTGCTCTCTTCAATCCAAGCATGAGCTCCCACCCACATTCTGCATGGTGGGCATTAGAGACTGGCTGCCTCTATCTGATGAAGTTCTGATGAAGAGTCATATGGACTCGAAACGTTAACTGTATTCCTCTCCGCAGATGCTGTCAGACCTGCTGAATTTTTCCAGCTATTTTTGGTTTTGTTTCAGATTTCCAGCATCCGCAGTATTTTGCTTTTGCCTCTATCTCTCTTGCTCTCTCGCATTCTCTCTCGCACTCTCTCTCGCACTCTCTCTCGCTTTCTCTCTCTCACTTGCTGATGATTGCACAATGTTCAGCACTGTTTGCGACTCCTCAGATACTGAAGCAGTTCATGTCGAAATGCAGCAAGACCTGGACAATATACAGGATTAAACTGACAAGTGGCAAGTAACATTCATGCCACAAAAGTGCCAGGCCATCCAACCGTCGCCCCTTGATGTTCAATGGCATTACCATCACTGAATCCCCCACTATTAATATTCTGGGGGTTACCATTGACCAGAAACTGAAATGGACTAGCCTTATAAATACTGTGGCTACAAGAGCAGGTCAGAGGCTAGGAATCGTGCAATGAGTAACCCACCTCCTGACTCCCCAAAGCCTGTCCACCATCTAGAAGGCACAAGTCAGAAGTGTGATGGAATACTCCCCACTTTCCTGGATGAGTGCAGCTCCCACACCACTCAAGGAACTTGACACCATCCAGGACAAAGAGGCACGCTTGATTGGCACCACATCCACAAACATTCATTCTCTCCACCACTGACGCATAGTAGTAGCAGTGTGTACTGACTACAAGATGCACTGCAGGAATTCACCAAGGCTCTTTAGACAGCACCTTCCAAGCCCACAACCATCTGGAAGGACAAGGGCTGCAGGTGCATGGGAACAACACCACCTGGAAGCTCCCCTCCAAGTCACTCACCACCCTGCCTTGGAAATATTTCACCGTTCCTTCACTGTTGCTAGGTCAAAATCCTGGAACTCCCTTCCTAACAGCACTGTGGGTGTTCCTACACCACATGGACTGCAGTGGTTCAAGAAGACAGCTCACTACCACCACCTCAAGAGCAACTACCAGATGAGCAATAAGCACTGGCCCAGCCAGTGAAGCCCATATCCTGTGAATGAATTTTTAAAAAACCCTGCAAACCAATACTACAATGACTTCCTATGGCCTTCTCCCTTACCAAAGCCCATCTCCATCGCAATGTGAATCACATGGGCCTTGTATCCAGGTGGAAATGCTAATTAGCTAATCCTTGGACACCCAACTCCGTTCTATCTCAAAATTAAATAGACAGTCCCCAAAACATAACAATCTTTTATATTTGTAACAGCATGTATGTTAGTTTCAAGAGTGCAGTGCTAAAAACAAAGACTCATGATTGTGTACCACCACCTCATTTGGTGCCAATGCTTCTGTAAACAGTCTTCACACAAGAGATAAATGGCGGCTTTTAGTAATTTGGGAACTCACAGAACTACAAGCCCCAGAGTTCACTAATTCTATACTTGAGTGCCCATTGGTAATTAACTGCCTTTGCTTCCACATTTGATGTAGAAACATTATTAAGGATTTCAGATGATGTCAAGAAGAGGCTGATTATTGTGTGAAATGTCACTGACTTGATATATTCATAAATATATTGCATCTTATATTTAAACACAAATTTGTTATTTTTACTAACTGATATTGGTTAAGCGTGTGAAGTTAAATGGATGTCAGTTTGATTCAGTAGCATCACTGCCTTCAGAGTCTAAAGGTTGAGAGTTCAAACATGAGTCTAGCACTTGAGTGCATAATCTGTGATGCCTCATTAGTGCACTGCTGAGAGAGTGCTGCATGATCAGTGGTACTGAGCTGGAGATTTTGCTCCTGGGGTAGCTAACTTGCGTCAGGAGATTTCCTGGCTCAGCATACCCACCTCGGAAAAGAGTACCCTGAATGGTGCAAGTTTCACTTTGAGATTGTGTGGGGGTTGGGAGGGGGGTGGTACAGATGTGAGATGGATTTGGGCCCGCCAGCCCCAGGCACAGATTGGAGGTGGCCACAAGGGCCGCCGAGTGCCAAGGTTGTTTCAAAGGCCCGCCTCGTACTCTGGAATTTTGTCCCAGTTGTTTTGTTAAATAACCTCACCTCATCACTCCCCTGCCTCCTCCTCCTCCTCCCCACCCCCCCCACCACCCCCCCCCCCCCCCCCCCCCCACCCCCCACCCCCCACCCCACCCATCCATCCATGCAAATGCATGGCCCCTTACAGCCTCCATGCCAAGTCACCTAGTAGCCAGTGTGGACAGACCTCAGGACCCACGTTGAAATGATTCCAGGGATAAACAACTGTAGCTTTGAGAATAGATTGGAGAGGTTGGGGTCTGTTTTCCTTGGAGAAAAGAAGGCTGAGAGGAGACTTGACAGAGATATGCAAGATCCTAAGGTGTATGAACAGAGTAAATAGTGAGAAACTGTTCCCACTCAAGCATACATCAAGAACTAGAGGGCACAGATTCAAAATAATTGGCAAAACGAGTAAATGTGATGGGAGGAAATTTTTTTTTTTACCCAGAGAGTGGCTGTAGTCTGGGATGAACTTCCTGGAAAGGGTGGTGAAGGTAGATTCGATCAAGGTATTCAAAAGGGAACTGGAATGCTTCCTGAAAAGAAAGAATGTGCAAGTTATGGGGATAAGGCAGGGGAGTGGGATTGGGTAGAATGCTCTTTCTGAGAGCCAGTGCAGACTCGAAGGGCCAAATGGCCTCCTTATGCACTTTAAAGATTCTGTGATTCTGAAATAAAATAAAGATCTAAATATCTATTACCACTTTCATTATAATAAAAAAGCCCCCATTCGTGACAGCCCATTCAAAATTTTGAAAGCCCCTCAAATACTTAATACCTTATCAAAACAAACTTGCATTCATAACACCACATCAAAGACAGCTAATCCTTTAATAACTTCTTTGAGCTGTCAGTCAAACTGTGAGAACTTAGAACCTCCTGCTGGGATAATTGTAGGCTGTGGAAAGCAGCCAACCATTAGTAATGATATCATGATAACCCTTGAGGTAATTCAACAAGCAACGATGGTGACTACCAGAACAGATTTTTTTTTAATCAATTCCTATTGACACAGGCAGGCTCCAATTTTTAAAGGGTTGGGGATTTAAATAACTAGACAACTTGACAGTTCTACATACTTTATCCACCCTTCAAGAGCGTTTATGTCTCGTTGATAAATTTGTGTCTCCCACTCTGTAGAATAAAGCCTTTGCTACAGTGAAAATGGGGTCTGTTTGAACTTAGCACTGAGTTCAAATGGCCCTGCTGAGTTCAGGTTTCCTGCTTGCGTGAGTCATGTCCTGTCCCCTTTCATCTAGTAGCAAAAATTGGATCTGTTGGAAATGGGTGAGGGCCTTATGGATCCAGGTCCCTTCCACCATTTTTAAGGACCTGAGGAGTCTCCATGATTCCGCAAATATCCGGCCCACTTTGAGATGTGATGTTAAACCAAGACCCAGCCTGCTTGTTTAGATTATGTAAAAGGAGAACTCTACATAAAAGTATTATGAGTTCTCCTGGTGTCCTGGGGTAGGGGATGGAGAGTGGGGGGGTTGTGGTGAGGTGGGGGTGGTAGTCAGAGTGGTGGTCATGTTGGGGGATAGTCGCATCGTGTCGGGGTTGGTGGTCGGCAGTAGTCAGGTGGTCAGGGAGTGGTCGGGTCTGGGGGTAGTTGAGAAATTGGGGGGCTTGTCAGGGGGGATTGATTGGGGGTCAGTTGTGGAGGTATCCAGATGTTGGACTAGGGTTTATTATGTCTAACATTTCCTGGATAACTATTCAAGTAAGAACCACAAAACTGTCTGGAGTCAGCAACTGTAGCTTAGTGTCAAAGACAGGAGGCATTTGCGGAAGGTTCCAGAGAGCAAGGGAATTTCCCATTGGAAGTTGGAACTTCCCGGGCAATTCCCACATAGGTCTGCGTGTCAGGACTTCTGGAGAGTCCCAATGTGCATCTCAGTTGTATATCTGTTCTCTGGCAATCCAGAGCCTGGATGATTTGGCCTATTACGTCCAATTCTGGGCTCCACATATTTAGAAGAATGTCAAGGTCTTGAAGAGGGTGAAGGAGATTTACTGAAATTATGTCAGGAATAGGGGACTTTGGCTATATGAGGAGACTAGAAAAGCTGGGATTGTTCTCCTTAGAACAGGGAAAGCACAGAGAAAATTAAGGAACAATTTAATAGAGGTGGTTCAAAAATTTGCATTTCCACTGATGGGATTTTAGGTAACTGGCGAAAGAACCAGAGGGAAGAAGAGGAGCATCTTCTCTAAGCTATAAGTAGTTACGCTGTGGAATGCACTACCTGAAAGCTTCAATATTAACTTTCAAAAGGGAATTGAATATATTTTTGATAGGAAAAAGGTGCAGAGCTATGAGGAAACTGCAATCAGGATAGGATGATTTAGATAGATCTTTCAGAAGAGCTCATAGAAGCTTGATTGGCTGAATGGCCTCTTTCTATAATGTATGATTCTGTGGCCTTATTTCTTGGAACCTTGTGGATGGAAATTAACTCTCACATTTGCCTACAAAACAACAGTAACTGCATTCAGGAGTAATTCATTGGCAGAACTAAATCAATTTTGTCAGAGACAATTTGCCTGTAATAAATCTGTGTTGGTTGTCAGATTAATTAACAGTTAATCTATTTTGGTGATGTTGGTTAAGGGAAGAATGTTGCCCAGGACACCTCTCTGTTTTTCTACACAAAGTATGTTGGGTTCTTTTACATATATCTAAACAAATAGATGGGACCTTGATTTGACATTTCATCTCAAAGACATCTCTGACAATGTAGCACTCTCTCAGCACTGTGCTAAAGGGGCAACCTAGATTATGAATCCTCAACCTTCTGACTTTGCTTTAGAAAGGCCAAGCAAAATGTGAATGAAATGCAAGTTCTTTCTAGATCATACCCAGCAACCTGAAAAACTAACAAAACCTGAGTAATTGCTTCAGAAAAACTGACACATGCTCAAAAGTTGGTAGCTTGAGATCAGCTGTGATTAACAGCTTATGCTACGTGATTATATAGATTTTATAACTCAAACTGTTGGTATATTCAACATTCTGTGGGAAGACATACAGGCCAGAAAAGGGGAAAAACACAAAAACAAATGAAAGGATGAAAAAGGCAACTGGAAATAAAGACACAAAAAAATTGGTGTTTATTTCCAGGGGTTCTATGAGTAAGCTTTCTTAAAAGCATTTTTTTTTGTTCTATCCAAATAATGCATCCTTTTGAATTTTAGGCCCTTTATACTTCAGAATTAATAGATTTTTCATCCTTAAGAAAGGAAATCAAAACTGTTATTTGAATTTTCAACAGAATAATCAGACCATCAACAAGCCAAAAGTCACCTCAACAGTCATTCTCCAGTTCAAAAGAGGTAGAATTTATGTGAAGCATACTAGTGGATGTGCAAAACTGTTGTACTTTAATTGCTTGAATCATGCACCAAGATTTTGGTCTTTGAAACTTGTGTATTGTCTCGGAGAGTATTTTGTAAAGTGCAAATAATTACAGTTCTGCTGGGAGAAATTGTAAGTGAGGAAGCAATAATACCATGTATGTAGCGTATTGGCTTGAGCGCAATTCTATTAATGCATAACTATACTAATGTACTAAATAAGCCGAGTGACAATAGTGCTTCCACGTACCTAAGAGCAGTTGGTTCAAGAGTTACATCCATAAAGGTTTATGAGCAGGTCTGCTGTCTGTCATCTGCAAAGGTGGAGGAAAGACGGTGTCTTTCTCCGGAGAAATACTAAGAAGGAATACACAAATTATTTTCAAAAACAAAAGTATTGGTGCTTGTTGGCGGACAGCAGCAGGGTGGTAAATTGTAAAGCATTTTATGTCCTGTGTTTTGTGTGGTGTGAAAACAGTATATTCTTCGCAATAATGGTAATTGTAATTCATGTTTTGTTCTAGAAGGGAAACATCAAAACAAAACTGTGAAATGCAGTCTGAATACTACGGTCTCAGCAGGTTCATAGTAACCAGTGAAGCCTAGTTTGTGGAATTTAAACAGGGTAATTTAACATGATGGTTTATGGTGAAATGCTGTCACTTTGATTTGAGCATTCCCTTCCTTTGGACTGGAGCAGCTGCATTTCAAAACACAAATTATGTTTGTACATTAATCCCATTAAAACTGCAGTGACCTATAATAATGTAAAAATACATACCTGTAGAGGTTCAGATAAGACGGCAAAATGGTGCAAAGCAAAAAGTTTATCTGCAGGCCCTGGTTAAGCTCAAAGGTTGAATTGTAAAAACAGCAAGTCATGCAAGTTTTTGTTTTAATTATTTGGCTGAGAGGGTGACAGATAGGTATCTATTTCTGGGCCTTCATTACTCGTCAACGCTTTTTCTTCCTCAATCCTAAGTAGACTGAGAATGGACACTCAAGTGCAGGCAACATGATGCATCTTTCAGTCCATGATGACAGACCAACTTGGTAGATCTCTTACATCAAGTGAAAAATCTTGGTGGAGCAGCTTGGAATACTCTGATTCTCTGGACATAAACTCGTCAGTCATCAAGTGAACTGAAAGGTCTGTGTTAGAACAGACTTCAGGAGAAATTACATCAGGTACCTGTACTGATTTTGTGGAATTTTACACATTCAGGTGATTTAATATGTGCGGATTGTGCAGGTGAGCTCCTGGTACATTTTTGATCTGGAATTTAGAGGCTTGCCCATGATGGGAACAGTAAGAAATTGCTTACCAGCATGCTCTTGCTGACAGCATTGCATAATGGGAAAATCAGAAGGATGTAAATGGTGGCAGAAGTTTGTACAGCCTCTATAAAGACTGCAGTGGTGAAAAGCCTTTATAATGGCTATGTGAAATGTATAGAAATTAAAAAGGCTTCATAAAGACAGTATGTAACAAAAGAATTAAATGGTAAATCCATTGGTATATAAATGCTGTGTCGGAGCAGGAAATAAGAGTATGTGGTCGGAAGGTGAAGCAATGCAGCACCTAATTCCCTTTTTTGATAGCTAGTAAGGCAAATGTGCATACAGTTTTCTGTTTACAGAATTCCAGGATGACTGATACCAGGTGACAAGGCCGAACATTGTCTGCATTACCTACAGGAAATGAAAATGGATGCAAACGAAGAGGGCAAGCCTTAGGAAAGCTTGCTAAGATAAGACCACCAAATAGTATCAGCTACAGATGCATGACAAAAATATGTATGTTGCTGTTACTGGGCACCCTGTTTCATCTTAACTTCTGCCCCCATGCAGTTTGTGAAATGCAATAGCATAGTGACTTTGGGCAACCATGTTATGCTCCTCATGTCGATTAGTAGCAAAGGAGGTGAAATAGGTGGCTGTGCTGTTTGTCCAATACACCTGAGGGCAGCACATTGGCTAATAATGTAGATTACCCTTTATTAGACCGAAGGAGGCGGAGAAAAATAAGTTGAATGTGCCTGTAATCTTCCATACCATGGATCGTGCTATCCCTGTAGTACAGCTTGGCTGCAGATGTATCTGCAGCTGATAGAACAAAACTGCAATTCGCTTCATGCTATTCTGAACCCTGTGCAGCCAGTTCTGCATGGAAATTACTATGTGGATGTGTGACAGGGCATGCAGGTATGGTTGATGCCTATTATGTTGAATACAGGCAATCCAGATCTGCTTACTGATATCTGATGTGCATTCTTTCAATTGGTACCACTCGAGTTATAAACTACAGGGATGTTTTGATAGCGCCCTATTGTATTTGGCTAGCATTGATTTGCCAGTGGACACTGTACTTGGTATAGCTCCCAGTTAAGAGCTGTGACACAGTAAAGTGGAGTGAACATTGATATGTGGAGAAAACTTGGCAGATCCCATATATTTTAAGGACCTTCCTGTTCTGTAGAACTCTTAGGCTTTCTGTACACCCAGTCCATCATTGATATTAAGTGCGTCTGCTGCTTCTCATTTCACATAAATGCAATTCATGGTCTCATTTGGAAAAACCGAAGAAAATGCATTAAAAATTAACTGTGGAAAAATACACTGGTATTCTAAATATTAGCTAGAGCTTGAGTTATTAAAATTAATTTACAAATTAACGTGCAAAATTCAAAGATGTATACATTGCCACTCCAAACATTAGCTCAAATGACAGAAATGTGAAATGAGGCCTGCTAAGGATCCTTGTTAATATGTTGGATGCATAGTTAGGCTGCTGCTCATTCTGCCAGGAAGTAAAAATTGCAGACATACAGCCGCTAATGAAATTACTGTAGTGTGCAGTGGAAACCCTGCAGAGGTGCTTGCTGCCTAATTTCCCAGTTCCTGTTCACCTGAATCGTGCCGACAATTCCAGTAATGCTGTGAGGAATCTTGTCGCTTATGTCACATGCCTTCCTTACACCTCTGATACAAAGCCTGATTGTTATCTTTAAATGGAGATTCAGGGGGTGGGAAGCCATATAATATTATGAGCAGAATGCTTTTAGATTCCACCGTTCCTCTGTTAGATACCTCTGCCAGGGGTATCTTATTTTAAGGAAGCCTTTGCTATTTTGTCTTGGTATTTGTCAGTTGCCTCCTTGCAGTCGAATGTTCTTCTTTCTTGTTAAGTCAGTTATGTTCATTGAATATTGGTCACTGAATGATTCAGAGGAAGAGGTAGTGCCCGAAAATAGATTAAAAATGACAAAAAATATACCTAGGATCTGTGCAAATTGTAAAAGGAGTAAGGAGACACCTGATCACCTTTTGTTGGTTCATCCTGACATGATCAGCAGTTTGGATTGATTTTCTTTAATACGGATTGTGTAAATCTGCAACCCCCTTTGCTGCTTTTATCAATTGCACCAACACTCAATATTTGGGTGTTTATATTCTATGTACATAAGTTTCTCTTTCTTTCAATTATCAGCTAGGGAATGTTGAATAGAAAATGAAGCTTATTTGCTTGTCCAATTTTGACTGTTTTTAAACCTGATTTCTGGCGTTTCCTGTTGGGAGTCTTGCTTTCCTTGGAAGCCCTGGCAACTCTTCCAATAATTGAAGTGGGTGATTTCTTGTAAAATATTCGATATCTTTACAATAATATTTCAGCATTGTAAGAGAGCTTAATAAAAGAATGTTCTTAATTATCGGGTTTTAATTACTTTTGTCCCTTTTTACACCCAAGGCACGAGTTCATAGTGTCCAACTCTACCTGCACCACCAACCCTCCTGTACTGAACTTGTGACTATTCTGCTCATGTCACCCATGACAGTGAAGGCCAACCCACTCATTCAGTAGTGCATGCCATCACAGCTGACTTTGGTTCTTTCTTTCCTGATACCTATGAGTGCACTTTCCACCCAAGGCCACTGCATTCCAGCATTCAGGAGCAGGAAGTCTGGGTGAGGCGGTTTTCTTAACCCAGAAGCACAGAGACCAATTGTGATGTTATTGTCTCCTTAAGCTTCTCCACCTCTCTCCCTCTTATCCTTGAAGGTGCTCTTAAAAACCTACCTCTTTGACCATGCTTTTGCTCAATCACCTGTCCTAATTTCTGGCTTAGTTGTTAAATTTTGTCTGACTACGTTCCTATGAAGTGTCTTACTATTTTTAACGTACTATATAAATGAAAGTTGTTACTACTACAGCCTCAGCCAACTTTTATCCTCCAAGCATCAGGGGAACTTTATGGCCACTTTTAGGCATTTTGCAACATTGAAAATAGAGTGAGAATCCATTTTGATGTGCCAGATGTGTTCGTTTTTTGCTGTTTACCTGCTTTCTGTTTTGCTCAGGTGCCCCTGACCCAACAGCTGGTGCCAGCATTGATGATGAGAACTGTTGGCATCTTGATGAGGAACAAGTTCGAGAGCAAGTAAAGCAATTCCTATCACAGGGAGGATACTACGGGTCTGGCAAACAATTAAACTCTATGTTTGCTAAGGTAAGGCTCTTTTAACACAAAAGTTATTTTCAAAAGGCAAACTTCTGAGTAAAGCTACTATTAATGAAGAGCAGAATGTCATATTTGAGCTCTCCTGCCACTTCAATTCTTTGCAGCTTATAATTCCACCCTGCTTTTGGTCATAATTATGTTTAGGTACAGTTGGACCAATTTTAAAAAATATAATAATGAATTAGCTTTGTTTTTATAGACAGGTCAAATAATTATCCTCCTTCTATTACCATTCCAAAGAAAGGGTTGCCGACTTTGTGTTTAGCTCAAGAAAGCAACTTCTAACAACCGCAGTGATGTAGAAGTTTTAATTTGTTGATTTTATTTATTTATGAGGCTTCTTTACTTCCAAAAAAAAACACATTCCCTCATCTTGCAACAACACCTTTTACTATTCATTACATCAAGCCGCATGAGAAAACTTAACAGCTATAATGGTGACAGTAACAAATGATATTAGTGCTGTAAAACTGCAGTAACTAGATTCCAAAAAGGTAAACAGTGCAAAAACTATATTATAAAAGATTAATCTGGAAGCTTGTTCCAGGCAGTAACTCCTCAGGGCTTGAATTAAACTCAAAAGCGCTGCATTCAAGCAGTGAATTATTGTCCAAAACAAAAAACAAAAATACCTGGAAAAACTCAGCAGGTCTGGCAGCATCTGCGGAGAGGAACACAGTTAACGTTTTAAGTCTGTATGACTCTTCAACAGAACTAAGGAAAAATAGAAAAGAGGTGAAATATAAGTAGGTGAATGAATGTCATCTGATCTCTAAGGGTGTTACTGTATTTTATACTCCAGAAAGCCAGTTGGGGAAGGATAGAACTGGAGACAACCTTTACATACCTTTATAAGTATTTCTTCACAGAATTGCACAGTGCAAGCATACATTTCCTAACCAAAACCCCTGTTCCAAGATGATCCTTTTATTTTATTTATTCTTTCACAGGATGTGGGAGTCGCCAGCTAGGCAAGCATTTAAGACCCATCTCTAATTGCCCTTGAGAAGCGGTGGTGAGCCGCCACCTTGAACCAGTGCAGTCCATGTGGTGTAGGTACACCTACAGTGCTGTTAGGAATGGAGTTCCAGAATTTTGACCCAGCAACAATGAAGGAACAGCGATATAGTTCCAAGTCAGGATGGTGTGTGGCTTGGAGGGTAACTTGCAGGTAGTGGTGTTCCCATATACCTGCTGCCCTTGTCCTTCTAGGTGGTAGAGGGTTTGGAAGGTACTGTCAAAGGAGCTTTGATGAGTTGCTGCAGTGCATCTTGTAGATGGTACATACTGCTGTAATGAGTTCGGGAGCTGAGTGGCCCTGGCAAAGCTCACAGAGCATCAGTGAGCTGGTTAAGTGCCACTTGATAGCACTGTCGACAACCCCTTCCTTCACTTTGATGATGATCAAGAGTAAGCTGTTTGGAGCAGTAATTGGCTTTGTTGGATTTGTCCTGATTTTGTGGACAGGACATATTTGGACAAATTTCCACACTGCCTGGTAGATGCCAGTGTTGTAGCTGTACTGGAACAACTTGGTTAGGGGCTCAGCAAGTTCTGGAGCAGAAGTCTTCAGTACTATTGCTGAAATGTTGTCAGGGCCCAGAGCCTTTGCAGTACCCAGTACATTCAGCTGTATTTTTCTTTATTATTCATTCACAGGATATAGACTTCACTAGCTGGGCCAGCATTTATTGCCCATCCCTAGTTGCCCTTGAGAAGGTGGAGGTGAGCTGCCTTCTTGAACTGCTGCAGTCTATGTGGGTATAGGTACACCCACAGTGCTGTTAGAAAGGGAGTTCCAAGATTTTGACCCAGTGGGCATGAAGGAACAGCGATATATTTCCAAGTCAGGATGGTGACTGACTTGGAGGGGAACTTACAAGTAGTGGTGTTCCCATGCATCTGCTGCCCTTGTCCTTCTAGATGATAGTGGTTGTGGGTTTGAAAGGTGCTGTCGAAGGAGCCTTGGTGAATTCTTGCAGTGCATCTTGTAGATGGTACACACTGCTGTTACTATGCGTCGGTGGGAGAGGGAAGGAATGTTTGTGGATGTGGTGCCAATCAAGCGGGCTGCTTTGTCCTGGACAGTGTCAAGCTTCTTGTGTGTTGTTGGAGCTGCACTCATCCAGGCAAGTGGAGAATATTCCATCACACTCCTGACTTGTGCCTTGTAGATGGTGGACAGGCTTTGGGGAGTCAGGAGGTGAGTTATTCGTCACAGGATTCCTAGCCTCTGACCTGCTTTTGTAGCCACAGTATTTATATGGCTAGTCCAGTTCAGTTTCTGGTCAATGGTAACCCCCCCAGGATGTTGATTGTGGGGGATTCCGTGATGGTAATGCCATTGAACATCAAGGGGTGATGGTTGGGTTCCCTCTTGTTGGAGATGATCATAGCCTGATACTTGTGTGGCGCGAATGTTACTTGCCACTTGTCAGCCCACTCAATTCAGCAGAGTGAATTGAATTGTCTGAAGACTGTCGTCCGTGATGCAGGGGCCCTCAGGAGGAGGCTAAGGTGGATCATCCACACAGCACTTCTGGCTGAAGTTTGTTGCAAATGCTTCAGCCTTGCCTTTTATACTGATGTTCTGGGTTCTCCCATCATTGAGGATGGGGATACTTATGGAGCCGCCTCATCCAGTTGGGTGCTTATTTGTCCACCACCATTCATGAGTGGATGTGGGAGGACTGCAGCGCTTTGATATGATCCACTGGTTGTGGGATCATTTAGCTCTGTCTATCACATGTTGCTACCACTTTTGACATGCAAGTAGTTCTGTACTGTAGCTTCACCAAGTTGCCACCTCATTTTTAGATCTGCCTGATGCTGCTGCTGGCGTACGCTCCTACACTCTTTATTGAACCAGGGTTGATCCCGAAAGGTAGAGTGGTGGACATGGGTTATGATGTTACACATTTAGTAATTTGGTAGTACAGAACTTGAGTATTGCTGCAAAAAAAGACATGTCAAAGCTTTTCACCTTGCAGTCATCAGGACACTTTGCAAGAAGAGTGTAAAATGAAAAGCTTTGACGTGTCTCTTTTTTCAGCAATACTCATGTTGAATATCGTGGTTGAGTAGAATCCTGCTGCTGCTGAGGCCCACAGCGCCTCATGGATGCCCAATTTTGAGTTATTGGATCTGTTCGAAATCTCCCATTTCGCACTGTGGTCGTGCCACACAACACGATGGAGAGTATCCGTTCTCTGAGGGTGGAACTTCCTCTTCTGAAGGACTGTGTGGTGGTTTTTATTACAAGTACTGTTAATGGACAGATATATTGGCCACAGGTAGATTGGTAAGGACGGGGCCAAGCAAGTTTTTTTCCTCGGCTATTGCCTTACCACCTACTGCAGACCCAGTCTAGCAGCTATGCTCTTTAAGACTTGGCCAGCTCAGTCAGTAGTGGGTGCTACCAAGCCACTCTTGGTGATGGACATTGAAGTCTCCACCTAGAGTACACTTTGTGCCCTTGCCACCCTTGGTGCTTCTTCTAATTAGTATTCAACATGGAAGAATACTGATTGATCAGCTGAGGAGGGTGGTGGTGGTAGTGGAGGTTGGTAGGTGGTAATCAGCAGGAGGTTTCCTTGCCCATATTTGACCTGATGCCTTGCTATATTGAGGACTCCCAGGGCAATTCCTGCATGAGTATATAACAATGTGCCGCCACCTCTCGTGGGCCTATCCTGCTTGCGGTACAGGACATACCTGATGATGGTGATGTCTAGGACATTGTCTGTAAGGTATGATTTGATGAGTATGACTGTCAGACTGTTGCTTGACTAGTCCTTGAGACAGCTCTTCCAATCTTGGCATAAGCTTCCAGGTTTTAGTAAGGAGGACTTTGCAGGGTTGACATGGCTGAGTGGGTCATTGTCATTCCTGGTGCCTAGACCAATGCCAGATGGACCGTCTGGTTTCATTCCTTTTTGACTTTGTAACGGTTTATATTTAACTCTTTCGAGTACAAACACGTTTCCATCTGTTCCTATTCAGATGAAGTTACATTGTTTCATAGTTTGCCATTGTGAGATTTGAACTCTTGATCGTGGGGTTACAAGCCCAGTACCATAACCACTTGGCTATTTAGGCCAAGCCAAACAGCAATGTATTCCAACAACTTCCAAACCTTTTAAAAATAAATCTGTTGCAGAATTGACCAGTATAGGGTTGACTTTGTTTATTTTTTACTAGAAAAGTACTTATGCTTTTTTGGCTAACACAAACTGAAGTGTATTTTTTGAAGATGTTTTCTTTACCTTTTTTTTTTTGCATCCTTTTCCCCATCATTGTGTAAATACAGATATAATGGGTGGCTTGGTGGAACAGTGCCTTATTGTGCATTGTTACACTGGGTAAATTTAAGATTCAAAACAATTCTCACCTGCCTTTTAAGCTTAGCCTAGATGGAAATGCTATCAGATGTAACAGGGAGTAATCAAAGATATCTCAGTAATCTGACGTAAGGAAGAAAAGGAACACAAAATTTTTCCATCTTGTGTAATGCTTCAAAATTGGCTGCAAGGCAGCATTGACAGAGGTAATAGTTGGCCGCCTGTTTCATCATTTGGATATGTAGATGGGTACCTAATAAGGTACCTGTAATAGTGGAAAGAAAATTAAAAGTTTAACAGTTTAAACTAATGCTACGTGCTCCTCAGAAGGAAAATGCCCAAACAGTTCCTTGCTGTAGAGGATCGTGCACCTATAGCTTCTAGTTTGGTTATTGCTCAAGTCCACCAACTTTGATTTCTTCTGGAGCTTGGACCACTTTTTAGGATTTAATTGAAGTTGAAAGTTTAGCATGGTAGAGAAAGAAGAAACTAACTAATTTCATAAATACAATCCAATCAATCTTAGTAGAGAGAGAAAGAAGGGAAAATTATTTTCATTTGCTAAAGAAGTAAATTCCCTCCTACTCTTTTGTCCCTTTGCCCACTTTCTGCTTGAGGCAGTGGCTCCTGCCCGGCCACAGTTCCACAGTCATCAGCAGCCCTCTAGCATCTTAGCTGAGTGGTTGTTCTTCACATATGAGCCTGGACCAAGAATGTTGGTCAGCTATTTCACTGAAGGAGAAGAGCACCCTTGGCAGCTGAGTCCAGTCCTACACTAGACCAACATCCACATGTGCTTTAATAAAAGCAAAATACTGCGGATGCTGCAGATTTGAAATCAAAACAGAAAGTGCTGGAAAAACTCAACAGTTCTGGCAGCATCTGTGAAGAGGGAAATAGAATTAACATTTCGCATCCAATATGACTCTTTTTTTGGAACAGTGGGCAGAATTTTGCCCTCGGGTAGGGAGTGGGCCCCACCGGCTTGACGGCAGGTGGACAGCTAACCCCCACCACTGAAATGGGGCTCGCCGCCATTTTGCGTGGGCGGGCCAATTAAGGCCCGCCCAGCGGCATCCCTGACGGGAAGCGCTATACGTTTCTTGTTCCGGGGGGAGGGATTCCCCAACTGTCAAAGTGTGCTCTTGAGCGCACTTCTCCCTGAGGCAAAGTCCTGTCTCAGGGAGAATAGTGACATTGGAAAAAACTTTGAAAATAGAAACAATAAAAAATTATTAACATGTCCCCCTCATGTGACAATGTCACATGAGATGGGGCATGTTAAAAAACGAACACACAAACTTTATTATTTTTGTTCAAAACAGACATGAAACTTCATCCCACCAGTGGATGAGGTTTCATGAATAATCAGAAGCCCGCTGGGGCTCCTGGCCTGCCCACCAGCCTTAAGTTTGGTCGGGCAGGTCTTTAGTTACTTTAACTAGCCTGTCAAGTGCCTCAATTGGCCATTGACATTTCGCTGTCCGCCCGCCTTCCTAAACATTTAAATGGCCCAGGATGACATCGGGGATTCCTCCCGACATCATCCCGCGTAACTTGCCCCTCGGCTAGCAGGCCTCGCCCCCAAATCGCCGAGGGGAAAATCCTGGTCAGTGTTTTAATACATATGTGTTTTGCTGAAAAGGGGGAAATGTTATCAGATGTAACAGGGAGTAATCATAGGTATCTCAGCAATCTGGATGACAATCAGAAAGTGGGCCTTGGCCATTTTCCCCCTCCCAGCCCCAGTTCATATTGAATCAATGTTTTGGTGTTAGTTATATATAACATTTTGCGGCCTTGACCTTTTTGTTCAAATAACCTTACTCAAAAATTTGTAGGAATATGGGACAGAGCAGGAATAGGATGGCTCTTTCAAAGAGTCAGCATAGTCACAAAAGGCCAAATGGTCTCCTTCTGTGCTGTGTAATTACATAAAACTTTACAGTGGAAATATTTGATAATATTTCCACATGTTCACTAAAGATTCAGTGCCCAAGAAATAGTACGACTAAAACCTTTACTATGATGGATGTGACCTTGACAAAAATTCAACAGGCTTCAGAAACTTTCGATTATACTTTAAATCAGTCTGTAATACACAACTTATTCAAACAGGCCAGTGAAGCTTATTGATCACATGATTTAAACTTCTCACTGTGTCTATAGTGGCACCAGGAGACCCTCTTATCCACCCACTCACCAAATTTATATAAACTCTGAAATTTATTTTCCTGCTGTTCCTTGGATGAGTATTGATGAATGACATTAACTTGCCAGTAGTCTATTTTTTCAAATGGCAACAAATACTCTGTTTATATTTAATAGGTAATGTAATTCAGAATATCTGAACCTTATATTCAGTTTGTAAGAGTTATCTGTGTACTAAGATTAAACCTCAAACTCCTTCCATTTTTAAAAGAGGAACATGAATGGAGATAATAGTTGGAACCATAAGAAAATACAGAATGGGAAAAGACTCAGTTGTTCATCTGGTTTGTTGCAAAAACAAATAGTCCTTAACCACCCACTTCAGCAAGTCTCCCTTAAATTTTCCCACACTTACTGTCTCACTGACTAGTCTGTTCCCTGCATTCAATAGTTACAATTAAACTGTTTTTTCTCTTCTAAGCTTGAGTTTGTGTCCATTCTTCCAGCATTTATGGCAATCTGAAACATACTTTTGAAATTTCAATCTATGTATTACATTTGAATCTCTTCAGGGGAGATGAGTGCGTAGTGGTAATGTCACTGGACTGGTAATCCTCTGGGGCATGGGTTCAGATCCCATCATGGCAGCTGGTGGAATATAATTCAATTAATAAATCTGGAATATAAAGCTAGTCTCAGTGATGGTGACTTTGACAA
Source organism: Carcharodon carcharias (assembly GCF_017639515.1). NCBI lineage: Eukaryota > Metazoa > Chordata > Chondrichthyes > Lamniformes > Lamnidae > Carcharodon > Carcharodon carcharias. Next base: position 85,286,301 of record NC_054482.1, read on the forward strand.
CCATCATCAATTTTTGTAAAAGCCCATCTGATTCACTAGTGTCCTTCAAGGAAGGAAATCTTCCGTCTTTACCCGCTCTGGCCTCCATGTGACTCCAGACCCACAGCAACGTGGTTGACTCTTAACTTCCCTCTGAAATGACCTAGCAAGCCACTCAGTTCAAGGGCAATTAGGGATGGGCAACAAATGCTGGCCTTGCCAGAGATGCCCAAATCCCATGAAATAACAGAAAAAAAAATCAGATTTTTCTCCTCTCCTCAGTATAAAATCAACCATAAGAACATTCTTTACCTTATGATGCATTATCCTCCCGGTCTTCCTCAATCTCCTTGCAGCCTTTGATATGGTTGATCACATCCTTTAATGGAGAGGATTCTACACTGCCCTTGTTTCATTCCACTTTTACCTGTCCAGTGAAAGCGAAGACATTTCTGACAGGCTCCTCTTAACTCCTGCAGTACATCAGGAGTCATCCTGGTTACACCCTTAGTTCATTCATCTTTCTCATCATCTTATGGCAGCATCATCTCCTGGAAAAGAGGTCCGCTTCCATACCTATGCCAGTGACACCCAGCTGTCCCTATCTACCAACTGCTTCTGTATTGTCATGACTGGATGTTGGACAAGCAGTTAGAATGAGCCATAACATCTTACAGCTAAACTTAGGGAAGGCCACAGCCATCACGTTTCAACTCCATGAGTTGATCTCCATGAACACGGAAAGGAAGAATTCATTTAATATATGTGCAGCCTTTAAACATTGGAAGCAATCTTGTTTTTAATCCTTATGTCCTTTTTGTATTTTTTGTGACTTCACTGATTACCTACACACTCCATGTTACAGTGCTGACCTCTAAAAGTGACCGCCTAGGATGTTGATGTGAATATTAACTGATCACCATCACATAATAATTTAGCAGCATATCAGGTACATTGACAAACGTCGGTGTTAACTTACATTTCATTTGTTCACACTAATTGTGCTGTTTCAAAATTTTCTATTGAAAGAATTTTCAGATTCTTTTCACTTCTTTTCCAAAAGAAATAAAGAAAAATAACTTTTTGAATACAGATTATTAGAAAATGAATCTTTTGGTTTTAAAGTTGAGGGGGAATACCTCGGAACAGCGGTAGTTCTCTGGCAAAGCGTTACATTTTCATTCCAATTCCAGATTTTTAAATGTTGTATCAACCACAGGTACGAGAAATGTTGAAGATGAGGGATTCAAACGGTGCCAGGATGTTGACATTAATAACAGAACAGTTTATGGCTGACCCGCGACTCTCTCTCTGGAGGCAGCAAGGCACGGGAATGACAGACAAGTGCCGACAGCTTTGGGATGAGTTGGGTAAGTGTGGGGCAGAAGGCTGTAGTTGAGCAATGCAATATCTTAACCCCTGCTCCCAATAGCTGCTTCTGTACAGCATTTTCTGCATTAATGACCTTCTATCTGTGCAACCTAATCTTGTTAAAAATAAAGAACCTTTTTCTGTAAGAAACAACTTAACTTCGGAAGATGTAAATGAAACTTGTAGAAATTTTTCAATGAATGCTTGAAACACTTATAGAGCAAAGGAGGGGTTGGTTGAACTTTGTGTAATACAGGTATCTGTCATGTTGCATGGGATTATTTTATCATTTGAGAATTTATATTTGTGGCATTTTAATGTCTTTCAATAATATGTTCTAAAATACAATGTCAGTATGAAAAGCTTTACAATCATCATACATTGGATGTGACCTCAGGAACTAGACATTGTTGCTTTTTTGCCAGACTACTTTCAGCAGTCACAAGGACCAGATATCAAATTTCTGCATAAAGGAAGGGAAGGGAGTGAATCACCACATATATCAATTATAGAGAGGAGTGGTCTAATAAGCCGCAATCTCTTTCAGACAAATGATATAAGATATCATCAGTGAGATGCAACAAAGATTTAAAGGGGACAAAAGAATGTACAGAAGGTGAGGATAAAAAAATATTGAAAGTGGTCCATGCAAACAAATACATACCCATACAAGGAAAAATAAACAAATAGGGGGAAAAAACAGGGTCTGCATGTAACCCAAAGGCAAGTAAAACATTGTGGATTAACCAGTGCGATAAAAAGCAAAAGCAGAGTCATACCACAGGCTCAGCTAGTGCTGAGTTCTGACTAAGATTCTCCACCACAGACATCAGTCCCTCCAACCACACCCTGACAAGACCCTCCCCCAACAGAAATTCCCTTGGCTGTGAAGAAAATTAAAGATAGAGCTAAGATTTGTAGATACTAACGTGAATGTCCAGATCAGATGACTGGAGAATCCCCAGCGGAAAAATTGAGATATGTTTCCTGAAGTTAGCATTGTACTACTTTGGAATGAAATTAATGTGAAATTTTAAAACCTTTCTTAAATAAAGAATGAATAAATAAAATTAACTAACAATAGTTAGGAGTGAGAAAGCTGATGTATAAATGGATATAATACTAACAGTTGAGAGTACATTCTGCCAGTCACAAGGCTTTTAAATGTCATACCATATCTTTGCTGATGTGATATGCTCTATTTATTTCTCATTTGTGCACTAGAGAATGTGCATGGCCAGTAATATTAGTAGAACCAATCTTCAACCAGTGTGTACAATTCATTTCATAAAGATAAAGAGTAAGAAATTATAAATCTAGGTTGCCTAGAATAATCCTTATATAGGAAGATATTACTGCACATTGTTATAGTTTATGTGTTCTACTTCAAAACTGTTATTGGAGACTACCTGATGGCTGAAGTTTTAAGTTGAATTCTCTGTCCTTACGTACTGATGTTCCACTCCACTGACATTAAGAATGGAAAAGGTGAACTATGGGCAGTGCTCTCATACTGATTGGACTTCAGTAAAAAGATACCAACCGTTTTAACATTTTCAAAGGACATTAACGTTGCACTGGAGGCAGTTCAGAGGAGGTTCACTAGATTGATTCCATAGATGCGGGGCTTGACTAATGAGGAGACATTGAGCAGTTTAGGCCTATACTCGCTAGAGTTTAGAAGGATGAGAGGAGATATAATTGAGATATATAAGATGCTAAAGGGGATAGTCAAAGTAGACGTGGAGTGGATGTTTCCCCTTCTGGGGCATTCTAGAACGAGAGGCCATAGTTTTAGGCTAAGAGGTGGTAGATTTAAATCAGAGATGAGGGGGAATTACTTTTCTCAAAGGGTCGTGAATCTGTGGAATTCGTTACCTCAGAGTGCAGTGGATGCTGGGACGCTGAATAAATTTAAAGAGGAGATAGACAGATTTTTAATTAGTAATGGGTTGAAGGGTTATGGGGAGAGGGCGGGAAATTGGAGTTGAGGCCGAGATGAGATCAGCCATGATCGTAATGACTGGCGGGGCAGGCTTGAGGGGCTGAATTGCCTACTCCTGCTCCTAGTTCTTATGTTCTTAACTGTCGACAGGAACAGTAGGTTAGCTCAATTCCTTTGGCCATTCTGTTGGGAATTTTACTGTGACTCCAGAGGCAGACATGCTATAGTAGGGTGCAAGTGGATCCCACTTTGGTAGGTTGGTGGTGGGTGGTTTTGGTGGGGAGGGGTGGTTGGGTGGCGGAGTGGAGGGGGCTGTTGTGTGGCCTGGCCAAATTCTGAATCAGTGGCCGGGACCCTGGAGATGGACAAATTAAATTTCAGTAGTTGCCCCTCTTACAAAAGGGGTGCAAAGTGAAGTCCTTGGGGGCTTGTGCAATCGTTAAAACCGGGAAAAGTCATAGGAAACAACATAGCGAAGATGGGGAAATTAGAGAGGGAAAATATTTACAAATCCAGGAGGTCTGAAATTGAAACGAAAAGTGGAAACACACACGACTGACCTGAACAGAAAACAACATACCAGACACAAGCCCACTCCTGCCAGAACCAAGTTCTGATACAGGGGCTACACCCAAAGCACAAGCCTGCTTTCTCTTTCTACCCCCTGTTACCCCGCCCCTGCAACCACCCTTTATGCTGACAGGCTCAGCCCACAGCCTAAGCCTCCCTTTCTTCCCCAGTTCTGTTCATTTTTTTGCTCTTTTTCTTCTGTGTAAACATGCCTTTATGCCACCTTAGCTATCTTACACATTTAAAAAAAAATACGAATACTGAAAATCTGAGATGCACAACAGTTCAGTGGATATCCATAAAGGGACAGCTCAGAATTGAAAACTGAAAGATAAGCAAGCTCAATATGAATAAAGAAAAAGAAAAGATAAGTACCAACAGATACTGCAGTCACTAAGAGGAAATTAATTGGTGTATGAGTTAGACTGCTTAATGGAGAAGCAGGAACCTGTTAAATTATATTTAAGCGATCATCTCAGTAAGGTAAGGAAAAGACAGAAGGATAAAAGAATGTGCAAATAGTTGGGGTGAGATGCATAGGATAGGCATGAGGTATGACATGAAAATATACAGTCCTGGTAATGCACAGTAAGGCCTACCTATATCTGAGAATAATCACTCTGGCATGGCTGTGTCCCAACATCGACCTGTTTCCCTTCCCTCTGACATGAAGAGACCATCTCCAAATCTCCAATTGTAAAGAAAATGGGGCATACACCTATGTCTGTGGCTCACCATTACTTGACCCTCTCAGTCCCACTCCAACCTCTCCACCTTTTAGCTTGCTGCTTCAACCAGGCTCAGGGCTGAACATGGGAACAGTATTGTTGATTTTCTTAATTCGTATTCCAAGTGGAGATCCTCACCCACTGGCCTCATATCATAAGTCTGCTCCCTTCAAACATATCCCTAATGTTGAAAATGTTTTGTGTTGATGCTGAACTTGTCATGTGAATGCACGAAAAGCTTTGACCTGATGTACTATGGATGGAGAGGACACCCTTGAACATGAAGGATAAAATCTGAGAGAAAAACTTGTTACCATACTTGAAAAGGCAGAGGCTTGGTAACTGGTTATATGCTTTTTCAGATAGCATATGGTACATGGCCCAGAATTATTTGAGAAGGAAGGGTGGAAAACAGTGAAATAGTCGTAACTTTTAAAAAAAGAATCTGAGAGAAAGATGTGTTTGAAGCAGTCATTTAAAACCAGAAAAAAAGCATTTGGCCATAAGGACTCCAGAAAAGGTGTTGCATCTTTACTCTGCACAGTAGCTATCTTGCTGAATTTCTTTGTATAGTTCATAAAAGAAATAAATCTCCACTCATGTTGTGCAGCTGGAAAATATATCTCAATCCTCAGAAATTACTGTGCAGCTGAACATTGAATTTACTTATACCTTCATCATGAAATAATACTTCATGCAAACAGGATCTGTGGAAGAGGATTAAATGCCTTTCATTCTGTCCTGATTTTCTTGGTGAAGGTTAGAAACCAATAGCTCCTATTTCTGTCTACACAGTATTGTGGCTCAAGATTAAAACCTAATTACATGTAACAGGAGAAAAATGGCATCTTTATTCAATATGAATCCAAAGGCTGACCTTAATCTTCCTCCGGTAGCACATTCAATTCAACATGTCTTCTGAATAAACTGCCAGTAAGCAAAGGAGAAGGGGGAGGGAAAAAATTAATACCATAACCCAGTTGGGCGAGTTGGTGATTATTCAGCCACAGCAGATTCTGTTTCAGTCAACACAGCTTTACTGTGGCATAAATATGATGAATCCATTGGCCAAGGTGAAGGATTTACAGTTCCAACAGGACAAAGTCGAATTGCATTTGTAGTCTGTGGGCTGATGATAATTTAGCCTTTTTTCATTTGCTTAATGGAATGCTTCACAGCAGCTTTGTGTTCCATTATTTATGGAAGAATTCCAGTGTATGTACATGTTCTTTAACAACTTGTATCTGCTTGTGTTCACTTTGACATCTCCCTTTGCCCCCCTTTACTCCATCCCCCACCATATAAATAGGAAATGGTGACCTGTTCTTCACTATTCATTTCATTGATTCAGACAAGATTACTTCAGTGTAGTCACAGAAACGTTAAATATAAATATTACAGTTAATGGCAATGAACAGTTTCCTGCACAAGATCCAGTTTGACATAAATAGATTGGAGGTTTTCTCGAATTTCAAAGGCATATTTTAGTGGAGGCCCTTGGCAGCATTTCCTTTTCAAATTGTTTTTCTCATCTCTTTTCCCTACCCTCACCACTCCCACCCCACCCCAACACTCCTCCATAGTGATAATTTCTAAACAAATTTCTAAAGAAATATGACTTGCATTTATATATCACCTATCATGATCTCCGGATGCCCTAAAGTGCTTTATGATCAATGAAATACTTTTAAAGGGTGGTCACTGTTGTAACACAAAATGCATCAGTCAAGCAAACTCCCTCAAGCAGCAATGAAGTGAATGCCCAGATCATCTGTCTTTTTTGGTGTTCATTGACGTATGTTAGCCATAACACTGGGAAGAACACCCTTGCTTTTCTTTGGGTAGTGCCACAGGGTCTTTTACATCCACTTGAGAGGTCAGATTGGGCCTCAGCTTAAATTTCATCCGAAAGCCTGCTCTTCTGACAGTGCATCACTCCTCAGTGCTGCTCTGATGTTTCAGCCTAGACCAAGTACTCATGGTTCTAGAGTGGGACTTGAATCTACATCCTGATTTTGAGGTGAAAGTGGCATCCATTGAATGACAGATGACACTTCTGGGATTCTGTTCCAGGTATGCCAGAAGCCATCTGGCACTTCTCCCAAGTGATCATTCTTCACAATTTGCCTGCACTCTTCTACTTTATTAGGGCTAGGTACTTGGAGTGATTTTTAAATTTTTGTTTCATTACTATTCCAGGGAGGCTAATTGTAGCATCCCAACAGCTGCAGAAGCTGAGATCTGCTAACTTTCAGATCAGAGGTCCATATGGTTTCTACAACGTCAGACAATGCATTATTTTCTTTGGTCATTTGCAAGCTGAACTACATTGCTTTAAAAACTTAACATGTAGCGGTTGACCTTTCACTGTGGCTATCTTACCTTTCTGAAGATAGAGCTTCTAAATTGTGAATGTTTTAGAATATTCTGTGCAGCCTACTGCTTCAAAAAGTATTGAGCCTCAAAAGCTGAAGCTCTGAACAGAAATATCCTGTCATTACACCAAGCCCAAAAAAGTACTGCCAATTGGAAGTGAGTCACAATGCAGCAATATTTTTATAAAGAGATTTTTTTTCCTCAACCACTCATAACTGCACAGCTCCAGACCTACAATATTGGTTGAGATAATTTTTTTCCTGGAGTTGGGAGCCAGAAGTAGTGAGTCTCAATCCTTCTGGATGATTTGTAAGGCATAGTGGTGTAACACTATGCCTTAAATGTACACAATTTAAAATAGCTTTTAAAAAAAAATACTGTTCCCCATCCCATTTTGGACTTTTCCTGTATATCTGAGAGGATAACAAACTGCATTACAGACTAGTTAGAAAGGAGAAAAGGAGTTGAGGGCAGTTTTTTTTTAAAGAGTGGGTTATGATGTCCCAGAGGGTTCATTATGGATGTTGGCATTGACGGTGTGGTGCTGATTTTTACAGAAGATGCCAAAATAGAAAGTATTGTCAATTCTTTAGAGGACCAAAGGAAGCTGCAAAGGGATAATAATAAGGTTGGGAAATGGTCAAACAATTGTCAATAGTAAATGAGAGGTGATACAAATAAGTTTATTCAAAAAGCAGCAACTTTATTCTGAATACAACTGGGCTTGATGCTGTGGAAGAGCAGAGGGATTTAGGTTGCAAACATGTAGGATGTTGGAGGCACTTAATAAAGCCGTTAAAAAAAAAACTATGGAATTCTAGCTTTTATCATGAGGTATAAAATATAGAAGCTAAGAAGTAATGATGATCCTATGTATATGAAAAAATGTCTCAGCTAGAGTACTATGTTCCGCATTGGGCATCACACTATAGAAAAAATATTGAGGATTTGAGTGCGTACAAATCAGATTAACTAGGATACCACCTAACATGAGGAAATGTAAATGCAAAGAAAGATTTGAGAAATTGAATATTTTTTTCATTAGGATAATGCAAATTACAGGTCAGCAATCTAATATATTTAAAATTATGAACAAATGGGAATAGTGTAGGTGGAAGCACACTGTTTTCAATAGTTGCAGACATTCAAACAAGGGGTCTTAGGTATGACATTAAATGTACAAGGAGCTTCAAGAGCCATTGATTGAGGCAAAAATTATGTCAATATTCAAGATGAAATTGGGTAGGTGGATGAAAGAAAAGTGAATGAAAGGCTATGAGAACAGGGTGAGTAAATATTATTAGGTCTGTTTGTCATGTGGAGGGCAAATACTAGCCCAGACTTGTTGGGCTGAATGGTCCCATTTCTGATTCAAAAATTTCTATTTATACCAGCTAGTGTGACTCCCAATGAGATTTCATTAAAAGTGGGAATAATTATGTGGCTTACAGAAACTGAAATTCCAACCATGAAACTCAATAATTAGAAAGAGTGTAATGATTCTATACAGGTCAGACTCTGCCTGGAGAATCTCCTGTGCTCAATGCATATGGATGTGAAAAAAGTTGGAAATTTAAAGAAAGGGTTAATTTTCAGAGATGGAGATTTCAATTTAAAATATTTGGGTAGCACTTTCTTCAAAGAAGTGCTCCATTAAGTTATTGCACAGACATTTAAAATAATCAAACACATTTAGTCACATGGCAGCTCAGTCGCTTTTTTTGTGCTGCAAACTACTAGTTCACACCTGTGGTTTTCCCTATACAATCAGTCTTGCAATATCATTTGAAGAAATAACAAAGGAGCAATAAAGGAAATGCAAAGGATATGGTTTGTATGGATTTTCAAAAAGCACGTAAGAGACTTATGGTGAGGATTAAAGCACATTACAATATATGAAATATGACAATTTAGAAGAAATAGAAGGTTGCAGGGCAGAAAGCAGAGGTTAGGAGGTAAAAGAATATTTCTTGGAGTGTAAAGATTCAGTAAATGGTATTTCACGGGGCTCTGTTTTGAAGCTGCGCTAATTTGCTATGTATATAAATGGTCTGGACTTAGTAATTGAGGGATCAATGTCAGAATTTGCTGATAGCACAAAATTGAAAGGTACAGCAAATTGTGACAAGGATGATAAAAGACTTCAGGAAGACATGGCCTGGCAGGCTGAGGATAAAGATGATGGACATGATTCACACTGGAGAAATGTGAAGTACATTTTGGAAGCAAGAATTCAGAAAAGAAATGTACTTTTAAAAGGTAGGATTTTAAATGAGAGTAGAGGAGCCTGGTTGTGCAGATAGCCAGGTCATTGAAAATGGCAATACAAGCAGATGAGACTATAAATTTGACAAACGGAATCCTTGGTCGTGTGTTTAACGGCATTGAATAGAAAAGCAAGAAAATAATGTCGCATTTGTACAAGCCTATTTGGTGGTTGGAGCATTGTGTATAATTTTGGACACCCCATAATAGGACTGGTATAAAGCCAATGGAAAATGTGTTGCCCGGATTGAGGGTTACGGTTATGAAGGAAGAGTTAAGAAGATCGGTGTCTTAGCCACAGCTGATGACATTAAGTGTTGCCTAATTGTAATCATCAAGATTATAAACTGTTCCAATAAAGTCTATGGTGATAGATTGCTTTCATAGACAGGTGATGGTGAGAGCACAAATTAAGGTAATCACAAAAGGAACAGAAAAGATTAAAATTCTCATTATTCAATCATGCCTTTTCAATTTATATTATTCACTTAACATTTATTTTAACCTCCTTTTTTCATTGCGGCACTTTTTTATTATTTAAAACCAAAACCTTGTCTATATGGAACTTCACTGTCCTTTCCCATTTTGAGTGGATTTCACATCGGTAAAACTTGATCCCCAGGCAACTGAAAAACAGCTCCAAAAATTGGTATCCAACCACTGCAGAGACTGAACAATGCAGTTTTACCTGATCATGTCACTGAAGTGACCAGGTGAAAATAACTGTTTTTACTCCCAAGGCGCCATGTAAAAGTTGAAAGAGCCACATGAGAATGCCTTTGTAACTTTCAGATCTGGGGGTTACTAGTGTTTAAAAGTCATTTGAATCCAAAGATTGTGATCTACCTTCTTCCTTGATAAGGTTTTCTAATATACTTAAAAATGCCAAATATTTGCATGAAAAATACCCACTCGGATATTCATTATATTCTCAGTTTATTTTTAGACAGAAACCAAACTAATATGCATTGTTTTTCTGCTTGAGACCCTAATGTATTTTTTCCATCCTATGATATATTTTACATAAATTCAACCTGTTTAATCACAAAGCTATTTCTGCAATGAGGTGGTTGTTGTTTTGGTTGTACCGAGATCTGCCTTAACACCAATCCAGATCTTTGGTGTAGTTATATGCCTATACTTGAACATGTTGTTACTTTGTCCTTCTTGACCTGTCTGCAGCATTTGACACAGTTGACCACATCATCCTCCTCCAATGCCTCTCCACTGTTATCCAGCTGGGTGGGACTGAGCTCACCTGGTTCCATTCTTGTCTACTAGAGAATCACTCGCAATGGCTTCTCTTTCTTCTTCCGCACAGTTACCTCTGGTGTCCACCAAAGATCAATCCTTGGCCCGCTCTTATTTCTCATCTACATGCTGCCCCTCAGTGATCTTATCAGAAAGCTCAGCGTTCATTTTCACATGTATAATTATGACACCCAGCTTGACCTCACCACCACCTCTCTTGACTTCATTGCTGATAAATTTTCAGACTGCTTATCCAACATCCAGTACTAGTTGAACAAAAATTTTCTCCAATTTAAATATTGGGCAGACTGAAGCCATTATCGTTAGTCCCCACTCCAAACTCTGTTCCTAAACTACTGACTCCATCCCTCTCTCTGACAACAGTCTGAAATTAAACCAATTTGTTTGCAGCCTTGGTGTCAGGTTTGATCCAGAGATGAGCTTCTGACCTCATCTGTGCCCTCACCAAGACCACCTATTTCCACCTCCATAACCTCCCCCTTGTCTCGGCTCATCTGCTGCTGAAACCCTCATTCATTTCTTCATTGTCTCGAGACCCAGTGGCTCCAATGCATTCCTGGCTGGTCGCTCAAATTCTATCCTCTTTAAACTTGAGTAGCCTCCCTGCACCTCTGTCCTTTAAGACAATCCTTAAAACCTACCTCTTTGACACAGCTTTTGTTCATCTGACCTAATGTCATCTTATGTTGCTTGGTGTCATATTTTGTTTTATAATGTTCCTGTGAAGCATTTTGAGACATTCCATTACGTTAAAGGCACCATATAAATATAAGTTATTGTACTGTACAGTCATTGAATCAGTGCAAATCCAACCTGTAACAGTGCTTTATAGCAGTACAGACTATGCTTTGGCGTATCAAACTAACAGAAGATGAGCCTACAGTGTATTCTGCACTGGACATGGATTTTGACAGATAAGACTTCAAGAAATATAGATAGATCCTATTTTAAAATGAAGTATTTATTTAATTTATATTGTCTTCCCCCTTTATTGTAGAAAACCTTCAAGGTTTAGGTTTATAACTTTAATGCTTGACAGCGTTGTAATATGCTGCTGACTATTGTAAAATCTTTATAAAATGTGAAAATGGCTGATAAACTGCAGTGTAATAAAACTTTTTAAATAACCTTTGTAGAATTGCAAGGCATCGATTGTCTCTTTGTGAATGCATTAAGTTAGAAAAGTGCTGATAGCAACTTCTGGGATCAACCATGAAAACAACATTTTTAATTTTATTTCTGATTGCCATTATTTGCACTGGTTTTTTTCGTCCCTGGTCTTCTGGGGCCTCTTCCATCTTTTCATTCTACATATAAACACTTTCATTAAAATTATGGTATTTTATATCACCCAAGTTTGGACTGAATATTGATGGAGTCTTTTTTCCAAAAGCAGCATATTCTTTGTTTCTATATTGTGATGTGAGGACGTGCATCAAAGTTAGCAGCTTATGAGATTTCCCTCCTGCATGTTAACAATTCATTACCATTAGAACAAGTTAATTGTTGGGATCCCCATTTATGGCTCAGTGCTATGTCTATTCTAGTCCTTACTTTTTCAGACCATGAAGAACCCTGGATCAATCTTGCATCTATGCTGAATTAACTAATGCTAGGGGACACTTTTTTAAAAGCTTTAATGAGGCAAAATTCATAGAAATTTCCTTTTCAAAAGCACCCAGAGAGAGTTTGAGTATGAGAAAGAGAAAAAGATGTGCTTTGATTAAACATCTGAGGTAGCCTTTTTTTTGTTATATAAAACTTAGAAAGTGAGAGTGAGGGGGAGATTAGGGAACTCTTGCTTTCCTGCACCACTGCCACAACTGAGCATAAGATGCATTCTAACATGGCTGAATAACAACTTGACACAAATTTGTTCTCCCCTATTGCACAAGAGACTCTGCATATTCAGCACCCAAGCTTTTCAACCCCACAGCCAGCAGGATTTCTCAACCTTTCAACCAATACCACACTGAGCACCATTTAGGAGCCATTACTGACCCTTTTTCCCCACCAACAAGCAAAATGGTAGCCCACAACACTCTCACCCATTGAAGTAGAAGCACCAAACAGCATTTTCCTTCCTCCCCTCCCCTATCCATGTCTTCTGCTCTCCCCCTCCCCATAACTTTGCTTTTCCTTTACCCTTTTATTTCCTTTCCACTTCCCCACCTTCACTCTCTCTCTCTCTCTGTCATGCCACGCTGCCTCCCCACCCACTCTGCATTCCCTCCTCCTCTCCTCCCTTCTCCATCCTTCACTCCACCTCCTTTCCTCATCACTCTTCCAGTTGCCTCCTGCTTTGTCTTGATCTGAATAATTCCCTTGCTCTTTATATGTTTATATATTAGAAAGATATAGATAGATATATACAGCAAATGTTCAAACCTGCCACTTGCTTCCAATGACTGGTCAACACCCAGTGCCAGGCAGCATTTAATAAACTAACTAAAAACAGCCAACTGCTATAGGCAAATAAGTCCCTGTAAGAGGATAGTGGGATCCTTGATGGACAAAATGCCATCAAAAGGCAGATCCTTGAATTAAGAACAGCATCCAAGTCTGCAAGCTGGGAGGCAGTGACAAGTTAATAGAAGAGCAAAAAACGAACAGTGCAAAACACAATATCAGAGCTCAAGCCCCTTGACGTGCACTACATCTGATTGTGATTTAAGGTCCACTTCTCATTGTCATTTTTTTTCAAATATTTCTAATTAAAAGAAAGCTTGCATTAAGTTCATGAAATATAATTAAAAGTGTTTTTTTGCTATTATACTTTTACTAAAAAACTGGAAAAGAAACTAGAAAGGTAACTAGATGACTTTTGAGAAAAGCATTTGGAGGTCATCTGCAAAGATCACATTCCCAGTAAGATACTATATGGAGACTTGGACAGATTGACAATGGTAATAAAATAATAAAGGTTGAAAGTTCTGTCGAAGGATCATGAGGACTCGAAACGTCAACTCTTTTCTTCTCTGCCGATGCTGCCAGACCTGCTGAGTTTTTCCAGGTAATTCTGTTTTTGTTTTTGTTTTGGATTTCCAGCATCTGCAGTTTTTTTGTTTTTATAAAGGTTGAAACTTGGTGGCTATTTCTCCAGAGCAAGAAAAAATGAACTGGTTTTGAGCTTTTAGTCTGGAAAACAAAATGTGGCAACAAAAAGGGTTGTCAGCCTCTACAGGATACAGAAATTTGCCATAGAAAAGCTACAATCATGCATAGGATACAGAAATTCCTGGAGATGATGTGCTGCAAGAATAAGTGCTTTGTGGGCAGCTTTTAGTGCATGTTTTAATTATAATGTTTGATATTGGTTTCTTCCTCCTGTTCTCTGTGCTGATGGGCCACATTCCACAGTGTGCCCAATTCCTATGTTACAGTGCACATTGCTTGACAAAGCAGTGATTGAAATGCCTCATCACTGAAAATTGTCTCCTTTTTCAGGTGCACTGTGGGTGTGCATTGTATTGAATCCTCACTGCAAACCAGACGAGAAAGTCTCCTGGCTCCGACAGCTGAAGAAGTGGAATGACATGGATGTCTGTCCCCTGGAAGATGGAAACTACGGCAACGAGTTACCTAACATCACCAATGCCCTTCCTCAAAGCTCCAATCAGAATCAAGGTAAGGGCTGCACCACATGGTTTAAGGGGTCTTCTGTTTTCACTTTGTGACGTTGAAAACTATGATAGTTCTGAACCTCTTGGAATGATCATTTTATTTCTCAGGAATGTCAATTCACATAATAACGTAGAAAAGAAGATGCCTGGAAGCAAATTAGAAGACTATTACTCAGAGCTTTGATAACATGGTGATGGTAAACAGCAAATACCTTATTAGCTTTGGAGTCAAATCAAATACTAGACATAAACTTCACTGACCTACAATCATACTTTTGTTATTTTAACTTTTTAAGCCTTGTTTATTTGATGGCCTCTTTTGTTTCGAGAATCTTTGCAGAGCAAACCTGCTGAGATTATGTAAGACATGGGATATTGCTTGGCACTCAAAATGGGTTTTCCTTTTGTTAAATTGGGTGTTGGTGGGGTTGTATTTTGTGCAGAAATTGGGTAAATAACGATCTGTGCAGTGTCAGTAGAGACCCAAGGAATTCCTTCCACTCTTAACAGCCTTGTAACTTGATCATAAGTTTAACGTTTTAGCAACAGAAAAAAGGAATTTAGAATTATTTCAGAAAATCAGGTACTTCAATTTTACTAGAGAAAATGAGATGTAAATAAAATAGCCCCAGATACATCCTCGAACTGTGTTGCATGTCCTTGGAAAAAAATCTCACATTGAAATAATGATTAGTAGGAAATATTAATTTATGGCAAATACACAGATATTAATTTAAAGTTAAAATAAAATTCCCTAATGTCAGTCATGCTGTTATAAAACGCTTTACGTGAAAATTTGAAACGTTTTATTAACTAGTATAACCAGTAAAGCTTAAGGGGGAACTCTAAGCAACCTTCACAAATTTGTACCAATTAAAATGTATTTTAACTAAAATTGTTTTCCTTTGAACCCATCTTTGTTCCCCATTCTGCAGCTTTTAGACTTAGACATTTGCTGCTAGTAACCTGAATTGGAAGAAATATTGAGGTCAATGCAGAAGAATCTCATTCTATCTATAAAAATATAGAGCGCATCATCCTCTGCATGTACGTTTAGGTTCTTTTAGTGATTAAGTTTGTGCAAATTGCACATTTTTAAAGTTGAGAGATGTAAATTGTCTTTTGCCTATTTTGTCAAGGTAATTTATTGCCAGGGAAAGCTTAAGTAACAAGTTAGATGAAATTGTGTAAACTGAAGGTCTTAACAACAGAGAATGAGCCATTTGACCTTTAAAGAGTCTAACATAATTTCTGCTGATAAATTGTGGAATATGAAGCATAATCCTAAAGAGGTCCAAAAGTGGCAAGTTAAATTATTGGCTTACGTAGAATTTTACAGGACAGAAACAGGCCATTTGTTCCAACAGGCCTTTGCTAGTGTTCATGCGCCATATGATCCCTTAACAAAATACCAATATCATCTGAATATTAGCATGACTGGGCTGAAGGTAGTTGGCATAGTTGTTTGTAGAACTGTTGATGCTGACGCCAACAAAATAAATGGTTTTCAATGGCCCGAAAGAGGTGGACTGACTGCAAGTAACACAAAGTCAAGCTCACAAGAATACACCTCAAATGAAGTTGTGTAACCAGAGAAAATGCTGACTACAATGGAAAGGAGAGTGGTCTTCATCTTTAATAATTTAATGGATCAGGACAGTTCTTTGGCTGATTACTTGGGTAAGTTAATTTTCAAAAATCTGCGTGTATGTGTATTTTATATCTTGTAATTGATTATACACTATTTGGAACATGGTAATATGAGCTAAATTAATATGGATGCCAGTTTTACTTAGTTTATTATACCATAAATACTGCATAATATCCATTGTGCTCTTGCATCTGCATTCCAGAAATTTGGCACTCAAAGTCTTATGTGGCACCCTTTTAAAATAAATTGTCCTCAGATGAAGCATGATACGAAGTAATTCATAATTTCTGCATTTTGACCACAACGGATTTGTCTAGATCAATAATTGGTGGAAGAACCAATATGCTGAAAAGGAAGATACTTCAGACATTTCAGCAGAGACAGGATGGAAGCTGCGTGCACTAGCAAAACACAAGAAGAATATCATTGGCATTTGAGGAGGCCATCTAATAAAAGCCTGAGGTCATCCAAAGAGCTACTTAGAACTCATTGTTATCTCTGATAGGATATCAGATATCAGCCGTAAGGGTTAGGAATCCAGATCTGGTACGAAATGAATTTATAGTGGGGGAAATTGTTCCAAAGAGTTGAAAAATATTGCAGTGCAGTTTGCTTTACATAAGCTGCATGATATAATTTCACCTCTTATATTAGCAATCTTCACATAGCTACTCATGTAGATTGACAACACTAGTAGTCTGCACAGTCACCTCTCCACAAATCAGGAAAGTCATTCAAAAGATAAGTTCATATTGCAGCTCTGTAGCTTTGTATAGGTTCCAACAGGTAGCATCATATTTATCCTGCCCAGCTTTAATTCATGTTTTCCCGACCAAGGGAGATCTCTGCACCTATGCACTTATACATGTATCAGCACGGATCTCTCGCTGGCATTCCAATCAGCAGGCAAGACTACCCACACGTCAACAAGATTCTGCCCTCTGTGTTGGAACCCCGCCCCCAGTATATTAAAACACTCCTTGTCCTAAAGATAGTGCCAGTTATCACTTGCTATTAACATTATAGCAGACAAAATAATATGCTAACAAAATCAAGAAATCTAATAGACTTGTGAGGCATCATGGAATCCCTTCAATAAAAAGTTGTTGCAGAAGTTGGGCAGGAAAAAAAAACTTCTTAAATTAATCCACCCATTGTAATTGACTTAATCCATTACTTCAGTCAGTACATACTAATCTGAAAAAAAAGGCATGCTGTTGAAGCTTTTCATTTTGCACTCATCAGGACAGATTCACAAGAATACCAATTATAAAGGGGGCAATAATTTGTACAGCATGAGAAGAGAGTGCTGATTGGTTGGCGAGTGGATTCTGGTAGAGGTGTTGCTGTGGAGAATACACCAGGAATATTTAACTACCAAGCTTTTCCTTTAGTTCAAATCATGCAGGTCAACTCTGGTCAAGTCATTGCTGTGGGGAATGCATCAAGGAATGGCTGTGCCCCAGGCTTTTGTTTAGTGAAAAAGGTGCAACACGTGGACATGCTCCTTCTGTCTGCAAGGGACAGGGCCCTGTGTGTGAATATATGTAGCTGCTAGCATGCATAACAGAGCTACTGTGGGCCCGACTGATAAATCTTTATCAACTTGTTTTTTTCAGCAACATTCAAGTTCTGTGCTACCAAGCAGCTGCATACTAATCTAAAACTGGGGTTAAATTGTATGCAAGGAATACAGATTTGTAATCACTTTAACTATTAGCAATATTGCAAGTTAATTATTTGGTGGTGTTGCAGCATTTTAGTTGATTTCAGCAGCAGTCATTTAACCCAGGAATGCTTAAGTGATCTCATAATATTAATCCAGTTTATTCATTTCCTTTGCACAATCCATCTCAATAACTCCTTCCAACCAATTTTAATCTCAACAATATCTCCTCTACCTACCATTGCAAATATTAAAATAACTTGCAGAAAACAACATTGGGAATGCTGCAGTTAATCATTCTTTTTTACAGCTGTTTTAAAATAAATAACACAATCCACTTTTATAAGAACCAGTGGATATTCAATTAATTGTGAATGTATGAAAATGACTACAAAGCTGTAGAATAACTTGATAATCCACCTCTACTTGTGTGATTGTTTGACTTCTACAAGGAACTTAGAGAAGATAACTGTATAAATATTATCACTAATATAACTTGTGCATAGATTTTCTCTTGAGTAATTAAAGGTTCCATGCTTTGGGATTGGCAGTCTTTTCCTTGCCAATTACAAAATCAGCTTCACTTACAGTTCCCACTTGGAGTTCAGTAAACAGACAATTTTGGGTATCATCAGGTTATTTTTAATGTCTTGATTCTATTTTTAAAATCTCCAATCAGTCCGTAAGTAATGGTCCATAATGCGTGCTGGGGGAAAGGGGCAGTGGAGGATGGAAATCTGAGACCAAGTTCCATTCCAAGGAAAGAATAAGTTTGGTTTGATGCTTCAATATGTCTACTCAACATAGATATCCTGAATTAGCTGTATATTGTTACATAGATTTTTTTGCATGGGCTGGAATTTTCCGTGCCCACTGGCGTCGGGCGTGGTCGGTGACCTGAGTGGACAATATGGTGGGAAGGCTAAAAATCAGGGTCTCAATGTTGTGAAACCAGTTTGCAATTGTCCATTCCACCTGCCAATGGCGAGCTGTGTTCCCTGCCATTGGATGTCAGGAATCTCATTATAATACATCAACATACCATTATAAGGCCAGCCCGCCAGACTCATTCCCCACTCCTCCCCCAAGCTGGATCATCTGCCCACAGTGGTGGGAAAACACACTGATGTGTTTCACAACAGCATATATAAGGCGTGCACTTGCGGGCTGCACTTCGCTCGGGACTTCAAGGTGTTTTTTTACCCACCTTCCTTTGGTCAGCACTCGCAGTCACCCGTGCCAGGCTTCACAGACAGCACCACATCACTTTTAGGGAGGTTTACTGGTAGGTCTCTAACTACCAGATCAGCCATATGTGGGTGGCTTTACAATGGCTGCAGGGCTAAGGCTTGCTTGGGGAAAGGGGAGAAGTAGCCTCTGGCAAGGGAAGAGGCTGCAGGATGAGAGCTGTACTGGGGAAGGAGGGTATTCCAGGGTGTGTATGTGGGGGCACATGTTGATATGCGTGAGTGGCCTCAAGATGGTGAGGGCTGATGAGGCAGTCTCCAGAGGAGGTGAGGCCAGATAGACATGTGAGGGTATGTGTGTGACAATGGGTGGTGATATCCATTGAGCTGGCAGTGAGTGAGATGCCAGTGAATGTGTGATGGGCTTGAATGTGATGTTAGAGTGGTGAGATAGTTGCCTTATCCTGGTTGCACTGATGAGATCATTCAACCTCTGTCTGCACTGGATGGCCATCCTCTTCTGTGGAACATTGGCACTGATCACCACTGTCATTGCCTACCATACTGGAGTGGTAATGTAGCTGTCCCTCTTGCAGCCTGCATTATGATATGCATTCCTGACTTCATTAATAAAATGTTTTGCATTGAGTTGAAATGTTGCTGTCTTCTAAATATGGTAAATGTTATTTGTCTACTGTACCCAACTTTCCTCATGCATACCATTAACATGTGGTATGAGTTGCTATTGTTAATGATTTGGGCTTGTATGTCCAGATGTTGAGTTGCTAATCTCTCTAATGGTCAGTGTCTCATTCCAAGACTAGAGAGTCAATGCTTTTATTTTTTTCTCCATCTACTCCACTAGGAAAACTATAAGTGAATAACAGCACACCACTATTCGCACCTACTAGTGATTATGGAACAGAATTTATAGAGGTCATTTTGCTACCCTTTATGTTGGGAAATTTGGAGGATAACCAAAAATTACAACACGTTAGCAGAACTTTCAGTCCTGAGTATTATAAGTGCAACTCTTCCTTTTATTTTTTTAAAATAAAGACTTCAAATGGTGTTCAACATGGAGCAGTGCTGATTGATTAGCTGAGGCGGTGGGGGTGGGGGGGTGGGAGAGAGACATTCGATAGTAATGAGCAGGAGGTTTCCTTGCCCATGTTTGACCTGATGCCATGAGACTTCATGGGATCTGGAGTCGATGTTGAGGACTCCCAGGGCAACGCCCTCTTGACTGTATACCACTGTGCTGCCACTTCTGTTGGGTCTGTTTTGTCAGTGGGACAGGACATACACAGGGATGGTGACAATAGGGTCTGGGACATTGTCTGTATAAATGATTCTGTGAGAGTATGACTATGTCAGGCTGTTGCTTGACTAGCTTGTGAAATAGATCGCCAAATTTTGGCACAAATCTCCAGTTATTATTAAGGATTGCAGTGTTGACAAGGCTGGGTGTGCCACTGATGTTTCAGGCACCTAGGTTGATGCCAGGTGGTCTTTACAATTTCATTCCTTTCAGACTTTGTAGCGCTGATACAATGGAGTGGCTTGCTAAGCCATTTCAGTGGGTAGTTAAAGTCAACCACATTGCTGTGGGTTTGGAGTCACATGTAGGCCAGACCAGGTGAGGATGGCAGATTTCTTTCCCTAAAGGGCACTGGTGGACCAGATGGGTTTTTCCAAAAATCAATAATCGTTTCAGGTCACTATTACTGAGACCAGCTTTTAATTCTAGATTTATTCATAGAATTTAAATTCCACCAGCTGCCGTGGTGGGATTTGTACCCCTGTCCTCAGAGCATTAGCCTGGGCCTCTGGATAGCCAGTCTAGTGTCATTACCATTACATCACTGCCCCTATAACAAGATTGTCATCCTATTCCTACTGAAATTTATATATCACACATTAGTTGTCTCACTATTGTCACTAATTGATGCAAGCAGGATAAAGAAAATAGTATATAATGCTGAGTGCTAAATGCTTAACATTATGCTTTTAGAATCTGCATCTCTTGTTGGAGTCAAGTCAGTGAGTAGAGATTTTTTGAGTATAAATTTAAAAATGTTGTTGGGAAAATCATATGTCTCTCATGGCTTGTGAGTTCCAATATGATAGTGGTGATTAACATTAGAACCATCATTAGTACATTTTCCTCCTTTATTCTGACAAAGCACTTGTTCTTCATCGTTTAAACTGCACAGGCTGGATTTTTCTTGCCCACGTCGGGTGTGTTTCCAGCTGGGGTGCACATAAAATATATTGGGTGGCTACCCACCTAATCCCAGGCTGACCTCCATAATACGATAATACAAAATCAGCCCACCCACCACATGTAAATAAATAATTAAAGGTTATCCAGGCTTGTTAGCAATCCTATTGATCAGGATAATATGCTGCCCATGCCATAATACAGTGGGCGTGGGCAGGCTGTTTTTTGTGGCCTAGATGAAAAGAGGCAGTAAAGGAAGTGGGGGATACCACATTTGAGGGAGTGCACTGTATGCATCAGGGGCATCCCCCCCAAGATGTCACCTGCACCCCAACCCAACTTCCTTCATTGCGACCTGACGGCGAAAATCTGCAACTCCTCTTTGGGTTATCGGATCTCTCCCCATCCTAAAAGCCAAGAACTTGCCTATCTCTGGCAGCCACGGTTCTCCTTTGTGGTCCTTCTTGCAGTCCCAGCAGGCCAGCAGCTGTCAGACGAGGGACTTTCTCACAGTGGGTATTTCCCACCACAGAGCGTTATGTCTTCGGGGCAGGGCTCTTTCTGTGGTGTTGGCTGTTGGCTGACTTTCCTTCCACTCGGGTGAGGAGTCTGCCCCCTCCCCATAAAAAAAAACTCCTCATGGAGTGCTTTCTAATTGAAACTCAGTACTTGAAGCTTCCATTTTCTTTCCATAATTAATCCACAGTTTGACAACTTGGATAGAAGGATTTGTGTTTTATTTTAAAAGGCAATAATATGTAATTTCTTTTGGGTGCGGTTAACCATCCGTTAGGTGACTTCTTAGTCGCAATGACTGTTGCATCATTAGAAGTTTCCATTCCATTCTCCCTGAAAATGTCTGCTGCCTGTGCCAGATATTCCAGATAAACTTTAAAATATCTCATTTAAAATGCCGTCTTGTGGGCATTAATTTTTCCCCTTTTGTCTTGTCTGATCTTCCTTTTGACTGAAGCTGTCCCCAGTTCAATGGGGCAGCCTCAGTACATAGATTATCCACTGAGGTCCTTGATAGTAGAATGGGGTTATTCTCCAATTTATTTCATTACCTGATGCTTAGTTTCTGCACAGTGTTGCTTCCCCATGTAATTGTTTTGGAGTATTTTATCAACAACTTTGTTGAAATGCTTAAAATAAAAGCAACTGTTTCTGCTTAAATGGTCAATAGAGATGCAAGTGGGCAAGTTGCTGGAGGATGAACAGGTTCAAGGGGCTGTATGGCCTATTTATGTTCCTAGGTTGCTGAATTGGACTTGGTATGAAAAAACTTAGTTAACATCAACAGAGGTATAATCATCAATTCAACATTGTTTCAGCTTCATCTGTGCATTTTAATTAACCTTCCTCACACAAATTTGCAAACCACAAATTGCTCAGGCTCTATGCGATTGCCACTTACTGTTCAAACAACTTGCTGAGTTACAGTATAAATAGAGTTGTTCAACAAAATACAGTGATACTAATATTGTTACACTCTACCCAATCTAACCCATTTCTTGTAAATATAGTTGCTGATCAACCTTAATCCCGACTCAGAATAGCCACTCTACTATTGAGATTTTTTTCATTTCTCACATCATCTTTCCTTGTGGCCTGTCTAAATAAAGTTGCCAAATTAAGGATGTTATACATCTTTGCTCAAGAGGAACTAGATTGAGATTTGCTTTCGTATTTCATATTGGACCCTACAGCCAGAAAAAAAGACTTTCAACCCATTGGTCTAGCACAGGTTTGAACCCAGGTTCCAAAGATGAAACAATGCTGTGCTAATCAACATGGACATCAAATCCTATTAGTTTTTATGCTTTCATGGGATGCAAGTGTCTGCTCATCCCTAATTACCCTTGATAAGGTACTGGTGGGCTGCTGCCCTGAACCTCTGCAGCCCATCTGGTGTAGATACATCCACAGTGTTGTTAGGAAGGGAGTTCCAAATTTCTTGACCCAGCGACAGTGAAGGAACGACAATATAGTTCTTAGTAAGGACAGCATGTGGCTTGGAGGGGAATTTTCAGCTGGTGTTGTTCCCATTTGTTTACTACTCTTGTCCTTCCAGGTGGTAGATTTCCCGGATTTGGAAAGTGCTGTTGAAGTTAGCTTGGTGACTATTTTGTTTTCAGCTTACTCCTAAAAGCTCATGCAGGGTATATAGTTTGATGAATACGTGGGTGGCCTGGCCTGCCTTTGTGTTAACGTTTGTTGCTAAATTATTCGGAAGGAATCACAGATGAGTCCAATAATGTATTTGCCAAACATCTTAGGAGGAGAGATTGTTGGATTGCAATCTGGAGCAGCAGCAATAGCTACTTAACAACCCACCCACCCCTATCCTTATCTAGCTCAGGACGCTGACCTCACCCTCTGACCAAGATCAGTTAACTCACCTGAGACCAGGATCCCAATACTCATGGATAGACAGGGAACAGATGTAGCAGCTGTATAAGGGTTTCCTGAATGCCTTGTTAAATTTAAAGCAGGATCTGTTTAAATATTTTGGCTCGGATTTTCATGGAGTCATGGAAACTCTGTGGACCTTCAAAAATGGACAGCGGGACTCAGATTCGGAGTCCACGCCATTTCTGACGGATCCCATTTGCACCTGTAAGGGAAAAGGGATTGCGCATGATGCACATGAAGGAAACCCAAACTCAGCAGGGCTATTTGAGTTCAGTGCTGAGTTTAACCAGACCCCATTTTTGCTATAGAAAGGGCCTTAGCCCACAGTGTGGGAGTTGGGAATTTTTAGAGTAGTCGTAAATGCTCTTGAATGGCGTTCAAAGTCTATAGAACTGTCAAGCTGTGAAGTTATTTGAATCCCCATCCCTTTAAAAAAATAGCCTGTTGTGTCAGTGAGATGTAAAAGAAAAAAATACTGAAGCTGTGAACTTATTTAAATCCACATCCCTTTAATTTTTTTTAAAAATAGGCTGCCTGTCAGTAAGAGTATTAAAAATTCTGTTTTAGCAGTTACAATAACTGTTTGTTGATATTATCCCAAGGACTATTGTTATGTTATTATGAATGCTTGGCTGCTTTCCACAACCTATTATTATCTCAGTAGGGACCCTGAGTTCTCAGTTTGATAGACCGCTCAAAGAGGATATTAAAGGATTACCTGCCTTTGATGTGTGGTTATGAATACAAGTCCTTTTAATGGATTAAGTACTTGAGGGAATTTAAATGGTTTTAATGGGCTTTCATGAATGGGAATTTTTAAAAATTATAATAAAGGCTGTAATAGCTATTTAGACCTTAATTTTATTTCATCTCAACACGGTTTCTGAAATCTGCCCATGATGGAAACTGGGTGTGTAGGCATGGAGCATGTAAGATCAAAGGGTTTTGGCTTGGGAGCATGGGTAGGCACAAAGTTGCATTGTTGTTATGGGGGTTTTAAGGGACCATTAGTTGGCATCAAGTTGGCATGGGGGCTACAAGGGTCCAAGAGGGTGGCTGGGGCATTAGGTTGGCATGGGGCATGGAGATGGCATGGGGAGTTGGTGGCCATGGGGTGTGAGGGCTAGAGGGCCTAAAATTTAAGGAAACAAAACATCCCAGTGCCCAGAGATGAGCCTCATCAGCCCTGTAGCTGCCTCCAATCTGCCTCTGGGGGCAGCAGGTCTGACTCCACCTTGCACCCCTGAGGCAGGTGCAGTGAATCAGGAGTGAAAATCTGGGCCTTTGTCTCCATATCCCAGCTGGCAGCATTCCAGTTTGAGAGGCTACCCAGGATTGGATTTCCCATTTTTGAATTTTTAGTCCCCTTCCACCTTCGGAATCTTAAACTTCCTCCCAGGGTTTATTTTACTTTTTAGCTTTTCACTTCAGAAAGAAATGTATGTTGGTTAATGAATGATGAATGATCAGAGAAGTGGTAAATTTATCAATATAGCTCGTGTCTGGCTGACTAAGCGTGTGATATGTTGGGGTTACTTAAAGATTACCTTGTATACCAGATTCTACCAAGATTAAATTTGCCCAAACACTGTATAAAATTAACTTTTTAAAGGTTGTTAGTGAAGTTGCGTGAGCTAGTAGCATGGTTGGTCTGCCATTGCTGTAATGGCATGCTTGCATTTTATACCAGCATTGGTTGTAATCTTTCAAAATTCCCTAGATTCTGCAAAGGCCCTAGTGGATTAGAAAATCACAAATGTAACTCCTCCATTCAAGAAAGAAGGAAGTCAGAAATCAGGAAACTGCAGGCCAGTTAGCCTAATACCTGTCATTGGGAAAATGCTGGAACCGTTATTAAGGAAGTGGTAGCAAGATATTTAGAAACCAACAGGAAACAGAGAATTGGGATAAAGTGGTCATTTTCAGGTTCGCAAATTGTAACTAGTGGAATGCCACCAGGATCAGTGCTGGGGCCTCAACTATTTTTGCAATCTATGTTAATGGCTTGGATAAAGGGACTGAGTGCATTGTAGTCAAATTTGCTGATGGCACAAAGATAGATGGGAAAGCAAGCTGTGAGGAGGATACAAAGGCCCAGATTTTCACCATGACGGAGGGAGAGCCTCTCAGTTGTGGTGAAAATGGCAGGTGCCTGAAAATCATAATTCCTGCCCCTGAGCATGACACTTCCCATTTTCGTGGGGTAGGAATGGGCCTGGGTCAGGATTCCTGAATGCACATTTTGAGGAGACAGCTGCCCTGAGAAATAAGCAGCTGCCACCACTCATGTGATTTTGGTCTGAGAGGTGCCTGAATCCTGACGTGTGGAGATTAGACCAGATAGGAGCAGGACTGAACCTTGTGGATTCACTTTGATAGCCAAGATACCCCTTTCAAGAGGTGAGGCATCCCTTTGGATCTGGTGCTGGGACACCTTTCGGGGAGGTCAGGTGCCCTTTGGGTTAGGTCAGGTGCCCTTTGCAAGTGTTAAAATTAGGCATGAATGTGTGTACGAAGTGCATAAACTCATTAACTGTCAAGCTCATTGGAATTGTCAACAGACCTGTTAAAAACACCTGTCAAGAGGGCCAATCAAAAGTGTCAAGAGAACCTGTCAAGAGGACCTGTCAAAGGGAGCTGTCAAAGCATTTAAAAGTTCTGCCCTTTAAATCTTTGAAAGAAATGTGGGGAGTGTTTAAAAAAGTCATTGCTTGTTATTTGACTCTGTCTGTTGACATAAGCCTGAGGGCTTCTATTACTGGATTACTGTTGCATGACTGATTTCACACCATCCATTGTCACAGTAAGCAGCCTGCCACTTCAATTTGACATCTACAAATGGTTTACAGACTTTTTGAGGTGGGACTATGAATTCCAATGCTTGCTGTTATAAAGGACCGTGCACTTGAATGAAATGTTTGTTTTTATAAGGCTTTATGTATTTGAAGAATGTAAATGAAGCAAATGGGTTTTTATGAATGAGATTGGGCTTTTTCCAATATAGTGAAGTCTGCAACAGACATTTAGAACTTCATTTTAAGGAACTTTATTTATCTCATCTCTGCATGTGTCCTGAGGTCTGTTCATGATGGATACTAGGTGAGTTAGCATGGTAAGTGTAAGGGCAAAGAGTGGTGGGTGGGGGCATGGGTTGGCCTAAGTTGGCACAGGGACAATAAAGGGCCATGGGGTGGATACAGGAGCATAAGTTGGCATGCAGGGTATGAAGTGGCCATGGATGGCAGGTGCAGAGGCATATATTGTCATGGAGGGCATGAGGTGTTATGGGGGTGGGTTTGGGGATGAGGTGACATGTGCTGGCATGGATGGGGCATGGGGATGTGTGAGGGGATGTGATGTGTGAAAGCCGGAGCGATGTTTTGTGTTTTCTTTCCTTCCACCCAGCCCTCCTTTGCACCCACATCCTGCTCAATACTTCTGGGGTTGCCTACTCCTGGACTGAAAATCAGAAATGTGGCCAGCCATTTTTAAAAGTTGGGTTCGTGGAGCTCGGAATTCTCTGAGCACTGCACACCTGATTTGCGAACATAAATCCAGGCCAAAGGTTCAGTAAAGGGATATAGATAGATTAAGCGAGTAGCAAAAATTTGGTAGATGAAGTATAATGTGAGGAAAAATGTGAAGCTGTCCACTTTGGTAGAAAGAATAGAAAAGAAAAACATAATTTAAATAGAGACAAGAAAATGTTGTGGAACACAGAAATCTGGGTATCCTCATACATGAAACACAAAGTTAGCATGCAAACACAGCAAGTAATTAAGAAGGAAAGTGGAATTTTGGCCTTTATTGCAAGGAGAATGAAGTATAAAAGTAGGGAAGTCTTGCTACAACTATATAGGACAAATTTGGTCTTTATTTTTTAAGGAGGGATATACTTGCATTGGAGGCAGTTCAGAGAAGGTTCACCAAGTTGATTCCTGGGATAAAGGAGTTGTGAGGAAAGGTTGGGTGTATACTCATCAGAATTTAGAAGAGTGAGAGGTGATTTTATTGAAGTGTAAAATCCTGAGGGAGGTTGACAGTGTAGATAGTGAATGTTGTCCCCAGTGGTGGAATCTGGAACTAAGGGCAATAGTTTCAGTATAAGGGGTTGGCCATTTAAGACGCACATAAAGTGGGATTTCTTTGCTGAGGTTCATGAATCATTGAAATTCTCTTTCATAGGCACCTCTGGAGATTAGGTCATTGAATATATTCAAGGCTGAGACATTGAATATTTTCAAGTCTGAGAGAGATTTTTGAACTATAGGTGAGTTAAGGGTTACAGGGAGCAAAGTGAACCTGAGGCCAAGATCAGATCAGCCATGATCTTCTTGAATGGCAAAGAGCCTCAATGGGCCAAATAGCTTACTTGTGCTCCTGTTTCTTATGTTCTTGTGTAACATATTTGAGTACACATGTAATTCAAAACTAGGATATTGAACAATTATTGACACAAATTATGGCATTCTGCTGGCCAGTGATACAGAAGGAGGTTTCAAGCTGCTGCTGTCGTTTTAGACAGTACTCCTTGTAAGCTGCATATAGTAACTTTCTCCTACAATATTTTCTCCTAACAGAGTCTTTAGCTAGGCCACGGCGGACAGTTTTCACACGTGCAATGGAGGCTTGTGATCTACACTGGCAGGATAGTCATCTTCAGCGTATTATTAGCAGCGATTTTTATGCGTCACCCTCTTACCAGAGAGAGAGTGAGAGCCTCCTTTTCAACACACATGGGCAGCCTCTGTGGTTAGGTAACGTGTAAAATTTACTTTGCTTTTAAAGTCTTTTCCTTGCTCTTAATTCCTCCTCCCTCACAAAAATGCCCTAATACTAATTCCTCTCCAAACTGTTCTGATACTCATAGAACATGTTCCCACTGCCTGTGCCAGGGTGGACGCCCTACGTTCCCATGGTTATCCTAAAGAAGCTCTCCGGTTAGCTGTTGCAATAATCAATACGCTCCGTCTACAGCAGCAACGGCAGCTAGAAATCTATAAACATCAAAAGAAAGGTGAGTCTTGTGAAACGTTTCAGAAAGCAGTTACTTATAAGACAGATTTCATGTGTAAGTGACTTGCTGTATATGGAACAAAAAGCAAAAGAGCCATGGATGCTGGAAATCTCAAACTAAAACAAAAAAATGCAAAAAACTCTCAGCTGGTCAGCCAGCATCTGTGGAGAGAGCAGATGAGCTAAAATTTTGGTTGTGGGTTTTACTCTTAGTCGAGTGCCACATCTAAATTTTCGACTTTTCTGTGTTCTCCACAGATATTGGCTGACCCGCTGAGAGTTTCTAGAATTTTCTGTTCTATATTGGAATTTGGAGCTGAGTGGGGAAAAATAAGGTAGAATCCACCAGCCTGGAGATTTAAGTTAAGTTCATAGTGATGGCAATGAGTCAGGAAAGTCCCCTTCATGTGTAGTTGTCGAGCTTCTTTTTGGAAGGGTCTTGTTGAGGAAGCTTTAACTTTTGCATTCGAAAATTTGAGTATTCATTAGCATTTCAGAATTTTGACAAGTTTTTTTTATGTGTACTTTGCACTGTGTAACCTGAAAATTTGTTGGTGTTTGGCAATGCAGAGGAGAAGCATTAGTAGTATTCTCCTCTCAACCATCCTTAGCCCCATCTAGATGGATGCAGAGCTAACTGCTGCCTTTGATACTGCTAATCAGTCTGTTCTCCTGCAGAGCCAATCTTCATACATTCCTGCTAATGTCTCTACACCTTTTCAAACTCTCCTTCTATGGCTGCAGATTCATTTCAAAGGCATGCTTGTAATATATTACATATTCTATGTAAGTTGCAAACTCCTTGGAATATAGGAACAGGAATAGTTCCTCAAGCCTTTTCCACCATTCGGTGCGATCATGGCTGATATGTGACCTAACTCCATATACCTGTATTTGCCCCGTATCCCTTAATATCTTTGGTTAACAGAAACCTATCAATCTCAGATTTAATATTAATATTTGACCCAGCATTAGCTGCCATTTGTGGAAGAGTGTTCAAAAGTTTTACCATCCTTTGTGTTAGAAATGTTTCTTGACTTAACCCCTGAAAGATCTGGTTCTAATTTTTAGACCATGCTATCCTCATCCTAGATTCTCCAACCAGCAGAAATAGCTTCTCTCTTTCTACCTATTAATTCCCCTTAATATCTTGAAAACTTTGATCAAATTAACCCTAATTCTAAGGAGTACAATACTAGTTTGTGTAATTGCTCCTTGTAAGTTAATGCTTGGAGTCCAGATATCATTTTAGTAAATCTATGCTGCACTAGCTCCAAGGGAAATATATCCATACTAAGGTGTAATGATCAGAACTGAACTGTATTTTCGGTTTGGTATAACCAGGGTTTTGTATAGTTGCAGCACGACTTCTAACCTCTTGATGTCTAGCTCTCTACATATAAAGGCCAGCATTCTATTAGCCTTTTTAATTTTTTATTTATACCTGTACATGACATTTTAATCTACCTACATAAACTCCTAAGTTTCTTTGGACCTCCGCTGTTTCTAAATTTCTACCACTTAGAAAATACTCTGATCTATCATTTTTAGCTCCAAAGTGCGTGACCTTACCCTTGCCTATATTTAAATCTGTTTGCTACAGTTTTTCCCATTCAACTTAATCTATTAACATCTCTATGTAATTTTCCGTCCATACTGTTTACAATGCCATCTTTCTTTGCGTCATCAGCAAACTTGGATATCTGACTTTCTATCCCATCATCTAATTCATTGATAAATACAGTGAAATGTTAAGGCACCCTGCGGGACACTACTAGTCACATCATGGCAATTAGAGCACCAGCCTATTATCCCTGTCACTCTGCCAATCTTGTAACTAATAAGTTTCCTCAATTCCATCAGCTTTAACTAACAGATTCTTAACTAAATGTCTTCTGAAAGTCCAAGTAATAACATCCATAGACACCTCCCTGTCCACCACCTTAGCCACCTCTTCAAAAAATTCAACAGGCTCATCAGGCTACACTTAACAAATCTATGCGGACTCTCTCTGATCAGCTAAAAATTTTTAAGGTGCCCAGTCACTCCATCCTTAATTATAGACTCTAGTAATTTCCTGATGACAGATGTTAAGCCAACCAGTCTGTAATTCCATGGTTTTCTTCTCTCACCTTTCTTAAATAACAGAGTGATATGTACAATTTTACAATCCAAAGGAACGGTTCCTGAATCAAGAGAACTTTGGAAGATTATAGTTGGGGCATCAATTTACTGCAATGTTCTTACCTACTACCTTTAAAGCCCTTTAATGAAAGCCATCTGATCTTGGGGTATTGTCACTCTTTAGTACCTTTATTTTCTTAATTACTGTTAATTTGCTTATGTTAAGTTGGTGAGTCCCCGTCAGTGATTCAATATTAGTTTACCAGGGGTGTCCAACATATTATCCTCTTCCTCTACTGCAGATACTGATGCAAAGTAATTACTTAAAGTAATTACTGCTTCCATATTTTTTATATATGTGTGTGTGTATATATATATATTTCTCACCATTGTTAGATTTTAAGAGGCCCACATTGCTTTTAACCACCGTCCTTTTCTTAACATAATTGTAATTTTTGGTTTTGTGTTGATTTTGAGATCCAGTGTAAGTTTCTTTTCATAATCCTTTTTTATAGCTCTTAGTATATTTTGTCATCCTTTTCTGTTCTCTGTTTGGCTCTTATTCACTGGAATCGTTGCTTTTTTTTGCATTTTATGTGCTTTTTCTTTTAGTTTTATTTTGTCCCTTACCTCTTTAAACATCCATAGACTTTGTTGGCAATTAGAGTTCTTGCCCACTTGGGTATACCTGCTTCTGCATCACATTACATTCTTTTTTGAACACCTCCACTGTTCTGTCATTTTACCCATTAGCAGATCTACTCAGTTTATTGTGGACAATCTCTGACCTCATTGCAGGCTTGGTTCAAGCATGGACAAAATAGCTGAACTCCAATGGTGAGGTGAGATTGACTGCCCTTGACATCAAGGCAGCATTTGACAGAGTGTGGCATCAACCGGGCAAAACTGGTGTTAATGGGAATCAGGGGGAAAAATCTGCTGGATGGAGTCATACCTAGCACAAAGGAAGATAGTTGTGGTTGATAGAGGTCAATCATTTCAGTTCCATGACATCACTGCAGGAGTTCCTCAGTGTAGTGACCTAGGGCCAGCCATCTTCAGCTGCTTCATCAATGACCTTCCTTCTATCATAAGGTCAGAAGTGGGGAAGTTCGCTGATGATTGGGCAATGTTCAGCCCCACTCGTGACTCCTCAGATACTGAAGCAGTCCAATGTCCAGGCTTCGACTGACAAGTGGCAAGTAACATTTGCACTACACAAGTGCCAGGCACTGACCATCTCCAACAAGAGAGAATCTAACTGTTGCCCCTTGACATTCAATGGCATTACCAATACTGAATCCCCCACTATCAACACCCTGGGGGTTACCATTGACCAGAAAATGAACTGGTCTAGCCACCTAAGTACTGTGGCTACAAGAGCAAGTCAGAGCTAGGAATCCTGCCACGAGTAACTCACCACATGACTCCCCAAAGCCTGTCTGCCATCTGCAAGGCACAAGTCAGGAGTGTGATGGAACACTCTCCACTTCCCTGGATGAGTGCAGCTCCCACAACACTCAAGAAGCTTGACATCATCCAGGACAAAGCAGCCCACTTGATTGGCACCACATCCACATTTACTCCCTTCACCACTGACGTGCAGTGGCAGCAGTGTGTACCATCTACAAGATGCATTGCAGGAACTCACCTAAGCTGTTTGACAGCACCTTCCAATCCAATGACCTCTACCATTTAGAAGGACAAGGGCAGGAGACACATGGGGCAGAATTTTATGCCTGCGGGATTTTATGGTTCTGCCAAAGTCAGTGGGCTTTCGAATGGCTCACCATATGGTCCTGCCCCCACCGCGATGAAGTTTATAAAATTCTACCCATGGGAACACCACCACCTGGAAGTTCCCCTCCAAGCCACTCATCATCCTGACTTGGAAATGTATCATCATTCCTACGCTCTCGCTGGGTCAAAATACTGGAATTCCCTCCCTAACAGCACTGTGGGTGCACCTACACCACATGGAATGCAATGGTTCAAGAAGGCACCTCAGCACCAGCTTCACAAGGGCAATTAGCGATAGGCAATAAATGTTATCCCAGCCACATCCCATGAGTGAACAAAAAAAAAACAATCATCCCATTGACATTGTGTTATGACACAGCCAATGGTAAATGCTGAGCTGCTCAAATCCCAAAGGGAAACTTGAAACAAATGCCACAACTGTTTTTCAATTTGTATAAATTTCAAGACGCGTGCCATGAATTCAGTGATAATAAGACCACCAAGTATTATAGGTTTCTTACAAAACTAAATTAAACCTTTAGTAATAGAAGAAATGATTTTAAGTACACACATAGATCTACAAATTACTACTATGATAACTTCTAATCCCCCTAATTAATCTAATTCCCAGTTACATTTTCGTTAAGGCAACGGTAAGGCACATAGATTTTAAAAGACACTGGCAAAGAAACATGATACCCTGAATAATCCAATTCAAAGTGAGTTTTCTTAACTTCAGTTCTTTGTAGACAGCAGCTTGAGGCGTAGATGCTGGAGGCTTTTCATATGTTTTAAATCTTAGAATGCCTTTCCTTGCACACAGCCTTCTCTCCTTTAACCATTTTTTCCCCTTTGAATGTAAATTCCCAATGTTCCACTATGTCTTTGGACTTTACCTCTCTAATAATACAAATCTCTCATAGTACCAATTTTACCAGTAACTTTGGGAAAAATAAACACACTGGGCAGAATTTTACCTTGATGGGTGGGCGGGCCCCACCGGCTCTCAGCAGGTGGGCAGCCGATCGCTGCCACCAAAACGAGCCCCACAGCCATTTTAAGTGGGCAGGCCAATTAAGGCCCACCCAGCAGGCTGCCTGATGGGAAGCGCTATGCGCTTCCTGTGTCCCCAACTGTCAGAGTGCACTGGGAGATCGCTGAAAGGCTGGCAAATATAAAAAAAACAATTTAAAAATTCATTAATATGTCCCCCTCATGTGAAAATATCAACAATAGGTATCCGTTTTGGATACTGTTGGTGGGGATGACCTATCAGGGACAAGTTGTAGTGGTCACGTCTCTGGCACCGAGACTGGACCCTCAGCTCAGAAAGGAAGGAGGGAAAAGAGGAGAGCAGTAGTGATAGGGGATTCGATAGTTAGGGGGACAGATAAGAGGTTCTGTGGGAGAGATCGAGAATCCGGGATGGTCTGTTGCCTCCCTGGTGCCAAGGTCCGCGATATCTCGGATCGAGTTCTCAGTATTTTCAGGAGGGAGGGTGAGCAGCCAGATGTCGTGGTCCATGTAAGGACCAATGACATGGATAGGAAGGCGGAGGAGGTCCTGCAAAGAGAGTTTAGGGAGTTAGGTGCAAAGTTGAAGGACAGGACCTCCAGGGTTGTGATCTCAGGAATGCTATCCATGCCACGTGCTAGTGAGGCTAGAAATAGGAAGATAATGCAGCTAAATACATGGCTAAGGAGATGGTGCAGGAGGGAGGGCTTCATGTTTCTGGACAATTGGGCTCTGTTTCAGGGAAGGTGGGACCTGTTCCGACGGGACGGTTTGCAGCTGAACTGGAGGGGGACTAACATCCTTGCGGGTAGGTTTGCTAGTGCTGCTCCAGGGGTTTTAAACTAGATTTGCAGAGGGAGGGGAAGCAGAGTGTTAGAGCAGATAGTGAGGTGGAGGAGGATAAAGGTCAAGCAAGGAATGCATGTATAGACAGAAATCAAAGGTTTGTACATGATAGAAATGTTCTCAGGTGCATCTATTTCAATGCAAGGAGTATTGTCGGAAAGATAGATAAGCTTAGGGAGTGAATTGGCATGTGGGATTACAACATTATTGCTATTATTGAGACTTGGTTGCAGGAGGGGCAGGACTGGCAGCTCAATGTTCCGGGATTCTGTTGTTTCAGATGTGATAGAGGGGGAGGGATGAAAGGGGGAGGAGGGGCATTACTAGTCAGGGAAAATATCACAGCTGTGCGTAGACAGGACAGCCCGGAGGGCTCGTCTACAGAGGCCATATGGGTGGAGCTGAGGAATGGGAAAGGTGTGACCACACTAATAGGGTTGTATTATAGACCGCCCAATAGTCAAGGAGAATTGGAGGAGCAAATCTGTAGAGAGATAGCAGACCGATGTAAGAAACAGAAATTTGTGATAGTAGGAGATTTTAACTTTCCACATATTGACTGGGACTCTCATACTGTAAAAGGGCTGAATGGCTTGGAGTTTGTCAAATGTTTTCAGGAAAGTTTTCTAAATCAATATATAGAGGTACGAACGAAAGAGGATGCAATACTTGATCTCCTATTAGGGAACCAGACAGGTCAAGTGACAGAAGTATGTTTAGGCGAACATTTTGGGTCCAGTGACCACAATGTCATTAGTTTTAAGTTAATTATGGATAAGGATAGGTCTGGTCATCGAGTTGAGATTCTAAATTGGAGAAAGGCCAATTTTGTGGAAAAGAGAAAGGATCTAGGGAGAGTGGATTGGGATAAGTTTTCTGGCAAGGATGTGTTCAGTAAGTGGAAGGCATTCAAAGGCAAAATTTTGAGTGTGCAGAGTTTGCATGTTCCTGTCAGGATTAAAGGCAAAGTTAACAGGCAAAGGGAACCTTGGTTTTCAAGGGATATTGACAATCTAGTTAAGAAGAAGAGAGAGGTGTATAGCAGGTATAGGCAACAAGGAGCAAATGAGGTACTTGTAGATTGTCGAAAATGTAATAAAATACTAAAGAAGGAAATCAGGAAGGCAAAAACATGAGGTTGCTTTGGCAGATAATGTGAAGGTAAACCCGAAGGGTTTTACAAGTATATTAAGAGTAAAAGGATAGTAAGGGACACAATTGGTCCCCTTGAAGATCAGAGTGGTCATCTATGTGTGGAGCCTCACAAAATGGGGGAGATCTTAAACAGTTTTTTTGCATCAGTATTTACTCAGGAAACTGGCATAGTGTATAGGGAAGGAAGGGAAACAAGCAGTAGTGTCATGGAACATATAGAGATTAAAGAGGAGGAAGTTCTTGCTGCCTTACAGCGAATAAAGGTAGATAAATCCCCCGGGCCTGACATGATATTCCCACGGACCTTGAGAGAGACTAGTGTAGAAATTGCAGGGGCCCTGGCAGAAATATTTAAAACGTCTTTAGCCACGGGTGAGATGCCGGAGGATTGGAGGGTAGCTCATGTTGTTCCGTTGTTTAAAAAAGGCTCCAAAAGTAAACCAGGTAATTACAGGCCAGTGAGCCTGACGTCAGTAGTAGGTAAATTATTGGAAGGTGTTCTGAGAGACCGGATATACAATTATTTGGACAGCCAAGGGCTGATTAAGGATAGTCAGCATGGCTTTGTACATGGTAGGTCGTGTTTAACGAACCTTGTAGAGTTTTTCGAGGAGGTTGCTAAGAAAGTAGATGAAGGAAAGGCTGTGGATGTTGTCTGCATGGACTTTAGTAAAGACTTTGACAAGGTGCCACATGGGAGGTTAGTTCAGAAGGTTCCGACACTTGGTATCCATGGAGAGGTTGTAAACTGGATTCGAAATTGGCTGTGTGGGAGAAGACAGAGAGTGGTAGAGGATGATTGCTTCTCAGACTGGAGGCCTGTGACTAGTGGTGTGCTTCAGGGATCTGTGCTGGGACCATTGTTGTTTGTTGTCTATATCAATGATCTGGATGATAATGTGGTAAATTGGATCAGCAAGTTTGTTGATGACACTAAGATTGGAGGCGCTGTGGACAGCGAGGAAGGCTTTCAAAGCTTGCAGATCTGGACCAACTGGAAAAATGGGCCAGAAAATGGCAGATGGAATTTAATGCCGAAAAGTGTGAGGTGTTGCATTTTGGAAGGACAAACCAAGGTAGGACATACACAGCAAATGGTAGGGCACTGAGGAGTGCGGAGGAACAAAGGGATCTGGGAGTTCAGATATATAATTCCCTGAAAATGGCGTCAAAGGTAGACAGGGTTGTAAAGAAAGCTTTTGGCTTACTGGCCTTCATAAATCAAAGTATTGAGTATAGGAATTGGGATGTTATGGTGAGGTTGTATAAGACATTGGTGAGGCCAACTTTGGAGTATTGTGTGCAGTTCTGGTCACCTAACTACAGGAAGGATATCAGTAAGATTGAAAGAGTGCAGAGAAGATTTACTAGGATGTTGCCGGGTCTTCAGGAGTTGAGTTACAGGGAAAGATTAAACAGGTTAGGACTTTATTCCTTGGAGCGTAGAAGAATGAGGGGAGATTTGATAGAAGTTTACAAAATTATGAGGGGTATAGACAGAGTAAATGCGAGTAGGCTCTTTCCACTTAGATTAGGAGAGATAAACACGAGAGGACATGGCTTTAGGGTGAAAGGGGAAAGGTTTAGGGGGAACATTAGGGGGAACTTCTTCACTCAGGGAGTTGTGAGAGTGTGGAACGAGCTGCCATCTGACGTGGTAAATGCGGGCTCATTGTTAAGTTTTAAGAATAAATTGGATAGTTACATGGATGGGAGAGGTCTGGAGGGTTATGGACTGGGTGCAGGTCAATGGGACTAGCGGAATAATATTTCGGCACAGACTAGAAGGGCTGAATGTTTTTCTGTGCTGTAGTGTTCTATGGTTCTATGTTAATGAAATAAACAAAAACTTTATTAAACGTTTTTAAAACCGTTATCAAACCTCATCCCACCACTGGGCCCCTCAAAATCGTTGACGATTGGCAAGGTAAGGGCCTTAATGAGGCCTTTAATTAATGGCGGGTGCGCAAGGATTTGGGCACCACAATTTCTTATCTGCAATCACAACTACAGCTGCACAATCCCACCATTAGTTTCATAAACTGCAGATCCCCATAATTATACCTACATCACCAATGAACTCAGTGGGTAACTCTCTGACTTTACTTTCCATGGGCAAAGCTATAGACGCTGCATTACTAAGCAATACTTTCAATCAGACTTTTTAAGAGTTGGATGCTTTGCAGCTTTAAAATGTTGACTTATTCTATTGTGGAAAAAATTACGTTTTCAAATCACAGTATCACTTGAATCTATTTCAAGAAGCGACATGCCTTATTTCAATCTTTATTGTGGAAGGACCAAGCCCCTTCCAACAGGTATTATGTTTTTTATGTATTCACATGGGTCTATTCTAACCCAATTGGTTTCGCTTCTTGATCAGCTGGTGGAACAAGTGTAAAAGTAAAGTCTATCTTGTCTGATTGTTGTATCGTGCATTACCTAGATTATACATTCAGGCAGAAATACTACAACTACAGTAGCTTGAATTCTAAATATGTTTTGTTTGCTAACTTTTTAAGATTTTGCTTTTAAGCAAGACTAGGTTAAGAACAACAATTATGTTGGTTAAAATCAGAAAAAAAGTTAGCAAAATAATAGCATAAGTCAATTATTTTGGCAGCAGTGCATGGGAAATGATTGTAGTTTGTACTGTACAATGGGAGCCAACTTATTATAAAAGCAAATTCCCAGATATAAAACATTAATAGGAGAACCATCAGAAGGATCCAACAACTTCTCATAGTCAAGGACGTCCACGTACTTCCTGTGAACATATAATAAATGTGGGCCATATCAAGAGAAACTTTGCATCTTGTAACCGGGATACATAGGTAGCCTACTCTTGTTGGGTGTTTTTCCACTCATTTTGTAACTAGTGGGCCGCAAAGGCATTTACAGTTGCACAACATGGGTGTTCAGTAAAAGGTCAGTAGGTATCTTTTATGCCTGGGAACACTTAACTCCCATGCTGAAAAGAGTTTACAAATTGGAGTTACATAAACTTGAAGTAACTCATCATTCTTCACGAGCCCCCTAATTGAGAAAGACTTGGAAATAAGCCATTAAATCTTATTTGGAGAGAGGAATTGGGCTTGTTCCAATTGAATATTTCCTCATGATCACAGAAAGGAATTGGTCATGGTAGAATACAGCTGCCTTTTTTCTTCACCTCTGTTGAAGGAAGATGTTAGTGGAAAATAAACTCCAAGGAGCAAAATTAAAGGGGATGACAAAGTCTGTTGGAAAAAGAAATATACTGTGGATGTATAGGACTGGAATTCAGTTAGAAAATATCTCTGATTTGTTAGTGAATGCAAAGAATTTTTAATAGGCCCTCTGGAGCATATTATACACTATTGATTTTTTTTGTTGGATTATTTCTTTTCAGAATTATTACACAGAGGAGTAACTACAATTACAAATTTGGAAGGGTGGGTGGGTCATCCTTTGGATCCAATTGGATGTCTCTTCGTCACACTGACTGAAGCTTGCCGACTAGAGGATGAGAGTTGTATGGACACAGCAGGTAAGAGAGGGTCCTCTGTTTGTTATTTGCACTTGTTTGTTTCATTGGTGTCATCTCCTTCAACTTCTAGGATTGCTACTAGATAGAGTAGCTTTTGAAAGCTGTTATTCCTTTTCTTTAATTGACGGAGACTAGTTCTATGGTTCTGATCTTGGGTGCTTTCATTTCCTTGAGCCATATGTGCTGTTCTCAGATTGAGTGTTCCCAATTATATCCATAGTCACTGTACATTTTTCCTCTCTGAAACTAAATACATAGTGGTGAGAAGTGTGGAAAAAGGAAGAAGAGTCAGACAGACAAGTTTAGAATAGGGATGTTTTTCATTATTGAAATATCCCCCTCACCCCTACCGTGTGATTTTGGTTTTCGGTGCACTACTAGCAATAGATAATTGAGGGTGAGTGTAATGTGTGTGGTCCCAAACCACCAGGTTCGCTGCAATCATCCCTGGACTGTTTTTTAATGTCATGTAAAGGAGAAATCTGTTAAACAAATATGGAACTGGGCATTGGTACATCTGAGTGAGAATACTGCTGGAGAATAAGGGATGTACAACCCAGCCAGGGTGTAGCTGTGTACCTCATTGGAGCTGTAAAATTAAATTAAAACCTGCACATTTTGACATACAAATGAACAACTTACAGCAATGTTGTTTGTTTAAAAATACTTTACCCTGGGTCCCACATGATTTTTAATTGCAGTACTTAATGGAAATTTCATTTCATTAAAATGGAATTCCTTTTTTTAATCCTAGATTCTGATGTGAGGAAATCTTTCACAGGGTATTGGCTCGTGGGGGACACCGCCCCTTTAGTATTTTATTAAACCATAAGAGTGTATATGGGAATGCTGAAACTGCAAGTTTATAAAGATAATAGTGCATTATTCTCCAATTTTGCTTTAACAAACCAAGACAAATACCTAGGATTTTAAAATGTTCCAGAATTCATTTATGGAACAGATGTTGACATTTTGTCTTGGATTTATTTAGACTAATATCTGTTTTATTCCCATTAGATACTAGCAGTGATCTGAAGCCTGCTACCTACCAACATGTGGCTGTGTCTGGGTACCTAGATAGCAACGAGTCCTACCTTACCCTTGCTATGGAGGTAGCGCTGATGGGCATGGGTCAGCAAAGAGTAATGCCTGAGGGCCTCTACGCACAAGACAAGGTCTGCCGCAATGAGGAGCAAATAATCTTCAAACTGCAGGAGCTTGAATTAGATGAAATGCTTGTACAGGTCCTCCGTAAGCAGTCTGTTATCTTACTAGAAGGTAAACTCATATTTCCAATCAAATCTTTTGAAAGAAAGCAAAGGAGCATCCACAGTTTCTCCAGGAAGATGCATTAGGATGGATGGTGTTGTGCATTAGAAGGGTACCCTTTCAGTTCTGGAAGCAGTAATTTGAGAATTAAGGCTAGATTCAGGCAGTGTAGTTTGACTTTGTTAATTTCAAAGGTTAGGGAGATATGACACAAAGTTTTGTTTTCTTTGGGGTCTGCAGCTAATTATATGTTTCAGGGGCTTGAGCAAATTCTAAGATAAAAGCATATTCTACTGATAGTATGGTCAAGTTAATTGTTGGTATATTTACGCTGTTATTTATTTGATAATATCAGGCCTGACTTGGACTTGATGGTGACTTGGAAGGTATTTCATTTTGTTATAATCAGAAAACTATGTTTTCATAAACCTTCTGCAATATTAAATTGGTGCAGGGATATGCAATCAGCTCCTGCAATTGCACTTATTTCTGTTACAAAATTAATTTAAGGAACAGATGAAGAAAACTTGAGGATCAGTGGAAATGCCTTCAGTAACAAAACACTTTAAGTTCTGCAGTGATTTTTCCAGTACTGCAGTATCACAGCAGAAGATCTGCGCAAACCCTAAAGAAATGGTAATAATTATATTATTTCTCCAAGATCACTGTGCGTCTTCCATCAAAGTTATGGTGGAATATTGGGAGAACTCCCACCAAGTTTAATCCATCAATCTCAGTTTGCAATAAGACTGATCTACAAAAACTTTAAAAGTTGTGGAGAGGGAAGCTGAAGTATTTCTTTTTCTTTAGAAAAAAAGATTGATGCTCATTGTCAAGTTTCCCAACAATTGCTCTTCAATTTCAAGATTTTTTTTTATCGTGTCCACGGACAGTCTATATGTGGCCCAGCCAGAACTGGACACATTTTTGTTTCTTGTTGAATTCTGCAAGATCTGCAATGGTGCAGGGTTCCTCTAGCGATAGGCATTGCAGGAGATGTTGCATAGTCTGTGGTTCAGTTCCACATTTACAAGTTGTTGGGCTGGTTATATACCCCCATTTGCTTAGTGACACATTTGAATGACCTACACCAGTCTGTTAAGGCACTTCCAGGTTGCCCAGTTGCAATTAGTTCCTGGGGGAAGACTTTCATCCAGTAGAATTTCCATCGCTGGGGGTGGTTCAAGACTTGCGAGCCAGTCTTTCCACAAGGGCTTCAAATGGGGTTGATTGTAATGAAACAACACTGTTCACGGAGCTCTTCCTTGACTTTAGGCGGCTGGGTGTAGGTGTATGACCATGTAGAGGGTGCCTCTCATCTGATGTTTGACGGAGTTGCTCTTTCTTGCTGGCTACCGTTCTTCTTATATTTCAAGATAAACTATATTAAATTGAAAAAAAATTAGCATAAAATCTGCAGGAACAAATATATGAAAACTGAAGCCTAATACATAAAAATGTCACCTTGCATGTAAAATTATTTATGTACAAATTCATCAGGACACTCTTCTCTCATCTGAGCTGACAACAATTCTGATCATTAACAGGAGGTCCTTTCAGCGGCCTGGGCGAAGTGATTCACCGGGAAAGCGTGCCAATGCATACTTTTGCAAAGTATCTTTTTTCAGCTTTACTGCCCCACGATGCTGACCTTGCATACAAACTAGCTTTAAGAGCAATGAGGTTTGTAATTTAATTGGAATATTAAATTCTGGTATTGGACGCTTACACTGTTCTGATTATTGTGTGCTTTAATGCTACATTAAAATATGTGAGCAGCTCCTCTAATCATTTATCATACTACTGAATACAAAAGTACTGGATCTGTGCAGATCTCCATGTTTTTTGAAGGTAACTAAAAGTAGACAGGGATGGGCGAAAGGTGATTTGTGTAGTCATGGTGGCCACCACTGGCTTGGCAATCTAGAGCTTCTGATCGAAAAGTAACATCCTGCAAGAATGTGAATGTGGCACTGGGAGCACTGGAATGGTGGAAGGGCATAAGTTTGTACTTTTTGTCTTCCATACGGCGAGAGTCTAGACATTAGTTATGTGTGATTGAATAAGGGTGAGGGAAGGTTGCAAGCAGAGGCCAAAAGATCTACCCTCATAGGAAGAGTGACTAAAATTAAAGCATGACATTACCTTCTGCCACTGGAATAGCCTTGCTCATTTGCTAGTTTCTGGTTATACCCTCTTAAAACTGGAAGGGATAAAAGAGTCCTAACGTTAATCTCTGTAGCACCTGGAGAATGCTTAATTCCCAAGCATCCGTTATATTGGATCTGTAACCTCTTTATTTGGCCTGGGGCTTCTCTTAAGCGATGAACCTGGGTTTGTCTACAAAAGGTGCAGGACAAGGGCAAGCATCAGAGTGATGTAGGAGAGAATGTTCCTGTCCTTTATTTTCAGTTTCC
Organism: Carcharodon carcharias; assembly: GCF_017639515.1. Classification (NCBI taxonomy): domain Eukaryota; kingdom Metazoa; phylum Chordata; class Chondrichthyes; order Lamniformes; family Lamnidae; genus Carcharodon; species Carcharodon carcharias. Next base: position 85,328,683 of record NC_054482.1, read on the forward strand.
TTCTGCAATGGAAGGACAGTTATTTCCTGGGGCAGGCAGAGAGTCCGTTGTTAGGCTTTGACTCTGGATCTCTTTGTCATTCTTTGTCACTGCTGTTAGGAATTTTGTCTCAGGCTGGTGATAATTTTCATAAAAGCAAAGACAGTGTACCATTTGCACAAGATACATTTTTTTCAGCCTAAGATATATTTAATGGGAAAAAAGATATCTTCACTTGGAACAGCAGCCAATTGACACTGGGCTAAAGTTAGGGCATAGAGCAGCCTTGGTCCAAGCTTGATAACAGCTCCATGCCTAACTTTCCTCACCAGCAATCTGGCTTTACACCAGGGAACCAGGGTAGATGCAGGGAAAATATGTTCCCTTCCAATCCCAACCTCAGCCCCAGTCTCTGTAGAACAGACAGATTGGTTAATGTCTTCTGGTTGTATATTGTTATATGCATCCTGATACTTAGACAAATGTAATGGGGAAAATATTGAATTTGCAGAACATTAAAACCTGGACATACGGCAGTTTAAACAGCACTGTTTTCTGTCAGACTATGACCAATTAAATGATGCAAGATATAATTTATACATTTTGGGCTATCCAGTAGGCCTGTGCACCATTAATAACTATTCTCTACATATCACCTCTGATATATTACAGCTGTCCTTATTTTTGTAGATTGCCTGTTCTGGAGTCGACATCACATGCAGGCGATGTCTCCCACCCTCACCACATTGTTTCAGTTGTACCCAGTCGATATCCCCGGTGGTTTACTCTAGGACACCTTGAGTCTCAACAATGTGAGCTGGCCTCCACGATGTTAACAGCTGCAAAAGGTTAGTCTTATTGCAAACAAAAAGGAACTTTTAATCTCCATATTACTTACTGAATGTGCTGTGCTATATAGCAATAAGGTAAAGGTATACAGCCATATTTCTAACCTATGCCATGGTGGAGAAAGCACCAAGAGGAAGCACGGAACATTTCTACAAGGTAGAGGGTGGAAGTTGCACTGATTTGCTGTCCCCCATCTCCTCGAGATTGATTGTTGACTGTGGTTGGATGTGAGCAAGTCAACTGCATACATTTAGTTGGGGAATGTTGTGTGGCACTGGGAGAGAAAAGATAATAATATACCTTTTTGGGAGTGAAGAGTCTCTCAGTGAAACAAAAACAAATGCCATATGATTGGGCTTAATTTGGGTGGATACTATTCCATAAAAAAACATAAGAACAAAATGTTGCTCATTTTTGGGCTGATAGTACCAAAGATGCCCACTGTATTCTAAATTAGGAGATCAGAACAGTAAATTACATAATTCTCATGATAGTAATCAAGAAGTATATTTATTTACAGTTAGCGTGCTGATAAACATATAGGGAAAACCAGTTAGTATGTTTGGAAAAATTATTTTATTTTCAATTGTACTCATTCTATAGCAGCATGATGCACTCAATCTGATCTGTGTGGTTTTTTAGCGATATATTACTAAAATTCTTTCTGGTCTATTGAAATATACAGAATGACAGTTCATATTGCAACATGATCAGGATCAAAGAGGAATTTTCCAGAACTCCTGAATGGAACTCGGATTTATTTTCTCTTTTTTTTCGTCTCTCCGAGGCAATTACATAGCTGCTAATAGGTGGGCGTACTGAGGGTCAGTCAGCAGCAACATGACTGAATGGTCCAGGCTCAGTGGAACAGCTGGACCTTTTTTGTCTTATCTTTTTCATATATTCACACTTGCACGGAGGGTGGTAGTGGACAGATCCAGTCTCTTATATTATGGAGTGGAATTTTAGTGGCATGAACAATTTTTAATTTTCCAAAATTCCCTAGATTTAGGGAAGGTTCCATTAGATTGGAAAAAAGCAAATATAACTTCTTTGTTCAAAAAGGGAGACAAAAAGCAGGAAACTATAGGCTAGTTAGCCTAACATCTGGTCATAGCAAAAATGTTAGAAGCTATTATTAAAGATGTTAAAGCAGGGCACTTAAAAAAAAATTCAAGGCAATCAGGCAGAATCAACATAGTTTTGTAAAATGAAAATCATGTTTAACCAATTTATTGGAGTTCTTTGGAGTCACGTGTTGTTGATGTACTGTACTTAGATTTTCAGAAGGCATTTGATAAAGTGTCGCATCAAAGGTTATCACAGAAAATAAAAGCTCATGGTATAAGGGGTAACATATTGGCATGGATAGAAGATTGGCTAGCTACCAGGAAGTGTTAATGACATAAATGGTTGACAGGGTGTGACACAGGGATCAGTGCTAAGGTCTCAACTTTTTACAATTTATATACATGACTTGGATGAAGGGACCGAAGTAATGGTTGCTAATGTCTGACAACACAAATATAGGTAGGAAAGTAATTTGTGAAGAGGACAAAAGGAGGCTACAATGTGACATAGATAGATTAAGTGAGTGGGCAAAGATCTGGCAAATGGAGTATAATGTGGGCAAATGTGAAATTGTTCATTTTGGCAACAAGAATAAAAAAAGCTTATTATCTAAATGGTGAGAGATTGCAGAGTTCTGAGATTCAGAGGGTTCTGGGTATCCTAGTGTACAAAAGGGGTTAGTATGCAGGTACAGCAGGCAATTAAGAAAGCTAATAGAATGTTATCATTTATTGTGAGGGGAATTGATTACAAAAGTATGGACGTTATGCTTCAGTTGTGCAGGGCATTGGTCAGGTCACATCTGGAGTATTGTGTACAGTACTGGTCTCCTTATTTAAAGAAAGATATAAATGCGTTAGAAGCAGCTCAGAGAAGATTTACTAGACAAATACCAGGAATGGGTGGGTTGTCTTATGAAGAAAGGTTGGACAGGTTAGGCTTATAGCCACTAAAATTTAAAAGAGTAAGAGATGACTTAATTGAAACCTTTAAGATCCTGAGGGGTCTTGACAGGGTGGATGTGGAGAGGATGTTTCCTCTTGTGGGTGAATCTAGAACTAGAGGTCACTGTTTAAAAATAAGTGGTAACTCATTTAAGACAGAGATGAAAATTTTTTTCTCTGAGGATTGAGAGTATTTGGAACTCTCTAACTCAAAAAGGTGGTGGAAACAGAGTCTTTGAATATTTTAAAGGCAGAGCCAAATAGATTCTTAATTAACAAAGGGGTGAAAGGTTATCAGTGGTAGGCAGGAATGTGGAGCTGAGGTTACAGTCAGATCAGCCATGGTCTTATAGAATGGCGGAGCAGGCTCAAGGGGCCGAGTGATCTACTCTTCCTCCTTCGTTTGCACATATGAATTCTTAAATCAAAATCATCTCCCAATCAATATGTAAAGAGACCATCTAGCCTGTCATCAAAGTTAAATGAAGTTTGCATGGTCTCCCCTTGGTTGATGTCACCAGACTATAGTCCCTTGACTCTACCAACTTTAGGATGTATCAAGCAGTCATTAAAATACAAATTCAACAGTAATGGCATTTTAATTGTGTGGTTTCAATTGGCTTGCACTGTTGAACACAATCAATCCTGCAGCCAGTTTGTCTATAAATGCCATTAATACTCATGGTGTAAATTTAATTACTTAAAAAGTGAACATTACTCATTCTTTGGAAGTGTTTTTGTAAATATTACTGATTAAAATTCCGTCCCACTTTCCTTAGAACTTTCAGTCTATATAGATAACCAGCAAGAATCTGCCAGCTGAATTTTATAACCAAGGACTAGAAAATGCCCTCGAGCAGATGGCTTGTTCTCAGATTCAACATTGTCCATCCTGCTAGTGCTGAAGTGTCTGGCATTTGCCTCACTGTGCTGCCTGAAAACATGGGCAAAGTTGAGAGATCACTTTACGGGGAGTTATAGCATGATGTAATAGAAATATGTCTTCGAAAGTTTCTTGGTACAATATCATCATGTTGTTTGTTCTCTTTTCATGTGACCTAAGAATAACGGCACTGACATTGTTACTCTCAGGCTGATGTGGGAGCTCCAAACTGGTGAGTCCATAGGGCCCAATTAACTTATTTTGACTATTTTCAGGGGATATGCTGCGGTTGCGGACTGTCCTAGAAGCTATTCGGAAGAACATTCACTCCTCCTCCCTCATATTTAAACTGGCCCAGGATGCATTTAAAATAGCGACACCGGCTGACATTCCACCAGACATTACGCTTCTCAACGTGGCTCTGGAGCTTGGGTTGCAGGTAAGAACAATAAATGCACCACTCCAGAATAAACAAACCCAATCCAGGCCATGCTTTTGTGGGTAAGCACAGTAAGAGTAGGCCTCTGTCCACAAGGAAGCAAGGAGGCAAATTTTACCAGTCTTTTCTAGGGAAGCATCAGTAGAGGCTTGGAAATAGATTGCTTGTTGTGATCGAGCCTTCTGAAGATTTGGTGGAAAACTTGAAACAAGGGAAGTGTGGGGCAACTTTCTGTTCAGCAGCTTCTTTGCATCAAGAGTCCGTTGAGTGGTCCACGCGGATCTGTGAGAGAGACTTGGCTTGCAACATTGGAAGTTTTTCACTTTGATTTGTATTTATTCGAGTTGTAGGATTAAAAAGTTGTAACATAGTCTGCAGAAGAGTCTAATTTTCTTTTGTTAGATGAGGCATCAGCTGGTAAGCAATTGTTTGAGAAAGAATGGAAAGAAAATTGAGGGGGATGGTGAGGAAGTCATCAGTGGAGACACTGAATTTTTAAGTCAGAACAGCAACCATATAATATTTTCAATTTTATTCTGTTGGAGCATAAGATGCACTCAGGATGGCTCAAAGAGAATGCCTCTCTGATACACTCTGAACAGAGACAATTCCAGTAAAGAAAAATATCAGTAGGGCAATACAGTGAACAATGGCCCAGTTGGCTTTACCTCAAAGTACAATGTAGTTTGATGCCCATGATTCTCTGAATGATGAATTTGTTTCTTCTGATGTTCGACATGGTCTTGTGGGGAAAAGAAATGTGGTGAGGCTACAGGAAATGCTTCCTGCAGGGAACATTTAATGTAGCTTATGCCAAAGCCACGCTGGTCCACTGTCAAAATAACACTTGATAAAGGTCCAGAACGGTTTATTTGGAGTATCTCCAGTAATATCGACAAGGTAAATTTATGGAGTCAGCCTTGGCTTAGTAATAACACTTTTGTATTTGAGTCAGTAGGTTGTGGGTTCAAGCACACTCCAGGTCTTGAGCACATTATCCCGGCTGATATTTCAATGAAATTGGAGAGAATCATGCATGGATTTTCATCTGCGAGTCAGGTGCGCAGATTCTGGAGAATTCCCAGCTCTGCGAACATGACTTTTAAAAGTCTTTTAGAAGACTTTTAGAAGTTGGGATTGGCGACCCTGGAAGTAGTGAAGAGGGTATAGAGTGTGGAGGTGGCTGAGCAGAAAGCCTGCCTTGGGGATCTGGCACTGTCTCCAAAATTTGAAAGAAAAGAATAAAACATGAAGCATCCCTCCAGCTCTCACCCTCCTCTCTCACCCCCACCATACACTCCCCATGTCTCATCCATGCCAACTCAAGCCACCTCGTGCCCCGTACCCACCCTCATAACCTTCCATACCCTCCATGCCAACTTACACCCCTGTATCCACCCCTGATGGCCCTTTATAGCCCCCATGCCAACTTAGTGCCAATCCCCACCCACCACATTTTTCCTTATATCTACTATGCCAACTCACCCAGTATCCACCATGGGCATACCTCGGAACCCGTGCAGAATTGAGTTAAAATAAAGTTCCACGTGTTTATTGCAGACTTTGTATTGGAAAAAAGCACTCTCTTTCATAAAAACCCATTTACTACATTTCCATTCCTTCAACTACTGTACGCCTTATGACAACAAATATTTCATTCAGTGCATAAACCCTTATAACAACAAGCATTGGAATTCATAGTCCCATTTCAAAGAGACTATAACCACTTGTAGCTGTCAATCAACCTGTGTAATAGCAGGCACCCCACTGTGATAATGAACGGTGATGAAATCAGTCATGCAGCAGTAATCCAGTAATAGAAGCCCTCAGGTTTATGTCAACAGATGGAGTGAACTAGCAAGCAATGTTTTTTTTTGACACCGCAGACATATTTTTCACAGATTTAAAGGACAGGATCTTTCAATGCCTTGACAGTTCCCTTTGAGTGATGTTTTTGACCTCCTCTTCATGCTTTTGAAAGGTTCTCTTGATAGTTTTGACAGGTCCTCATGACAGTTGATTTTAACAAGTCTGGTGACAGTTCAGTGAGCTTGACAGTTAATGAGCTAATGCTCTTTTTATGTACATTTATGCCTTCTTATAAAAATTCCAAAGGGCACTTGACCTCCATCAAATGGCACCTGATCTCCCCCAAAAGGGTCCTGGGACCATATACAAAGCAGTACCTTACCTCTGCAAAGGGTTTTCCTGGCTATCCAAAGAAATGCTCTTATCAGGTCTATCTACTCTGCACACTTTGGGTTTCACATTCCTGGGCTACCATAATCCAACTTGAGAGGAAGCAGCTGATGAGCTAAGTGGCCAGCTGCCTCCATGAAACACGAACCACCCCTGCGACAATGGGAAGTGCTGTGATCAGAGTCCCTCTCATGGAGAAAATCCAGGCTTCAGTGTTTTGAATAAGAAACTTATTTACCCATTCGGGTAGATGTAAAAAATTGTCTCCTTCCTTTAAACTGTTGGCAGTTTCTCATTCTTGGGTTTCTATGCATTTTGGTGTCGCTGGATTTATTTTGAAATTCCTGGGAGTATCCCCGCCGCTGCACCCCGCACCCCCCACCCCTTCCCCACCCCACCACCATCACCACCACCAAGAAACATGTTTGCAATCTACCATAACAAGGCCTGACCTAAATAAAACAAGGAAACTGTATGTTGAATATTATGCTCCAGTCAAGCTCCTGGTGTCCTTCAGTGTAGTGCAGGAACATCGGGGGGAAGTGAAGCCATGCCCTTTTGTTACGGCACTAGCTGTCATATACGGGTAAGCTTAAATGTCTCACCCACTTTGACAAGCCATGGAGAGAAGGTAATAGTGTAAGGTGAAGGGGTAAGATGGGTCGGTGGGGCAGTGGTCAAGGAAGAGTCAGGTGGTTGTGGGGGAATCATGAGTTGGGTGGGTAGTTGGTATTGATGGTGGAGGGGGTTGGTTTGGGTGGCTGATCAGGATGTGGGGGTTGGTCAGGGAGGAGTTGGAGGGTGGTTGGTGGGGTCAGGGGGTAGTTGAGGGGTATGGTGTAGTTGGAGGGTGAAGGAGTAGTCTGAGGGAATAGTGGGGGTAGTCAGGCAGTGGTCATGTCAGGGGGCAGGGGATGGTCAGGTGGGGTCAGGGTAGTTAGTATGTTAGTTGGAAGGTGGGGGTGTAGTCGGCGGGCCCAGTGGGGTGGGGAAGGTGTTTGGGGGTCAGCAGTATAGTTACCTAGGATTTAGAATTAGTTTTAATCCTTCTAACTTTTCCTTGGCAACTATTCAGTTAAGTGAATCAGAACCATTTGAAGTCTCTGAATCAGAGTTTCAAAGGGTTCCAGATGCAGGATAATTGCCCAAATATAGTTGAAACTTTCCAGGCAATGCCCATACAGTGCTTGTGTGGGGACCTCCGAGGGGACCCTAGTGCATATTCTGGGCTACCTCCAGGTACAACCATCAAGAGCACAGGAGATCTGGGCCCTTGTTTTATGAAAATGTAGACCTCAATATTTCTTTGTATAGCATCATTAGCATAATCATCGTTATTAAAGAAGCTGTAGCAGGGCACTTGGGTGAGTTCAAGGTAATCAGAGTCAACATGGTTTTGTGAAAGGGAACTCATGTTTAATCAATTTATTGGAGTGCTTTGAGGAAGTAACATGTGCTGTGGATAAAGGGGAACCGGTGGATGTACTGAACTTGGATTTCCAGAAGGCATTTGATAAAGTACCTAATCAAAGGTTATTGTGGAAAATAAAAGCTCATGGTATAGGGGGGTAACATATTGGCATGAATAGAAGATTGGCTGGCTAACAGGAATCAGAGAGTAGGCACAAATGTGTCTTTTTTCAGGTTGGCAAGATGTAATGAGTGGTATGCCACAGGGATAGTGATGGGCCCTCAACTGTTAACAATTTATATAAATGACTTGGATGAAGGGATGGATGGGATGGTTGCCAAATTTGCTGAAGAGATAGGAAGGAAAGTAAGTTGTGACGAGGACATAAGGAAGCTACAAAAAGATATAGATAGGTTAAGTGAGTGAGAAAAGACCTGGCAAATGGAGTATAATGTGGGAAAATGTGAAATTGTCCATTTTAGCAAGAAGAATGAAAGAGAAGCATGTTATCTAAATGGTGAGAGATTGCGGAGCTCTGAGATGCAGAGGGATCTGGCTGTCTTAGTGCATGAATCACAAAAGGCTAGTATGAGGTACAGCAAGTAATTAGGAGAACTAATAGAATGTTATCATTTATTGCGAGGGGAATTGAATACAATAGTAGGGAGGCTATTCTTCAGTTATACAGAGCACATCTGGAATATTGTGTACAGTATTGCTTACCTTATTTAAGGAAGGATGTAAACGCTTTGGAAGCGGTTCAGAAAGGGCTTACCAGACTAATACCTGGAATGGGCTTGTTGCCTTATGAGGAAAGGTTGGACAGGCTAGGCTTGTATCTGCTAGACAAAAACAGAATTACCTGGAAAAACTCAGCAGGTCTGGCAGCATCGGCGGAGAAGAAAAGAGTTGATGTTTCGAGTCCTCATGACCCTTCGACAGAACTAGGCGAATCCCAGGAAGGGGTGAAATATAGGCTGGTTTAAGGTAGGGGGGGTTGGATTGGGGGGGGGGAGAGAAGTGGAGGGGGTGGTGTGGTTGTAGGCAAAAGCAGTGATAGAAGCAGATCATCAAAAGATGTCACAGACAGCAGAACAAAAGAACACATAGGTGTCGAAGTTGGTGATATTATCTAAACGAATGTGCTAATTAAGAATGGATGGTAGGACACTCAAGGTATAGCTCTAGTGGGGGTGGGGGGAGCATAAAAGATTTAAAAATATTTTAAAATAATGGAAATAGGTGGGAAAAAGAAAAATCTATGTAATTTATTGGAAAAAAACAAAAGGAAGGGGAAGAAACAGAAAGGGGGTGGGGATGGAGGGGGGAGGTCACGACCTAAAGTTGTTGAATTCAATATTCAGTCTGGAAGACTGTAAAGTGCCTAGTCGGAAGATGAGGTGTTGTTCCTCCAGTTTGCATTGGGCTTCACTGGAACAATGCAGCAAGCCAAGGACAGACATGTGGGCAAGAGAGCAGGGTGGAGTGTTGAAATGGCAAGCGACAGGGAGGTTTGGGTCATTCTTGCGGACAGACCACAGGTGTTCGGCAAAGCGGTCCCCAGTTTACGTTTGGTCTCTCCAATGTAGAGGAGACCGCATTGGGAGCAATGAATGCAGTAGACTAAGTTGGGGGAAATGCAAGTGAAATGTTGCTTCACTTGAAAGGAGTGTTTGGGCCCTTGGATGGTGAGGAGAGTGGAAGTGAAGGGGCAGGTGTTACATCTTTTGCGTGGGCATGGGGTGGTGCCATAGGTGGGGGTTGGGGAGTAGGGGGTGATGGAGGAGTGGACCAGGGTGTCCCAGAGGGAATGATCCCTACGGAATGCCGACAGTGGGAGTGAAGGGAAGATGTGTTGGGTAGTGGCATCATGCTGGAGTTGGCGGAAATGGCGGAGGATGATCCTTTGAATGCGGAGGCTGGTGGGGTGATAAGTGAGGACAAGGGGGACCCTACCATGTTTCTGGGAGGGAGGAGAAGGCGTGAGGGCGGATGTGCGGGAGATGGGCCGGACACGGTTTAGGGCCCTGCCAACGACCGTGGGTGGAAAACCTTGGTTGAGGAAGAAGGAGGACATGTCAGAGGAACTGTTTTTGAAGGTAGCATCATCGGAACAGATGCGACGGAGGCGAAGGAACTGAGGGAATGGGATGGAGTCCTTACAGGAAGCGGAGTGTGAGGAGCTGTAGTCAAGGTAGCTGTGGGAGTCGGTAGGCTTGTAATGGATATTGATGGACAGTCTATCACCAGAGATTGAGACAGCGAGGTCAAGGAAGGGAAGGGAAGTGTCAGAGATGGACCACGTGAAAATGATGGAGGGGTGGAGATTGGAAGCAAAATTAATAAATTTTTCCAAGTCCTGACGAGAGCACGAAGCAGCGCCGAAGTAATCATCGATGTACCAGAGAAAGAGTTGTGGAAGGGGGGCGGAGTAGGACTGGAACAAGGAATGTTCCACATACCCCATAAAGAGACAGGCATAGCTGGGGCCCATGCGGGTACCCATAGCCACACCTTTTATTTGGAGGAAGTGAGAGGAGTTGAAGGAGAAATTGTTCAGTTTGAGAACAAGTTCAGCCAGACGGAGGAGAGTAGTGGTGGATGGGGATTGTTCAAGCCTCTGTTCGAGGAAGAAGCAAAGGGCCCTCAGACCATTCTGGTGGGGGATGGAGGTGTAGAGGGATTGGACGTCCATGGTGAAGAGGAAGCGGTTGGGGCCAGGGAACTGGAAATTGTTGATGTGACGTAAGGTGTCAGAGGAATCACGGATGTAGGTGGGGAGGGACTGGACAAGGGGAGAGAGAAGGGAGTCAAGATAACGAGAAATGAGTTCTGTGGGGCAGGAGCAAGCTGACACAATCGGTCTACCAGGACAGTTCTGTTTGTGGATTTTGGGTAGGTAGAAGCGGGCCGTCCGAGTTTGGGCGACTATCAGGTTGGAAGCTGTGGGAGCAAGATCCCCAGAGGAGATGAGGTCAGTGACAGTCCTGGCAACAATGGCTTGATGTTCAGTGGTGGGGTCATGGTCCAGGGAGAGGTAGGAGGAAGTGTCTGTGAGTTGACGCTCAGCCTCCGCGAGGTAGAGGTCAGTGCGCCAGACAACAACAGCACCACCCTTGTCAGCGGGTTTGATGACGATGTCAGGGTTGGACCTGAGAGAATGGAGTGCAGTAAGTTCAGCTAGAGAGAGATTAGAATGGGTGAGAGGAGCAGAGAAATTGAGACGGCTAATGTCGCACCGACAGTTCTCAATGAAAAGATCAAGAGAAGGTAAGAATCCAGGTGGAGGGAGAATATTGGAGGTGGGTGAAAGGATCCATTGAAAGGGGAGAGGACTCCTGCCCAAAGAAGTGAGCCCGGAGATGAAGACGGCGGAAGAAGAGTTCAGCATTGTGCCGAGCCCAAAATTCATTAAGATGAGGGTGTAGGGGTATGAAACTAAGTCCTTTGCTGAGCACTGAACGTTCAGCATCAGAGAGGGGAAGGTCAGGGGGTATAGTGAATACACGGCTGGGGCTGGGATTGGAAGATGGGGTGGGGACGGAGGGACAGGCAGGGGTGGAGGGTCCTAGATGGGTGTTGGTGTCGATGAGTTGTTGGAGCTTGCGTTCCTTAGCACTTGAGAGAAAGAGAAAAAGTTTCTTGTTGAGGCGTTGGATGAGACGAAGAATAAAATGAAACTGGGGGCACGCGCAGCTTTGAAAAAGGGTACAGCGGTGCTGCTGGAGGGAGAGGTCGAGTGTGTTCATATGACGGCGCATGGCACTTAGTGTGGATCTCAGGATGCGACGGGAACAGCAGTCCGAGAAACGTTTTATGTCCCAGAAATACCTGTAATCCTGGGTGGGTTCAAAACATGAGGGGTGGAATTTCACTTGAAATCCACGTGGGGTGATTCGGAGACGGAGACAGTCACTGAGAAAGGAGATATGGCTGTGAAAGCGGGTTTTAGTAAACACCTTGTCAAGCACCAGGAGAGAAATGGAAAGCAATGAAGGTGAACAAGGCAAAAGAGAGGTACGGAAATCTTGTCGCAGAGACGAACAGAACTTCTTCAAGGAGGTAGGCATTTCTTGAAGAGCAGTGGCAGTGAATTAAACACAGAGATAAAAACTAGAAGAGTAAGAGGCAACTTGATTGAAACAGATAAAACCCTGAGGGGTCTTGATAGGGTGGATGTGGACAGGATATTTCTTCTTGTGGGAGAATCTAGAGCTGGGGGTCACTGTTTAAAAATAAGATGAAATTTTTTTTCTCTGAGGGTCATGAGTCTTTGGAACTATCTTCCTGAAAAGGCTGTGGAAGCAGAGCCTTTGAATATTTTTAAGGCAAAAGTAGATAGATTCTTGGTAAGAAAGGGGGTGATAGGTTATTGGGGGTAGGCTGGATGCAGATTTGAGATTGCTATCAGATCAGCCATGATCCTAAATGGTGGAGCAGGCCTACTCCTGCTTCTTGTTGGTATGTATGTTTGAAAAATCCACAAAATTTACAATCTACATTCTTTAAATGTCCCAATGACATAGTGCATGTTATCCTTCCCTTCTTGGGATGGTGGATACAGAAACACTTTATTCTTCCCAGAAATTGGAGCAGTTTGTGAGCAATGCATTCTGTTCTTTTCCCTCATTTCTCCAGTGACAGGAGAGTTAGATTGTGCATTTACTAGTGCCACATAAGAGTGTTGAAGATGTGATGCATGTTGCTGCCTTTAATCTAGTGCTGAGAACAATGTTTGGGATTGGGGGTGATGGGGAAAGACCTAATGGAAAGGGATGTAGTCTAATTCATCTGGTTTTCATGCAGGTGATGCGGATGACCTTGTCGACTCTCAATTGGAGGCGCAGGGAAATGGTGCGCTGGTTGGTGACCTGTGCTACAGAAGTTGGTATGCAACTATAATCGTTGCAGTAAACCTTTCAGAACCTGCATTAAAATATTTTGTCAAATCGAAACTAATTTTAAGTTTATCTTGAGTGTTAAAGATTTCTAAAATGCAAGAAATGGCGATGCATTCGGCTAACTCTGCTTGGGCTTTCACTGGATAAATTTCCTAACTAATTCATGCTAACCATTTCTGGTTTGTTACCGTCTGTCCACAAATAAAACTTTTCCAGCTGCAATTGCTTGACTGCCAGAACACCCCATGTTAGTAGCTATCTCAATATTGTGAATTCAGCTTTCCTATTTCAGCTTAGGTTCAAAAGCTCCATCAAGACAAAGTTCTCCCTTTATCCACTATTAACCAATGTTGCCAGAATTCACTGTTTAAGCAATAATATTTCTAAGGAATGTGAAAAATATAAAATTCAAAAGGATATCAATGTAAATTCTTAGTACTTCGAAGGGCCCGTGGCATTTATTTTGTGTTACTAGATCGTTATTTGTTCTATAACACAAAATGTTGTAAAATGTCTATCCCATTGTTGTTACTGAAAGAAATTGGTACATTTATAGAGGTCTCTGTCATCCCTTGTGTGTTTTATTATTAGAAGCAGATTGCTAACAGCAAACCAAGTAGAGCTCCCTTCCCTCTCCTTTAACTGCTCATTGCAGCATGAAGTTTTGCTGCAGCAGCATTATAATTCTTCTCCAAACGCTGCTCCACCATCTACTTAACAAAAAGCTCAAGTTCCACAAAAAGAACACCAGCAGACAATCTCTAACCACCAGTTTTAAAGCAAAATAGAATATTAAGGTAAAACTGAGAAAGCCTAATATATGATCAATAAATATTGATAACATTATGAAACAATAAATTTTACATCATTCAGCTATAGTCATTCCATCCTTTTTTCATGTATTTCTCTTGTTAGTCTATTAAGGCAGGAACCTGATGAGTGGCTTCAGATAAATCTAATTTATACAAAGTCTTGCTCGGCCATTCTGAAAAATGTCTAAATGTGGTACAGTTCACTTACATGTTGTCCTCTTTTGCCTCTGCTCTTTCCTTGTAGGTGTGCGAGCTTTGGTCAGCATCCTGCAGAGCTGGTACACTCTCTTCACTCCAACTGAAGCAACTAGTATTGTGGCAGCCACAGTCACATCACACAACACCATTCTTCGGCTGAACCTGGACTACACACAACGGGAGGAGTTGGCGAGCTGTGCGCGGACCCTTGCTCTTCAGTGTGCCATGAAGGACCCCCAGAACTGTGCACTGTCTGCATTAACTCTGTGTGAAAAAGACCATATTGCCTTTGAGACGGCCTACCAAATTGTTATTGATGCAGCTTCTACGGGTATGACCTATTCCCAATTGTTTACCATAGCTCGATATATGGAGCATAGAGGGTACCCGCTGCGGGCCTTCAAACTTGCAAGCCTCGCCATGACCCACCTCAATTTAGCCTACAACCAAGACACCCACCCAGCTATCAATGATGTTCTTTGGGCATGTGCATTGAGCCACTCCTTGGGAAAAAATGAACTAGCTGCCATTATCCCTCTGGTGGTTAAGAGCGTACAGTGTGCCACAGTGTTATCGGACATTCTGCGCAGGTGCACAATGACAGCCCCTGGACTGGCAGGCATTCCTGGCCGGCGAAATTCTGGTAAACTGATGTCGACTGACAAAGCCCCGCTCCGCCAGCTGCTGGATGCCACAATTGGTGCTTACATCAACACCACCCACTCTCGTTTAACACACATCAGCCCTCGCCATTACGGGGAATTTATTGAATTTCTTAGCAAAGCCAGAGAGACGTTTCTGATGGCACAGGATGGACATATACAATTTGCGCAGTTCATAGATAATCTAAAACAAATTTATAAGGGAAAGAAAAAGCTAATGATGCTTGTCCGAGAACGCTTTGGCTGATGCACTACTTATAAACTTTTATTGGTTCCTATTTTTTTGTTCAACTGTGATCTTGTCTCATTGGAGTGGTACTCAGTGTCTTGGCACAACCAGTGGAGCCAGTCAGCATTTATTTGAGCATTAACCAATTTATACATTGTTCAATAATTTCAGTAGCCACAAAAATAATTGTTCTCGCACATAAAACTCAAGGATTATGGAAAACAAAGTTATACAAAGTTTCTTACACTTTACGAGTGTACCCATTATACCAAATTCTGTCACACAAGGCAAATACCTCTATCTCTTACTTGTTCTCTCTCTTTCTCTATATATATTTCCCTCTGTCTGATTATCTCTGTCTTGCTGTCTCCCATAGTCAGCTTTAATCTCCATGAGTGACCAGGTTTCAAAGCAAAAGAAAGAGTACACATTTTTTTAAAGAAATGTACTAGCAAAGCAACACTAAACCTCACGCACCACCAAAACAGTTTAGTGAGATGGCTTACTCACATGTGACCATATGCCATGTGTTTTTGTGTGTGTGAAGGTACTTAAAGAAGAGACCATTCTCAGGGATGCTAAAACAAAAGTAGCAAAAGCATTTATTGAAAACTGTAAATATTATATTATATGTGTCAATTATTGAAAGAATTGTAAAGTATATTAATTTATAATTAATATTCTATGTCATTAATGGGATACTTGAAATTCACTGTGGGCTGGAAATGTTTTAACAGGAGGGAGACTGCAGAGCACATTTCTCAGGTTACCCCCCCATCCCCCCCCCCCACCCCTCCCCACCGCTGCCACCCCCCCCCCCCCCCCCCCCCCCCCCCCCCTTCCCCATGCATTGTGTGTTTGTATGCGAACGAGTGAAGGAGATGGCATCTCTATGCAGAGCTACTTACATACTGTACCCTGGGTCGGAAGTAGTGCCCAAGGGTGAATTGGGGTTATTTTTTTTAATGAGTTTTATTATTAAGAGTTGATGGTCAGGTGCAGATGAGAGAAAAATTTGGGCTTGGTACTTTATGAAAGTACACACAGGTATTAATTAACCTGCCACATGTACCTCTGTTAGGACAGTATCTTGTGGTTCAAACAATTATTTAAAAAATGAAAAGTCGCGGGTGTCTGTGAAGTGAATGAGCTGGTGGCACTCAGCTTCCATCGTTAGATCTTGCGTGTGCAACCTCTTGTCATTAAATAAATCATAATTCTTAATAACACCTCCACCATGTCCTAATACCACAGATAAATAATAATTAAGAAAAGTTATTAATAAAGTGTTTCAACTTACAAAGCTGTTGCCTTTCCAATGTCATTCATTCAAGAAAGAAAGTGTTTTAAGTTTTTCTTCTGTTACGTTCCTGCGTCCAATGTTTTTCTTTTTACAGATAGCTGCTTCCTGTGAACGGTTTTGGAAAAAAAAGTGTAAATCTTGTTGGTCCGGTTGCATTGCAAAAAAAAACTTTTTTTGAATGTCTTTGTGTTAACTGTACCAGTGTCCGTTTGTCATAGTTTTAGGGGAAAATGCGCTGATAGAGAACGTTGACTAGATGTACCTACTGTTGAGATATGAAAAAAAAGTGTTTAGTAAATGTCGCCTCTCTCTGCGCTACTGAAAGCTTAATTCAGTATTTGTTGCCACAAAAGTATCTACTTTCATCAACGATTTTTTTTTGTGTAACCTCTTGATCTGATGTTTAAAAAGACAAAAAATACAAAATTTAATACTATTTATGTAATGCTACTACCATTTTATATAACTGTGTCAAAAATTTCAGTGCTTTTTTTAATGAATAAAGTGTGGAACACAACTACAATTCTAACCTTTCTCAGTGTTTTTGTCTGGGGATTATTTAGCTGCACAGTAACAGTTTTGATCATTTCTTTCCCCTACCCCCCAAGTCCAGTTGTTTTGAATTAAAAGATGTTTCGAGGAGAGAAGACTTGACTTAACCTAGCATCAAATAACGAAGGGTCATCCACGTGATACGTTAACTCTGCTTCTCTCTCCACAAATGCTGCCTGACCTGCTGAGTATTTCCCGCATTTTTTTTTTCTCAGGTATCCAGCCTCTGCAATCATTTTGCTTTTGTATCAAAACAACATGTTCTAGCCAGCACACACACGTCCAAGAGGCAATTTCATGGCCTGCGTTGAGAGAAGGTGCAAGTTTCTTGTCTGATTCACATGTAAAAGAGCTCATTTAGCATTAATGGAGCTATGCAATCATATTTTGAATAAATAGGTCATCTGAAACTGCAGTAGTAACAACAACTTTTATTTATATAGTGCTTTAACATAATGAAACATTCCAAGGCATTTCACAGGAGCAGTATAAAACAAAATGTGACACCAAGCCACATAAGGAACAGATAAGGTCAGATACGAAAAACTTTGATCTTATGGCCCCATAGGGGTGGTTTGGCAGGTGGTGAGGAGGGTGGGGGCCATAAAATTGGCCTCCTTGCCATGGGTACTACCCACTCATCCCCACCCCTGCCACAATTTTAATGGCCACCAAACGGCCTCCTCCCAATGTCACTGGGCTTTAACTCTCAGTGGAAGAGGCTCACGTTAAGTGTGCAGCCTGGCAGCTTTCACTACTCGGTCTGGTGACTGGGCAAGGGGGTGCACCCCCTGTACAGGCCACCTGTGCCCATCAGAGGCCCCTCCCTCAAGGTCTTCCCAACCTTGCCTTGCCTGTCCACCCTGCACCCCAACCTCTCCCTTGGCCAGCCTGTCAGCTTAACCCTGATGATACCCCTCCCCCACACCTTACTTTAGCATCTTGCTCAATTGGTGATCACTACTGGAGACTGGATGCAGTCCCAACAGTGGCCACTGCTCCCAGTGGTGCTGCTGGGACCAGAGAGCTGATGGCCATTTGATTGCCTGGCACCACTCAGAGGTGGAACTTCTGCCCCAGATGGGGGCAGGAGCCAGACCTCAAGCCAATTTAATAGCTGTGGGGTGAGCCAACAAAAGGTAAAACTGATAAAACTCCTTGGGCAAAATCCATAAAAACGGATTTAGACAAATCTTTTTTGACAGGTGCCAAAATATGGAAAATAGAAAGTGTATTTGAAGTATGTCCTTAGCATTGATTAGTTGATTTCTCATAAGTTGATGCAAAAAGCTGTAGCCTCTCATCTCTTAGCACTTCTTTGCTCTTTCCATAAAAATCTTTGAAACAAATAGGTAATGAATTCTTCCAGCATTTCAAGTCTCTTATTATTTATAGTGTTAAATATTAACACCTACAGCTCCTTTTCTACTATGACCAGACAAACAAAACCTGTAATTAATAGCACATCATTTCTTTTATTGACTGCTAGGAAGACAAACAAAGATTGTTCATCCAGAACGGATTTCTTTTTCTAAGTAGAAATGTTGAGGTTTTTCTAGCTGATATAAAACTAGCTGAAAAAGAATTTGAATTACTGGGTTCCACTTGAGTGGACACCATCAGTGACAACCATGGAAAGCCCTGCCCTCTTCATTTCTGCTCCAAATTCAGTTTAGAAAAAAACCCGAGACAGCAGCCAAACCATTTTTGAGGCTTAAAGGTATTTTTCATATAAAAAGTTGTAGTCTGCCGAAACAATGAACTTTGAGCATGCTTCAAGATCATTTTTGTTAGTATATGGAAAATAAGATTCATCAAGGAGCACAAAGACTATAAACCCATTTATAATTCACTCACTGTTTTATGGTGGGGAGCAGATAGACATGGGGCAAATGCTGGCATGGTAGCTGGTGGTTCAAAAGGATGCTGAAGATGGGTTTGGGGAAGAGCCTGAGAGGAGAGAACAGTACCTGCTTTTCCGAAGGGACCAAACTAACTTTGTGTCTCATTCTCTTGAATATCAGATCATGCCCTGTAATTTTCCTATAGCCACCCCTCAGTTCTTCTAGGACCTCCTTCCCCAGGTGTATTCCCGACTTTCAGATTCCAGGATTCCTTTCAGTCTCATAAAACCCTCTGAACTTTGTTCCCTTGCAATGCTTCTAGACCTGGGATCCCTCCTCAAAGTACGGAAAATTCTGACACCTCATCCCAGCACTCCCAGATATCAAGCCTCTTAGATCTCAGGGCCACCCTGAAACCAATGAATCAGAGTCCCTAGTGATAAAAAGAACATAAGAAATAGGAGCAGGAGTTGGCCATTTGGCCCCTCAATCCCGCCCCACCATTCAATAAGATCATGGCTGATCTGCCCCAAGCCTCAGCTCCTCTTTCATGCCAGCTCCTCGTAGCCCTCAACTCCCCAATATTTCAAAAATCTATCTGCCTCCTCTTCAAATACTGTCAGTGATCTAGCCTCCAGAACTCACTGGGGCAGAGAATTCCAGACATTCACTATTCTCTGAGAGAAGAAATTCCTTTTCATCTCAGATTTAAATGAGTGTCCCCTTTTTCTGTAACTATATCCCTTAGTTCGAGATTGTCCTCTAGTTCGAGATTACCCCACTAGTGGAAACATTTTCTCAACATCTACCCTGTCAAGCCCCCTCAGAATCTTATATGTTTTAATATGATCACCCCCCGCCATTCTTCTAAAGTCTTAATGAATAAAGGTCTAACCTGTTTAGCCGTTCTTGATAATTCAACCCCTTCATCCCAGGAATTGGCCTAGTGAATCTCTTCTGAACTTCCTTCAATGCCAGTGTATCCTTTCTTAAATATGGTGGCCAAAATTGTACGCAGTACTCCAGGTGTGGCCTCACCAACACCCTGTACAGTTGTAACAAGACTTCCCTATTTTTAAACTCCAACCCCTGGCAATACAAGCCAAAATTCCATTTCCCATAATGGCATAACACCCCTGCTCTTCTAACGACTCTGAGTTGTCTTAAGCAGCACACAGCATATTTTATATATATATATATGGATTAAATTGAAAATGTGGGCCAGTCCATCATCTTTAATAATGCATATCTGAAAGTCATTTGTAGTGATCTTTGGAAGAAGATATTGGCTTGGGGTTTATGCTTGATTCTGCTGGTTATATCAGCACAATGCAGCCAAAATCAGTGTAACTGACACAGAGGGTTGCAGAATTTTAAGCATAAGTTGTGTTCAATGCAACTTGAGTTTCTGCTAGTTTTAAAAACATTGCACTGGAAGCAGGCCCAATCTACGAAACTGGCCTTGCGTGAACTAATCACTATTTAGGAGTTTCCACTAATTGCATTGTCAAGGAGGGTCTAAAATTTAAGCAAGATCTTTGGAGCACAAAGTCACTAATAGGTATTAAAGAGCAAAGAACAAAGAAAAGTACAGCACAGGAACAGGCCCATTTGGCCCGCCAAGCCTGCGCCGATCATATTGCCTGTCAAACTAAAACATTTTGCACTTCCAGGGTCCATATCCCTCTACTCCCATCCTATTCATGTATTTGTCAAGCTGCCTCTTAAACACCACTATCATACCTGCTTCCACCACCTCCTCTGGCAGAGAATTCCAGACACTCACTACCCTCTGCGTAAAAAACTTGCCCCGCACATCTCCTCTAAAGTTTTCTCCTCTCACCTTAAACCTACGTCCCCTAGTAACTGACTTTGCACCCTGGGAAAAAGCTTCTGACTATCTACTCTGTCCATGCCACTCATAATTTTGTAAACTTCTATCAAGTCACCCCTCAATCTCCGTCGCTCTAGTGAGAACAATCCAAGTTTCTCCAACCTCTCCTCATAGCTAATAACTTCCAGACCAGGCAGCATCCTGGTAAACCTCCTCTGCACTCTCTCCAACGCCTCCATATCTTTCTGGTAATGTGGCAATCAGAATTTCATGCAATATTCCAAGTGTGGCCTAACCAAGGTTCTATACAGCTGCAGCATGACTTCCCAACTTTTATACTCAATACCCCTGCCGATGAAGGCAAGCATGCCATATGCCTTCCTGACTACCTTATCCACCTGCATTGCCACTTCCAGTGACCTCTGGACCTGTACACCCAGATCCCTCTGCCCGTTGATGCACTTAAGGATTCTGCCATTTACTGTATAATTCCTACCTGTATTAGACCTTCCAAAATGCATTACCTCACATTTGTCCGGATTAAACTCCATCTGCCGTTTCTCCACCCAAGTCTCCAACCGATCTATTACTTGAAAGTTTTTTTTAATTTACTAAGGAATTGACTACTGTACTTCAATCTAACCAGAAAACAATTCTGTATATTTTTAAGCCATTTTCAGTCATTTAAAATCTGATTACTCATGGTAACAAATTGACACTGATTTTAATATGCTTATTTTTTTTGATGGACTCATTTTAGCTGCATTAATCAAACTTTACCAAGTTACCACTCTTTAATCTATCAAGGAATATTTTTTAAAGCAGCATTTAAAATCTCTGCCCAGTGGTGCTTGCTTGTGTCAGGTTTTGTGTTCAGTAATATGGAAATAAGTTTGAATGGGAATCAGGGTAAAATATGCTTT
The DNA here is from genome assembly GCF_017639515.1 of Carcharodon carcharias. NCBI lineage: Eukaryota > Metazoa > Chordata > Chondrichthyes > Lamniformes > Lamnidae > Carcharodon > Carcharodon carcharias. The sequence goes on from NC_054482.1 coordinate 85,349,716, forward strand.
TCAAAATGGGCACATCTTGGGGATCGTTTGTTTTGGTATTGCCAATTGTATACAAAATGCAAGCTCTACCGCATTGGCTACTGAAATGCTGTAAGTTATATATTACCATATCTCAAGACTAATTATGATTGAAGTTTCTTTTTAACTAAAGAGATTGTAAAATTATAGCAGCTGATCTTTTTAAAAAAAAACCTGGTCTTAACTTTCTAAAATGTGAGTTTGTTCACTATATACAGACATACGAGTATTCATCTATTAGCTGCATTTATCAACTCGTCTAATACTATTCAAATTTTCTGAAACAGGCCATTGTTATTTGGGCTAAATTAACAATGACTTAGTTAATCCACTCAAAACTTTGGTTAGGGTAGAGATTGAATCCAGATTAATTGGGTTGTCTGCTGCTTCAGCTTTATAACAGATGACTGAATGCCTGTCAGGTAAGAAGGCAGGCCTATCTATGCCACTAGCACCAAATGCTTGATTTGTGCGGTAGGCTGACTGATTGGAGCCATTAATTATAACGTCAGAATTGGACAGCTTGATGTGGAAAATACGTGATGTGCTTCTAAAAGTAAATGTGGGGAATATAATTGAGAATACTGACACACAGTGACCAAGAGCCAGATAAAGCTGAATTCTCTTTGCTGGCACGATTTAAATGTGGAATAAATCTTCAGTTAAAGCACCAAAGTTGGCAACTGAGCACTACAACGAAAGGGATGTTGAACTCTGACATTTTAATATCACCCACCATTGCCTCTATCTTCCATTGAAACTTTCATCCATGCCTTTGTCACCTCCAGATTCATCTATTCCAATCCTTTCCTGGCCAGCCTCCCATTCTTCACCATCAAAACTTCAACTCATCCATTAACCATATCATATCTCACGCTTAGTTTAGTTTGCTCATCACGCCTCGCTTCGCTGATCAGTTTGTTTCCAGTCACGAACATCTCAATTTTAAAATTCTCATTGCTGTGCTTAAATCCTTCCATGGGGATTTGTCTCTTCCCTATCTCTATAACTTCCTCCAATTCTACAACCCACCCCTGAAACACTCTCTTCTTCTGACTCCAGCTTCGTGGACAAATCCTCCCAGTCCACTCCTCCATTGGTGGCTACACCTTCAGCCTCCTTGGTTCAACTCTGCAGAATTCTTTTCCTAAATCCTTGCATATCCACCTCCTTTTCTTCCTTTAAAACTCTCCTTAAGGAGTTTGCCTGAGCTTTAAGTCACCCCTCCTAATCTGTTTTGTTTGTCTGTCCATATACCTTGATTCCCTATGAATCACTTCAGATGTTGTTCTATGTAAATGCAAGTTGTTAGTATAAGCTCTATAACGTTATCCCTTCCATAGTAGAAAAGCCAAAGCTTCTCCAATCTTTCCTCACACTTCAATTCTTTGACTTTGGGATCAATTTTGTGCCTCTTCTCTAAACTATCTCCAGTATTCAAGTGTCTCCCCTGTGCTTCAGTGACCAGAACTAGGCACAATACTCAAGGTGTGGTCTAACCAAAACAGTTTGAACATGACTTTATATATGTAAACTTATTTAATATTTTGGCCAGGAAAAACAATATTTTATGTTAAAATATCTCCCCTTGCTGAACTCCATATTTTAAGCAGTAGTAAGGAACTGGAAGTAAGAGTGCTAATTTAGAATGTGCCAGCAGTGTGTGGGGAATCAGGATGTATTCAGCAAAACAGTTTATTCTGATGGAGGGTATAGTTATGTGTGTTAGTATGAGTGTTAGTAGGTGAGTTATTTGTTATTGCTCACATCTGCACAAAAACAGCATTTTTCCAAACTATTTCCAAAACTTGTGATGCAAAACTGTTGCTTGGCAGCAAATTGCCCTACATGTGATCATGAAATAACATGCTGCACAAAATCACTTGGGGCTATTGGTGCTTATATGATCTAATGACCAACGTTCCTGTAAATATTTGTTGTTATGTGCAGCTAGTTTTTCCATGTGCGGTACCTTTGAATTTTTTTACACAGGTGGAATATTTGACAAAGTCTGCCTAGTACCTTCCAGGCTGTTGCATGGCCATGCACAGCTTAGCAGGAACATTGCTAATCACTGACTAGTAAACTATTTTCTGCACTCCCATGAGAATGGGTTCCTGATCTAAGACAAACTATTGTGGGCGTGTTACCCCATAGGGAAAATCCAAGGACACAACAAAATGCTGCTCTCACCTACCATCCAGTCGCTAGTTACAGAAGAACAACGAACATGCCTTGGAGCAGGTTAACAGTTTGCCAGCCAAATCTAGAAATGGTCTGTTGTACTCGGGGAATTTCATTGTGAGAGATTATTTGAGCAGTAAGGAAATACTTATATTATTTCATCTCTGAACACTAGCTTTGGATCCTGGAAAACTTTTCCAACCATCTTATCTCTCCAATGTAAGTTAATTCAATAGACAGATGGTGTGATATTATTGAACATGCTAATTTTGTGGCATCTCTAGACATCGACAGCTCCTCAGAGCAGTATACTAAATCCAATTCAACATGTTACAATTCATCATCATGATACAGGTTTTTCAGGCCGGTAGTCAGTCTGACTACAACAATGGCCTCATAACAGTCCCCTAGATCAGAGGTTCTCAAACTAGAATCCCTAGACCTCTGGGGGCCCAGGGAGATTTTCCATGAGATCCACAAAATAATCTTGCTTGCAGCCAAAAGGCAGAAAAAACAGCAGGAGGGAAAGGGGATGAAAGAGAAAAAGGCAACCTGTCCACTTTGTATCAATGAGCAGTAGTTAGTGTTAGTCCTGCACGGGTAGCTGATCTGATATCGGCTGCCAAAGCTCCCAAAAACTGGCCTCCTTTGTGGTGATGGGTGCCTCCACCAGAATGGTTTTCAGCGGTATGTCACATTTACTTTTGGCAGGAGAGAAGTGGAAGCGGAAGCCCAGCTACTGAAGTGATATGCATTGCAGTTGGACTCATGCAATGAACAAGTGCCATTAGAGTGCTGCCTGACCTGCTGAGTATTTCCAGCATTTTCTGTTCATATTAATCTCTTTGTTGGTTTGATTGCTACAATCATAGAAAAACTGTCAGGTGAACTTACTTAAATCTTCCACCATGTTGCAATAATGCAAATTATTTGAATCATTAAATAACACTGAGAAACTGAGCTGGGTTTGCACAGATTTGTAAAATATTCCCGAAAATGTTAGATTCAAATGAAATAGAACTGGAGGAAAGGAAACTTGCCTGTTTATGGAAAGTTTTCTTTTAATAAAATAGTAACCTGCTTTGAGCCTTTTGAACATCTAAATAGAGTGTGACTACTGTTAATACTGACTTGGCCAATAGTTGCTTGTATTGGATGTCATCTGTGAACTAATTGGTGTATGCATGCAATTAATAGGCAGTTTTTAACCATATTAAAAGTTGGCATGTGCTGGAATGTTAGTGCAGTCACACACATCTTTGATCTCTGGTTTGTTTGGCCTGTTCCATCACCGTCTACATCAGTATTTCAAACTGCAAACTAAGTAATTACTAGTTTTTGCAAAAGTATTAATGAAACACTCTTTATATGCAATGCTTTCCCATTGTGAGTATTTTATAATATAATATAGATTGGGAGTCTGCAATTACTAATCCATTTGAAAAGTTTGTGAACTACTGCCTTTCAGCCAATGGGTGTTCTGTTAATCCGAAGTATATCAGCTGATAACTATTTATTGGCATTCATTAATTATCTGCTGGTTGCTGCCTCTGATCGGAGAAGGCAAGGAATCCACATCCATTTTTGTTTGGCCAAGTGACATCTGAGCTCTGTTGCCAGAATGGTTCTAAACGAATTTGTCAATACGTTTAGTCATTCTGTATAGCGTCAAATTGGCTATTAATTTCTAAAATTGCATCGGATCTTGTCTTTGTTGGATCTATTTCTTACCCAATGATTGTAGGTTAATCTACCAAACGGGATAATTTGTTTTTCATTGGCTTTTATTCCTATTCACTGGAGCAGAGTTTTATGATATTCCCTTGGGGCCTGACATGTAGAATGTGCAACAGCAAGAAGTGTTGGTGCAGCAAAATCAACTAGCAACAGTGAGCAAAGGGACAATGATGACCATTTGATGCAGATGACTGAAATGTGTTTCATGAATTGGTCTACAGAGCCAATTCCTAAAACACTGCTGATTTGGCTCTTTCCTGTGATTGTGTATTGTGTTCCTCTTCATTTTAAGATGTATATTTTTAATAAGTCAAAAATGTGCAATCCATTCCCTGTAGCATATGGTGAAATACTGTAAAAAAGATTTTCCCTTTAATTTTTGTTAATTTGTGAATTATGTTAGCCCTTTTCAAAATTTTCAACTTTAAAATGAAATTTGCAGAAGGCAAATTGAAAGGTAAATAATAGCACAGCAGGTAGAATACCAGCTAGCTGTGTGCCAGCAATTGAATATTGGCTAATTGCTGTGACACCTTACAGTTTACAATCTCAGCAACATCATTAGGAGGAGTGACCAATCGAACATTGATCATCTCAGTGAGTTGAGGAAAACTGGCAGGTGAGTCATATCTGGTACTTTACTATTTTGTTGGTCCCTTCATCAAACAAAATGTGGAGACCCAAGGGGAAAGTTGGAAAGATAATTACAAAATATCTTCATGGAATAAAAGATTAACTTAAAATTGTATTCACTTCCCTGAGGACATCATGGATACACAAACAACTTTGTAAAAAATGTACATTGGCCAATGCCTCAGAAAGCTGCAGCAGCATTGCAGGGAGAGTAAAAGAGAACTCCTGTATACCATTTGAGATGTAGCCAATAACCAGAACCCTTTGCACACTGTCAAGTATGTAGGTTAACCTCATTGAGGAATGGAATGGCATAGGCAAATATATCTATAAGGAGGTTGCGGTGTAACTAGTTCCAATCCAGATATTTCTCTTTCAATATTTGGAAGAATATGAAGTATCTGAGGTATTACAAAAAGGAAATATTTTTCAAAACAAAAGTCCTGATAGAACAGTCAGTTCCATAGTTCACCAACACATTGTTCCGTGGAATGGCAGGATGTAGCATTTTTCATACTCCACAGGTATTGAAAGGAGAGGGAGGAATAAATATAGGTGGAAAACTCTGCCCCGATGGAAGGGAAAGTCGGAGATTATATCACAAGCAGCTCCGTTAGTGCACCTTTTAGTGGATGCTTTAAATGAGTACAAAAATGTGGAAAAGCAAAAAGATTGTTAGTTCCATATAATGTCATCAATGCTGATTCAACTCCTCAATGGCTCAGTGGAGGCCCACAAAACAAAATGGTTCCATGTTTGATTCTGCATCTGTGTGTGATGAGTTAACTGATCTCAGCCAGGATAGTGATAGAGCTGTTACAATTAACTTCAGCACCTGAGGTTAGAGAGATAGCTGGATTTCACCTTTCACAATGACATCACTAAACTTACTTAAAATATAGTTTTAAAGAAATTGCATACTTTGTGGGGGAGTAAAGTTGCAAAGATATCCACAACAATGTTGTTTTGCCCAGAGATTTTTTCCCTGAGCATTACTTGTATTCATGAAATTTTAATTGATCAAATTTAAAAAAAAAAACTCATGCAAATATTTGGGGTTGGGGAAGGATGAAACTTGATGACATGACATTAGGAGCAAGGATCTTGAACAGGTGTGATAGTTATCTGGGAAAGAGAAAGAAAGAGCTTGCATTTATATAGTACCTTTCACATCCTTACAATGGCATGTCACATCCAGTTAATTACTTATTAAGTCACTGTTACTTTTAAGGCAAAACAAACAATGGTAAATCTTTGTTAAGATAATAAAGGTGAATGAATAAAGTTTACATGTCGTATGTTTGACCAGTCCAACATGAACACTTGTCCTTTTATTTCTGATTCAACTAATGCAGATAATGATTGTACAACAGAAACATGTCATGTTCTATTCATATCACAAAGTTTTAACGGCACAGAAGGAGGCTATTTGGCCCATCATGTCTGTACCGGTTCTCCAAATGAGCATTATGACCTAGTGCCATTGCCCTGCCTTTTCCCCATATTCCTGTACATTATTTCTATTCAAATAATCATCTAATGCCTCCACCACACTTCCAGGCAGTGCATTCCAGCCCCGAACCACTCATTATGTGAAAAAGTTTTTTCTCACGTCACACTTGCTTCTTTTGCAAAGCACTTTAAATCTGTGCCCTCTCATTCTTGATCCTTTTACGAGTGGGAACAACTCTTCCCTATATACTCTGTCTTCCCCCTTCATGATTTTGAACACCTCTAACAAATCTCCTCTTAGCCACCTTCTCTCTAAGAAAAGCAGGCCCAACCTCTCCAATATATCTTCGTGACTGAAGTTTCTTATCCCTGGTGCCATTCTTGTAAACCTCTTCTGCACTCTCTTCAATGTGTTCACATCCTTCATATTCTGTGGAGAGGAGAAGAAATAACATTAGCACAATTTATTTAGAAAGAAAAGATAAGTTAATGTTTTGGACAGAACCCTTCAGTGGAACTGAGAAGTGAAAGATAGTAAAAGGAAAAAATAGAGAGGAGGGTAGCAACAGACACTGCAGTCACAGAGATGAAGTTAATGGGTTGAATGAACTGTAACCCACTTGTCCTTTGTTCTCTGATTCAACTAATTGGAATAAGTTCTGTGAAACAAACCATGTTGTATTCAGGTCCTGGGGAGAGGAAAAAGAATAAAATTAACAGCCAGAGGACAACTTTAACTTATCTATTCGCACTGAAAGAAATATCAATTTTTTGGACAAAACTCTATTCTAGAACTGAAAGATAAATTAGCAATATGTCCAATATCAAAAAGGTTGAAGGTAGGAACAGATTGTAGCAAGTTAAAGTAATTGTTTCCCATCCTGAGCATCAGCAAGTATCTTGCAAGGGAGTGTATTGGTAGAAGTAAAAGAGAACTCTATATATGATCAGTGATATAATGATGACAAATACGTATTTAACAAATTTTCCCATTTTTAAATTTTAATTTAAACAATTAAAGAATAGGACAATTACAATGGGCACTTTGTATAGTTTTGTGATTTGGTGGACTTAACATTTGCTGTTGTTAAGGCTTGCAATGGCAGTCAATATGGTAGCATTGCAAAAGAGTTGTCGCGTGAGCTCTTCCAGCAATTAAGCATACTTACAAATTACACTACTGGGATGATAGTATTCCCTACAAAAATTATACAATAGCAAATCTTCTGATGCTTGTGGTTATGTAGCTATGCAGTTAGTGCTGATGTCCATTTCGCATTGATTCCACCGCACCTCACTCACAATTGCCACAACTGAAAGCAGTGTTTGATTTGTTTTCAACATACTTGCTTAGCCTTCCTATTGTACCATTTAACTTTTCAGCGCTGAGATTGGCAGGGCTTCACATAGTCTTTTCAGTCAAATGAGGCCTTCTCTGGAATACCACGTGTTGGACATCTTTTGTTTTTAAACAAGATTCCTTTCTTTCAAGCGTAGCAAATAGGATCGTAAAAGCTGGGAGCATTATTACAATATGATCTGGGCACCACAGGATATATGCCAAAATGTAATGCGTCACAGTGTTTTTATCTCTATGTTAACAACATTGATGAGATCAGCATTTTGTTCAGTTAATTTGCAAGAGAAGAAAACACAGTTATTAATTCAGTAACTTTGTGTCATTCTTGTTTTGCTTAATATTGTTAGTGAAATAAGATGCAACATATTTTCCAGAACTTTACCACAGTTTATTTTGTATGCAATTAACATTATCCATTTTAGACCTCTTAAGTGAACCTTGTAATTTTCCTCCTTATATACTTATGTTCTCATTTGTTTGTACATGTGGACCCATTAAAGTGAGGACTATCAGTGTTTGATCAGATCATTATTTCAGGTCAGATAGAAGTACAATATTAACAGACCTTGAAAGAAAGAAAACTTGAAATTAGTATTTTTTTCCTTAGTAGTCAATATATGGAATATTCTCTCAGGTTAATGCTGTGTCAATATCTGTAGAAACAGCTAGATAAGTATTTGTCCAAAAATTGAATTGGAGGGTTTCATGATACAAACAGATATTGAATATTTTATTGAACATGGTGGCTTTTGAAATGCTGGACTGTGGAAATCTAATGATTGAGAAGATAAATGATTGAGCCTGAATAACACCAAAGTTAGGCTTTAATAAGGATTTTTAAGCTTTGGCAGAGCATAAGGAGAACTTTCACTCAAGAGATGAATGGATAGAGCGCATGAAATGGGAGAATAGAATGAATAATACAGGATGTGTGTAATGTGTGGAAGAAATAGACTCAATAGGTTGAATGAATTTTTTCTTGCTCCATTATTTCTTAATGTTCTTATGCCAAGTATAGCAGTGTTCAGAAGTAGGATAAATCTGCCGCTGCTTCAGTGATATGTATTAATCTCAACATCAGGAGAGCATCCCCTTCAACACCAGTGTGACATCTCCATTTTCAACACCACTCATCCTTGTGGCCTTACCCAACGAGATTTATAATTTAATACTAATTTGTGCCAAATTATTTTGTATTGAGTTTATGTCAGCAGAAATTGAGTTGAGGTTGCCAATTTCCTTTGCTGTCAACCAAAGAGGAAGACTTTGCATTAATTTTAACTTATTTTTTCATAATTCATTCTTTCAGAAGGGGCTTAGGAATTGGGATGTCATTTGTAACCCTCCTTCCCCACATCTGATGGTGTAGCCCAAGGTTCTCCAAATATTGGGCTTCAGGCCTTACGTTGATGTTCCCAATGAATGATGAACAGCCCAGTGAAGTGGACTCCAAGTTTGGACTGCTCCTAATGTCACGTGAATGTAGTTAGTTATTCAAATGTAATAACTATCCCGCTACGCTGAGATCTATTTTTTTTCTGATCACATCTGCAGTATTTAACCAAATGCTTTATTGAAGTCAAAGTATTCAAAACAGGACCCACATTCATCCAATCTTCATGTTACTTTTTAAAGAACTTAAGAATAATTAGGCAGGATGTATATGTATAAAACAAGTGCAAAGGGCACTCAGCAGAGCACACACCTCACCATGCTGTGTTAACTGAACATTATTACAATTACACACATTCTTCCTTGAGGGATTTTCCTAGCTGCTTGATGTTCTGTATCCACAAAGCTGACAAAAAGGCATCTCTTTATTAAGAGCTTCCATCTCACTGAGGAGACTTCAGGCCAATCAACATCCTACAACCTGCTCTGAAAACTCTGCTCACATGTTGACAGTTGTGACAAATTCCACCCCAGGAGCTGCAACAATCCACTATATTCCAAAACACTCAACAACATTCTAAATAAAACCCACAGCATTCAAAAAAAAATCAATTTGCCCTATCTTCGAATATTAACAGATCCTTTAAAAAAAATTCCAGGATCTCAATCTTTACCAAAAACTGACCAATTCTTCATCGGGCCAGTGTGTACCAAGTTTCATTGAAATCCATGCATTAGGTTTTGAGATATATTGTTTACAGACAAACAGGGATGAAAACATTACCTCCGCCCACATTCAGTGACAAAAGTAATGATTTTATTTATATTAAAACTCGAAGTTTCTGAATAACTTAAAAAGAGATGATAAACTTAATGTTTAGACTGTATCAGGACAGAGGTAAACATCAAAACTGCACCACCCTACCCATGAAGAATGCCTCAAACGATCTACTGAATTTAACATTTTGCTTCTAGCACGCACTTAGGAAATCACAATTAAAAGTACCTGATGTATATATAAAAAAGAAAGGCAGTCATTTTGTGATTTCTTGGTCTGCAAGCATATGCCAATACACAACCCAGCTTTCCCAATAGCAATTAACTTCTAACTGATCAGAAGACGTACCTAATTATGGCAATTAGATTTTGTAGTCATCTTAAAGATATAAGCTATATTAAAAGAATTCACCTTAGCAGCAAAATAATGGATGACACATGGCATGATATAATACTCCTGTTATTATAAAATGTTGTACCATTGGAAATCCCCTAGCATTAACTAGTGCCTTCTTAGTTTTCAGTGTTATCCCAAGCAATTGATTGAAGGTACTTAAGAATTAATATATACTAAGATAATGAGCTAAGTTTTTAAAAAAAAAATCCTAAAAAAAAGAGCTTTGGCACTTCAATGTGCCACAGGCTCATTCAAATATCAATTTAATCATCTCAGTATCAATTGCGTCATATGCTGCTCACTTTGTTTTATTACTGAATAGAAGTGTGTTCTTTCCACCAAAAGCACAATGTTTGCAAATTAGCTTTGCTCTAATAGTGCTGCCAGTAAATGGGTACTAAAATTCTGCTTCTGTTTCTAAACTGTACCTTCAGGCATAGGAAAGATCAGTAATGACTGAACTTAATCCAGATTGGGTTTGAACCAAATTAATCAATACACTATAATATTCCAGAAAAACACTAATTGAAATTTAGTTGTTAGATACAAGGCTGAAATACTGTACTGTCAAATCTTTTCTGGCCAAAGGACACACTTGGAAATCTCTGATTTAATTTGTCTAAGTGAATAAAGTTTAAAGTATAAAGGTTGGTAATCAAACATAAAATAGTGAGGCAAATCTTGAGTGTGTTCTGAGCACATAGGAAAGAAATAGGAGCAGGAGTAGACCATACAGGCTCTCAAGCCTGCTTTGCCATTTAGTATGATCATGGCTGATCTACGGCCTCAACTCCACTTTCCCATCCACTCCCCATATCCCTTGATTCCCTGAGAGAACAAAATTTGCCTATCTCAGCCTTAGATATGTTCAAAGGTGGAGCATCGACAACCCTCTGGGGTAGAGAATTCCAAAGATTCACAACTCTTTGAACAACAAAACTTCTAATCTGTCCTAAATGATCATTCCCTTATTCTGAGACTGTGCCTCCATGTTCTAGATTCTCCAACCAGGGGAAACAACCTCTCAGTGTCTACCCTGTCAAGTCCCTTCAGAATCTTGTGGCCTGAATTTTTCAGGCAGCGGGTTGGCTTGGTGGGATCGGTCGCGGGGCCAATTGCCGTCTGCGATCGGCTCCGCACTGCCATTTTATGTGGGCAGGCCAATTAAGGTTTGCCCAGCTAAACGTGCGGCCGGTAGCACTCAGCGATACCTGTGCGGGTGGGGGGAGGAGTGAGAGTTGGGACCAGCGTTCTTTCATGTGTGTGCGTAAGAGCGCTTCAATCTCACTGAGGCATGGAGCTGCCTCAGGGAGATTGAATCACTATTGTAAATAATGAATAAAAGGTTTAAAAATGTATATAAACATGTCCCCTCGTGAGTGTGTTACATGAGATAGGACATGCCTTTATATTTATGAAAATTTTTAAATTTAATTAATAAAAACATTAGGAAAATTCACCCCGCTCGTCATTTTTCTAAACTCCAGAGAGGAAAGATACAATTTACTCAGCCCCTCATTCCTCTCATTGTAGGAATGTGTTTAGTGAACCTTGCTGTACTGCACCATGCAAGTATATCCTTCCTTAAATATGGAAACCAAAAACAGGGCACAGCACTTCAGGTGTCCCAAGGTCAAGATCCATTTAGATAAAGGACTAAAACAAAAATAAAAATACCTGGAAAAACTCAGCAGGTCTCACAGCATCTACGGAGAGGAACACAGTTAACGTTTCGAGTCGGTATGACTCTTCAACAGAATTAAGGAAAAATAGAAAAGAGGTGAAATATAAGCTGGTTTAATGGGGGGGGAGGGGGGGGGGTAGATAGAGGGCCAGTGATAGGTGGAGATTGCCAAAAGATGTCATAGACAAAAGGACAAGGAGGTGTTGAAGCTGGTGATATTATATAAGGAATGTGCTAATAGGTGACATTAAGGGTAGAAAGCAGGAGGAGCAAGGTACAGATAGCCCTAGTGGGGGTGGGGTGGGGGATGGGATCGAAATAGGCTAAAAAGTAGAGATAAAACAATGGATGGAAATACATTTAAAAATGATGGAAATAGGTGGAAAAGAAAAATCTATATAAATTATTGGAAAAAAGGGGGATCGGAAAGGGGGTGGGGATGGAGTTTAGAGTTCATGATCTAAAGTTGTTGAACTCAATATTCAGTCCGGAGGCCGTAAAGTTCCTAGTCGAAAGAGGAAGTGCTGTTCCTCCAGTTTGCGTTGAGCTTCACTGGAACAATGCATCAGGCCAAAGATGGACATGTGGGCATGAGAGCAGGGTGGAGTGTTGAAATGGCAAGCAACAGGGAGGTCTGGATCATGCTTGTGGACAGACAGAAGGTATTCTGCAAAGCAGTCACCCAGTCTGCGTTTGGTCTCTCCAATGTAGAGGAAACCGCATTGGGAGCAGCGAATGCAGTAGACTAAATTGAGGGAAGTGCAAGTGAAATGCTGCCTCACTTGAAAGGAGTGTTTAGGCCCTTGGATGGTGAGGAGAGGGGAGGTAAATGGGCAGGTGTTGCACCTTCTGTAGTTGCATGGGAAGGTGCCGTGGGAGGGGGTTGAGGTGTAGGGGGTGATGGAGAAGTGGACCAGGGTGTCCCGGAGGGAATGATCCCGGCGGAATGCCGCCGGGGGGGTGAAGGGAAGATGTGTTTGGTGGTGACATCATGCTGGAGTTGGCGGAAATGGTGGAGGATGATCCTTTGAATGCGGAGGCTGGTGGGGTGATAAGTGAGGACAAGGGGGACCCTATCATGGTTCTGGGAGAGAGAGGAAGGTGTGAGGGGAAGGATGTGTGGGAGATGGGCTGGACACGGTTGAGGGTCCTGTCAATCACAGTGGGTATGAAACTAAGTCCATTGCTGAGCACTGAACGTTCAGCATCGGAGAGGGGAAGGTCAGGGGGTATAGTGAATACACGGCCGGGGCTGGGATTGGAAGACGGGATGGGGACAGAAGGACAAGTAGGGATGGAGGGACCTGGATGGACGTTGGTGTCGATGAGTTGTTGGAGCCTGCGTTCCTTTACACCTGAAAGAAAGAGACAAAGTTTCTTGTTGAGGCGTCGGATGAGATGAAGAATAAAATGAAACTGGGGGCACGGGCAGCTTAGAAATAGGGTGTGGCGGTGCTGCTTGAGGGCGAGGTCGAGTGTGTTCATATGGCCACGCAAGGCACTAAGTGTGGATCTCAGGAGCGATGAGAACAACAGTACGAGGAGCATTGTATGTCCCAGAGATACCTGTAATCCTGGTGGGTTTGAAACATGAGGGACGGAACATCAGTTGAAATCCACGTGGGGTAAGTCGGAGATGGAGACAGTCACTGAGGAAGGAAATATGGCTGTGAAAGCAGGTTTTATATGGACTCGAAACATTAACTGTGTTCCTCTCCGCAGATGCTGTCAGGCCTGTTGAGTTTTTCCAGTTATTTTTATGGGATGGAGTCCTTACAGGAAATGGGGTGTGAGGAGCTGAAGTCGAGGTAGCTGTGGGAGTCAGTAGGCTTGTAATGAATATTGTTGGATAGTCTATCACCAGAAATTGAGACAGAGAGGTCAAGGAAGGAAAGGGAACAAAGGGCAGGAACAAGCTGACACGATCGGACTGCCGGGACAGTCCTGTTTGTGGATTTTGGGTAGGAGGTGGAAGCGGGCTGTCCGAGGTTGGGAGACTATGAGGTTGGAAGCTGTGGAAGGAAGATCTCCAGAGGAGATGAGGTCAGTGACAGTCCTGGAAACAATGGCTTGAATTTCAGTGGTGGGGTCATGGTCCAAGGGGAGGTAGGAGGAAGTGTCTGCGAGTTGACACTCAGCCCCTGCGAGGTAGAGGTCAGTGCGCCAGACAACAACAGCACCACCCTTTTCAGTAGGTTTGATGACAATGTCAAGGTTGGACCTGCCCCACAGTAGGACTGGAACAAGGAATGTTCCACATACCCCATAAAGAGACAGGCATAGCTGGGGCCCATGCGGGTACCCATAGCCACACCTAGCCACTTCCTCCAAATAAAAGGTGTGGCTATCTTGCTATCTTGACTCCTTTCTCTCTCCCCTTGTCCAGTCCCTTCCCACCTACATCCGTGATTCCTCTGACACCTTACGTCACATCAACAATTTCCAGTTCCCTGGCCCCAACCGCTTCCTCTTCACCATGGACGTCCAATCCCTCTACACCTCCATCCCCCACCAGGATGGTCTGAGGGCCCTTAGCTTCTTCCTCGAACAGAGGCCCGAACAATCCCCATCCACCACTACTCTCCTCCGTCTGGCTGAACTTGTTCTCACACTGAACAATTTCTCCTTCAACTCCTCTCACTTCCTCCAAATAAAAGGTGTGGCTATGGGTACCCACATGGGCCCCAGCTATGCCTGTCTCTTTATGGGGTATGTGGAACATTCCTTATTCCAATCCTACTCCGGCCCCCTTACACAACTCTTTCTCTGGTACATCGATGATTACTTCGGTGCTGCTTCGTGCTCTCATCGGGACTTGGAAAAATTTATTAATTTTGCTTCCAATCTCCACCCCTCCATCATTTTCACGTGGTCCATCTCTGACACTTACCTTCCCATCCTTGACCTCGCTGTCTCAATCTCTGGTGATAGACTGTCCATCAATATCCATTACAAGCCTACCGACTCCCACAGCTACCTTGACTACAGATCCTCACACCCCGCTTCCTGTAAGGACTCCATCCCATTCTCTCAGTTCCTTCGCCTCCGTCGCATCTGTTCCGATGATGCTACCTTCAAAAACAGTTCCTCTGACATGTCCTCCTTCTTCCTTAACCGAGGTTTTCCACCCACGGTCGTTGACAGGGCCCTCAACCATGTCTGGCCCATCTCCCGCGCATCTGCCCTCACGCCTTCTCCTCCCTCCCAGAAACATGATAGGGTCCCCCTTGTCCTCACTTATCACCCCACCAGCCTCCGCATTCAAAGGATCATCCTCCGCCATTTCCGCCAACTCCAGCATGATGCCACCACCAAACACATCTTCCCTTCACCCCCACTGTCGGCATTCCGTAGGGATCGTTCCCTCCGGGACACCCTGGTCCACTCCTCCATCACCCCCTACTCCTCAACCCCCACCTATGGCACCACCCCATGCCCATGCAAAAGATGTAACACCTGCCCCTTCACTTCCTCACTCCTCACCATCCAAGGGCCCAAACACTCCTTTCAAGTGAAGCAGCATTTCACTTGCATTTCCCCCAACTTAGTCTACTGTATTCGTTGCTCCCAATGTGGTCTCCTCTACATTGGAGAGACCAAACGTAAACTGGGCGACTGCTTTGCAGAACACCTGCGGTCTGTCCGCAAGAGTGACCCAAACCTCCCTGTCGCTTGCCATTTTAACACTCCACCCTGCTTTCTTGCCCACATGTCTGTCCTTGGCTTGCTGCATTGTTCCAGTGAAACCCAACACAAACTGGAGGAACAACACCTCATCTTCCGACTAGGCACTTTACAGCCTTCCAGACTGAATATTGAATTCAACAACTTTAGGTCCTGAACTCCCTCCTCCATCCCCACCCCCTTTCTGTTTCTTCCCCCTTCCTTTTGTTTTTTCCAATAAATTATATAGATTTTTCTTTTCCCACCTATTTCCATTATTTTAAAATATTTTTAAATCTTTTATGCTCCCCCCACCCCCACTAGAGCTATACCTTAATTCCCCAACCATCTATTCTTAATTAGCACATTCGTTTAGATATATATCACCAACTTCAATACCTATGTGTTCTTTTGTTCTGTTGTCTGTGACATCTTTTGATGATCTGCTTCTATTACTGCTTGCTTGTCCCTACAACTACACCCCCCCTCCACTTCTCCCCACCCCCCCCCCCCACACACACACACACACACACACACACACACACACACACACACACACACACACACACACACACACACACCTTAAACCAACTTATATTTCACCCCTCTCCTTGGATTCACCTAGTTCTGTTGAAGGGTCATGAGGACTTGAAACGTGAACTCTTTTCTTGTCCGCCAATGCTGCCAGACCTGCTGAGTTTTTCCAGGTAATTCTGTTTTTATTTTGGATTTCCAGCATCCGCAGTTTTTTGCTTTTATCCTGGTGAATCTCCTCTGCACCCCGCTCCAGTGCAATCACATTCTTCCTATAATGTGGCGACCAGAATGGCACACAGTACTCCAGCTGTGGCCCAAGGTTCTATACAACTCCAACATGATCTCCCTGCCTTTGTAATCTATGCCTCGAATGATAAAGGCAAGTGTCCCATATGCCTTTTTCACCACCCCACTAACATGCCCCTCTGCCTTCAGAGATCTGAAGGCCATGGTCCCTTTGTTCCTCAGAACTTCCTAGTGTCATGCCGTTCATTGAATACTTCCTTGTCAAATTATTCTTTCCAAAGTATATCACTTCTCACTTTTCAGGGTTAAATTCCATCTGCCACTTATCTGCTCATTTGATCATCCTGTCTATATCTTCCTGTAGCACAAGACACTCAACCTCACTGTTAACCACCCGGCCAATCTTTGTGTCATCCACAGACTTACTAATCCTACCCCCCACATAGTCATCTGTCGTTTATATAAATGACAAATAATAGGGGACCCAGCACAGGTCCCTGTTGTAAGCCACTGGACACTGGCTTCCAGTCACTAAAGCATCCTTCTGTCATCACCCTCTGCCTCCTACAACTAAGCCAATTTTGAATCCACCTTATCAAATTACCCTGTATCCCATGTGCATTTGCCTTCTTTATAAGTCTCCCATGTGGGACCTTGTCAAAGGCTTTGCTGAAATCCATATAAACTGTATCAACTGCACTACCCTCATCTACACACCTGGTCACCTCCTCAAAATATTCAATCAAATTTGTTAGGCATGACCTTCCTCTGACAAAGCTATGCTGACTCTCCCTGATCAAACCTTGCCTCTCCAAGTGGAGCTAGATACTCTCCTTCAGAACTTTCTCCAATAATTACCCTACCACTGACATGTGACTCACTGGCCTGTAGTTCCCTGGCTTATCTCTACAACCCTTCTTAAATAGCGGAACCACATTAGCTGTTCTCCAGTACTCTGGTTTTCGTTGTAGCGGAGAAGAGGAGATTTAATAGAGGTGTTCAAAATCACTAGGGGGCTGGATAGAGTAGATAAGGAGAAACTGTTCCCGTCATAAAAGGATCGAGAATGAGAGGGCACAGATTTAAAGTGATTTGCAGAAGAAGCAAATGTGATATGAGAAAAAACTTTTTCACTCAGCAAATGGTTGGATTCTGGAATGCACAGCCTGGAAATGTGGTGGAGGCAGGTTCAATCAAGGCATTCAAGAGGGCATTAGATGAGTTTTGAATAGAAACAATGTGCAAGGGTACAGGGAAAAGGCAGGAGAATGGCATTAAGTCATGATGCTCAATTGGAGAGCCGGTGCAGACATCATGGGCTGAATGGCCTCCTTCTGCACCCTAACGATTTTATGATTCTGGTTTTGAATTTTGGAGCTAGCCAGAGGAATCAAAAGTTTTTTTTCCCAGTCCTGAACATTCCTATATATCTTTGTTATTTTGGATTTTCCTATTAATTTTGTCTTTGCTGTTAAACAGTGTAGAGGAGGTTACTAGGGAATGAATTAACAAGGATATTAAGCCTGATAATATAGTAGATCTAATTTGGCACAAATCTTATATAAAAATAAAAACTTGCATTTATATAGTGCATTTACCATAATGAACATTCCAAGGCACTTCATAGTTATCGGATAGCAACAGCAATAGAAGTAGGAGACACAACTGAAAGCAAGGTTGAAGAGAAGTTATTTTTCAATAACAATTAGCAAGGATTTAGAAAGAGTATTCCGGAAAGCAGGGCCTTGATTCCAAAGGAGCATGAAGAGGAGGAGTCTGCATTATACAAGGGATCCTAGTGAAGTTTCCTGTTTAAAGGGGATCTTAATGCCACAGTATAAAACTGTAGTCCCAAACTTAATGCACACAGAGCAAAGATCTGGTAATATTGTACAGAGAGGTTAGAATTGTGATTGCCCTCCAAAGGGTGAGGATAAAATATGGCATTTTTTTTTCTTCACGGTGTAAGCGACTTACAAGGTACCTAATGAAATACTCTCTGGTCGTGACTAAGTACAACATATTTATGTAAATTTTTGTCAGGTGAAAGGCTTCTCATTTTACACTGAGGACAACATCCAAACCTTTTTCAGTAGAACAGAAAGGATTAAGCCTTAAATCTCAATCCAGGGTTAATACGCAAATCAATCACAGCTGAGCCACAGCCAGAGCCACCAATCTGATGAAAGGCCAACAGAATTTGTAATGACAGATGATCTACAATTTTCTGCTTTTTCTTTTTCATATTGCAATCCCAATTTGCCTTAGGTGCAGGAAAGAGGAGCAAATTCATTTGCTCCCTTCCTCCCATCCCCCACATGACAGCAATATTGTAATGAAGGCAACTTAACACAGTGCTTACTGCTTTATATTCTGCCTAATCTACATAATAAAAATCAGTGATACTGTGATTGGTGATTATACCTGGCAGCAGATGGCACATGAAAAGGCCTGTGGATTTTGCTCTACTTGAGGCCGTGAATAGGATATAGCTGCGATGCAGCTCTTCTCCAGGCAGATTGAGTAGACTTGCTCAGCCTATCATCCTGTCCTTATCAGAGCATTTTATTTACTGTTTGAAGCAAATCTGATTGCAGAGCTGTTGTCGATGATGTTATTGTGTGCACATGTCTGCTTCATAACTCTTGCCAAAAGTCAGCAAGTGAGGAGTGAATCTCACTGGAGGCTAAATTTAGAATGAACTTAAATCCTGTTGAGATGTCTTTCTACTGTAAGCACACCTACTGTCTGCTTACTTCAAGGTAAACCTGTTATAAACAGACCAGATATAAACAATTAATAAAGGAAAGTAATTACAATGCAGTCGTCATTTTGAAGGATGGAAATAGAAGGAATTTAGAATCCGTCCTCCCACCTAGATTACTCACACTATCTTTTCTTTAGATTGCATATGCTCAATGAAGTAAGGGATATTGGCCTGGGAAATGGAACCTTTTCTAGTTTAAACACCAGTGTGTCAGATCCAAAGTAAAGCTCCATCTCATCTTCCCCAGCATGCCTCAGCTTTGAATTCCAAAGCACCCACCTGTGCACCAGTACAGGTACAATATTTTTTTTTCCATTTCCCACACCAGTCATCCTAGCCGCCTTACTGAGTGATTGATAATGCGTTTTGAATTATTGAGTTTTTTTTTAAACAGTCAGCTCATGTCTACTAAGAACTGGATTGAGAAATCCCAGACTTATTAGCTCATTTCACATAGAACATTTACGTCCAGCAGATAGATACTTTCATCCCATTAATCTGAACTGCATTTGAACCAGAGTCCCAGAGCTGAAAGGCCAGTCACACATTCCTACTCCCTGCTCTTTTTTAATTTTGGCATAACAATAATAAGATTTTTGTCACAGAATGCTTAGATCTGCTATATTATGCATCAGGTATTAAATAGCATGTTTAATGGATGTACATAAATATCTTTAAACAAGTTTTTTTTTAGTACTTATACATTTCTTTCTTTTGGGTTCTTTATCTTTCTTCGCTGGTTTGTTATGGTTGATTACAATATATCCTTTCAAAAATTGGATGTCAAGTGGAACTCTTCCCACATCTGTTATTTCGTAAGTGATCTATTACACATTAGTAAAATGCATCTGAGAGGCACTTAAAAAAATAATACTCTTCATTAATTAAAAATAGCAAGGCAAGCTTAATTTAAAAAAACATTTATATAAAAGACATAACAGGCCAAAATAAGGGAGAAACTCTTATTAGTTTTAGGCTGTTTATACATTGAACAAATCACTTCCAGGACAGCAGGATCTACATGCACAATTGAAAGAGTATCACAGCTGTATAGGTCACAGTATCTTGATGAAGACCATATGATATAATAGATGACTCAATAAACAATATTAAAAGAATAATTTGGGCCACTCAGCTGGATAAATAATAGGCTACAAAAAGGGAAAGCGTATTTGAGGGTTGAAACAAAATGTTGTACATATCTACCAAAGACAGGAATTTACGTAGGTTTTCCTCCTGATATTTTTTAACTCCGCTCACTACCTCCAGATAAGAGAAGTTGTTCAGGTGTGAACAAGTTGCTGGGAATTTAATTTACTATGCTCCTATTTCTATCAATCCCTCACGTTCAATTTTACTTCCTGGTCTTCTTTTACCCTATCTTTAATGATGGGTTTTCCACTGACACTATGTTCCCCCAACAAACCCCCACCCCCTTCCCCTGACCAGTAATCTGGATTAGCCTCAGGCCTACCACATTTTCTGTAAATGTTCTATCCCTTTCTGTGAATTTCTCTGGTTCCTTTGCTCCATTGACTTTATATTCCAACTAGAGGTTCTGGAATGTTCCTTCTTCCTCAGTGAGATTTCTCCTCTGCTGTTGATAATGTGAATTTTCATAATGGGCATCATAAAAAATTTGTTGACCTTGAAAGTTAGGAAAATATGAGGTTACCGGATATTACAGGAGGTTTTATCAGTTAATTATTGGGAGGTTTGAATCTGTCCTGGCAAGAGATTTTTCTTGTTCACTTTTTAATTTGCTTTGTCCTTTTGAGTTTCTTTTTTTTGGAATTTGAGAATTTTTAAAAGATTGTTTGTAAAAATTGGCCTCCCTAATTTCCCATTTTTTTTTACTATTGACTCATCATAGTAAAGCCAAATGGAATTGCCAGACTTCAAACCAAATCTGCTGCTTTATAAATATAATTTAGATACATTACAAACTGTCACTTTCCTGCGACAGTTCACAGAAGCCTCTTTATCTCCTCTAATCCTACATTAGCAGACTTACAGTGTTTGCACATTCTTGTTGAAGGTTCCATACGTCAATGTTAACCTACACCTGGTCCAAAGAAGCCCAAATTTAACCCTTAGACTTATCTCTAAGTAGCTTTAACAAAAGTAGCTTAAATGGGAGATGTTGCAGCCTGTTAAGTAGCCTCAGGATAGATCAGAAGTTCAAGAGTTTTACATGCTCTTACAAATCTTCCAAAAACACATAAGGTTCCTCATGTATGCTGATGGCACCCAGCTCTGCTTTACGTCCCCCGACCTCTACACTGCCTCTTGCTGCTTTTCCAACATCCAGTATCAAACGAGCAGAGGTTTCTTTCAAATCAGATTCACAAGTCACCAATTCCATCTCCCTCAATAGACTGGGCCAGGCTTTTCTCAACCTCATTGTCCTATTTAACAGTAAGCTGAATTTCTGACCCCATTCCTAAGGCCACCCACTCCATCTTGAATATCACCCTTCCTCATCCCCACCTCAACCCATCTGCTGCTAAAACCCTCATCCAAGCTTTTAGTGTCTCCAGCCTCAACTATTCCAATGCTCCCCTACTTGGCCTCCCATCTTCCACATCGAAGCTCATCCAAATCTCTGCTGTACATATCCTAACCTGCACCAAGTCCCATTCAGTCCTGTGCATGCTGACCTATTGGCTCCCAGTCCATCAGTGCCTCTAATTTTAAATTCTCATCCTTGTTTTCAAATCCTTCCCTGGCCTCACCCCTCACTCTATAATCCTGAGAACTTTGTGTTCTTCCAATTCTGGTCTCTTATGCATCTCTCACTTCAGCAATGTAGGTAGTTACACAGAGAACATTGGGTGTGTTACTGTGCAGCAAACTAATCCATCGTTAAAAGGTTCACTAGGGGAAAATATTGAGACAATGAGGATGCTGGGGGAACAGATGAGTTGAAGATGAAATATGATGGAAACATGAAGGTGGAAGTTTCAATACCAGTGGTTAAGGGTGATCTTCTCATCTAGAATATAACAAGCAGAAATTGCAGCATTGATTGGTACTGTCAAAGCAGATAAGATTTGACAATCTGCACACTTTTGGTAAGGCTGAGATGAACTCTAGGGGGAAAAAAGCATATTTGTTTCAAACTACACCATCATGGGTCAGAGAATTAGGTTGGATGTTCACCCCTGTCACTTCTAGGTAGCTACAAAATAGCACTGATTGCTGTAGGGGAAAAAACAAACCCTGTGGTACGAGCAATGGAAAGAGTGGGAGAGACAATAAATAAACCAAAAATAAAGAGTCACAGTGTGCCAACATATTGATTCAGTGTGTCAGGACCCTTTGAATTTTTCCCTTTCAGGCCGACTGGGAGAAAACAGATCAGAGGGAGATAAATTTTCTTCTACAAAATCAGTTTGCTATCTGACAATCAGATAGGAACAATGGTGCAACCTGCATTAGAGGATAGCTCTAGCTGCCTGCCTCTCTGTTATGGCCTTGTCTATGTCCAGGTGACCCTGGAGAGCAACTGTTATCCCTCCCTAACCAAGAAAGATGAGACAGATTCTGTTGAAATAAAATCTGTTTTTTTATTTCATATGAAAACTATTCTTTTCAGTTGAGCCAGTGGTTAATATTCTTCTATTGATTATCAGAGCAATTCTTCCAGTTCAACACATTGTTCCCATGGGTTGTGTATCTTAGTTGAATCCCTTCCAAAGTACAATATACAGAAAGTATTATTCATTCTTGCATATCTGTCGTGAGTGTGCATGTACGGCATTCACAAATGTAGCCACGTGTTCAGGATCCATATCAGGATACATGCCATGCCCCAAGTTTGCGATGTAGCGCTGTGTACCAAATTCTTCAATCATCTTCTTCACCGTTTCACTTATTTTATCCTAAATTTAAATACAAGGCACTGTAATTGTTGAGTTCTAAATTTATCTTCAATTGTGACTTAAATGCAAAACTTTGCTTCTTCCACTGCTACTTACCTCAGATGCATAGAGTGCACAAGGGTCCATGTTACCTTGAAGGGTTACTTTGTTTCCTGTTCTTTCACTGTAGGAGAAGCAACAAGTCCAGCAATTAGCAAACTTCCATCCATTTCTCCTTCAGGCTACATATTTGGTGGTAGGGAAAATAATTTCAAAGACAGGCATAAATGAGCCAATTGGTGATTTGGGGGAGATATTTTTTGAATAATGGAGATAAAGCAAGTTAGTATTTATTCACTGGAATTGGGTGTGGCTGGCAAAGCCAGCATTTATTGCCCATCCCTAATTGCCCGTTTCTTTTCAGAAGGTCTTGCTAGGTCATTTCAGAAGGCAGTTAAGAGTCAATCACATTGCTGTGGGTTTGAAGTCACATGTAGGCCAGACTAGATAAGGACAGCAGATTTCCTTCTCTAAGGGACATCTGTAAGCTAGCTGTGTTTTTACGACAATCCAGTGGGCATAAAGTGGCCACCATTACTGATATTAGCTTTTTTAAATTCCAGATTTAATGGATTGAATTTAAATTCGCCAGCTGTATTGAACATATGAATTAGGAGCAGGAGTAGGGCACTCGGCCCCTCGAGCCTGCTCCGCCATTCAATAAGATCATGGTTGATCTGAATGTAACCTCAACCCCACATTCCTGCCTAGCTTTCATCCCCTTGTTAAATCAAGAATCTATCTAGCTCTGCCTTAAAGATATCCAAAAACTCTGCTTCCACCACCTTTTGAAGAAGAGGTCCAAAGACTCACGATGCTTAGAAAAAATCTCTCCTCATCTCAGTCTTAAATGAGTGATCCCTTATTTTTAAACAGTGACCCCTTGTCCTAGATTCTCCCACAAGAGGAAACATCCTCTCCACATCCATCCTGTCAAGACCCTTCAGGGTCTTAAGGTTTCAATTAAGTCTTCAATCTACTCTTCTAAATTCCAGTGGATACAAGTCTAACCTGTCCCTTTCCTCAAAAGACAACCTACCCATTCTTGGTATTAGTAAACCTTCTCTGAACTGCTTCTTACGCATTTACATCTTTCTTTAAGTAAGACCACCAGTGCTGTACACAATACTCCAGATGTGGCCTCACAACTGCCCTGTACAACTGAAGCATGGCCTCACTACTTTTGTAATCAATTCCCCTCACAATAAATGATAACATTCTATTAGCTTTCCTAATTACCTGCTGTACCGACATACTAACCCCTTTTGTGGTTCATGCACTTGGATACCCAGATCCCTCAATCTCAGAGCTCTGCAATTGGGGATGGGCAATAAATGGTGGCTTTGCCAGCAATACCCACGTCCAGTGAATAAACGTTAACTTGCTTTATCTCCATTATTCAATAGAAAAGATCTCCCCAAATCAGTGTGAACTCATATCTCCAGCTCATTAGTCCAGGCCCTGGATTAGTAATCCAGTAACATACCCACTAAGATGCCATCCCTGAAATGGCAAACTTGTGATCTGGAACTTTTGCTCTCAAAGGTAAAGAATCCTTAGGCTCTCAGCTACTCAAAGACACAATTGAAAGCGCTTCTTTCTGACTTGCTGCTGAATCCACTTCATAAATTAATTATGAAACAACACAATGGAAACTGCTTCTCTTTTGGATCAACTCTCAAAATGGAAATTTTGTTTTGATTTGTTAGCATTTTGCAATTGGAGATTGGAGATCACTAGGATCTTGGCTACAGTTACAGACTAAACAGTACATTTGGTAAGTACTTACATGTAACCTTAGCTCTGAAAAACACAAATATTTTATATTCTGCATTTTATTACTGGATATTAGGGGCTGGATTTTCCTCTGCTATCACGTCCCACATTGAGCAGGAAAGTGGCAGAAATGATGTTAAAATTCCTGCCTCCTCAGTTCAATCTTAATTTTCCCCCCTTAGCCCCACTGGCTGCCTCTTCCCTGCCTGCTCAATGTAACTGGCTGCAGGGAGGAGGGGATCACATTTTCAGCCCACTTTCCTCCTGTCTAGCTCTCTTACTGCCATTCTCTGAGACTGCCAGTGATGGACCTGGGGTAGCAGAGATGAGGTCCCTAAAGTCTACTAATGGAGGGAAATGGCCTAATAATGGTATCCTCTCTCTCTATTTCTGCCTCACACCTTATCTACGAATAACCTAAATCTCAGCTGAGGCCTTCAATAGAACATTTTCCACAATTCATGGGGCTTTTGTGCCCCTTTAAATGGTATCTCATCCTTTTGAAAGCTACAGATCCTTCATACGAACCTAAACAATGAGGCTAGCATACTATTCAGCTACAGGTGCATCAGATCTCTCAGCTAAGCTTGATCCTATCACTTTATGCTTATTTTCCAGCAGGGTCACTGGATGCCAATCATGAGCAGGAATTTTGACAATATTTTTCCCTTTGTTACTCTCGTGCCACTACTGCTGACCTGGTGAAGATATGTTATCTTAGTACGGACTATATTATATAGAATATACAGCATAGAGACAGGCCAAACAGTCCAGCTAGTCTATGCTGTTTATTCTCCAATTCTCCTCTCATTCTCTCTTTAAGTATATCTTTCTAGTTCTTTGTTTTTCACATGCGCTTGTCTGATTTCCCTTTGAAAACATCTAAACTATTTGCCTCAATCACTTCTTGTGGTCGCAAGTTTCTTAGCCAAACCACCCTCAGCGAAGAAATTTCTCCTCATTTCCCTCTTCAATTTATTAGTAACTATCTTGTTATTTATTCCCCAGTTTTGGATTCTCCCACAACTGGAAACATTCATCTTTACATTTACCTTGTCCAACCTATTCATTATTTTAGAAAGCTCTACTGGGTCACCTCTAGGCCTTTTCTTTATTGAAGGATTAAGCCCCAGCATGTTCAAGCTTTCTCGATAAATGTAATCTCTCAGTTCTGGTACCATCCTTCGTTCACTTTGTCAAATCTGGAGGTCTCCAAAATCTACCTGACTTAATTGAGGTATGTAATTACTTAATGTGCTTTTGGAAGTCTTCCCAGTGGTATGGCCCCAGCTCGAGACAGTCCAGAGAAGAGCCATCAGATTAATACCAAGTTTAGGACACTGTTAACAGGACAGCCTCAGACAACCATGAATTTTCCCTTGAGTACTACCAATAACCCGCATGATTTATTTGGGGGTCAAAGAGGCCTAAAGTTTTTTCATTTTTTGGGTGGGTGGGAGAGAGGGGTTAATGATTTGTCTCAGGTCGGATAGGTCAGGCTGGATGGACTATTCATGCCTATCTTCACATGTTCTTAACATAATTGTGTCCTACATAGTCCTATGACCAGGCTTGCATCACCTCTGGTGGTTTATTCATTTATGGGATGTGGGCGTCGCAGGGTAGGCCAGCATTTATTGCCCATCCTTATTTGCCCTTGAGAAGGTGGTGGTGAGCTGCCTTCTTGAAGCGCTGCAGTCCATGTGGTATAGGTATACACACAATGCTGTTAGGGAGGGAGTTCCAGGACTTATTTGTCAGTAACTGTTTCAAGTGGCATTATGGAAAATAGTTTTCCATAGTTAAGCTGAACACTCATGTTACTGACTGATTAGATTGCCAAATACGAACATACAAACGTATGAAATAGGAGCAGAAGTCGGCCATTCAGCACTCAAGCCTGCTCTGCCATTCAATAAGATCATGGCTGATCTGTTAGTGCTTTGAATTCCACATTCCCATCTACCCCCAAAAACATTTGACTCCTTTGCCTAGCAAGCATCTATGTACCTCTGTTTAAAAATATTCAATAAAACCAGCCCTACTGCCTTCTGAGGCAGACTTCCAAAGTCACACAACCCTCTGAGAAAAAAATTCTCCTCATCTCGGTGCTAGAAGGACAACCTCTAATTTTAAAACAGTGACCCCCCCAGTTCTGGACTCACCCACAAGAGGAAAAATCCTTTCCATGTCCACCTTGTCAAGACTCATATTTTAATCAAGTCACCCCTCACTCTTCTGAACTCCAGTGGAAACAAGCCCAGCCTGTCCACCCTTTCCTCATAAGGCAACCTGCTCATTCCAGGTATAAATCTAGTAAACCTCCTCTGAACCGCCTCCAACACACTTACATCCTTCCTTAAATAAGGACCAAAACTGCACGCATTATTCGAGGTGTGGTCTCACCAATGCCCTATATAACTGAAGCATAACATCCTTACTTTTATGTTTAATTCCTCTTCTAATAAAGGGTGGCATTCCATCAGCCTTCATAATTACTTGGTGTACCTGGTTATTAATTTTTTGTGACTCATGCACTAGAACACCTAGATCCCTCTGCACCTTGGAATTCTGCGATCATTCTCCATTTAAGTAATACTCTGCTTTTTAGTTCTTCCTACCGAAACGAACAACTTCACATTTTCTTACATTATACTTTGCCAGATTTTTGCCCACTCAAACAATCTATCTATATCGGTCTGCAACCTCCTTATATCCTCTTCACAATATGCTTTCCTACCCATCTTTGTGTCATCTGCAAATTTAGCTGCCATGCCCTCGCTCCCCTCATCTAAGTCATTTATATAAATTGTAAAAAGTTGAGGCCCCAGCACAGACCTCTGCAGGACTCCACTCATCACAACCTACCAATCAGACAAAGACCCATTTATGGATACTGTGTTTTCTGCAGCCAGCCAATCTTCTTTCCAAGCTAATATGTTACCCCCTATAAGCTTTTATTTTCCACAATAATCTTTGATGCGGCACCTCATCAAATGTCTTCTGGAAATCCAAGTACAGTATGTCTACAGGCTCCTCTTTATCTACAGTGCATGGTGCTTCTTCAAAGAACTCTGATATATTGGTTAAACATGATTTCCCTTTCACAAAACCATGTTGACTCTTGCTGATCACCTCGAGTTTTTCTAAGTGCCCAGCTATAACCTCCTTAATGACCAATTTTAACACCTTCCCCACAGCAGACATCAAGCTACTGGCCTATAGTTTCCTATTTTCTGCCCTCCTCACTTCTTGAATAGAGGGGTTATATTTGCTACTTTCCAGTCTGATGGAACCTTTGCAGAATCTAGCAAATTTTGGAAAATTAACACTAACACATCTTCTACCTCATTAGCCATCTCTTTTAAGACCCTCGGATGAAGTCTTTCCTGGCCCAGAGACTCGTAAGCTCACAGCTCCGTAAGTTTGCTCGGTACCGCTTCCCTAGTGATTGTAATTTCAGCCAGTTCCTCTTTCCCTTCCAACTCCTGATAAACAGCTACTAAAATGCTTTTTGCATCCTCTATAGTGAAGGCACAAGCAAAATATTTGTTCATTTCATCAGCCATTTCCTTGTTATCTACTATTAATTTCCCATTCTCACTCTCTAGAGGGCAGACACTCACTTTACTTACTCTCTTCCTTTTTAAATACCTGAAGAAACTCTTGCTATCTATTTTTACACTTCTAGCTAGCTTTCTCTCATACTGATTTCTTTCTCCCAATTAACCTTTTAGTCACTCTCTGCCATTTTTTATGTTCTGACCAATCATCTGACCTGCCACTCATCTTTGTGCAGTTTATGCTTTTTCCTTAAGTTTAATGCTTTCCTTAACATCTTTAGTTAACCATGAATGGGTTCTCCCCCTTGAATTTTTCTTTATTGTAGGAATATACTTATTCTGAGTATTTTGAAATATCCCCTTAAAGGTCTGCCACTGCTTCTCTATTGATCCATCCTCCAGCCTAGTATCCCAGTTCACTTCGGATAGCTCAGCTTTCATTCCCACATAGTTGCCCTTATTTAAGTTTAAAATACTAACACCAACAACACTGAAGAAGCTTGACGCCATCCAGGACAAGACCCATGTCTTCCACAAACATTCACTCCATCCACCACCGATGAACAGTGGCAGCAATGTGTACCATCAACCAGGTGCACTGCAGCAACTCACCAAGGCTCCTTAGGCAGCAGCTTCCAAAGCCATGACCGCTTCCATCTGGAAGGACAAGGGCAGCAGATGGGAACACCACCACCTGGAAGTTCCCCTCCAAACCAGTCACCACCCTGACTTTGGAAATATATCACTGTTCCTGGGTCAAAATCCTGAAACTCCCTCCCAAACAGCACTCTGGATGTACCTATACCATGTGGACTGCAGTGACACCCATATCCCGTAAATGAATTTTTAAAAAATCTAGTCTTGACTGTTGGTGTATTCTTAGGTTTTTTTTTCTGTTCCTTCCTGCCATTCTTTGAACCTCGTTTCCCATATTACTATATTGCTCTCCTGTCTTGACTTTACCCCCTGATTTGCTACATCTACCCAAGCATGATCCCTCATCCAACACCCCCATCCACTTGTTTAGCTTAAAGCCCTCTCTACTTTCCCAGTTATGCAGCTCACTGCAACACTGGGGTCCCGGTATGGTTAGGAGTAGACCATCCCAACAGTACAGCCCCCACTTTCCCCAGTACTGATGCCACTGCCCCATGAACCAGAACCTACTTCTCCCACACCCATCTTTCAGCACACATACATCGTTCTAATCTTATTTGCTGTATGCCAATTTGCACGCAACTCAGGTAATAATGTAGGGATTATCTTTGAGATTCTGCTTCTTACTTTGATACCTCATACTGACCATGCAGAACCTCTTTTCCTGTCCTTCTGATGTCGTTGGTACTGACATAGACCATGACAACTGGATCCTTCCGTTCCCACTGCAACTTCCTCCCCAGGCCTGAGCAGATGTCCCAAACCCTGGCGCCAGGCAGGCAACATGGCCGTCTGGACTCCCGCTCTTTGCTGCGGAGAACAGTGTCAATTCCCCTCACTATACTGTCCCCTACATTTCTATTTGCTCCCCCCACTTGAACGGCTTCCTATACCATGATGCTATGGCAGCCTGCTCAACCACCTCGCAGGCTTCACTTTTGTCCACACAGGTTGTGAGCACCTCAAACCTGTTTGTCAATTGCAAAGTCTGAGGCTCTTCCCCTGTCTGCGTAGTCCCATTACCTGCCTGACTGATGGTCACATCCTCCTGTCCCTCACTGCTGACCAAAACAGGCAGCCCTTTTCTAAGGGGTGTGACTCTCTTCTGGAACAAAGTATCCAGGTAATTCTCCCCCTCCCTTATGTTGTGCAGTATCTGCAGTTTGGCTTCCAGATCAATAATCCTGATCCAGTATTCCTCTAGCTGCTTACGCTTTCTGCAAATGCGTTTATTTGTCCTGGATTGCCTTGGTATCCAAAAGCTCTCACATTCCACAACTGCAACATAACACCTGTCCTGCCATTGTTACTTACATTACTTAGTTAACTTAAGTTAATTAAGAAGGTAATTAAATTATAATAATTCTTATTTATACTATACCTCTTTCCCCATGCACTGAATTCCCATGTGAACCTAATTCACTATTCACTCAGTCTCCGTCTCACTCAGGTGTAGTCTTCCGTCTCCTCACGAGCTCCTTACCGGTTTGAAAAGCCTAGCATTTAAATAGACCCTCTGACGAATCACTAGCTAATTTGAATTCCTGCTACAGTAATTAACATCAATTCAGCTGATTGACAAATAACCACCACTTAAAACAATTAAGACCAATATCTGATTAAATCCACTTGCAATTTTACACACAAAATCTCAGCGTAATCAATTGCAGTAGGTGTGATGAAGAGAGGCTCAAGTTGTCAAGTGCATTTATTGATATGAAAAGGTATAGGTGTCAATGGAAGTAATCTCTTAAGATTTATTGCTATGGTTGCTCAATCAGAAGCTGAAGACTGAGTCAGATGGCCAAGAGGGCAGATCATTTTGTGACCTCAAAGCATGAGAGGGGAGGTAGATATGACATATATGAGAAGGAAGGTGGATTCTCCAAACGACACTTACATCCTCAATCAGTCACAGATCCCTGGAGTCTTCCAGGGTCCACAGAAACTGCAGGGATGGCTCCTAGGGGCATCTAGGGTGGAAGACCCATCAAACCACACACTCAGTGCCATGTGAACCTACGTCAGTAAAGCCAAGTAGATCACAATGCAGTGAAGCAAAGGAAATTACATTTCATGGATGCAATAAAGGTGAGACACACAGAACAATTGCTGGTTCTAAAGGTCTAGGCATGGGTTGAAGAGACTGCAGTAAGGCATGAGACAGCTGGTAGTGCAGGGAATTTGGCAATGTATTTAGACCCAATCATGGTGGATAAGTGGCCAACAAAAGGTTTGCATAACAAAAGGTTAGTCTGATGGATATTGCTATTTAGAGACCTTTTAGGCTGGATTACATAGTTCTGATTTTCTTCAGCATTACTAATTCAGTTTACACCCTAGTTCTGAAATTGGCATGAATTTTGTGTGGTAAGAAGGATTATCACCTCACCCACATACAAACATCACATCAGGAAGTCAACCAAAACTGTTTTCTCAAAAAAATCTTGCAGATTATTGGTTAGTAGGAGAATTTTTTTTCTGGAAGATTTTTTTTAAAAAACCACTTGTGATTTGAATTCAAGTCTGGTTTTCTAAATTTTTGTACAATCAAATCTTGCTCCAACTTTCTGCCTCTGGGCAATTATTTCAGTTGCAAGCATATTTCCTAATTTTAGTCTGAACGTAATGGCCCAGCAGTGTGGAATTTATCACTTTCTCCCCCACCAAGTAGGCAAGAGTGCATGGTGGGCATTCCATGTTGACTACTCCATTACGCTCCTGTACTGTATCTGTACTTGCTGACCTACATTGGCTCACAATATGACAATCTAGGAACACCACCACCTGGAAGGTTCCCTCCAAGCCACATGCCATCCCGACTTGGAAATATATTGCCGTTCCTTCACTGTAGCTAGGTCAAAATCCTGTGACTCCCTCTTTAACAGCACTGTAGGTGTACCTACACCACATGGACCACAGCAGTTCAAGAAGGCAACTCACCACCATTTTCTCAAGGTAGTTAGGGATGGGCAATAAATGCTGGCCTAAACAGCGGCTCCCACAACCCATGAATGAATAAAAAAGCTCCTCAAATTTAAAAGTTCTTATCCCTGTTTTCGAATCCCTCCACAGCCTCAACCCTCCCTATCCCTTTAACCTCCTGTCTGGTTTCCAATTCTCGATCTATAACCACCATCTCATCCAAACCTCTGCTATCCATATCCAATCCCATGCCATTTCATTCCTGTCCATCACACCCGTTCTTGCTCATCTACACTGGTACCCAGTCACCAATATCTCAAACTTAAAGTTTCCATCCATCTGTTAAAATACCTCCATCACCTTACACCTCTATGAATCTGTAACCTCCTCCAGCTCTACAATCCCTCGCCTAACCACCACCCCCCTTCCTTCTCCAACCCCACATTCACCTTCATCATATTCGCTGTTTCGGGTGCACTCAAACTTGTTCTCTAAAACCATGTTTCCCGAATCTTCACCATATCTTAAATTAATCACTGACCAAACTTTTGGTCACCCCTGCTGGTCTCTTCTTATCTGGCTCAGTAAGGTTCTATAGACAGCAATACAATGCAATAAATGACCAGATTACATGTCTTTGAAGTTGGTCACGACACCAGAACTCCTTGCTCTTGTGTGAATAGTGCCATAGAATTATCTATGTTCACCCAAGAGGGCAGACAGAGCTTTGGTTTAGTGTCTCACCCAAAAGACAGCTCCTCTGGCAGAACTCCCTCAGTACTGCACTGGAATGTCAGCCTGGATATGTGCTCTAGTCTCTGGAATGGGACCTAACTTCACAACCTCCCAGCTCAGAGGTGAAGTCGTTAGGACTGAGTCCAAACTGACACAAACCATAAAAGGCTGTGTAAGTAGTGACTACTTCCAATCAGAGAGTCAGCATTGAAAGGGCACATTTTTAAAATAATTATAAAATTTTAGAAAATATTTATTTGCACAAAAGTTGGTTAGAATTCTCTGCCAAAGGCTACTTTAAAAGTAATCCATAAATTAATAATAGAATTAACATGGGTTAAGCAAGAAAGTGAAATTAGATTGAGTGACCCATATGGGGGAGAACACTTATGCAAACTAGATAGACTGAATTGCCTATTTTTGTGCTCTAACATTCTATAATTCCCAAACACTTCACCAAAACATCCTAATTTTCCAACATGCCTGTAAAGCTTCAATTGTAGAAGAAAAACAGAAGGACTGGGAATCTCCCAACCATTTTTTTTTTGAGATTAGAATTTAAACTGTCTAAAGATCACCTGACTGATGTTCTTGCTCAAGAATTAATTAAGAAAAACAAATATTTAAAGTAAGTATTTTGGTCAGATAAACTGCCTTGCTTATATTCAGATCCATGTTATAAATAACATGCCACGATTGGAACAGTTGCACGGGACTAAATCTCTTTTTAGTCGTTCCCCATCATAATTTCACACTTTAGCAGGTAGGTGGGTAACCTACCCAATATGGAATTTTAAATGATTGCATCGTGCAAACAGTGATTAATTTCTAAATTGATTTTTTTTCTTTCGAATATTCACATTTAAAGACTAAACTTGCTTTAAACACCTTAGCTGGTTCCAGGTGCTCACAAAGCAGAAGGTACAAGCTATTGATCTTGCACAGGACAGGGCTACAGGTCTTTCATATTTTTGAATGATTCCTTACATTCACCTCTCCATTCCAGCTGTGCAACCCCTGCCACACCACCCTCCCCGACTCCACACCATAAAAAAGTTGAAACAGACTACAATGACTGCAGGGTCCATGGCGTTAATAGCTGCACAGGATGGTTGTTGGACAGGTGCGCAGTTCTCTGGAAGCCACACCTTCAAAACAGCGCACTTGGCAGCAGTTGTGTTTATTTACAAAACTTCTCAATTTGCTTGGTAATGGCTCCCAGACATGTTGAGAGGCTGTTAAATTACCAAACAGTGACACGTATTTACAGTTGTGCCACACTAATTATACAGCTGGGACCTGTCTATGATAACAGTCCAAATATGATCTTAAAAAGGCAAGCTAGAAGGGCAGAGAACCAATCAGATTTTAAAAATAAACTACCCGAGCATGAAGTGAATCATATAGGATGCTCAAACAATACAGCTTGAGGTAACTCGCCTTTAAATTTCCATTTCTTACTCAGGAATTTTATTATAACAATCCAATAATTTATAGCAAGAGGAGGGGCCTAGTGTTATAGTTGGAACACTGCAAACTGCAGCTTGGAATTGAATCCAGCCTATACTGACAAAATGAAATGTTGTTTTGTTGTAGAAGTCCAAAGTGAAAGATTCGAGCAGGCTCAAACCAGTTCCTAGTATGCACAAATCCACAACAAATAAAACCATAATTCATTACAAGATGGCTTTTAGTCAGCTTTTCACAGCCCACAAGAATTATTTGTAAGAAAACAGAAAGATTGAATGGCAGAGGAAAGAGATGTTCTTTGAAGGCTCTGGTTAAGGGGTAAAAAGAAAGACAGACTTGCATTTTTATTGTCGCTTTCATGTCCAGGACATTCTGAAAAACTTCAAAGCCAAGAAATTACTATTTGAAGTGCAGGCCAAAAATCAACAGTAACAACTTGCACCTTTAACATTGAAAAATTGTCTCAAGGCCCTACTGTCTTGTAGGAAAACATGTCTGTTTACATGCAACTAGATCCTACAGAGAGCAATGAGATGAATCACCATTTAGTGTTTAATTATATTACATGAGGATGAACAACTCCGCACCCTTATAAATTTTTACTGAACTTCTGATCTCTGCACCTTTATTTGCAACTCCACAACCAACTGCAACTCACCCCCTGACCCCATCCTATGCAACTCCATAACCAACTGCAACTCACCCCGTGACCCCATCCTAACTCCCTGGCTAGTAGTTCAGCTGGAACCAAAAAAAGCACAACTTCAGTGCTCAAACCGCACTTCTTCTCCCATGCTGCAGCAGCTTTTCCTGTGAAATGTCTCATGACTTCTACTGTAAAGGTGTTACTTAAGTACAAGCTGCTTTCTGTTACTACTGCTAATTGCTGCAATTATGGCTGTTGAACTTCCTGTGGAGCTCTGCTTCATGTGTTAAAGAGATGGAACTTTTACAACTTTAGGACAAGGGATTAAAATAGGGTCAGTGATCAGAAACTGGAGGATTTAGCTTGGAAACAGGGCATAGGAAAATGCTGCTTGTATTCCAATGGGTTCCAGGTAGTAATTAATTGAGAGTTTCAGATTGCATTAAGTCCTGCTTGTACTATGGCAATTTCATCCTTCTTCCTCAAGAAAGGTCAAATGAGGGATCTGTCTTTGGGTTTCTTTAAAATAATCTACATGGTTTCAATTTTACAATATGGGTGAAAGGTTTAGTTCCTGGTCAGTTTCTGTTTTATAGACTGGATGTTTTTGCACTGCCTTTCAGTGTACTCTCAGTTTGTATTAGGGGTTAATGATTATTGCCAACAATGAAGAATTTAATCAAGTAATGATCTGCAGCCAACTAAGGAACATGTTTTAGTTCCCACATTATTGCTGTTACTGTGGATGGCTGATACCTGTTCTCAAAGTTCAAGTCCAGAATGGGTTAAAAAGCTGAATAAATATTTCTCTGTTTCCTACACAGATGTCTTATATCATCTTTGTTGTTTTCTGAGCACAAACCACTTATCTAACAAAAGCAGAAAGACTCTATTCTGTTGCAGTTCAAGTTTTTTTTTCCCCAAAATATATACAGGGCCTATTACTCAAAGAACCCCTTGATGTTTAGCAGTCTTTAGTATTCTTGTTGAACGGAGTAATTAAAATGTTTACTATGCTTCAACAACAAAGCTATTTCAACAAAGCCACTTTATTCCCTATTTTTATCCTGTTTAATCTTTTATTTTCTCCCCCACTTTTTTAGTTCCTCTTTACACTTATGTTCCTGGCTCAAATTTGCATAGTATATAGGTTGGCACCTGCAGTCCGGTCTCTGAAAAAATGCTAATCTGGATCTGGGCGTGAAGATAGTTTAATGGGGATTCCTCCTCCTTCTTCTCTATCCAACAAATGAAACTGCAAACATATAAGGTCGAGAAGATGCATCAGTGTAGAGGGGTCTTGTTAATCAGAAATGCCAGGGGATGTGGGGGTGGGGGGGGGGGGGTGATGATGGTGGTGGAATAGGAGAGAACTTTAACCAATAGGGCATTGGTTAAATGGAGAACCTGGAATCGAGTAGGGATGAGGTGAGGAATACAAAGAGGAGGGCATCTTTCACTATCTCTTCTTATCCCTATTCCATTCAAACCCCACTTCATTCTGCATCTGCCCCTGGAAAAATTCTCTGCTGAGTCATTTACAGCTGCACTTTCAAAGTTCCAAATTCCTAGCCTTTGGTCTTCCATTCATCACCATATTTCTGCAATCATGGATTTGCTCAACCATGCCCTTTTTGCCAACATAACCATTACTCTGCACTGTCTAGGTCCATCACCTCTATTGTCCTGGTTTTGATTCCTGACTGAAAGAGCATAAGTTTAAGCACAGCTGATACACAAATGGTTTATCCAGTCATCACTAGATCTGGCTGGGCAGCATCAGGCTTAAGAGACTCCATCTTCTGGTAGTGTGCAGTTAGAGAGAGGAATGACTGTGTGCACAGATCAGTGATGCCCAAATTAGAAATAGGCAAAATGCAGAGCAACTTTATATCTTAGATTTTTGAAGTTACAATTTTTTAATTTATATGGAGTGCTCATTCCTGCATATTTTTTTAGTGGGGGGCAGGAAATGAGTACAAAATAGTATCACTGTGCTCAACAGCCTGATTTTAAATCTCCACCATTTGAATGCTTTATGTTAGTAGTTCATCAGGTAAATTATTAACTGCTATTCAGCTTACCGTGCAACTCTAGGTTGAATAGTCCAGTCCAACCCCACCACCTCATACCCAGACTTTGAAAGATCTTCCAAAGCATAATGGGCATCTTTTGCAAAAACAATCTGACAAAAAAAAAATCGAGATAGGTTATTGGAAAAAGAAGCAAACCTCATGCCCAAACAACTACAAACATTAGCATCTATAATAGAAGTAAAATACTGTGGATGCTGAAAATCTGAAATAAGAACAGAAAATGTTGGAAATACACAGCAAGTCTGGCAGCATCTGTGGAGAGAGAAAGAGTTAACCTTTCAGGTCAATGACCTTTCATCAGAACTGGGAAAAGTTAAGCAAGTGAAAGGGGAAGGATGGGAAAAAGAACAAAAGGGAAGCTCTGTGATAGGGTGGAAGGCAGGAGAGATTAAGTGACAACAGTGTTCATGGTACAAGGGCAAAGGGAGTGGTAATGGGACAAGTTAAGAAATGAAAGACGTATCTAAAAGGTGGTGCAAATAGCAGAGCCATGAACACACCTGCTGTTCAAAAGCAAGAAGGAAAAAACAAGAGAAAAACCAAAACCAGCAAAAAGAAATGAAACAAAATGGGGTCAAAGGTTGAAATTCAATTCAGGCAATACATTTTAAGAAATATATATAGGCCCTTGGAAGGGGTACAGCATGATTCACCAGAATCAAACCATAATGTGAAATGTTAAATTATGAGGACAGGTTGCCACAGCTTGTATTTGTATTCCCTAGAGTGTAGGAAGTTGAAGAGTGATCTAATTGAGACCTTTAATATGATAAAGAACGAGGAGCCTTTTATCCCATCAGGCAGAGTTGAAGTTGAACCATAGCTGCAGAGGGGAATGTACAAAACTGAACAGTTCCAATATGACTCTTCCTCCCTGTGTCCTTTGATCAGTACCCCCTTCTGACACCAAGGCCAAGATTGGGAATCAGTGTGATTCCCATCAGTTCATGTATACTCTGCTTTGCCATGTTTACCTTTTTTGAGAACACTCAAAAGTTGCCAATTGTGAAAGGGGAATGAATGCAAAATTTCTGCATAACTTGACCAGATTTATATTGCTTTAATACATGGTGAAAGAATACGTTTTTGTACAATCAGTACTAAGTATGAACAATTTGATATCTGTTTCCAATTCCGGTGTAACCTTTATTTACTGCCCTATAACAGTGATAAAATGGAAAAGTGAGTAAGTGCATTTCATTGGAACAAGGAGGACATTAAGCAAATCTTTAGGGACAAGAGAGGAGGGTGGATACAGGATTCCAAAAAAATCATACAGCTCACTGCCTGCCACCTCACCACCCCAACCTATCCAAATAACTTGGGAGACATCACCGATCTTCCATCCCTCAAAACATTTCCCAAGTCTTGCATTGGGGATTCTCCCCTTCCTCTTACTGACCCCACCCCAGCTCTCCCAATTGGAAATATTCAGCTCTGTGAGCATTAGCAACAGCTGCATTTCTATTCTGAGTACAAATGAAAAAGACCATTTTACACTACTCATTGTAGTTTTAAACACACCCCTGTATGGATGCCTTTAAATGCTATAAGCAGCATTTTATGTGCAATTAGCTATATTCAGTGCTTCATTATTTAGCAGGATAAGGATTAAAGTATTATCAACATTTGTTAGTTCATGAGTGGCATTAGCAGAGAGCAGGCAGCAGACTGACTTCATTCCATGTTATAGGCAAAACCTCAGTAACCTGGAACTTATGTAGTGCCTTTAGCGGATAGGAAAATGGAGTTGAAGCCCAAGATCAGCCATGATCGTATTGAATGGTGGAGCAGGCTCGACAGGCAGTATGGTCTACTCCTGCTCCTAGTTCTTGTGTTAACATATCTTCTACATTGGGTACTGAACAGAAGTTTAGGAGAAATGCTAGGGAAAGTCATTGAAGTCATGGTTAAAAGGTAGGGCTTGGTGGAACTTTTGAAAGTGAATAGGTAAATGGTCCCCCATTTTCAAAATTGACAGGGAATACTATTATTCTGTCCCTGTAATATGAAAGACGTTTCTGGGTATGGTTCCAAAATTCAAGTCGACAGTCAGTTCTTTTCACATATTTTATGTGTAATGTGCCTTGTGTTTGTTGACTTACGCCTGGTTATAATTAGTATAGTTTAGGCTTTTAGCTTTTTTTCTTTAGTTCCTGAATGAAACCAATTGTATGGCAAAGGGGTGGGGGTGGTTGGGGTGCTAATGCACAAGAGGTCAGAATCAGGCAAATGTAGAGTTTGGGAAGTGAGTAGGATTGGAGGTCAGAGATAATAGCGAAGGATGAAATGTCTTGCTTCTGACTTTGTGGGATTATTTTGCCATTTTCTAGCATGTTGTATACTACTTGCTTTGATGGATATTGTTGATAACATGGTCTCTCTGTCTCAGTGGTGCCTTGATCAGCAAACTCAATACTATATAATACAGCTTCAATACATCTACACATGGGAGTTTGATCTGCCTTTTGTATCTTCACTATATTTTGTGCCAATGATAGAACTAATCCAGAATATGGATAAGACCTCTTAGCCAGTGAACAGTATGTAGGGTGCGCACAGGGGCATATGTACGACTATGACATACAGGAGAGAAAAAACTTTTTCTAAATTTTACTCTTTAGTTAAAGCAAAGGATTGTGGAGCCTTTTATACAAAAAATCCAATTTCCCTTTAAACATTAAACATTTATTGACCCGAATACTGTCCAGAATGTATGCATAAGTGAGTAATTCTAGCATTGCAATGAGGGACTGTACACTCACAGATACACACAAACACCAATCTGGAGAAGGTCAACACAGAGATCACAGAACAGATTATAGAGAACATGCAGATGTATTAAAATGTCTATTGGAATCAAAGCAGCCATACAGAATGTCTTGGAGATGCATGTAAACTAAACTAGCATCAGGAGTAGAAAAGCAATCCTCTCACCAATCCCCAGCAAATAAATCAAAACTTGATATTTTGATTTAAGGTCCTAAATCAGATTTAAATTTAGAATAAAACAGATTGATTTATTTGAATTTGCATATTCAACATCTGCTGTGTAATTAACAAAAGAAAAACAGACAAAATAAAACGTGGGTTATGCACTCATTTTTCATCTCCGACTTGAGTTCAAATCCAACCCAAATGGAGGATGAAATCTCTTCTGCCTGCTGCCATAAGGGTCTTATGTGAAATGAGTTTGAACAGTTTCAATCCAGTTCTAGGTGGGCCCCTTAATTGGCAATCACACTCAGGGAGGCTGGTGTGGCAAATGGAAATATAATCACAGTAGTTGGTGCTTTTGAGGTTAGAGCTGATGTACATTGTCAGGACAAAGTAAAGGGAACAGGATTCTGCTGGTGTTAACCACTATATACCTGATCAGGGAGCGCTTGATGCTGACAATGTGCCCCCACATGGAAAGTATTCTATTTCCTAATACTAGCCTCAGTCATCATGATCACAAAATGCACACAAAAAGCACTTCATTAATTGTTGTTGGAATGTGGGTGATACTACCAGGGTAGTATTTATTCCCCATACCTTGTTAAACTTTAAGAGTCAGCCAGAGTATGGGACAGAAGTCATATGTATACATGTCAGCCCAGATAGGTATTACGTAGACTTCTTAAACGGAGAGGGCAGCTTCTGTTACTAGTGAATTTGTCAAAATTGAATACATTTGGCTTCATGCATCTTGCTGATAATTCACCATTTTTGGATGCATTTCTTCTGCCAAGGCAGGCAGGGGAACTTAATTGAGCAAGAGGCCAAAAATCTGCTTCGCGATGCAGGACGAACTTTAACAATTAAGTTCAGGGAAGTTTGAAGGCGTGTTAACCTTCCTGATGGCAGGGGTCAGGAAGCACATTTGTATGCATCCGTATGTCATGTATGCTCATTAAATGGTCAGCTCGCCAGAATTAAGTTCCACTTCCCAATTAAGTTATCGGCGAGCAATCAATACGTGCCTTTAGATTTACAACTGCATATGAGTTGCATGCAGCAGTGGGATGTGGTAGGGTAGCAGGTCCAGAGTCACGGTCGAGTAGTGAATGATCTCATGTTGGGGAGTCATGGAAATGGACAAAACAGATGATGTGGATAATGGGAGGGGTCAGTTTGGGCATGGGGGTGGTAATGAATCTAGGCTCAGAGGGGAGAGAAGACATGCGCAGGGTGAGAATTATAGGCTCAAGGGTAACAGCAATGGGGTGGGGGGGGGGGGCGTGGAGGGGGGTGTTCAAGAGTAAGAGAGAGAAGGGGAATGGTTATTGGGTGGGTCAAGGGTGGTGTAGGGAAGAGT
Organism: Carcharodon carcharias; assembly: GCF_017639515.1. Lineage (NCBI taxonomy): Eukaryota > Metazoa > Chordata > Chondrichthyes > Lamniformes > Lamnidae > Carcharodon > Carcharodon carcharias. The sequence goes on from NC_054482.1 coordinate 85,390,654, forward strand.
TGGTGGGTGATAGAGGGAGGGTAGAAGGTGGTGGTGCATGTCTGGAAAGTTACACACTCCTTTTTCTCAAGGCTCTTCTCACAATACTGTTGCTCTGTACATGTGAATCCCCAAAGTGGGAGGATGGTCTCTTCGGGTGGGTGGAGTTGAAGGCGAGCACAGTTGGCCGACTAAAGGGATACCCTAATAATCATGAGGCAACTGCTTGACAACCACGCTCAGTTAAGTTCTCCTCTCACAGCCCACATAGTGGTAGATTTGCTCCCTTATGCACGAGTCTCATAACATCAAGATCACAGCAAGGTCAGCAGCTGCAGTAAAGTATGCATTGAAGGGCAGCTCAAGTTGGCTAAGATGAGGGAGGGAGGGAAGCATGGGTTAGCTCCCTGTGGCGCGGGGGGGGGGAACAACGTGCCAGTTGATAACCAAGATCCCGGGTAGATGGACATGGCTGATAATGGGGTGGGTTGAATGTCTATGACGGCAGGGTGAGGGTCTCCCGAATGTGTCTCGAGGATAATGGATGAAAGCCCATTAGTATTTGAGGGAGGTTGGGCTTCACCACGGCGGAGTGAGGGGGAGGCCAGGAGTAGACCAAGGGTAGCTACAGGGCTTCCCATTGGCTGAAATGCTCAAGGCTGGAGGGACAGCTTCAAAGAATATGCTGACTAGATGGATCACTGACATTTGTTCACACGTCACCTCAGGTACACATGATGCTGGCTCCAGGCAACCCTGTACTTCTACTAACTATGGTCCAGCTATGAAGGAAGTGACACAGGCACGATATCTTGCCCACTTCCACTGCATCTTGCACAGTGGGAGGCTAAAGTAGCATATGCAAGAGCCCTGCTCCTCAGGCATGCATATCTAATGAACTAGCCAGCACAAGATCACGCGTGGCCAGCCAGCCTGCCCGAGTGGAAATCACTCTCACTTCTGCTCTAGCCTCCCAACTTATACTCCAGACCGGAATATTCTGTCCATTGTGTGGTTGGGCTGTTAGGAGAACAAGGCTCTCCTGTGCATCCATGGTTGTTAACTCCACTGAGAGATACTCACCCTGTCAATGCAGTGGAAGAAAACCAGAAAAAAAATATTTTAATCAAGTGCTCCCGCAGTACATAGAGTTCTGATGACTGAGAAGCAGCAAAGTTAGGAATTAATTATGGTCAGAGAAAGCGTGTAAAAGTTGTATCCCATTCTCTTTTATCCAAATCCAATTTTAAGAAAGTTATTAAAATAATTAGAAACAATAAATTTAAACACAAACACAATTGATGTATGGATTGTGAATTAATCCCACTGAAGTCAATAAATCATTTTCGCTTTAGGATGACATTATCTCTGCAACAATGTTTCATGAAGTCAGTCGTTATGATACAAGGAAATAATCGTTACACCCTTATACAATTTAAACAAGTACAGATTTCGGATTCATGATAACACTTTTCTATTTTGATCCATTCCTTCCAATGCATTTTATATACATCAGTCAAAGCTCCAGCAGCCAGAGGGAACTGGATTAATATAAACAGAAATGGCCATTAACTAAAGTGCCTCATCATCAGTAGCATATGCTACTTTAGCCTCCCACTGTGCAAGATGCAGCAACCAACCCAGGCCAGGAACTCTGATGATAACATCAACATTCACTGGGAAACAAATAGCAAATAATTCAATCAAATAACACAAAAAGGATGTTTGAATTAACCAGAATTATTTGTAACAACTTCATGCTTCATTTTCAGAATCCCTCATTAAGGTAACACTTTGATGACCTGATGTATAGTTCTGCCACTCCCTAATCACCCGGCTCCCCCAAAACCCCATAGGTGCATTCTGCAAACGCAAAGTCATAGACAAAAGAGAAACAGTTCATGGCCTCCTTTTTCACAAAGTCCACTCACTAAAAAAATATTGAATTGTGTTAATTATCTGGAAGTTGCAGTATAAGACAAAAGAATTAGATCCCAATTAATCTGTATTAAAGCTTCCCTTTAAAGTAAAAATATAATCTATAAACCTGGAGGCTCATTGGTTAACAAATTCATCAGTAGCTCATTTGGAATAAGACTTCTGGGAGACTTGAGATGATCAGGCTACAATAAGACAAATCTGGCTATGTGCAGACTCTGTAGTTGTCTAGAAATTAATTGTATTTATGCAGATTATGCATTATCTGTTTGTCCACATAACTCGGGCAGTTTTGTGACTTATTGTCCAATCCGGTGAGGTTACAAATCCATTTTCCCCCTTATATGTACAGTTCGTTTTGGAAAAATAATAAAATACCATTAAGCCTAATGTGACAATGAGTATTTAAATAGTATTACCTTTTTATCATTAATGAGAAACCAAGATGAGATGCTAAGGCCCATAAATGCAGAACATTGAAATCGAGAGCTAAGCAAAACAATCAACTGGAGAGTTGAAAGATTGAACTATTGACCCATATAAGGGAGGTGATGACACCAAGTGGTTGTGTGAAGAAGTACATAAATACAATCTGCAACACATCACAAGGCTCTTCACCGGGATGGAGGGCTCAAGTCCAACAGTACAAGGGAACATACAAACAAAGTTGCTCAAAGTCATTGCAATATTGTAAATTTCGGTAACTAGAGGAAAATAACTTACAAATCATGGACGTCAACTGAACAGAATCTTTTAAAAACTAAATACTTCTTTGAGCAACAAGATTACATCAGTGTTAAACTACAGCAATGCTATCAACATAGTTTAAACCAGTAATGAGCACTTTTGTTCAAATAGAATAAAATGTTTGTTTAATACAGCAGTTGGACAAAAGGCCTGTGTTCACATTAAAGGGGCATTGTTACTGTGAGAAACATGTTTTGCAAGGAAATTTGAACCAGTTTTGTATACAGAATAGGGTAGAAGGGAAAAAGACTGCCTATTCTTCCTGCACCCCACCCCCTCAAAAAAAAACAAACATCATCCCACATAACTCACCAAGACTCCTTTGACAGCTCTTTCCAAACCCACGCCCCCCTACCAACTAAAAAGGGCAAGAGCAGCAGATGCATGGGAACACCAGCACCTGCAAATTCCTCTCCAAACCTCACACCATCCTGACTTGGAACTTTATCGCCATTTCTTCACTTGTCACTGGGTCAAAATTCTGGAATTCCCTCTCTTATAGCACTGTGGCTGTGCCGACACCACATGGACTACAGCAATTGAAGGAGGAGGCTCATCACCACTTTCCCGAGCAATTAGGGGTAGGCAATAAATTGCTGGCCTGGCCCACATCCCTTGAAAGTTTAAGTAAAACAAAACTTATGTCCTTTGAGACTGTCTCTACTTATATTTCATGCCAGCAATAATCTCATTTGTGAACAGGATACAAAGTGCAGTGTTATTTCCTTTGGCTCCACCTAGTGATGCAAACAGGCACAGCAATAATTCCAAGATTAATGCACCGTCCCACTCTTATTCTGACCTCTCTGTCCTTGGTCTCCTACAAACGAAGCTCAAAGTAAGCTCAACAAACACCACCTCATATTCTGATTCAGCACCTTCACAGCCCTCCCAACTCAATACAGAGATCAACAATTTCAGATCATACCTCTGCCGTGTTTTTCAGATGGCAGCTGTTGGTGACAATTCTGCTGTTCCATTTATATCTCTTCTAGACGCATCTTTAGTTTTGTTTTTCAAAAATTGTCCCTTTACAGTCTTTTGCCTTGGACTACCATCCCTTTTGTTATTTAATCACTCTTGCCTTCCACTAAAGTTACATTTGATTCCTAACATTATAATTACATAGAGATAAAAACAAAAAAACTGCGGATGCTGAAAATCCAAAACAAAAACAGAATTACCTGGAAAAACTCAGCAGGTCTGGCAGCATCGGCGGAGAAGAAAAGAGTTGACGTTTCGAGTCCTCATGACCCTTCGACAGAACTTGCGTTCGAGTCCAAGAAAGAGTTGAAATATAAGCTGGTTTAAGGTGTGTGTGTGGGGGGGCGGAGAGATAGAGAGACAAAGAGGTGGAGCGGGGGGGCGGGGGTGTGGTTGTAGGGACAAACAAGCAGTGATAGAAGCAGCTCATCAAAAGATGTCAACGACAATAGTACAATAGAACACATAGGTGTTAAAATTAAAGTTGGTGATATTATCTAAACGAATGTGCTAATTAAGAATGGATGGTAGGGCACTCAAGGTATAGCTCTAGTGGGGTTTTTTTTTTTATTTATATAATGGAAATAGGTGGGAAAAGGAAAATCTTTATAATTTATTGGGAAAAAAAAAGGGAAGGGGGAAACAGAAAGGGGGTGGGGATGGGGAAGGGAGCTTACGACCTAAAGTTGTTGAATTCAATATTCAGTCCGGAAGGCTGTAAAGTCCCTAGTCGGAAGATGAGGTGTTGTTCCTCCAGTTTGCGTTGGGCTTCACTGGAACAATGCAGCAAGCCAAGGACAGACATGTGGGCAAGAGAGCAGGGTGGAGTGTTGAAATGGCAAGCGACAGGGAGGTTTGGGTCATTCTTGCGGACAGACCGCAGGTGTTCTGCAAAGCGGTCGCCCAGTTTACGTTTGGTCTCTCCAATGTAGAGGAGACCACATTGGGAGCAACGAATGCAGTAGACTAAGTTGGGGGAAATGCAAGTGAAATGCTCCCAGAAACATGATAGGGTCCCCCTTGTCCTCACTTATCACCCCACCAGCCTCCGCATTCAAAGGATCATCCTCCGCCATTTCCGCCAACTCCAGCATGATGCCACCACCAAACACATCTTCCCTTCACCCCCCTTATCGGCATTCCGTAGGGATCGCTCCCTCCGGGACACCCTGGTCCACTCCTCCATCACCCCCTACTCCTCAACCCCCTCCTATGGCACCACCCCATGCCCACGCAAAAGATGCAACACCTGCCCCTTCACTTCCTCTCTCCTCACCGTCCAAGGACCCAAACACTCCTTTCAAGTGAAGCAGCATTTCACTTGCATTTCCCCCAACTTAGTCTACTGCATTCGTTGCTCCCAATGTGGTCTCCTCTACATTGGAGAGACCAAACGTAAACTGGGCGACCGCTTTGCAGAACACCTGCGGTCTGTCCGCAAGAATGACCCAAACCTCCCTGTCGCTTGCCATTTCAACACTCCACCCTGCTCTCTTGCCCACATGTCTGTCCTTGGCTTGCTGCATTGTTCCAGTGAAGCCCAACGCAAACTGGAGGAACAACACCTCATCTTCCGACTAGGGACTTTACAGCCTTCCGGACTGAATATTGAATTCAACAACTTTAGGTCGTAAGCTCCCTCCCCCATCCCCACCCCCTTTCTGTTTCCCCCTTCCCTTTTTTTTCCCAATAAATTATAAAGATTTTCCTTTTCCCACCTATTTCCATTATATAAATAAAAAAAAACCCCACTAGAGCTATACCTTGAGTGCCCTACCATCCATTCTTAATTAGCACATTCGTTTAGATAATATCACCAACTTTAATTTTAACACCTATGTGTTCTATTGTACTATTGTCGTTGACATCTTTTGATGAGCTGCTTCTATCACTGCTTGTTTGTCCCTACAACCACACCCCCGCCCCCCCGCTCCACCTCTTTGTCTCTCTATCTCTCCGCCCCCCCACACACACACCTTAAACCAGCTTATATTTCAACTCTTTCTTGGACTCGAACGCAAGTTCTGTCGAAGGGTCATGAGGACTCGAAACGTCAACTCTTTTCTTCTCCGCCGATGCTGCCAGACCTGCTGAGTTTTTCCAGGTAATTCTGTTTTGATTATAATTACATCCCTGCCTCGAGTGATAGGAACATTTTCCTGTCAGACTAAAACCCCATCCCAATGAGCACCAATAAAGCACGTCTAACCTCTCCTCACCATTAACAAATTTCATATCTGGCACCATATTTTGAACTTTTTCCCCATGACATCTGTTTTTTCATGGAGTAAAGATCACCATCTATAATGCTAAGAATTGGTATCTGTCTGCCTATGCTGTTTTGTTTGATCCTTTTCAGGGGCACAGGTGTTGGTGAGTTTATTTGATGGGCAGTGAGTTTATTCGATGGGCAGTGTGCGGAGGACTGGACCTTGCGATGCACATGTGGCTGCTGGTGGGGTGGGGAGCCCAACATCAAAGTTACCTTGGCTGGAAAGATTGTTTCTGCAAGGGATGGGATGGGATTAATGGGAGAGATTGGGATGGCAAGAGCAGAATGGGAATGACATGGGAGGGCTAGAAAGAATGGGATCGGAATAACAGGAGGGGGAAAAACTGGATGACAGAGTTCATGTGTGGCAAAATGGTGGAGACAATTATTCAACACAAGTTATCACTCAAAAGCTATTCTTTGTGTCAAAAAGGAAAATTCACTAAATTTTAATGAAAATGTTTTAGAAAAGCAGTCAGATGAATTAAAATATACCAGTGTTCATTCTTTGAACAAAGATGATAATAACAATCTATACCCTCCAAGGTTTCTACAGTAACTCCAAAGGGCAGGTCAACACACAAGTTTCTTTTAAAAATTCTTTAATGGACTAGTTAGGCCAACATGTTATTGTTCATCCCTAATTACCATTGAGAAGGTGGTGGTGAGCCGCCGCCTTGAATGACTGCAGTCCATGTGGTGTAGGTACACCCACAGTGCTGTTTGGGCAGGAATTCCAGGATTTTGATCCAGCGACAGTGAAGAAAAGGCGATATAGTTCCAAGTCACGATGATGTGTGGCTTGGAGGGAAAGTTGCAGGTGGTGGTGTTCCCATGCATCTGCTGCCCTCGTCTTTCTAGATGGTAGTGATCGCTGGTTTGGAAGGTGCTGCCTAAGGAGCTTTGATGAGTTCTTGCAGTGAATCTTGAAGATGGTACACACTGCTGCTACTGTGTGTCAGTGATGGAGAGAGTAGATGGTAGAGGTGGATGGAGTGCCAATCAAGTGGGTTGCTTTGTCCTGGATGGTGTCAAGCTTCAAGTGTTGATGAAGCTGCACTCACCCAGGCAAATGGGGAGTATTCCATCACACTCCTGACTTGTGCCTTGTAGATGGAGAGCAGGCTGTGGGGAGTCAGGAGGTGAGTTATTTGCCTCAGAATTCCCAGTCTCTGACCTGTTCCTGTAGCCAGTATTAATACGGCTGGTCCAGATTAATTTTTGGTCAATGGTATCCACCAGGATGTTGATAGTAGGGGATTCAGTGATGGTAATGCCATTGAATGTCATGGGGACATGGTTGGATTCTCTCATGTTGAAGACGGTCATTGCCTGGCACTTGTGTGGCACGAATGTTACTTGCCACTTATCAGCCCAAGCCTGGATATTGTCCAAGTCTTGCTGCATTTAGACACAAACTGGTTCAGTATCTGAGAAGTCACGAAAGGTGCTGAACATTGCACAATCAGCAAACATCCCCACTTCTGACCTTGTGATGGGGAGGGGAAGGTCATTGATGAAGCATCTGAAGATGCTTGGGCCGAGGACACTACCCTGAGGAAATCCTGCAGTGATGTCCTTGAACTGAGATCTTCCTTTGTGCTAGTCCAACCAGTAACTTCAGTTTTGCTAGGGCTACTTCATGCCACACCCAGTTAAATGCAGCCTTGGAGTCAAGTTCACTTCGAATTTAGTTCAAAAATGAACAAAAGAGCTGAAATTACATTGAGTCAGAGGTCAGGGACAGAATGGCCCTGGCGGAACCCAAACCAAGCGTCAGTGAGCGGTTTGTTTCTGCGTAAGTGCCACTTGAAAGCGCTGTCATCAATCCCTTTCATCACTTTGGTGAGGATTAAGAGCAGACTGATGGGGTGGTAATTGTCCGGGTAGAATTTGCCCTGCTTTCTGTGGACCTACCTTTTGAATAATGTTGCTACAGATCCTGAATCCTAAACAAGGACATTTTCTTGGAATAAGATTAGTAGTTAGGAAGCTGCTTTCTTCAAATGATAGATACGGGAATTATAACAGCCAAATAGACTGTTTGGTATTTGAATAATATTGAGCCCATCAAATGTAAAGCTGCCTTCTCAACTCAAGAGAAAGCAGTTCTCAATTAGACTTTTAAATTCTACGACTATAAACAAGTCACAAAGCTAGACTCTTAACAAGATTTGTATTCATATTCCTAGGCCTGTGTTTGAAAATGGACAGCTTTATGCAGTTTTCCAAAGTAAGAAGTTTTGATTCTGTACTGTTGCAATAAAGATACTAATTTGAGGGCAAATGCTTTGTGGGTCTCTGCTCGTATAAACTTCCATTTGTCAGCAAAGTTAGAGCCCGTGGAATAAAAGGGACAGGAGTAGCTTGGACAGGGTGACAGGAAACAGAGTGATTGTTAACGGTTGTTTTTCAGATTGGAGGAAGGTATATCATGAGGTTCCACAGCGGTCAGTGTTTGGACCCCTGCTTTCCTTGATATATATTAATAATCAAAACCTGGGGGTATAGGGCACAATTTCAAAATTTGCAAATGATACAAAACTTAAAAGTATTCTGAACCATGAGGGGGACAGTGATAACCTCAAGAGGACATGAGATAGTAGGATGGGTGGACATGTGGCAAATGAAATTTAATGTGTGAAGTGATAGAATTTTGGTAGGAAGAAGGAAGAGGGGCAATATAAAATAAAGCATACAATTCTAATGTGGGTACAAGAACTGAGTTTGGGGGCTACATGGCACATAAATTGTTAAAGTTGCAAGGCAGGTTAGGAAAGCAGTTAAAAGGCATATGGCATTGTGGGTTTTATAAATAGAGGCATAGATTACAAAAGCAAGAAAACTGTGAAGAATCTTTATAAGCACTGATTTGGTCTCAACAGTATTGTATCCAAGTCTGAGCACCATACTGTACAAAGCTGAAAAGGCTTTAGAGAAATTGCAAAAATAATACATAAGAATGGCTCCAGGGACGAGGGACTTCAGTTATGAGAATAGATTGGTGAAGTTGGGGTTGTTCTCCTTGGAGAAAAAAAGGTTGAGAGGAGATTTGATAAATAGATTGACAGGATGGATTTGGAGGAAGGGCTGAGGACCAGAGGGCACCAATTTAAGATGACTGGCAAAAGAACCAATGGTGACATAAGGAGGGTTTTTAAAAAATCGCAGCAAGTGGTTAGGATTTAGAATGTACTGTCCGAGTGTATGGTGGAGGCAGGGCTACAGGGGAAGGTTGAGAGAGTGGGATTAGTTCAATTGCTCTTGCAGGGAGCTGCAGGGACACAATGGGCTGAATGGCCGTCTTCTGTGCTGTACCTAATCTATGACTAAACTGGTCCTTTTGGACCGTAAAAAGTACATAATAAAAGCTTTGAAATGTATTGTTTGTTTTAATTTTCCAAAACTGGCTAATGTACCCAATGCAACTAGAAAAATAGTACTTTATATTAATTAAAAGTGAATTTCAGTAATTTTAAAAAAGGGTTATTTTGAAATGGTGGATTGACATGGATGAAAAGTGCTCATTTTGCAATAATAATCCTATTTAAGTGTTTTAATTGAACTTCAAGTGAACAATTAAATGTATCAAGCATTTTTTGGAAGAAAATAATCCTTTTATTACACTGCCTCATTGCAAAGTTCATGACAGATTTCACATTCGTTGATGTGCAGATGAGTTTGAGCAGAAACTCAGGATTAGAAGAAAAACTTGCAAAATGGGGACAGTTTGCCTTGGGATTGGCAATCATGCCACAAGTAAAAAGTTCACCCTACTGTTGATTCTTGTTCCTCAAACAGCCAGGAGGCGAAGCGAAGCAAGAAAACATGGTTAAGTGTAGCAAGCACTGTTCAGTTCCTTCAGCCTCCTTTTCTGACCCACAACTTAAAATACAGAAGATGACTTTTCCTGCTCATTTTGCCGCAACTTTGGTTTGCAGGGACAGCAGAAAAATAGCACGTCATTTTCCCCTTGAATCCATGCTTCTGCTAAAGTTGTGGGAGATAAGCAGAAGAAGCCCTGTGCAAATTCACCTACTTATTATACAGAAGATGAAAAGGGGCAGTTAAGCCTGGTAAAGTTCAAACCCAAAGCTTCCATTCCTAGATTCCTCACTAATTTCACCTATACTTGACACACGTGCTTCACACTAATCAACACCAATTTTACCAACTGTGGCCATGCTCAGTACTTATACATTATCAGCATATGTCCCTTCCCCACAAACTCCATAACTGTTTTGTTTCAATAACTTTACTTGCCATGATCTGATTTGAGACTATGCACTGCAATCTAACTACTAGTGATTCTCATAGGTAGCATGTGACTGCTCTGTAATACCATTTTGAATGTTGCTTAAAGAAATAAAGAAAATTACCTTTAATAGGTTTCTCCTCCAACAACTTATTTTTGGATATGTTTGACCTATCCCACCGCAACTGTATTCTATCACATATAAGTACGTTCTTGAACAGAAAAGACCAAATTCATGAAAATATAGATTTAAGTGATAAGAGGAGAACTTATACAATTCTCAATGTGAATTACCATTCACCAGTGATGAGATAGACCAGGAAATGTGCAAGAATAATGGGACAACAAAATTGTGGTTTGGTTATCCCTAGGCTGGAGTAAAGGTAATGTATTTTGTCAAAGCAGGGAGCACTTTTCGGAATGAATCCAAGACTTATGTAGATCATTATGATCAGGAACTCCCTTGCAGCAGCTCCCACACAGCCACCTTAATTTTGTCAGTAGTGTTGGTGGAAATCCCATTTATATGCATAAATGGAGCTTCTACTACATTTCCACTGAAGCCACAGTAGCCAGAAAGTATTGGATTTGAAAATTAGGGATAGTAATACTAAAGAAAATATTGAGAGACAGAGAATATAGTGGGGAAATGAAAAGAAAGATTAGAAAGGTAACGTGAAGAAAGGCCAGGAGATAATCTCAGAACATAATATGGGTCTTTCTAATATTAAAAGTAAAAGGAGAATTATTGGCAGGCTAGGACCAGAGAGGGAAGAGTACTTATCTGGAGGGGAGATATGACCATATAAATATTTTATATACATTTTTACAAATGATGAAGCAAGTAAGAACGTAAGTGTGTGAGAGGAGGAAATGGAAACATTAAGGGCCAGATTCTTGCTACTCGAGTTAAGAAATTTCCAAACCTACCTTAGTTTAAAGGGCCCTGTTAGGCCAAATTCTTGCTCCGGGGGTGTACGGGTGGGATCAAGCCCACCAATCCCAGAAGCAGATCCTAAGCAATTACAGGAGCAGACAAGTACCAAGGCAGGCTGCTTGGAAGGCCCATCCCTGTTCTCTGGGACTTCATCCAAGTTGTTGTTGTTGTTATTAGACCCTCTAGGCCTCACCTCTCTCACTCCCCCCACTAACTCATGGCCTCCACTCACACTCCATATCCCTCATGTCACTTCCATAGCCACTCATCCAGTATCCACCATGGGCAGACCTCAGGAAACATGAGGATGAAAAAAATAAACTAACATAATACAGTTCTCACTCCTACACACTTGCTAGTGAGGGGGAAAAAACGCCAATCATGATATTTAGAAGCTTTGAATGGGTTTCAAATGTTTAATCTCTTATAAAAACAAATTTCCATGCAGACCCCAAATCAAACACAGCTAATCCTTTAATAGCCTCTTTTAACTGTCAAACTGTGAACTCAGAAGCCCTACTGAAATAATTGTAGCTTTTGAAACTCAGCCAAGCATTCATAATGATATCATAATAGGCCTTGGGAAATGTCGACAAACACCTCTATTGAAACTTCATGAACAAGTGGGAATGTTTTTTCTAACCTACCACAAATGGCCTATCAATCAAAGCAGTCCAACAGGGGGATTTTTAAAAAAAACTGACAGCTTAAGACTGTTTTTTTCATGGTTAATGAGGATTTAAAAACTTACTTGATAGAGGTTTTCGAAATAATGAGGGACCTGTACAAGTAGATAGGGAGAAACCATTCCCGCTTGTAAACGGATCGAGAACCAGAAGGCACATTTTTGAAGTGTTTTGCAAAAGAAACAAATGCAAGGTGAGAAAAAACTTCTTCACACAGAAAGTAGTTAGGGTTTGGAATGCTTTGCCTGGAAGTGTGGTGGAGGCAGGTTCAACTGAGGCATTCAAGAGGGCATTGAATGATCATTTAAATAGAAACAATGTGCAGGGTTACGGGGAAAAAGCAGGAGATTGGCACTAAGTTAAAATGCTCAAGAGAGCCGGTGCAGATATGATGGGTTGAATGGCCTCCTTCTACACTGTAACAATTCTGTGATTGGGCCTATACTTCTAACAAGAGGTGATCTTATTGAAGCATACAGGATCCTGAAGGGTCTTGACAGAGTAAACACAGATTGTTCCGGATTCCCCAGCCAGAGGAAACACTGTCTCAGAATAAGGCTTTAGGACTGAGATAAGGATAAATTTCACTCAAAGGGTTCTGAATTCTCTGCCCAACAGGATTGTGGATGCTCTATCATTGAGCATTCTCAAAGCTGAGATAGACAGATTTTTGGTCTCAGAGGGAATCAAGGGATTATGGAGAGCGGGCAAAAAATTGGAGTTGTGGCAAATGTCAGCCATGATTGTACTGAATGGGGAAAAACAGGCTCGAGGGGCCTACTCCTGATCCCATTTCTTACATTATGTTAACTCCACAAACAGCAGCCTTATAACCAATCCCATTCAACAGTTGCATCCTGCTTATAACTACATTATGGAACTTTTCTTTATAGAATTTCAACAAGAGAACTGAAAAGCATATTTTACATCTCTTCAATTTTGTTCATGGTATTGAAGTGAATCATAGTATTGAAGTGAATCAAATACAGATTAGATAATGGAAATAATTGCAAGACTGCAACCTAAATAGAGGTTCAGATGGCATTGCAAACTACAAGAGCAATGCGCAATTGCTTTATTGTAACACCTGAACTCTTAAATTAGATTATAGTTTTGCAATCACTCTGGGATATTAGCTACACATTAATGGTGTATATTGCCTCAATTTTATGCACTTTGGTTCCTCCCAAATTTGTTTTTAACTTTTGAGCCTGCAGCAGTTATCAAGATGGAGCCTGTCAATGCAGTGCGTTCTTACCATGTAATGCCATTTATCCAAGATGATTCAAAATGTCACCAGTGTTGGTTTGAAACTTGAGAAATAACCTTCAGTTGATCACAGAAAGATTCTACACTGAATAGATATGAAGAGACACCAAATGAATGGCTGAGAGTGAATTCAAGTCTGTAATCTAATTATGGATGCAGAAAATGTCCAACTGCAAGAGGGAAGCCCAAGTACGTAGAACTATCCTCCAATCTCATTGTTTTTCAACTGGCTATCAGCAGTATTTTTTCCAAATAATAATACTACTGTGAATATTTCATGGTTGTTTTATTCAGTTTTTGTGCTAACAGTCATCTTCATTCAGGCTCCAACAGCTAATTTGTTGAGATTCAATGATGTACACTTACAACGGGAGATTAACGATTTAGGGATGTCATTACAGGAAGTTAAAAACAAATGTTGATAATAGCCTGTGGCTGGATTACTGGGAAATTCTACAGTGGGATATGTCCTAAAGGTTTTTAAATCTTAAGCTTGGGTTTTATTTTTGGCTCAGATATACCACAATGGTCCTCAAAGGAGTTAAGTGAAAGCAGCTGCAAGACCATTTGTTCAGCATGTATACTCAAAAAAAAAATCACTGGGGAATGCTTGAAAAGCTCACTCAGTAACTTCCTAGCACTTTAATTGATCTACTCCTTTTGGCTGATTTCCCTTCTCTGGAGATGCCTGCTGTATTTACAGCTACGTCTCGCAAGGATGGACCTTCTGTGCAAAGTAGTTCTATCAGCTACTTAAAGGTCAAGTGGGATGGCTGAGATATCAGCAAAACAAAGAAGAAAAATCAGGTCATTATCTGGGGTCAAAAATTCCATCATTTAAAAAGAAGATCTGGGCCGTTTTGGTGATTGAGGTTCTTTCAGCTAGTTAAGTCCAAGATGAGCTAAAATACAGATTAAAGCTCCTTTACCTTGCCTAATTCTTAGACGAGGTTTCCTAATGCACAATCACACACCAACCAATCATTCAGACAATGAATAGCACAGAAGGGGGCCATTCGGCCTATCGAGTCTGTGCCGACTCTTTTATACAACAATCAAGTTAATCTTACTCCCTCATTCTTTCCCTGCAAATTTTTCTCCAAGTATTTATCCAATTCCCTTTTGAAGGCTACTATTGAAGTTGCATCTACCATCCTATCAGGAAGTGCATTCCAAATCCTAACCACTCATTACATTAAAAGAATCATTCCTCCTGTCACCTTATTACTGTCATTTACTGCTGGCAAAACATGGACATTTTAGGACGACACTAAGACTTGAGCTGAAACTGCTCCAAACTCATTCCATAATCATTTCACTAACATCAAAAAGGAGGAGCTATTTCACTAATTGGTTTGTGCTGAACTCAAGTTGCAGAGATGGAAGGATCTGCATCAGCCACTCCCTGAATCTCAATCCATTTAAATACCACATATGCTTGATAACTAGGTCAAATGGAATGCATGGGAAAGCAGCCTTAGTTTAACAGAGTGGGTAAATTGTCCTGAAAAGGAAGAAAAACATACAGATTCCAGAGAACAAAAGAAAGAGGAAATCTGGAAATAAATAGCAGGCCAGCATCAGTAAAAGGAAGAGACAGATTTGGGTATATTCTGGAAGATAAAAACAAAATTAAAAAGAGGGAAAGGAAACATTAGGTTAAATGAAGGATCAGGAAATGGAATCCAGTAAATGTTAATGTGTTAAATTACCAGAAAAGTGTTGTTGGAAAAAGGTAAAAACTAGTATATAAATGCAATCTCAGAACAGAAGGGTGTGGAAACAGTCAAATGGGCAATGAAAAACAATGGAAAAGTTTTTTTTTTAAAAACTGCAGGAAATTAAAATAACAAAAAGACATACAAAGCCTGTCCGCATCTCAAAGTGGGATAATACCTCACCCACCTTAAACTCCACACATAATATATCGGCATCCCCTCCCTACGTACCATACAGTGGTAGATATGGGGTGTGCATCTTAAAAGCCTGCTGTGTTGAGTGAAGGTGCAAGATAAGGAAAAAAAACAAAAACAAGTATAAATAAACAAAGAAACGGCACATCCTGGAGGGGGAGAGTTACCTGGACGCTTTGTTTCAGGAGGTGGTCACATCCAGTAGATTAAGTACCTCAAATTCGATCAGTGGTCAGGGTCAGCAGGGTGTGACTGCAAGTGAGGCAGGTAGAGGGACCCTGTGTTCAGTAACAGAGGAGCCTCAGCGCTTGACCTTGTCCAGCAGGTACAAAATACTTGCTCCCTGTGTGGATGAGGAACAGGGCTGTAGGGAGGATGAGCCAGCTGACCACGGCACCATGGCACAAGAGGCCATTTATGAGGGGAGAGCAAAAAGACAAGTGGTAGTTGTAGGGGATTCTATAATTAGGGGAATTGATAGTATCCTTTGCAGGATCGAGAGTTCCACATGGTATGTTGCATGCCCAGCGCCAGGGTGAGGGACATCTCTGACCAGCTTGAAAAGATGAGGGAGGGGGAGGATCCAGTTGTTGTGGTCCACATCGGGACAAATAACATAGGTAAGACTAGGAAAGAGGACCTGTTTGGGGATTATCAGGAACTAGGAACTAAATTAAAGAACAGGTCCTCAAGGGTTATAATCTCCAGATTACTACCTGAGCCACGTGCAAATTGGCATAGGGATGTCAGAATAAGGGAAGTAGGCACGAGGCTAAAGGAGTGGTGTGGGAAAGAGGAGTTCCATTTCGTGGGGCACTGGCATCAGTATTGGAACAGGAGGGATCTGTACCGTTGGGGCGGTCTCCACCTGAACCGATCTGGGACCAATGTTCTAGTGAAAAGGGTAAATAGGGTGGTCAACAGGACTTCAAACTAGAAAGTGGGGGGGGGAAAGGGTAAAACTCCAAGAAGTATGACTAATGGGAAACAAAGCAGCAGGTTAGTGTGTGGGGCGGGAGTGGATTCAACTTCAATGAAAATTATGAAAAAACTGAAAATAAAGGAGAGCCCAGGAGGGGCTATTAAATTCTCCAGAACACAAAATAGGACAGAGTGTTTGGAAAGGGCTAGGAATCTAACTTCAAGCACATCAGATAAAGGGACGACAATGAGAAAGGGGATGGGAAATACAGGACTGAAGGTGTTGGATTTGAATGTACGCTGTATACGAAATAAGGTAAATGAGCTTGTGGCACAGATTGAAATTGGCAGCTATGATGTGGTGGGCATTATGGAGACATGGCTGCAAGGGGATCAGGACTGGGAGCTAAATATCCAAGGATATACATCCTATCGAAAAGATAGGCAGGTTGGCAGAGGGGGTGGGTTGCTTTGTTAGTAACAAATGAAGTTAAATCGATAGCAAGAAACGACGTAGGGTCAGATGATTTAGAACCTATGTGGGTAGAGTTGAGGAATTACAAAGGTGAAAAAACCATAATGGGAATTATGTACAGGCCTCCGAACAGTAGTCAGGATGTGGGGCACAAGATACACCAGGAGATAAAAAAGGCATGCAAGAAAGGCAAGGTTACAGTGATCATGGGGGATTTCAATATGCAGGTAGACTGGGAAAATCAGATTGGTAGTGGATCCCAAGAAAAGGAATTTGTGAAATGTCTACAAGATGGCTTTTTGGAGCAGCTTGTGGTGGAGCCCACTAGGGAACAGGCAATTCTAAATTTAGTGATGTGTAATGAGGCAGATTTGATAAGGGAGCTTAAGGTGAAGGAACCCTTAGGAGGAAATGACCATAATATGATAGAATTTACCCTGCAATTTGAGAGGAAAAGCTGGAATCAGATGCAACGGTATTACAGTTGAATAAAGGCAATTACAGAGGCATGAGAGAGGAGCTGATCAGAATTGACTTGGAGATGAGCCTAGCAGGAAAGACAGTGGAACAGCAATGGCAGGAGTTTCTGTGAGTAATTTGGGAGACACAGCAAAAATTCATCCGTAGGAAGAAGAAGCCTACTAAAGGTAGGACGAGGCAACCATGGCTGACAAGGGAAGTCAGGGACAGCATAAAAGCTAAAGAGAAAGCATACAATGTGGCGAAGAGCAGTGGGAAACCTGGGGATTGGGAAGCCTACAAAGACCAACAAAGGACAACTAAAAAAGAAATAAAGAAGGAGAAGATTAAATATGAGGGTAAACTAGCCAGTAATATAAAAGAAGGTTGCAAGAGTTTTTTTTAGATATATATATAAAACGACACTGGAGAAGTAGTAGTGGGGGACAAAGAAATGGTGGAGGAACTGAATAGGTACTTTGCGTCAGACTTCACAGTGGAAGACATGAGTAACATCCCCAAAGTTCAAGAGAGTTGGGGGGCAGAGGTGAGTGTGGTGGCCATTACCAAGGAGAAGGTGCTAGGAAAACTGAAAGGTCCGAAGGTGGATGTATCACCTGGACCAGATAGATTACACCCCAGAGTTCTGAAGGAGATAGCTGAAAAGATAGTGGAGGTGTTAGTGATAATCTTTCAGGAATTACTGGAGTCAGGGAGGTCCCAGAGGACTGGGAAATTGCTGATGTAACCCCCCTGTTTAAGAAGGGAGTGAGGCAAAAGACGGGAAATTACAGGCTGATTAGCCTGACCTCGGTTGTTGGTAAGATTTTAGAGTCCATTATTAAGGATGAGATTTCAGAATACTTGGAAGTGCATGGTAAAATAGGGCAAAGTCAGCATGGTTCAAGGGGAGGTCATGCCTGTTAGAATTCTTTGAGGAGGTAACGAGTAGGTTAGACAAAGGAGAGCCAATGGATGTTATCTACTTGAACTTCCAGAAGGCCTTTGACAAGGTGCCGCACAGGAGGCTGCTCAGTAAGATAAGAAGATAAGAGCCAATGGTGTTAGAGGCAAGGTAATAGCATGGATAGAAGATTGACTAACTGGCGGGAGGCAGAGTGTGGGGATAAGTGAGTCCTTCTCAGGATGGCAGCCGGTGACTAGTGGAGTTCTGCAGGGGTCAGTGTTGGGACCACAACTTTTCACTTTATACATTAATGATCTAGATGAAGGAACGGTGGGCATCCTGGCTAAGTTTGCAGATGATACAAAGATAGGTGGAGGGACAGGTAGTATTGAGGAGGCGGGGAGGCTGCAGAAGGATTTGGACAGGTTAGGAGAATGCAAAGAAGTAGCAGATGGAATACAATGTGGGGAAGTATGAGGTCATGCACTTTGGTAGGAAGAATAGGGGCATAGACTATTTTCTAAATGGGGAGAGAATTCAGAAATCTGAAGTGCAAAGGGACTTGGGAGTCCTAGTCCAGAATTCTCTTAAGGTTAACTTGCAGGTTGAGTTGATAGTTAGGAAGGCAAATGCAATGTTGGCATTTATTTTGAGGGGACTAGAATATAAAAGCAGGGATGTGCTGTTGAGGCTTTATAAGGCTCTAGTCAGACTACATTTAGAATATTGTGAACAAATTTGGGCTCCATATCTCAAGAAGGATGTGCTGGCCCTGGAGAGGGTCCAGAGGAGGTTTACGAGAATGATCCCAGGAATGAAAGGCTTAACATATGAGGTACATTTGAGGACTCTGGGTCTATACCTGATGGAGTTTAGAAGGATGAGGGGGGATCTGATTGAAACTTACAGAATACTGAAAGGCCTGGATAGAGTGGACGTGGGGAAGATGTTTCCATTAGTAGGAGAGACTAGGACCCGAGGGCACAGCCTCAGAGTAAAGGGAAGACCTTTTAGGTCAGAGTTGAGGAGAAACTTCTTTGGCCAGAGAGTGGTGAATCTATGGAATTCATTGCCACAGAAGACTATGGAGGCCAGGTCATTGAGTGTATTTAAGACCGAGATAGATAGGTTCTTGATTAGCAAGGGGATCAAAGGTTACGGGGAGAAGGCAGGAGAATGGGGTTGAGAAACTTTTCAGCCATGATTGAGTGGCAGAGCAGACTCGATGGGCCGAATGGCCTAATTTCTGCTCCTATGTCTTATGGTCTTAAATCTGATAGGTGCCTCATCCCCAAAATCTCACAGCTGCTTTTTATTACCATGTTTTTCACAACTGTTCATGGATGTGAACGATAAGAAATATTAGGCAAGTTAAACTGGACTTAGATAGTTGTATATAGATAAAACAGTGGCAATTCACGTTTTGCTGACATTAGGTATCAGAGTTTAGTTAGAGAACAAATATGGACTGTTGCAGGATGATTTGAACAGAATTATGGATGGTTTTTAATTGCAAGAGGGCTCAACTTTCCTCTTGTAGTAAATAAAACTAAAATTCAAATGAGAAGAAAAGAGTTGACGTTTCGAGTCCTCATGACCCTTCGACAGAACTTGAGTTCGAGTCCAAGAAAGAGTTGAAATATAAGCTGGTTTAAGGTGTGTCGGGGGGCGGAGAGATAGAGAGAGATGGAGGGGGGGGGTGTGGTTGTAGGGACAAACAAGCAGTGATAGAAGCAGATCATCAAAAGATGTAGATACGGAAATCTTGTCGCAGAGAGGAACAGAACTTCTTCAAGGAGGTAGGCATTTCTTGAAGAGCAGTGGCAGTAGATACGGAAATCTTGTCGCAGAGAGGAACAGAACTTCTTCAAGATATGGAAATCTTGTCACAGAGAGGAACAGAACTTCTTCAAGATACGGAAATCTTGTCGGAAATCTATCACTGCTTGTTTGTCCCTACAACCACACCCCCCCCCCCGCCCCCTCCACCTCTCTCTCTCTATCTCTCCGCCCCCCACACACACACCTTAAACCAGCTTATATTTCAACTCTTTCTTGGACTCGAACTCAAGTTCTGTCGAAGGGTCATGAGGACTCGAAACGTCAACTCTTTTCTTCTCCGCTGATGCTGCCAGACCTGCTGAGTTTTTCCAGGTAATTCTGTTTTTGTTTTGGATTTCCAGCATCCGCAGTTTTTTTGTTTTTATAAAATTCAAATGAATTGCCTACACCTCTCAAGATCTAAGTTAAGAAGCTCAATGTAGAGAAAACATCAAGGCTAAATTTAGTTTATCCTAGGGCATGATAGAAATGGTTGAGATGATGGTGATGTCTTAGTAAATATTCTCAGTACTTCAATGAAGAGCAGGAAGTGATGGATGATTGGATGAGTATGTGTATAGTTCCCCTATTTAAAATGCTCAACAGATTTGAGAGATCATATAGGGAAGCCATTTCCTCTGGTGGGGGAATCCAGAACAAGGGATCACAATCTTAAAATTAGAGCGAGGCTATTCAGGAGTATGATAAAGGTGCACTTTTTCAACAAATTGTAGTGGAAATGTGGCATTCCCTCTTGCAAAAGGCTGCAGATCCTGGGTCATTTGAAACTTTCAAGATGGAGATCAGCAGATTTTTATGATACAAGGGGTGTGAATCAAAGATGGCCAATCAGCCATGATCTAATGGAATAGTGGTTTAAGAAGGGATTAAAATCATTACCTGGAAACTATATATTGGTCAGGAATTAAACGTAAAGTATTATTAGGGATGCTATTCATGATTAACAAGAATGCTCTGGCATGACGGGAGACTCTCAACATGGCTTCAGAAAGCAGTGGTCATGTTTGGTAAACTTTGTCTTGTTGTTTAAAGTTACCACAAGTGAATTTTCAAAAGCTTTTGATGAAATGCTAAAATTAAATTTCATGATGTCAAGGGGAATATTTGAGATAGATCACCAATTGGCATCAGGACTATAGGCAAGGAGTGATTTCAAATGGGGCTTCTTCCTATTGGAGTCTCATCACTAGTGTGATACCTCAGAGTTCGGTACAGAGTCTCTTCCCATATATCAGGTTTTCTAATTATGTGAAGCAGAGCAAGTTCAATAGTCATTAAATTCACAGGTGATACAAAGTTGTGCAGTAAATTACAACCAAATCTTGATAGAATGGAAGAAGTAGACCCAAGAGTGGAGAATGTCTTTAAGTGTGTAGTTATGCACAAAGAGTTCACAATTTAGGTACAGAATATAACATGAACTAGTATGGGAACAGGAGTAGGTTATTCAGCACCTCAACCCACTGAGGTATAATTTAAAGGCGATGGGAGTTATCCCATTGCTAAGCTCAGTGTCAGGTGGTTGCAGCCAAAACAGAATCCAGCCTGACAGTGTTGCCCAGGTCATTCAGTATATTAGGGTTTTGATGCATCCTTTTGATACCATCCCCTCAAGCAAGATATGTTGACTCTGGAGAAGGTAAAGAGAAGGGAAATTGGGATGATCCAGTTCCTAAATGCACTGAGCTATATGGACAGGCTGTGTGTCTTGGTTTGGATTCACTGGAGGGACATAGTCTGAGAGGGGATCTGATTCACCCTTTTAAAATGAAGGATACATTATAGAATACAAGTGCATAGATAGTTTTGAGGTGTAGAAGTTGAGTAGAAGTAGGAAGCATTCATTTAAATTGAGGAAGTGGAGTGTAAGGCTAGATGTGGATGAGACAGAATTCAAGAGTTAATAATGTGCAACTTTTGGAAAACTATATCATAGCAGGAATGTAGGATTTCAGCCAAAACAGGTTGCAGACTCCTGGAGTTCATTTGATCGCCTATGAACAGTTGGAAAGACTTTCCCGAGTTGGCTTTGTGTAAGACTCCTCTTGACACCACAAATTTCCATTTCAATTATGTCATGAACGAGGCCTATGAATAATACTTCCTGACTCAGGCCATCAAAAAGGAACCAAGGGCGTCATCAGAAATATTACACAAAATGATCTTTTATCTTCACTTGAATTACAATTACTTCTGCCAATTGTTAAATGGAAGAATTTGACAGCAGAAGACCTCCATACTCTCCTCTAATATTACCATCCACTCCTGCAAAGCTTGCCAATGAACATCATGATAAATTTTTCAGAAGAACATGCTGCTGAGAGCTTTGGTGGGTTCCAAACTTCAGCCAGTCCCTGTAATTCCTCTCCCCTGTCCCACAATAACACAAGATCCTAATCTCAACAGTGTCAATGAAGTAGCACAAGCACTGAAAAGTTCCATGGATAGGAAGAAGGGATCAAAGTAAGCTAAATATTTCAGATTTTTAAAAAAAAAATTAAATACGATAGCTTTAAGTATTGGAAATGGAAACACTATAAAGATAATGCTAATAAGACTCAGATTTCTTGCTGCAGTTTCAAGCCTTCGTGATGCTGGTTTAAAAAAAAACCTCTCCTATCACGAAATCCTGCCAACTCTGCAAGGCTTGCTCAATGTTGTAGCAGCATGTCAATCCTGAGAAATTACAGCTTCGCAGATCTGTTCATTAAGTGTTCCAAATACAAGTTTAATGTTAAGATATGAATTCAATCCAATTTTCTATTATGTGAGAGAGCTTATTCCCCTTACTCATTTAAAAAAAACTTTTTATTTTTAAATTGTAAGAAGCATTGTGTCAGCTGGTTTTCGTGTGACAGCCCATTTGTGCAGATGAGATTTTGATATTGTTATTGGGTTTTATATCAGCGCTCTCATTTAAATGAGGAGTTCCAAACTGTTTTAAGGGGTACCAGGGTCATCTTATGTATATGTAAAGATGCAAGAAGGAAAAAAGGGAAGAAAAGCCAATTGCTGAGGAATTTCAAATCAAGAAGATAGATTACGCTGCACCGCCTCATGGGATTAACTAATAGTATTTTATAAATTTAAATGAAATCAAAAGCAGCTGTCTGGGCAAAAAGAGACATGGGCAGACTCAAGCATTCAGAACTGGACTGCTCATTTTAATAGGGAACCTTCACTTAAGTGGTTTAAAAATTTGGTTTTTGCATAGAGGTTGTTTCAGGCAAGGCAGAGCAAAAGAGAAGGTACTGCAAATGATAAAACTCAGTTCCCCAGCTTTCATCCCGGAGAGAATTATGTCCAATTTCATTCACCATGACCAGTATTTGCACTTCCTCTTAAAAGACTTCTGATGGTCAACGGGCAAGTAGGCTATTAAATGTATGTTCAGATTAATAAAGTCCCGAACCACAAATTACAATCAGGCTAAGCAGCCCCGCTGAAAAGTGCATGCACGCTGGTGAGAGCTGACATTCTGAGTCTAGGCTAAAACAAGAGGGATAGCTGGCTGGTAACTTACTGAAATGCTATCAGTGTGCCTGTAGAAACATTGCCTGGTACATGTTCATCCTTTCCAAGGTAGGAAAGTTTGGACGATAAATAAAAAACCTTTAGTCCAGTTACTGAACAAGTGGGTAGGGCGAGATGCCTTAATTCTAACTTTATTATGGAATTGGGGTGGTGGGGCAATGTGATTGGCAAGACACACTTGAACGGAATGCAGTTGGTGTTTGGTGAGATAGGTTTGTTTATCAACATTTGCTCAATGCTGATGATTTAGGTTGGCTATACAAAGGTACACAAGAGATCAAATTCTACATGGCAGCATAGCCTATGCATTTGACACTCAATTTACACTGTACTAAAGATTAGATGCCAAAACCAGGCTGAAAATAATCAAACTAAAAGTAAATTTTTAACCAACCCAGGCAGTAGACTAGAATGACTAATAAGGGTCTTCCCAAGGAGGAGAGAGATAGCGGAAGAGAATATGACTGAGCAATGTTGGTTATGGATTGTTCCATGAAATCATACTGATGCTCTCAGTAATTGGATTATTTTTAGCAATATTACATATTTAAAGAGCAAAAGAATTATGTCAAGTAATGTACCAAGTGCAGTGAAGTGTTGAAGATAGATTCTTTTATGGCCGAGTCAGGTAGACATAAGAAAATGGGATTTAACAAAAGCAAAGGAGGACATGCCAATATTTGTCTCCTGCAGATGGTACAAGATAGATAAGAATCTTACCATTGGCACTTGATCTAGGCCCAAAACCTTCAGTTTTTCCTTCACTTGGTGGGCGATCTCTCTGAGGTATGCCAGGGAAAACTCAGTGAACTGCTCACTTCCAAGATGCCCAGCATGAGATTCAAACACCTGCAATGCCTGTAAAGGGAGAAAGACAAGGAACTCCATAAGTAAAAAGAATAAAATTGATTTTTACACATTTAAAACTCTCAGGCCAATTCTGGTTACCCCAATTAAAAGGTATGGTAACGCTAGTTAGAAATTATTGTGCAATTTATAACCTTCCAACCTCCACTAAATGTATACCCATGTCTCATTGGTTTCGCTAAGTAACAAAACAAAACTTTTGAATATCAAGGTTGTGTCACATCAAATAGGTAAAGGACAGTGAGCACCAGCAGGGTATTTTCTATGAACTATAGTGAATGCCCCACCATGTTGCGCATACACACTAGGCAGCCATTGTCACTAGACATCAGTCTGCAATGACCAGCTACCTTGACTGACGACTTCTCTGGGCCAGGGAGATAAAGTCCAATCAGAGCCACTTAACTATTATCCTTAGTGAAATCAGCTGATTGAATTGGGCCTTGAACTTTAGTCTTTTGTTCCCTATAGCCCCAGTACCACACTAGGCAGTACATGTTGACTCTTCATGCACAAGGTTAGATGTTGTGTGTCAACAGGCCAGTTACTTGTAGAATGCAACAACTTATAGTTATATTGTACCTTTAACACAGTAAAATGTCCCAAGATGCTTCACAGGAGCATTATAAAACAAAGTATGACATCGCGTAACATAATGAGAGATCAGTTCAGATGACCAAAAGCTTGGTCAAAGAAGTAGGTTTTAAGGAGTGTCTTAATGGAGGAAAGTAAGGTAGAGAGAGGGAAGAGGTTCAGGGAGGGCATTCCTGGGCTTGGGGTGAAGGCAACTGAAGGCATGGTCACATATTATAAATGGGAATGCACAAGCTACCAGAATTAGAGGAGTGCTGATATCCTGAAGGGTTGTGAGGCTGAAGAAGATTACAGAGATAGGGGGGCACAAGATCATGGAGGGATTCAAAAACAAGGATGAGAATATTAAAGTCAAGATGCTGGTGTACCATGAGCCAAAAACAATGCACAATCAAGCTCATGTTCTTATCTGATGTTCATGTACCTACACCATCCTGCAGAGGTCGCTAAGATGTGCATTAAGAGCATGAAACAAGATTAATCGCTTCTAGTCCAGAGGTACTGGAGCCAGGGCCAGTGCAACCACGAGGCAAATTAGGTGGTTGCCTCTATAAACAAAATTTGGGGGAGGCGGCTGAGCCACCAAAAAACTGGATTAAATTTGAGGGACCATTAATAGTAAATCAAGCAAGTTCTGCTTATTGTTATATACTGGTAAAAGGGATTCAAACAGCACAAGAGTAAAATGTGGAGATGGAGTTGTGTCATAAACTCTTGGCATGGCTAGGTTGTGTTTGAAGGAATTGCCTGTTCTATCACAGCTTCTCATGAACACAAAACGCTTGAACAGGTTGGAAAAGTTGAATGAATCCAGGGAGGCGGCAGGTTTGCAGTTGCAAGTTAGCTGGAGGAGGTTGGAACCGTGAGCGCGCAAGAGCGAGATAATGTAGCCCACTCTATCGTAATGATCATCGATTGTGTAAATTGCGTAGAAAAGTATGTAGTAACTGATGCAAGAATACACAGTATTACATCATTGAGCCATATTACACATTATACTGTGTGTTTCTTGTAGTACATAATCTGTGAAAAGTGTAGAACAATGAGAATGTACAATCAGTAATATTCTTTTTCATGTACCTAATTATAAATGCAGAATTTTTATTCATACTAATTCAAAATATTCATTTTTGGAAGTTAAGAATTGTGGGTGGAGTGGGGGGTGGGGGCGGTTCTGTGGGCAAGGCTAAAGTCTCGCTGGGGCACCTGCAGCAGCCTTGACTGGAGTTGCAATTGTATCACCACTGCCACATTTGACAGCAGCTATCAGCATTTATCAAGGATCAAGCCAAAAATTTTTTGGTCTTTCAGGTCCTTGAACCAGCCAGAGCTGCCTCTCTGCAGATCATCTTGTGATAGGCATATTTATCAACCCGGTGCATTAGTTAGTGGGCTGGAGGCAGCTAGTTTGCTGGAGTACAGAACTACTACTTTGATGGTAGATCAGGGATTTCCACAGGGCCTGAACAATATGACTGCAAATTTCCAGATTGGATCAGGACTTGGAGAAAACATCTGGGCCTCTTCCCAATCCAGGTTGGATCAAAACATGCAGAAAACTCAGAGGGTCATGAACTTTTGGAATTTTCTATCCCAGAGAGCTGGGAGAGCTGAGCTATTGAACACTGAATAAATTCAAGACTGAGATACAGATTTTTGAACTACATGGGAGTCAGGAGTTATGGGAACCAGCAGGAAGGTAGTATTGAGGCCAAAATCAGATCAACCATTAAGATGAAAGCAAAACACCACAGATACTGGAAACCTAAAATAATATTTGTTTCATGTATGCAGAACCACATTTACTGAAGAACACATCCCAGTGCATAAAACACCGATACACAGCAGTCTGTTAGACAACGTATAATGCAAAGCACCAAAGTAATATATTTTCAAAAATCTCCTAAGATTGTTGGGGCCAGTATTAGTGATTCAACCAATGAACAACTACTGCTCCTTTAAGAGAGATTAATGGCCTGGATCTTCCGAAGAGCAGCAATCGTTGTCAGATTGCCATTCCACTCAAACACTCCCCCAATCCGATGCTGCTCCACATTTCTTCCAGGACCTTCTGAGCACGGCTCTGCCAGAAACGTGGAGCACAGCATCTCTTAGAAAGCACCATTGCAGGGGGTGGGGGGAGGAAGAGACAGCACACACATCTTTTTTAAGCCACTAGCTGCTGTATGGTAAGCTTAAAGGTCCAGTTTGAATGTTAGTGTATTGGTGAGTAGGGGGTGGATAGAATGGTAGGTGTTTTTTTTTTAATTCATTTTACTCGGTATGGGCGTCACTGGCTAGGCCAGCATTTATTGGCCCTCCCTAATTGCCCTTGAGAAGGTGGTGGTGAGCTGCCTTCTTGAATCGCTATAGTCCATGTGCTGGTACGCCCACAGTGCTGTTAGGGAGAGATCGCCAAGATTTTGACCTGGAGGAGTGAGAGATGGCAGTTGGGTCTGGGTGGGGTGTAGTCAGGTCAGGTTGGGAGGGTGGTAAGTTTGTGGGGGCAGGGAGTCAGTTCTGTAGTAACCCAGGAGTTAGTCTAGGTTTTAATCAGTCTAACATTTCCTGGGTAACTCTTCAGCTAAGTACCACGGAACTGTCTGAAGTCTCCAACTCTATCTCAAAGTCAAAAACATTTGTGGAGGGTCTTGGGGAGCAGGCACATCAGAAGGTGAAAATTCCCCGGGCGATTCTCATGTAGTTCAGTGCATCAGGACTTTCACAGGGTCCCAACACACATTTCAAACATAATATTGGGATCAAACACCCAATGAATATAGATATGTGGGCTAAGGGTGCTGTGGCCTCAAATGATTAACATGTCAGTTCATCAGGTTTTTAAACAAAGATGTACGATTATGTTGTATTACATACTGTATCCAATAAAAAGTTTTTAAAAATGATCAAAGATTAAACACAAGAATCACAGTGCACTGGTCACGACTTTGACATAGGCTTTCTTCCCAGGGACCAACATTAAGATTTGTAAGTACAGTTTTCAAAGCTGACTGGCCATGTTCTTAGGCTGTTTCACACCTCTCAATGTGCAGCAATGCTGCTTTAATTGCTGAAAGATCCCACAACTTTCATGAGTAAGTGGAATGCTGCCACCCAGTGGTGTTTCTGCAGTACTGCTGGTTCTGCCCTGCTAAAGTTAAAAAATGGGAAGCAAACTTCCTCCTACCTCTCCCTGGACCATGACCCGACCACTGAACATCAAGCCATTATTTCCAGGACTGTCACTGATTTCATCTTCTCTGGAGATCTTCCTTTCTCAGCTTCCAACCTGATAGTCGCCCAACCTCAGACGGCCCGCTTCTAACTCCTACCCAAAATCCACAAACAGGACTGTCCCGGCAGACCAATCATGTCAGCCTGTTCCTGCCCCACAGAACTCATTTCTCGCTATCTTGACTCCCTTCTCTCTCCCCTTGTCCAGTCCTTTCCCACCTATATCCGTAATTCCTCTGACACCTTACGTCACATCAACAATTTCCAGTTCCCTGGCCCCAACCGCCTCCTCTTCACCATGGACATCCAATCCCTCTACACCTCCAGCCCCCACCAGGATGGTCTGGTGGCTCTCCGCTTCTTCCTTGAACAGAGGCCTGAACAATCCCCACTACTCTCCTCTTTCTGGCTGAACTTGTTCTCACACTGAACAATTTCTCCTTAAACTCCTCTCACTTCCTCCAAATAAAAGGTGTGGCCATGGGTACCCGCATGGGCCCCAGCTATGCCTGTCTCTTTATGGGGTATGTGGAACATTCCTTGTTCCAGTCCTACTCCGGCCCCCTCCTACAACTCTTTCTCCTGTGCTGCTTCATGCTCTCGTTGGGACTTGGAAAAATTTATTAATTTTGCTTCCAATCTCCACCCTCCATCATTTTCACATGGTCCATCTCTGACACTTCCCTTCCCTTCCTTGACCTCACTGTCTCAATTTCTGGTGATAGACTGTCCACCAATATCCATTACAAGCCTACCAACTCCCACAGCTACCTCGACTACAGCTCCTCACACCCCGCTTCCTGTAAGGACTCCATCCCATTCTCTCAGTTCCTTCGCCTCCCTCGCATCTGTTCCGATGATGCCACTTTCAAAAACAGTTCCTCTGACATGTCCTCCTTCTTCCTTAACCGAGGTTTTACACCCATGGTGGTTGACAGGGCCCTCAACTGTGTCCAGCCCATCTCCCACGCATCCGCACTCACGCCTCCTCCTCCCTCCCAGAAACATGATAGGGTCCCCCTTGTCCTCACTTATCACCCCACCAGCCTCTGCATTCAAAGGATCATCCTCCGCCATTTCCGCCAACTCCAGCATGATGCCACCACCAAACACATCTTTCCTTCACCCACCCGGCAGCATTCCGTAGGGCTCGTTCCCTCCGTGACACCCAGGTCCACTCCTCCATCACCCCCTACTCCTCAACCCCCTCCCACGGCACCTTCACATGCAACCGCAGAAGATGCAACACCTGCCCCTTCACTTCCTCTCTTCTCACCGTCCAAGGGCCCAAACACTCCTTTCAAGTGAAGCAGCATTCCACTTGCACTTCCCCCAACTTAGTCCACTGCATTCATTGCTCCCAATGCAGTTTCCTCTACAATGGAGAGAACAAACGCAGACTGGGTGACCACTTTGCAGAACACCTTCGGTCTGTCCGCAAGAATGACCCAGACCTCCCTGTCGCTTGCCATTTCAACACTCCACCCTGCTCTCATGCCCACATGTCTGTCCTTGGCTTGCTGCATTGTTCCAGTGAAACTCAACGCAAACTGGGGGAACAGCACCTCATTTTCTGACTAGGCATTTTACAGCCTTCCGGGCTGAATATTGAGTTCAACAACTTTAGATCATGAACTCTCTCCTCCATCTCCACCCCCTTTCCGTTTCTTCTCACTCCTTTTTGTTTTTTCCAATAATTTATATAGATTTTTCTTTTCCCACCTATTTCCATTATTTCTAAATGTATTTCCACCCATTGTTTATTTCTACCTTTTAGCCTTTTCAGTATTCCTTCACCCCACCCCCACTAGAGCTATCTGTACCTTGTCTGTCCTGCTTTCTACTCTTAATTAGCACATTCCTTTAGACATCACCAGCTCCAACACCTCTTTGTCCTTTTGTCTGTGACATCTTTTGGTTATCTCCACCTATTACTGGCTTCTTGTCCCAACAAACCCAC
Source organism: Carcharodon carcharias (assembly GCF_017639515.1). NCBI lineage: Eukaryota > Metazoa > Chordata > Chondrichthyes > Lamniformes > Lamnidae > Carcharodon > Carcharodon carcharias. The sequence continues at coordinate 85,420,427 of NC_054482.1, forward strand.
CCCCCACCCCACCTTAAACCAGCTTATATTTCACCCCTTTCCTAGTTTTACTTAGTTCTGTTGAAGGGTCATGAGGACTCGAAACGTCAACTGTGCATTTCACTGCCAGACCTGCTGAGTTTTTCCAGGTATTTCTGTTTCTGTTTTTGTGTGGGAAGCAAACTACAGTTAGCTTTCATTATTCCTGGTTTTTAGATCGGGGCAGGAGAATATTAGGCTCTCCCTAAATCTTCAATCAATTCCTGTACAAGAACAACAGATACTCCACAGCCCCCCTCATTCAGGAGAAAACGTCTGAAATGACTGAAGTTTAATGATTTTGTTAAGAAGTTAGTACCATTTGTTACCTGAGCACCTGATGTTACTTGCCCCACCAGATAATTAATGATTACATTAGTTAGGGTTTTCAGCAGCTTATGACTGGCCTCCGGGTACTGGTACAGCCAACGTTTTGCTTTAGCCATTGTATTCGAGCCACCTCCTTCGATCATGTAAGCCATTAAAGTCCACTGAAAGGGGAAAAAAATATTAAACCATAGCCATCATTAGTGAAAGGAAAGAGTAGAAAAAACATTAAATTACCCAGGGCTTTTCCCTTGCACTTAAAAATGGTTACAGGACTGCACAAAGTAACAGAAACCTTACCCCAGTGGTATGGGCAAGGCTGGGAAAGCATTGTGAGAACTTATGTTCTACCAATATGTAGTATGTCATATATTCCAGTTGAGTTGAGTTTTCAGCAGTAGCCAATTGAACACCAACTCGGAAAAATAGACTTTATTTTTAGCTTAAGTGATAGAAATCTGTTAATCTTGTGACTGTAATTGGTTGGACCCACAGTAAAACATGACATGCAGGAAATGGAGACAATATTTCACAAAACAAAAGGAATTTGGAACTTAAAAAGTTAACTGCTATGTGATAAGCTTTACTTTTTATAATCGTTTGTAAACTCTGCAAGTGCACACCGGCAGGAACGTCAAACCATCTCTGGATGGTGTCATTTAATGTTTGTACTCTTCACTATGTAGACTTGGTTTAAATTAAAATGCCAGTGACATCCGAATATTTCGCCAACATACCGGGGCGCCCGAGAAGCCGATAAGTGGGACTTTTCCCTTCAGTTCATAGCGAGTCAACATTATAGCCTGGAACACGTATGCCAGTTCCTGGGTAACATCCACATTCTCCTGCAACTTGACAAGATCCACAGGCTCCGTCAGCGGTTCTGGAAACGTTGGACCTTTGCCAGGAACCATGGTAACCTCCATCCCCAGTGCCTTAAAAAGATTTTTTTTCCATGTGTTTCATTATTTGAAAAAATCCAGATAAAGGAAAAGCTTTACCTATATTTGTCATCATAAACAGATGCAGTCATATTTTAGCTTTGTGAAATCTTAGCAACTGGAAGCCAAACCGCAGAAATTTCTCTCCACTAGCTTAGCCATTATTCAAAGACTCAATCTCATCTTGTGCCAAAATCCACTCGACAGAGTCACACACTTGACTCAAGCCTTCATAACTCATTCACAGAAAGTCTGATGTTTCACTTCAGTAGTGGTATATAAGTAGTTGCTCAGGTGAAATGGCTGCTCTGTAAACCTGAGGCAGTGTTTATCATCTGCAAATGGTAGCATGGTTTAACCATACTCTCTCGCATAGTGAAATCTGCTCTTTAATCCTTGTGCCAACTCGAGCAACACAAGTAGCAACACAATTAACAGAAATAAAATCTCACTGAATATATGAGATATCTTTCAGGTCAGCAATGTACTGAATTACAGATGACTAGGGGATAAAGCACACAAACAGGATCCATTGTTGCAACAGAGACATATTTCCTGTGGGAAAATTGCCATGCTTTAGTTAGGGGCAGTTTAAACCGAGATAGAATCAGATTATTCACAAACAGAAGACAAACAAAACAAACTAGATCATCTGAAAACCTCAACACAGCATGATCACTTTCAACAAATGTACAAAAGCACTCATTCTATAAAGAAATAAGCACCCATGTGCCATACCTGAGGTATCACCAGAATGTCAGAGAAAATGATAGCAGCATCCAATGGGAACCGTCTGAGGGGCTGAAAATAGTAAATTGGAAAGAGACTGATTATAGTTTAATGGTGCACACAACCTAAAATTGAAGGATGATCACAGGAACATAACAGAATTAGATTCTGCATTAAGAGCAAGATCAGAAATCCTAGTTTAAGGAGAGAGTAAATGACCAGTTTGTTTTTGTGATTAATATGGTCAGACTGCATATAATAGTTAGTTTTACCTGTTCCTACCAAGTCTGATGACAACAAACTAACCTAAACCAAGAAATTACAAAGGACAAGTTGGCACAGTCACTTGGAATCTTAATCTTTCCCCTCCCCAAAATGAACAGTAACACAATCAGAACAATGAGGAGATAACATTTTAAAATAAGAACTTGCATTTATATTGTGGCTTTCATTATCTCAGGACATCCCAGCCAATAGAGTACTCTTTTTGAAATGTAATCACCATTGTAATGTAGGAAATACAGCAACCAAACAGCAAGCTGATGCAGGCATGGATGAAATAAAAACCAGATCATTTGAGAAATGTTGATTGAGCAATAAATATTGGTCAGACAGGAGAATATTACTGGTCTTCTTCAAATAGTGCCATGGGATCTTTATCATCTACCTGAAGGGGCAGACAGAATCTGTTTAATGTCTCATCTGAAAGTGTGCACCTCTAGCTATGCAGTAGTCCATCAGTACTGTACTGAAGTGCCAGCCTAGATTTTGTGCTCAAGATCCTAGAGTTTGACTTGAAGCCACAACTTTTGACTGTACGTATGAACAAGGAACAGGAGTAAACCATTCAGCCCCTTGAGTCTGCTCCGCTATTTAGTAAGATCATGGCTGATCTGATAGTAACCTGAAATCTGCAACCTATCTGCTGCCGATCACCAAGATCTTCTTGCTTACCAAGAATCTATCCACCTTTGCCTTAAATTTTCAAAGACTCTGCTTCCAGCACCTGTTCAGAAAGAGAGTTCCAAAGACTCACGACCCTCTGAGTGAAAAGCGTTTGCCTCATCTCAGTTTTAAATGGGCAATCTCTTATTTTTAAACAGTGACCCCTAGTTCTAGATTCTTCCAAAAGAGGAAACACTCTCTCCACATCCACCCTGCCAAGACCCCTCGGGATCTTATATGTTTCAATAAAGTTGCCTTTCGCTCTTCTAAACTCCAGCAGATAGAAGCCTAGCCTGTCCAGCCTTTCCCCATAAAACAACCCACCCATTTCAGGTAATAGTGTGGTAAACCTTCTCTGAACTGCTTCCAACACATTTACATCCTGAAGGGATTATAGTGCTTTCACTGAGCAATGGGTGGTAGTTGTCCATGCTCCCAGAGTCAAGTACAATGGTGCAAAATGTTTTAAAGATTCTGCGTCATACACTTGGCTGAAATAATTCATTTTTCAACTCATTTTCCCTGTTTGTCACAGTAATGTCAAAGGTTTGAGGCGAGGATGGGGTTCCGGGTGTTTTCCCCTTCCCTTCAATCCAATAGCATGTTTTTTTTTCATTGTTTTCCAGGTATTTAGAGCTTAAACTCTACAATTTCTTAAATTCAACAGCTAGAATTTGTTTAAGCCTCGCTAAATGTCTGACTAACTCACCTGCAATGTTAACTCACAGCAGATTGCTGGAGTGCGACAGGCTGTGAAAAAATCCTGAGTTGCTCGAGTTTCTCGGAATTCTGTGAGAAGGGACAGAAATTAGCTTATCTACCATGGTAGGATCCACAGTTGGGCTTCAATCACCAGGGAATAACCAAAATATCTCCAAGGTAATTACTATCACGGCTCATCATTTCAATTTTTATAGCTATTTGAAGAGCTGTGGGAAGGCAGAATGGTTAGGAATAGCAGGACCCAGCGTTATATCTGAAATTCCCTAGTTCCTTGCATCAGTTATGCAGTCAGTGGGAGATGCTGACTGTTCCTCCGTGCCACCTAGCGGTCAATTAATCACCAAACAGGATTGCCTGAAATCTAGGGAGCTGAGCCAAGGTAGCCAGAATGCTGATCAAAGTACAGTGGAGCAGGAGGCAGCTCAAAGGGATGGGGAGAATAGAGAGGTTGTAACTATACCCATTGGAATTTAGAAGAATGAGAGGTGATTGTATTGAAACATACAAGATTTTGAGGGGACTAGACAGATGGGACACTGGGAAGGGGTTTCCTCTTGCAAGGGAGACAGGGCACAGTTCAAAAATAAGAGGTCTCTCTTTAATGACAGAGATGAGGAGAATATTTTTCTCCCAAAGGGTCGTTGGTGTGTGAAAGTAGTGGAGGCTGGGTCTTTGAATTTATTCAAGGCTGAGTTAGATATATTGATAGACAAGTGAGTCAAGGGTTATGAGGGGCAGACAGGAAAGTGCAGTTGAGACCCAACCAGATCAGCCACAATCTCTTCAAACGGCAGAACAGGCTCAAAAAAGGACCAAATGGCATACTCCTGCTCTGATGCTCCTACAAAGGATTTGATAATTAGGAAGATTGATAGTGTCCTCAGCAATGGTGACTGAGTGTCCCAAAGGGTGTGTTGCCTATTTGGTGCCAGGTTAAGAATAGCATGAAGCAGCTGGCAAGGAACATGAAAAACCAGTTGTCACAATCCATGTTGGGACCAATAACAGGGGGAATGTACATCTGGCTAGGAGCTAAGTCAATAACCCAACTGTATCCAGGTGCTAACTTGTAACGATACAAACAAATTTAAAGAAAGAAAAAAAAAGTTGCATTTAAGTCCCTTATTACGCTCTGACAACAAAAAGGAAGCTACTCCTCAGCTTAACATTTTAGCCCATAAATTCCAATCTCTGGGGTGTTGTACCCGGGAAGTCCCCAGAAGATACGCCGGAGGACCCCTACCCCAGAAGTCCCCAATAAGGACGGCACAGTTATTGCCCAGGAAGTTCACACTTAGGTATGTAAAGCGGAGCGGAGTGGCAACCCAACTGTGATTGCCACTCCATGGAAGCTCTGGCCCTTTAATTCCCAGCATTTCATGTATTGGAATCCACTTTCTCCTCATCTTTGACAAGAGTGAACGAGCTGCCCAAGGTACACCAATGTCATTGTAGAACATATTATTAATAGATATACAAAAGTAGCTGGGCTCAAAGGGTTTTTAAAAATTCATTTACAGGATGTGGGTGCCACTGGCTAGGCCATCCCTAATAACCTTTGAGAAGTTGATGGTGAGCTGCCTCTTGAACCGCCACAGTCTCTGTGGTGTAGGTACACCCACAGTGCTGTTAGGGAGGGAGTTCCAGGATTTTGACTCAGCAACAGTGATGGAACATATTTCCAAGTCAGGATGATGAGTGGCTTGAAGGGGAACTTCAATATTCTGTCATTATCTGTACAAAGTCTTCACTTAATTTCTCGCTCAGATAGCTCAGCTCGGTTCAGAAAACCTTGAAAATTGCCATATTTGTTATACACCCCATCCTCAGTGCAAGGTTCCCAGTTATACCACAATTGTTGTTATAAAGGTCATTGAGACTTCACTACAGGAATTTTCAGACCGTGCCTTATATCAGACTATGGGATTTTCAACAAAAAAAAATCAAGTCCAGTTGAACTAGATAAGGGTTTCATTTGTGGCTTTTAGGTCAGTGATCATAATACTGTATATGTACATTGAGAACTCACCTGAGTGACAGATACTGACTTTGATTCATGCATCTATTCCTTACCTGGGAGATATCTTCCCGCCTGCCTCATACACCAGACAGGGACATAGTCGGTCACCTTTCCCCATGCTGCTCTGAGGAACGTGTCATTTTTCAGTGGAGGAAAATCTTCAGGGCTGAAAATCAAACAAGAATCACTTGATGAGATAAATGTTAACTGAAGCAAAGGCAAAATAACTTAGTTGACAGAAATGTTATCAGTTATAGAAATGTTAATAACCAGTTATATTTTCAACTGAAACACATTCTCAACCACATCTGTTCTTGGAGTTTCAAATGTTTCATTGTAAATTGTGTCTCTAGTTCTGTTTATTATAGTTGGAGGAAATATTACACCGTTCAGGTCAATTTATTTCGAGAAATTAGCGTAGAATTGTATTCAGATAACATTGTTCAGTCCACTGTTTTAACAGAGATCCCATCATTTAAAACAAACAGGTAATATGCTAGCATTAAAGCATCAGATAGCATAAAGTATTTGTATGCCACTGCTTGAATTGCATCACAGTAATTTCCAAGATAAAATCTTCTTTCTAGTTATTTATAATCCTGGTTTGTTCAACCGAGGAGGTAAACTATCAGAATAGAAGTATAGCTGAGAGTCTCGAGATTAAAATTAACATGGATATGACTTCTGAATTGTACGATCAATTAACAAAATCTGATTCTTTCTTTATGCATTTCTTAGATTTAACAGGAGATAGAATTTCCATAAACTGAACATAACAATAAACTATAATAGCCTCCATTTTTTTTCTTGACCATTACAACATATTGTCCCTCCCCAAGCTATTATCGAAAAAAGTTTTCATTTAAAAATATGTCCATTAGGCAGCTCAGTGTATATTGAGTTGCTGCCTTTTTATAAAAGCGCACTTACAGATACATTAACAATTCCGAAATTTGCTGGCAACTGGTTGATACTAACCTTCAGTTATAACAAGCTCACGAGGGTTAATGAGATCACAGGATATCATTATAGGTCATCCTACACTGCTAAGCAAAATTGGCAGTTTTTGCCTTTCAAAAGCTGACACTAAGTACATCTTCATTGCAGACATTCATAAATTTGCCATTTCCTTTCTAGTAATCTCTTTCCACCCCTGCCCCCTCAACAGAATTGTGATTATGAATCAGCACCCTACTGCTTCACACAGCAGCCTGCTTCTGCTCCTGTTACCTATATTTAGTTTTACTTTTAGGACACCATAATTTCTGCAAAATATATACTGACAATTTTATACTTCAAAACCAAGGCAATAAAGCAATTATATTCAAAGATCCAAATCTGAATAAATCCTACATGCTTTGACATAGTACTTATCCATATGATAGCCGTATTATTTGAGCAGCTACATATAATTACATACTGACTGCAGAGAAAATGCATCTGTTGGAAGGGATTCACACCAAAATATTTTCCTCAGCCAGTGTGGAAGTAATTTTTTGACAGAATCGAAGATCTCCATTTTGCATTTCTCACAAGGATTTACATTTCAATCTCCGATGTTCTGCAAATTTCACAATGCTGTTAATTAAATGGCATGTGCATTTGGAAATGAGGTTTTTGAGTTTTTTTGGGTAGGAAACATTAGATTGTTTTATTTAAAAAATATCACAAATGTGAAAGTCAAAAAGATAACAACATAAAATAACTTAATATGGTAACTTCTTTTGAAAGTTGATTTGACATTCATAATTAAAGTACAAGTATATGTTGATGGCTCAGCTGGATACCCAAAGACCTTCCGTATAAGGAACTAGCCACTGTGTCACAATCTGCTGGGCATCCACACTTCCACTACAAAGACGCCAGCGAGCAAGATATGAAGTTGGCAGACATTGACACGGACAACTAGGAGGCCGTCGATGGTCTTTTGGAGACTGACTGGAGGGATATTGGTAGAGGCAAAAAGAAAAGGAAATCTCAGCTGGCTGAGAAGACAGCCCAGAGAAAACAGGGGCCAGCGAATGCTGCACATTCTCAGCCTACTGTCGTCTTCTCCTTCAGCAAATGTGGCAGAGTCTGCTATGCCAAAGTGGGGCTCCTGAGCTACACCAGGCAACGTTTAACACAGAGATAAAAACAAAAAAACTGCGGATGCTGGAAATCCAAAACAAAAACAGAATTACCTGGAAAAACTCAGCAGGTCTGGCAGCATCGGTGGAGAAGAAAAGAGTTGACGTTTCGAGTCCTCATGACCCTTCGACAGAACTAGAGTTCTGTCGAAGGGTCATGAGGACTCGAAACGTCAACTCTTTTCTTCTCCACCGATGCTGCCAGACCTGCTGAGTTTTTCCAGGTAATTCTGTTTTTGTTTTTAACGTTTAACACAGTTGACCACGAAGGCACAAGCCATCCATCTCACGAGGCAGAAGGCTGTCAAATTAAAGCATACTTTAAATTTGTTCATGACATTCCTCTTTTTTCCCTAACATCACCTTCAGGACACCTTTAAATCGAATATGCCATTGTACTTGACAAACTGTCCTGAAGCTCAAAGACTAGAATTATCAGTCATTTTTTTTGTTATATTACATTGGATTTTTGTCATGGAGATACTGGTTCTGTTTTCAATGGCAAAGCATAGGTTTAAACATATGCATTTAGAGTGTGTCTGAATATTTCTAAGAAGCATCCAGCTTGCAGCAAACTGATCTTATCTATCAAAACAGTTAACTGGAATGCTGCTGATAGAAAAAAAGGACACCTTTTCTTTCAGATAAGGGGGTGCTGCAAGTCAGCTAACTGCACAGTCATCATCCTGGGAAGCAGAATGTTGTGGGCAGTTATTGGAATGACATAACCAAAGCTTAATTTAAGAGTTAAAACATATGGAACTCGCCAATAATCACTGGCAAACTATTTCGAAATAAACTTCCATTAACGACATCACATGAAAATATCACCACCCATCAATAATTGCAAGGGGAATGGCTTATACACAGAGGGAAGTTTTAGTGCAGCTGTGCAGAGCATTGGTGAGGCCATATCTGGGGTATTGTGGACAGTTTTGGTCTCCTGATTTGAAAAAAAAGAACTGTGTTAGAAACAGTTCAGAGAAGGTTCATTGGACCAATTCCTGGGATGAAGGGCTTATCCTATAAAGAAAGGTTGAACAGATTGGACTGATGCCCATTGGAGTTTAGAAGAGTGAGAGGTGATCTTACTGAAACATACAAGATCCTGAGGGGACTTGAGAGGGTAGATACCAGGAGGATGTTTCCACTTGTGGGGGAGACTAGAACTAGGGGACACAGTTTAAAAATAAGAGGTCTCCCTTTTAAGACTGAGATGAGGTGAATTTTTTTTCTCTTAGGGTCATTAGTTTGTGGAATTCTCTTACTCCTGCTCCCAAGTCCTATGTTCCTATCTAGCCAGCTGGTCATTGGTAATGCCACATCCAATCGGCACAAAAGGTACAAAACTGAATCAAACCTACACACAAAATTAACATAAAAACAGCTGGAAATGGTTTTGAAAATATAATCTTATCCCTGGGTTCAGATGGAAACTAGGAAACAATTGACTCTATTCATGTAATCTGTGAAATTGTCTGTACTGCTATTAGGTCAACTCTCCAACTACTCCTTGATATCCATTATCCTTACAACTGGAAACTAGTTAAAAAGGCTTACGGAATGTTCCTTCAAATTAGAAGGTCACGTATATTGTCTCTGAAAGGCCAGAATATTAATAGTCGAGATTACTATATGGTAAAGTCTGTCATTCAAGTTACATCATTATTTATTTATTTTTATTCATTCACAGGATATGGGCTTTGCTGGCTGGCCCAGCATTTATTGCCCATCCCTGGATGCCATTGAGAAGGTGGTGGTGAGCTGTCTTCTTGAACCGCTGCAGTCCATGTGATGTAGGTACACCCACAGTGTTGTTAGGAAGGGAGTTCCAGGATTTTGACCAAGCGACAGTGAAGGAACAGTGACATATTTTCAAGTCAGGATGGTGAGTAACTTGGAGGGGAACCTCCAGGTGGTAGTGTTCCCATGTGTCTGCTGCCCTTGTCCTTCTAGGTGGTAGTGGTCGTGGATTTGGAAGGTGCTGTTTAAGGAGCATTGGTGAATTCTTGCAGTGCATCTTGTAAATGGTACACACTGCTGCTACTATGCGTTGAGGGAGTGAATGTTTGTGGATGTGGTGCCAATCAAGCGGGCTTTATTGTCTGGACGGTGTCCAGCTTCTTCTGTGTTGTGGGGGCTGCACTCATCCAGGCAAGTTGGGAGTATTCCATCACACTCCTGACTTGTGCCTTGTAGATGGTGGACAGGCTTTGGGGAGTCAAGAGGCGAGTTAGTCAGCGCACTATTCCTAGCCTCTGACCTCCTTTTGTAGCCACAGTATTTATATGGTTAGTCCAGTTCAGCTTCTGGTCAATGGTAACCCCCAGGATGTTGATAGTGAGGGATTCAGTGATGGTAATGCTATTGGACATCAAGGGGCGATGGTTGAATTCTCTCTTGTTGGAGATGGTCATTGCCTGGCACTTCTGTGGTGCGAGTGTTATTCAAATGTTATGGTCTTTGAATACAGCAGCATTCCACACTACATACAATCTTTTGGGATTTCGCCATTACAGGAAGGGCTTATTCAGCACTGTACTTAAGGTCAGCGGAGCACATTAACATAGCCATAAAACGTCTGACGTTTCCTATAGTTAATAAACAGTTCCCTATAAACTGGAACTTAACTGGAAAATCTTGCTAAGGTTACATTTATATAACACCACTGTCAGTATTAGCAGGAGGAATGGTGTTTCACGTTACCTCAATTCTGCAGTTACACAACATCAATTGAATGGAAACGGTTGACAGCTGCTGTCAGCAAGAATGTAAATACAGCCTAAATATTGTTTATATAATTTCTCCAGAGTGGTAACTATTGCCTTCAGAGCTATTTTATTAAACAAACTGATGAGAAGTTTTTAAACACGTTGGTTGTTGAGCTGTTCTGCTACAGTCAGTGATATGGAGTTGAGCCTTTGGTAACCGAAGTCAAAAGGAGTTTGTTCACTAACTCAGGATTCCTCTGATGGAGAATCTACATCGAGTTTACTGTTTTGAACTGAAACTTTACCACCCTGAGTTTACAACCTGCTCCGCTCCGCCTGCCGCACACCCGCTGCTGTTCACCCCCTCCCCGGGATACTTACACCGAGAAGTCGCCGTCCCCCATGTCGCTCAGACTCCTACAACTCCGCCGCTGCCACTACTCCTCCTCCCTCGGCGCTGGGTGCCACCATGTTGACAGGCCTCCAGTCACGTGGTACCAAATCAGCCAATTAGCTCCAACCTGGGTGGGGGGGGGGGGGGGGGGGGGGGGAGGAGGAGGAGAAGAGGATGGATCACGTGATTCCACGAAGGCCCCTCTCTCTGGAGGGAGGCGGGCCGTGGTGCGCCTGTAACGGGAAACGGAGGGTGAGAGAGAGAAAGTAAGTAAATAATGGTGAAGGAGAGTGAGTCAATGTAATTTACATGAGGTGGCACAGACAGTCTAGATGTGGGGAAGTGCAGGGGAACTGTAAATAGTGAGAAGAAGGAGTAGGCAATTAGGTAGTGAGCTTCCAAACAAAATGAAGAAATGCTGAGCAAGTGTGGAACCAGCTGAGGACATCCATTATTTTTGCGGTTTTCTATGAATGCTAAATGTTTTACAGTGTAACCCATGTTTTAAATCGTTCTCACTCTTGTCGAGATGAGCTTGAAATTTGAAATGTCATTACAGCCCGAAGTGTTTATTCTGGAGCCTTGACCTTTCTTGACTCATGGTGTATTGAGTTAGGTTTCTCAAATCTGGTTGGGCGTATTCCTCAGGGTTTTATTGCCAAGCCTCTTCCCTCCAACTGGTCCACACAGTCAGCTTTATTTTAAATCCCATCTCCAGTATTCTGTCATCAGTTAAAGTTTTCAAAGAAAATTGGTTTAATTTAGCACTTTTTTTAATGTCCTGTTATGATTTTTTTCCCCCTGTGTTGCTCACAGGTTGTTTAGGAGATTAATCCATGTACAACAGCCCAATGTTAAGTTGTTATTGTTTGCTTATTATCTACGGTCAGGTGTGTGTTACAAGACAACAGTATAGTGAGGGATTTGATGACATTAACTGCTAAGTGTGAAACTTGAGACTTTTCCGCATTATCTGAATCCCCCTCCTTTTCCCACCTTTTAAGATGTGTGCTGTTCCTAAAACATTCTCCAGCTCATGTTATATTTCATATGGATTGTAGTTCTGGGAGTTTGTATAGTGCATGCAATTTGATTTGTTTGTACTGTTACATTTGAGTATATCTTCTCTCTTGAGCAGACCTTTAAAGCTATTTGTGTGAACATGTAACCTGTGTGGGTATATACTCTTTAACTGCACCATTTTCTACCATCCACTCCTTCAGTTGGCCATTACCAGTATGAACTATGAATCAAGTGTGGGGTTCCTCATCTGATTTCTTCTATAACTTTTCACGCTTTCCTATGTTTGTTTTAAATAGAATTAATGTTGAAGATCTATGAGGTGTCATAGTGGAGCTCTGTAAGACAGGAGAGAGATTGGGTAATTAATCTAGGGAGCTGGTCTGTGATAGAACCTACCTGAAGAATTACTTTTACCACCCTTAATGCAACTGAAACTGAATTTGTGGTAAGGAATTTGTAATTCACATTAACAATGACGAGTCAACATTCAAAGTGTTCTGTTAATTTTAGACTGCAATGTATCCTGAAAATCCGCACCAGATTCCAGGAAGGATCAGGTTTCTGATTGAGTGCATTGATTGCTTCAGGAATAGCAAACTTTTGCCAGAAGCCCTGTGTTATGTCCCCAAAGAGGTCTTGTACAAGTTTTGGAAAGATTCCACCTTGTCCAGTGCAACGTTGGGGCGGTCTCAGTATATTGTTTCAGTCTGGCAGTTAGCCTCCCAGCCTCAACGCAAGAAACTCTTTGATATTGAGTTAAAGAGAGGGACCTGCATCAAAGCAACCGGAGAAGAATACTGCAACAACCATGGTCTCTGGGTGAAGCTGAATCAGGTGAATTTCCTAACAACCATTGACTGAGTTTTATTTTTATTTTTAACCACTAATTTTAATAGAATAATACTGAGGTCATGTTACAAACTTTTTTTATTACTGTGCATTTCAAGGTGTAGTTTTGTTCAGTTTTGAGATTTTCATTTTCAAAGGGCTTCAGGTTACTAAGTGTGCTGGACTTCATTTGTTGTGTTGAACAATAAACCAGTGAGTGAGGAATATATGGTTCAGTTGACTCTTGGCTCACTGAGCTGACTCCGATACCACAGAATTTGATGAAGCATAATAATGATGTCACCACCTCTCTGAGAGAACTTTTTCCTTAGCTCTGAGTCATTTCAAAGATGAGTTATATACGAAATAAGCAATGGATAGTGTAATCACAAAAGCTAAATGGTTACTTTAAACCTGTATAAAACACTAGGTCAGCCCCAGCTGAAGAATTGTTTTGTCCATTTCTGGGCACCATACTTAGGAACGGGATGAAGGATTTGGAGAGGATACAATAAATATTTGCTAGAATGGTTCTAGAATAGTATTAAAGTGACAGCACAGCAATGTACTTTTGTAATGAAGTACATGATGTAACTTATCTTTTAATCAGTGTATTTGTGGAATGGAGCAAGATGTTATACAGTTAACTACCAAGGATATAGAACTGCAGGTATAATACATTTTAAGGGCATGTTTAAAAATTACTCATTTTCTACCCTTGCTGGACCAAATTGGCTTATGCCAACTACCTTTGTAGTCTCCTACAGATTGGCAATTATGGATGATGTTCAGTTTTATGCAATGAAACCATTGCAGCTAGCAAATTTTTTTATACCAATTATTGCGCTGAATTTGAACACATGTAGAAAATAGAGTTAACGCTGTAACTACTTAACACCAATAAATCTCTTATAATTACCTCCAACCACTGAAGGTGGGTGGGGGTAATGTTTTCGCTCCTGTTTGTTAGTCTGTCTATAAAACAATATATCTCAAAAACTAACGGACAGATTTCATCAGAATGTGATACACAGATAGGGTGTGGTCTAAGGAAGAGTTAGTTTTTGGCAAGGATCCAGATCCTGGAATCTTTTTTTAAAGGATCCATTGACATTGGGAGATGGGATGAATTGACTTTTTGTTTTGAATGTTATGGGTTATTTTATTTGGAATGTTGTGGATTGCCTCAACTGCTGTGGTTGGATTTGTCACGGCTGTCAAAATGTGAGCAGAGTTTTCAGAACAGGTTGTTGGATGTGGATTAGCCTGAAGCCTTCTCGGTGAGATGGAAGTTCTTAATAAAAAGATTTATCTTTTCAGCTTTGTAGATAGGCAAGAGTCTCAAGGAGAATTTGTATAATTATAGTAAGGTTGATTTAAGGCAGCATGGCAGAGGGTATATATGCACTCTAACAAGTGAAAGTGGCACTCAGTAGAATTGTAATATTTTGCTTTGAGATGATGGATCATTTATCTATTTGAATGATATCTGACTGTCTCAATGATGCTTTAGGAGCAAATACAGGAGTACAACAGCAGCTGTCAGGACACAGAAGGCTGGATTCTTCTATGTAAGCAGCCTGAAGGTGGTGAACGACTTGTGCCTGTGGAAACACCCGAAAGGCTTCAAAAACAACAACAGCTTTTTGGCTATGACTACAGACCGTGTACCCGGTAAATTGAAATGCTATGGTGCAATATTAGCTTAAAATAACAGTAACAAGTATGGTGTCTGTGTGCTTATTTGCCTGGATATGTAGCTTCAAGAACTTGCAAACATGAAGCACCTTTAAGAGGGATAACCATCCCAAGTTACTGCACAGAGGTACTATCATGACAAAAGTGGATGCTGGGACAAAACAGGAGATATTAGGAGAGGTACCCCTAAGCTACGTCAAAGGGTGAGTTTTAAAGCAGTTCTTATAAAACGACAGGTAGTTGCAGAGAAGCTGAATTTAGGGGGGAAATTGCAGATCATGAACCTCTATGGCTAAAGGCATATCTGCCAGTGGTGGATGTGCAGAAAGCGAGTACACAGAGGAATGGAGATTTTTTTAGAGGGAGTGTTTGTGTTGTAGGCCTAGAGGGGAAAGCCAACAAATTAATTTGATTTTTAAATTTGAGGCAGCATGGTTGGTGGGCAGGGGGGTGGTGATGGTATTGCTTGGAGGCAATGTAGGTCAATGAGCACGCGGGCTGTAAGTAAGCCAGATATGTACAACTGAAGGTTACAGAGAATACTGGACTGACCTAGAGAGTATTGAAATATACAAATCTGGAGATAACAAGGGCATGAATAAGGGTTTCAACAACAGAGCGGCTGAGGCAGGAGCAGAGGCAGCTGATGATATAGATATGGAAGTAGCTGGTCTTTGTGCTGGAGGAATGAGGGACTGGAATCTTAACTCTGGAATGAATAGAATGCCAAGATCATGAGGTCTTGAACCCACAATCTTCTGACTGAGAACTGTGTGCGCTACCAACTGATCCAAGCTGACACTTTGATTGTTG
Organism: Carcharodon carcharias; assembly: GCF_017639515.1. Classification (NCBI taxonomy): domain Eukaryota; kingdom Metazoa; phylum Chordata; class Chondrichthyes; order Lamniformes; family Lamnidae; genus Carcharodon; species Carcharodon carcharias. The sequence goes on from NC_054482.1 coordinate 85,435,726, forward strand.
TTAGATAAAGTACTGGTGGTGTACAATTAAACAACTCACAAATATCCCTATCCTCAATAATGGAGGAGCCCAGCAAAAGATAAGGCTGAAGCATTCGCAACAATCTTCAGCCAGAAGTGCCGAGTGGATGATCCATCTCGACCTCCTTCGGAAGTCCCCAGCAACACAAATGCCAGTCTTCAACCAATTCGAATCACTCCAAGTGATATCAAGAAATGGCTGAAGGCACTGGATACTGCAAAGGCTATGGGCCCTGACAATATTCTGACAGCAGTACTGAAGACTTGTACTCCAGAACTTGCTGTGCCTCTAGCCAAGCTGTTCCAGTACAGCTATAACACTGGCATCTACCTGGCTATGTGGAGAATTGCCCATATATGACCTGTCCACTAAAAGCAGGACGAGTCTAACGGGGCCAATTACCACCCCATCAGTCTACTCTTGATCATCAGTAAAGTAGTGCAATGGGTCATCAACAGTGCTATCAAGTGGCACTTGCTTAGCAATAACCTCCTCACTCATGCCCAGTTTGGGTTCCGCCAGGGCCAATCAGCTCCTGACCTCATTACAGCCTTGGTTCAAACATGGACAAAAGAGCTGAACTCCTGAGGTGAGGTGAGAGCGACTGCCCTTAACATCAAGGCCGCATTTGACCAAGTGTGGCATCAAGGAGTCCTAGCAAAACTGGAGTCAATGAGAATCAGGGGGAAAACTCTCTGCTGGTTGGAGTCATACCCATCACAAAGGAAGATGGTTGTGATTGTTGGAGGTCAGTCATCTCAGCTCCAGGACATCACTGCAGGAATTCCTCAGGGTAGTGTCCTAGGCACAACCACCTTCAGCTGCTTCATCACTGACCTTCCTTCCATCATAAGGTCAGAAGTGGGGATGGTCGCTGATGATTGCACAATGTTCAGCACTATTTGCAACTTCTCAGATACTGAAGCAGTCCATGTCCAAATGGAGCAAGACCTGGACAATATCCAGGCTTGGACTGACAAGTGACAAGTAACATTGCCTGACACTTGTGTGATGCCAATGACCATGACCATCTCCAACAAGAGAGAATCCAACCATCGTCCCTTGATGTCCAATGGCATTACCTTCACTGAAACTCCCACTTATCAACATCCTGGGAGTTACCATTGACCAGAAACTGAACAGGACCAGCCTAATAAATACTGTGGCTACAAGAGCAATCAAAGGCTAGGAGTAGTGCGATAAGTAACTCACCTGACTCCCCAGAGCCTGTCCACCATCTACAAGGCACAAGTCAGGAATGTGATGGAATACTCCTCACTTGCCTGGGCGAGTTCAGCTCCTACAATGTTGAAGAAGCTGGACACCATCCAGGGCGAAGCAGTCCGCTTGATTGGCACCACATCCACAAACATTCACTCCCTCCACCACTAATGCACAGTAGCAACAGTGTGTACCATCAAGATACACTGCAGGAATTCACCAAGGGTCCTTGGACAGCACTTTCCAAACCCACGACCACAACACCTAGAAGGACAAGGGCAGCAAATAGATGGGAAAACCACCACGTGGAAGTTCCCCTCCAAGTCACTCACCACCCTGACATGGAAAAGTATCGCCGTTCCTTCCCTGTTGCTGGGTCAAAATCCTGGAACTCCCTTCCTCATGGACAGCAGCGGTTCAAGAAGGCCACCACTTTCTCAAGGGCAACTAGGGATGGGCAATAAATGCTGGTCCAGCCAGTGAAGCCCACATCCTGTGAATGAATTTAAAAAAAAACACTTAAAAAATTCTCCTGTGTTTTTCACACTAATATCTTTTGCCCTAATTATCTTTTTCTCTGGAGTATGGCTCCATGAGTAAAAGGCATCCAACATCTAAATTTATGTTTGAGCCTGGTTGTTGAGTAAGGCTGTTCAAGCACCAGGGGCAGCCATGACAGCCGAATTTGGTCCTCTCCTTTACTCATATGTCACAGTTCCCTGAATTGTCCCTTGAAGCAGGAATGTTAGCCAATTTCTGGTCTACCTAAGCCAGTAACGGTATTGCCAATAATAACACCCTTACCCCTTCCATCAGCTAAGAGAGACAATGCATGCTAAAAGGTACAATTTTAAACAGGATGCAAGAACGGAGAGACTTGTGGATGCTTGTACACAAATTTTTGAAGGTGGCAGGAAAGGTTAACAAAGCATATGTGATCCTGGTCTAAATAGAGGCATGGTGTTCCAAAGCCATATAGAACACTCACTAGTTCAGCCTCAGCTAATTCTGTCCAATTCTGGGCACCACACTTAGGAACAACATGCAGGATTTGGAGAGGGTACAGTAGAGATTTGCTAGAATGGTTCCAGGGATTGCAATTATCCGAATAGACAGGAGAAACTGGGGTTGTTCTTAGAGCAGAGAAGATTAAGATGATATCTGATAGAGATGCTTAAAATGATGAAAGGTTTAGGAAGAGCAAATAAAGAGGAATTGTTTCCATTGGCTAAAGGGTTGATAATCAGAGGGCACAAATTTAAGGTGATTGGCAAAAGACCCAGAGGCGGCATGAGGGAAAGCTTTGTGACACAGTAAATGCTCAGGATTTGGAATGCATTGTCTGATAGGGTGGCGGAACAGTTTCAGTAATAACCTTCAAAAGGGAATTACTTGAAGAAAAGTTACTGGAATATAGGGAAAAAGCAGGGGAGTGGAACTAACTGGATGGATCAAGGGCTGGTGTAGACACAGTGAGTCGTTTGGCCTGCTTCTGTGCTGTACCATTATATAATTCTATGAATTGAGAGAAGGGAATGTACAACGAGACCTGGGTATCCTTGTACACCAGTCGCTGAAGGTAAGCATGCAGGTGCAGCAGGCGGTAAAGGAGGCAAATGGTATGTTGGCCTTCATAGCAATAGGATTCAAGTACAGGAACACGGATGCCTTGCTGCAATTATACAAGGCCTTGGTGAGACCATGCCTGGAATATTGTGTGCAGTTTTGGTCTCCTTATCTGAGGAAGGATGTTCTTGCTATAGAGAGAATGCAGCGACGGTTTACCAGACTGATTCCTGGGATGGCAGGACTGACATATGAGAAGGTTGAGTCGGTTAGGATTATATTAGCTGGAGTTCAGAAGAATGAAGTGGGGTCTCATAGAAACCTATAAAATTCTAACAGGACTAGACATGGTTGATGCAGGAAGGATGTTCCCGATGGTGGGGGAATCCAGAACCAGGAGCCACAGTCTGAGGATATGGGATAGACGATTTAGGACTGATATGAGGAGAAATTTCTTCACCCAGAGAGTGGTGAGCCTGTGGAATTCACTACCGCAGAAAGTAGTTGAGGCCAAAACATTGTATGTTTTCAAGAAGGAGTTAGATATAGCTCTTGGGGTGAAAGGTATCAAAGGATATGTGGAGAAAGCAGGAGCAGGCTGTTGAGTTGGATGATCATAATGAATGGTGGTGCAGGCTCAAAGGGCCGAATGGCCTACTCCTGCTCCTATTTTCTATATTTCTATGAATGTAGACTGGGATTGGATCGATGACCTTCCTGATCAGTGTGACTCAGAGATATCCTGTTCATCAAGAATGAATACTAAATCACTTAATTCTACAACACCCCCTTTGTTAATGTGTGAAATGTTTTCAATGTGCATTTAAGGATGGGAAATCTGCAGAAGGCCATTCTCACCTTGCAAAAGGTGACAATGATAGTTGGCTACCAATTATATTAGTGCTCAAAATCTCTAAAGGTACTGACCCTCTCCCTTTCAAAAGCACCATTAACGCCTCTTCCTAAGCAAGTCCTCAAACCCTCTACTTTGAAAAATACAGGTTTGCTAGGACGGATGGGGTCAAGGGTGTTTATGTTGAGGGGAGGGGTGAATGACTGCAGATTTGAAAGGGATGGGGAGAGTACCAGAGTAGAGGGAGCCATTTATGATATTATCTAGCATGGAGATCAAGAAGTGAAGTTGGAAGGGCAGTAGTTTACTTGGAATAGGAGCGAGAGCACTGGAGATGGGTTGCATGGACAAGATAAGCTTTGAGAGGACATGAGTGGAAGAGATAGGAGCGAAACTAGTTTGTTCATAGGGTGGGGGAGGGAGATCCTTGGGGGAGGTTTGGTTCAGTGGACTAAGGGAAGGAAGGAATGCACTAGAGGCAGTTGAACAGTTGGTCTTAAACTTAGTCACAAAAAAGTTAACAAGCTCCTTGCACAGGATAGAGGGGGCAGTTTACATAATCAATTTTGTAATCATAAACAGTTATTAGTGCATGAATTACATTTCTTCTTTGATAAGTTGACAAGAAGGGTTACTTAATTCAGCTTTTAGATATCCTATCTGTAAATTGACATGCTAAACTTGCATTCAATCCATTTGTGGTGATGTAAGTCAGTTTGGGGAACCAATCTTGGGCATCATTCACTCCTATATGTAGACTGGCAGTAAACCCCAAAAATGCCCTAGTGAGGAATTAAGTTGAAGAGGTTAAAGATTCTTTGGCATCTATTTATATATTTGGGACACAGTCTCAGAATAAGAGATGGGCCATTTAGGACTGAGATGAGGAGGAATTTCTTCACTAAGAGGGTGGTGAATCTTCAGAATTCTCTACCCCAGAGGGCTGTGGAGGCTCAGTCATTGAGTATGTTCAAGACAGATCGATACATTTCTAGATAGTAAAGACAAAGGGATGTGGGGATAGTGCAATGAATGGTGTTGAGGTAGAAGATCAGCCATAATCTAATTGAATGGTGGAGCAGGCTCGAGGGCTGAATAGCCTACTCCTGTTCGTATTTCCTATGAAGCCCACAATTCTTACAAGTTGCACTTGGGGGTTTAGGAACACCCTTCTACAAGACAAGTATACTGCAAGGCTATTACTAAACTAAGGAATGAAGACTTCAATCTCAAGAATGCTTAATATACATTTTCAAAGTAACCTCCTCGGAATCTAATAATTGCTCTGAATGACACATTATAAGAGTTCAACCCTTTTAGTGTCAGTTGCTTGCAGAACATGTTGATACACGTAATGATCCTACATTATTTAAAAAACCTGGCACCTGATCATAGAAGGTTGCTCTTTACTCTAGCTTCTCAGGCCTTTGCTTTAAAAGCATTTCACACACAAGTCCCAGTAAGGCAGGGCATCTTTAGATGTTCCCTAAACAATTATTGCGAGGCCTGTAGTCTTGATGGCGTATCTGCTATCCCTAGTAAGAAATGTTTTGTTTAGGGCATAGTGATTTAATTAACATTAGCCCTTTCTTTTCCCAGTCTGACAACTGATTCCATATTGAGGACATGTTCAAGGCAGTTATTAGGATATTCCTTTTATGAATACAATATGATGAAATTCAATGAAAAAGCAATTGTCATCAATACTCATACAAAATTAGTGGAGAATTAGAAGATGAATAAGCACTTTTGGGACTTTTTACTACATTAAAGGTGCTAAATAAATACAAATTTTTGAACGTATGCTGTTGAAATTGGCAGATATGGTGTTGTAATCTGTTTCTCTTCTCGTCAACGCTCCCCTACATTCAGTGTATTTCACTGTTGTGAAATGTAATCTCCAGTCATGTTGTCTTGTGCTGCTGTATTTAAATTGCTGATGTGCTAAAGGAACTGATGTCCAGGGTTTGGTAATGTCCATGAAGGAAGTTCAGGACTCATTGAGTTTGCAAAAGTAATTTTTTTTAACCAATTTAATAACAAATTGAACTTAATAGGAGCAATTAATGTGGAGATTTTCATTTTTTTTAACAAAGTTCAACCTAAAACAATTGCTAAAGTAATTACTCATAGGTTTAAATCTGCCTCCCCTGTAACCTGCAGTGCAATGATTTCTTTTTCATTATCACTGGCATTAAAGGTTTTAAGACAACTATTCTGAAAAGAGATTTTTGTTTTCTGCTTTAGATGGGAGCAGGTGGTTGATGCACAATATTCATTATATCTGGGTGCAAAACCCAAGGTGGCCGATAGGGATGATGCTGCAATGCAAAAGCTAAGGTAAGAGTGGTTTTTGTGTTTGTGTCCTGCTGAATAACTTTTTTTAATTGTTATTTTGGTGTGGTGTGGTAGAATGAAGATTTGAACCATGATTCTAACCATAGGGAAGGAGGGACCTCAATATCCTGACCACTTGGGTACACCTATGGATAGCTGTGGTGACCTATGAAAAAGCCACTTTAGGAAAAAAGAGCCTCGCTTTCAAAAATAATGCAGATTTACACTGTGAAAATTAACCCTTCTCCAGTTCAGTTGAACATTCATTATTTTCGCTGCACATGGATTGCTTGTAACCTAACCAAATGCCACTGCAACAGAACTCGTGATGGCCATTATTTAGCTCTGCCAGATGACTCACACCTCTCTCAAAATGAGGTAGTAGCCCAGAAAGGCTCTACATGTTGCATCTTGCATAGGAGGCCAAATGGCTTTTGGCTGTTAAAAAGGAGGGTTTTATCCTTTGTTTAGAATCCATCGAATAAAATATTCAATTTTTTAAAGTTATCTTTTTGTTTTTCCCTTTTTCTCAAACCTCTGCTAATGTCACATACCCCATCTCAGAGCAAAAGGATGGGTTAGCCTCCATGTCTTTGCCATTTTTACTCGAAGGCTCATGAGAGCATCTAAGGGTTTCGCAACTTTTTGACATTATTATTCCTTTTCCTGTAAGTGGCTGTATACCGACAATTGCACTGATGAGATTGGAAGCTCGCTTTGTGATGGTTTGTTTGTGTAGAAAGGTCTTATAGCATGATAGCTAGTTATCATGAAATTTTAATTATATTACTGGATATAGGTATGTTCCTCCAACTTGGACATTTGAGTGTGATGAAGACTTGGTGCACTACTTCTATGACCGCATAGGGAAGGAAGATGAGAACTTAGGCAGTGTCAAACATCTAGTTGACAGCATAGATGCTTCTTCTTTCTCGGTAAGTTAAGCTCTGAGCCATATAGTCTGGCGCCAATGGAAATGAGTGTTTCCCACATTGCTTTACACCAGGAGACTTTTTAAAGAGACTGATATGATGCATTGTTTCCCCTGTATGTTATTTACCTTGGTGAATCTGAATCTTAGATTCTCCAGACACTTAAAAGCTACTTAAAAGTAAACCAATATGGGGCATTTTAAGGCTTTAACCTCTTCACTGGATTCAGGTGCCTATACAATACCTTTCAGTTAGAATACTGTCTAGTGATCTTCCCCCTAACTGAAGTCACCCTGCCTAACTATATCTTTCACTGCTTCCCTTGTCCACTCCATCATAGTGCCTGTATGACTCTTATAAGCAAACCCCACCTTGGTTTGTCATCCTCCTCCTTTGGCACTTCCTCCTCCTTTGGGCAAATCATCTTGTTCCACCTCTCTTGCCTCTCATTTAAGAGCCTCATTCATTGTCATCAATCAGTTTTCTCAATGAGCTATCCTTGTTGCTTTCCTCATTCAGCCTCTAAGGTTAGTGACTTTTCATCCAAGGTGATTTCACTCACCATTTCAATTCATCTTGTTCTCTCTCCTTTGAGTTCACCGCCTTCTTATTGAAATATAAAAGATCCTGAGGGGACTTGACAGTGTAGATGCTAAGAGCACGTTCCCCCCACACTAATGGGGGAGACTACAACTAGGGGACACAGTTAAAAATAAGGGGTCTCCCATTTAAGATGGAGATGAGTTTTTTTTTCTGTTGGTCATTAGTGTGTGGAATTCTCTTCCCCAGAGAGCAGTGGAGTCAGAGTCATTGAATATTTTTAAGGCTGAGTTAGCTAAATTTTTGATTGACAGGAAATTGGATTTGAGGCCACAATCAGATCAGCCATGATCTTATCAAATGTTGGAGCAAGCAAGAGGGGCTGAATGTCGATTCCTGCTCCTAATTCGTATGCTTGTATATTCCTATTATCCCTTAATCTCTTCCTCCATGTAACCTCCCCAACTTGTATTCATAGCCACCCCCTTGACCTCGCAATCACATATGATGTCGCTATTCCCAGATAAGGCCATTTCTGATCACTTCCTTGTATTGCTCTCTACCGACATACCACCTTCCCTTCCAAACCTCACTTCCTTCAGTATACTCCTATGAAAAATATGCCCCCAATTCACCTGCAACTGCATTCTCAAATCCTGATTACCTAACCTTTAGTCCCCTGTTCACCACAGCATTTCTGCAGCTACCAACCTGCTCAACCACACCCTCACCTTCACCCTCAATGCCCTAATCCCCATTAAAACCATTATTCTCTCTCTGGTTGTTCTGCAGTATGGCTCACATTTCCCCTCTCGTAAGTCCAATACATGTGGCGAATAATTGGTCTCGTCATTCACTGCTGGACCATGCAAAGCGCCAGTGGTCCTGCTCGTCTTTGAAAACTGCTTATTATTCCAGGATCATCCTGGAACACAAAGGTACCTGCAGCGTTTTTCTCTACAGTAAGCAGTTGTTTTAAATCCGTCTCTCCTGTCCCCACCAACCTCACCTCCAACAACAATGCACAGAGCTCATGATTTTCTTGTCACCAAGACTAAGACCATCTGATCATGGGAGGAAAAGTTCCCTGCCTTCCCTAGTCCATCGGGCCAAACTTCCTAAATGTCTCCCGCTGCCCTAGCCCTAAAAGTATCGTTCTCAAGTTTCTCTCTTAATTCTGCTCATTCTCTCTCCGAGCTCATCTTGTCCATGAGACGCACCTCTCTTCTCTCTCAATTCTATTCCCACTAAACTCTCTTTCCTCTCAAATCCTTGTTGCCTCCCAAATTTTATCCCATCTTTCCCAGAAGTTCATGTCTGAATCCTTACAATTTTTCCCTGCTGCAGTACTGCAACAGTTCTTATCAAAATTACAAATGATGTCCTATGTGACTGACAAAAGGAAAATTATCCTTTTTGAACGTGTCTGTAACATTTTCCATGGTTGATCATACCATCCTCCTGTAACACTTTCATCCAGCTGAATGAGACTGCTCTCTCCTGGTCCCATTCTTGTGTGTCTAATTATAGCCAGTAAATTACCATCAATGGCTTTTCTCACCACTCCTAACACTGTACTCCAAGGGTCAATTCTTGGACCCCTATTATTTCTCATCTACACTCTGCCCTTGGTGACAGCACCCGAAAACACAACTTCCATTTCCACATATATGCTGATGACAACCAGCTTTACATCACCACCATCTCTCTGGATCCTTCCCCTGTTAGTTATTTATCTGACATATGACACTGAATGAATGGATGAGTCCAATTAAATATTGAGAAGACTGAAGCCATTGTCTTTGGGCCCCACCACAAACTCTGCTGCTTAGCCTCTGATTCCACTCCTCGCCCAGGCAACCATCTGAGGCTGAACCAGACTGTTCGTAATCCCGGTGTCATATTTGATCCTGGGGTGAGTTTTCAACCACATATCTGCACTGCCTGTAAGACTGCCTACTTCCACCTTGGCAGCATTGCCCGACACCACTTTGTCTCAGCTTTTCTGCTGTTGAAACCCTCATTCATGGTTTTGTTACCTACAGACTTGATTATTCCAATGCACTCCTGACTGGCCTCTCACATTCTACCCTCTATGATCTTGAAGTGGCCTAAAACTCTGCTGCCCATGTCTTAACTCATACCAAATCCTGTTCACCCATCACCCCAGTGCTCGCTGACTGACACGCGCTCCCATTTAAGCAATGTCTTAATTTTTAAAATCCTCATTCTTGTTTTGTAATTCCTCCATGACCTGTTCCTTCCTATCTCTGTAATCACCTCCCTCCCTATAACCCACCACAGTATCAGCGCTTCTCTAATTTTGGCCCCATGAACATCCCTAATTTTAATTACACCATTATTGGTGACTGTGCTTTTAGTTGCCTACACCACAAGCTCTGGAATATCTTCTCTACACTTATCCACCTCACTTTCCTCCTTTAATGTCGCTCCTTAAACCTAACACTTCCTTATGTGACCAGCATCGTATTTTGTTTTAATATGCTCCTTTGGAGCACCTTTTGTTACACTATTCCAAAAGTGCTGTGTGAATGCAACTTGTTTGCGCACACGTATATATTTCTAAACACTTAGATTTTTTTTACGGTAAAGAAAATGAAGTGTTCATAAGTTATGAACAATTCAAGCAAAAATGCCTACCTGAAGCCAGACCTTTAGATGGATGGTTTGAAGGAAAGTGGTGTAAATAACCAGAATAGCAGGATGGTGCCAAAGTGATTCCACCTTTTAGTTAAACAATGAAAATGTGCAATTTATGGGGAAATTGTAGTTGGGCTGAACAATCAGAGGACAAGATAGAGGGGTAGAGCATCGTGTACTGCTTGCTAAACTGATCGGCTACTTTACTAAACCTTCAAAGTTCTTCCTTTGAAGAAACTGTTTCACAAAGCACTGTTTAAGCATAAAGCACAGTGTAACCTGTTTGTGATAATATCCATCTTGAAATGTGAAAAGGTGATCAAGTCCCAACATAGAACTATCTGAAACATGCATCAAGTTTAAAAACCAGTATATTTTGTGAATTGAAAGCAATGATTTTTTTTTTTTGAGCCAGTAGACAATCAAATGTTCTGACTCGATGGAAGAACCTCATCCATGTTTCCTGATTGTTAATAGTTTTTCCATCCAACAATTTTATACCTAACAGGATGAAGCCAATGTGTGGTGTTTGACTGATGGAGACAATGACACTTTCTGGGAGAGTGAGGGGAATCAGGGCCACCACTGGATTCGATTGTACATGAAGAAAGGCACCATAATAAAGTAAGAAGATTTGAGTGATAAATTAATCTCATGACACTACATAATATGCCTTATATTCCACCCATTTCAGGACTGAAATGTGCTCTGATGTGCAACATGTTAACATGCATCATTTCTAATAGAAAAGAGTGCTTAAATCTTGCATTCGTTACAATCCGATAGATTAAAACAATGAACAAATGTATAGATTCCAGAAAATAAAGTTAAACCTAAAGTGTGTTTGTATGACTATGAATGGTGTTTCAATAGATCTAACTGATTACTTTGTTCCTATTCCAAATTATTCTTACATTTTGCCCAAGTCAAGAGGAAGGGCAGGTTTGCTCTTCCCAGGTCTCTGTAGATGCTATTTGGTAATGAACTGATAGAAAATTCTTATTCTCCTCATTTCCCTCTGTTTTCTCCTTTTTCATTTATTTCTCCTTTTTTCTCTCCTCTTTATACGTGGAATATACACAGTGAAACATGCTTTTTGGCCCAACCACCTGTGACATTGTTCATGCTCCATTCGAGACTCTTCCCATCCCCCTCATTTATAACCCACCATTCTCTTCTCCCTCCTGCTAATCTGACTTCCCTTTTAAATGTGTCTATGCTATTTGCATCAACTACTCCATGTGGTAGAGTTGCACATTCCCACTGCTGTCTGGGTAAAGAAGTTTCTTCCGAACTCGCTATTTGATTTCTTTGTGATTATCTTATATTAATGGCCTCTAATTTTGCAAGAGGAATCATTTTCTTTGTATCCACTCAAATAAAACCTTTCATAATTTTTAAGACCTGTATTAAGACACCCCTCATCATCCTTGTAAATTTTTTTTACACCATTTCTGGTATTTTTATAATATGGTGACAAGAACTGTTTAGCATAACTTCTTTACTTTTAAATTATCTCTCTGCTAGAAGTAAACCCCTCATGCTTTGTTTGCTTTTGTTATGCCTTGTTGACCTGAGTCACAACTTCTGGTAATTTGCATATTTGCCCTTTGTTCTTTTGCCCCATTTAGATTTTTTAAAAATTCATTCATGGGATGGGGGCTTTTTTAAAATCATCCATGGGATGTGGGCTTCACTGGCTGGGCAAACATTTAGTACCCATCCCTAGTTGCCCTTGAGAAGGTGTGATGAGCTGCCTTCTTGAACTGCTGCAGACCAAGTAGTGTAGGTACACCACCAGTGCTGTTAGGAAGGGAGTCCCAGGATTTTGACCCAGTGACAGTGAAGGAACAACAATTATTTCCAAGTCAGGATGGTGTGTGACTTGGAGGGGAACTTCCAGGTGATGGTGTTCCCATCCATCTCTTGTCCTTCTAGATGGTGATGGGTTTGGAAGGTGCTGTCTAAGGATCCTTGGCGAATTCCTGCAATGCATCTTGTAGATTACACACTGCTGCTACTGGTGTGTCGGTGGTGGAGGGAATGAATGCTTGATTGGCACCACATCCACAAACGGGCTGCTTTGTCCTGGACAGTATCAAGCTTCTTGAGTGTTGTGGGAGCTGTACTTTTCCAGGCAAGTTGGGAGTATTCCATCACACTGCTGACTTGTGCCTTGCTGTTGGTGGACAGGCTTTGGGAAGTTGGGAGGTGAGTTACTCGTCACAGGATTCCTAGCCTCTGACCTGCTCTTGTAGTCACAGTATTTATATGGCTAGTCCAGTTCAGTTTCTGGTCAATGGTAACCCTCCTGCCCCCCCAGGATGTTGATAGTGGGGGATCCAGTATCCAGTGATGGTAATGCCATTGAATGTCAAGGGGCAATGGTTAGACACTCTCTTATTATAGATGGTCATTACATGGCACTTGTGTGGCACAAATGTTACTTGCCACTTGTCAGCCCAAGCCTGGATATTGTCCAGGTCTTGCTGCATTTGGACGTGGATTGCTTCAGTATCTGAGGAGTTGTGGATGGTGCTGAACATTGCACAAGCATCAGCAAACATCCCCATTTCTCACCTTATGATGGAAGGAAGGTCATTGATGAAGCAGCTGAAAATGGTTGGGCTGAGGACACTGCCCTGAGGAACTCTTGCAGTGATGTCCTGGAGCTGGGATGACTGACCTCCAACAACCACAATCATCTCCATTTGTGCTAGAGTCTAACCAGTGGAGAGTTTTCCCCCTGATTCCCATTGACTCCAGTTTTTCTGGAGCTCCTTGATGCCACACTTAGTCAAATGCGGCTGGCCTTGTTATCAAGGGCAGTCACTCTCGCCTCACCTCGAGAGTTCAGCTTTTTTGTCCATGTTTGATCCAAGGCTGTAATGAGGTCAGAAGCTGAGTGGCCCTGGCGGAACTGAAACTGGGCTTCAGTGAGCAGGTTATTGCTAAGCAAGTGCCGCTTGATAGCACTGTTGATGACCTCTTCATTAATTTACTGATGATCGAGAGTAGACTGATGGGGCGGTAATTGGCCAAGTTGGGTTTATCCTGATTTTTGTGTGTAGGACATATCTGGGTAATTTTCCACATAGCCAGATTGATGGCAGTGTTGTAGCTGTACTGGAACAGCTTGGCTAGGGGCACGGCAAGTTCTGGAGCACAAATCTTCGTTTGGGGGGGGGGGGGGGGGGGGGGGGCGCGGAAGAAGGAGGGTTGGATATTCCGGGCCATAAGGTTACAGGTTGTGTTTGAGTACAATTCTGCTGCTGTTGATGGCCCATGGCGCCTCATGGATGCCCAGTCTTGATTTGCTAGATCTGTTTGAAATCTATCCCATTTAGCATGGTGGTGTGCCACACAATACGATGGAGGGTATCCTCATTGTGAAGGCGGGACTTTATCTCCACAACGACTATGTAGTGATCTCTCCTACCGATACTGTCATGGGCAGATGCACCTGCAGCAGGCAGGTTGGTGAGGATGGTGTCAAGTATGTTTTTCTCTCTTGTTGGTTCCCTCTCCACCTGCTGCAGACCCAGTCTACAAGCTACGTCCAAGTTGTATGTAACCTTATTTTTCTTACTATAATGTAATGCCTCACATCTACCAATGTTGAAATTCAATTGCCAGTTATGTACCCATTCTGCAAGTTTATTAATATCTTATTGTAGAAAAAATTTGCAGCCCTCATTGTTGATTATTCCTTCTATTATGATGTCATCCTTGATTTTAAAAACTATGTTCTTGATTCCAAAGTCTAAGTCATTGTGGGACCTCACTTCCCACCTTCTTCCACTCTATATGGTACCCTTTACCCCTACTCTGCTTTCTATCGTGTGGTCAGCTAGCTATCTGTTTTGCTACTTGTCCCTTGATGCCACATGCTACAACTTTATACTTTAGTCTATTATGCAGTACCATATCTCCTCTTCGTTTGTTCTATTCTCTTTTCTCTCCTTACCTTCTCTCTCTCTCTCTCACACACGCTCACCCCCTTTCCTGACCCTACTTTCTCCTTGCACATCCCCTTCTATTCAATTTGAAGGATATTTTGTGCTAAGAGAGAATGTACAGCAGCACAATGTATTTTAGTTCAAAGTGATAGGAAATGGGTTTATATATGTGATCATCGTAATCCTAGTCTTGCCTTGGACTTGTCTATCATTAAATAAGAGAATTGAAAGACCCTCACTATTGCTATTCTCCTCTATGAGCTGGAGTAAATCTTGAGTTTGGAAAGATTTTGGGTGGAAAAGGAAATAAGAGAAATCAAATTACTTAATCAGAATCGTATGTTAATGTAAGCAACTTAAACTCCATTTGAATATGCAGATTATGTTAATTACAAAATAGGCACTTGTGTAATTCAATTAGCCTAAACATGTGGTATATGGATAAAATATCAAGGTGTTTTTTGGTATAATTAATTAAATATATCTCCTGTTTTTTTTTTGTAGAAAACTGTTTATCTCAATAGATGCAACAGATGATAACTACATGCCAAAAATAATTCACGTGTTTGGTGGTGATCGCGATAATTTAAAAAAGTTGAATGATCTCACAGTTGATGAGTAAGTATAAAAAGACAACAGTGTCAGATGATATTCACCTATCAACTTACATGTATTTACAAAATTTAACACCATTATAGTAAAAGCACTTGCAATTTCTGTGCTTTCCTCTGTTAGAAAGTTGTAGTTATGTTTGTAATTGTGTTTTGAGTGCCTTATTGTTAGCATGACCAGTGTATGTATGCCATTGCTATTCTTTTGACCTAGTTTCATCCAGATAAATGTGTTTGTGTTTTCCTGTTCCCCTTCCTTCCCCTTAGTGTAAGTTTTTCCAGTCATGAAAGCACCTGAGCTCCATCAAATAGCTTCATTCTCCATCTCTTCTCTTCCTCCCTTCCATCCCCTAACCCTAGAGATGTACTTGAGATATTTGACCAATCAGTTTGGGGCATTTAAAACATTGGGCACAATTTTATGTGCCCCAGCGGGTGTGTTTCCCCTGGGGTGGCGGGAGGGTGGTGCATGTAAAATAGGGCAGCGTCCACCCCACCACCTTCCAGCTCACCCCCATAATATGAGGGGCGTGCTGGCGCTAAAGTCGGTAGCCCACCTGCATTATTTAAATAAATAATCAATTGGGCTTGTTATCAAGTGAATTGACCCTGATAACACGCTGCCCACACCATAAACCGGATGGCAGCCGGGCGGAAGAGGACAGCCTGATTGTATTTTTACAACTTATTTGCTTAAATGACGGGAAGGAGGGAGGAGTGTTGTTCTTTGGGGGCTGCCCTTTGCAATCGTGGGGCAATTAGGTAGAATTCCTCCCCCCCCACCCTTTCCTTCCTACTTGGTCTCTCCCTTAAACCCACTTTCGCCTCTCTCCCTTACTTACCCAAACCCTCCTGCCCCAAGACCCCAGACTGAGCTGCCCCAGGCATCAAAGGCCTTGGGGTCCTTTCTTCTCCAGCAGTCCCAGCAGCAGCCACTGACACCTTCATAGTGCTGCCAGGACTTCTGATTGGCTGGCAGCTCCAATGAGGGGCAGAAGTCACACTCGGCCCTCATTTGTCAACCTCACAGCACTTTATGGCTATGGGCAGGTAGGGGTGGAGCATGTTGGCTTCACGCCGACATTGTTTCCAGGGGGATGTGCAATTTGCATGATCACACAACCCCTCCCCCTAAACTCAGTTTGCAAAGTAATGTGAGGAATCCAAATTTGGCCCAGGCATTCATCAACTTGATTCTATATTTTCTGAACGAAAATGGAATTTAAATGAAGAGATTGGATCAGCACTTTCTACCTCAGTAAGATATCTGCAGAAAAAATACTAGTGGCCAACTTTTCAATTTTAAGAACATAACTTCCATTTTAGAACCTTTCAGCTTTCTGGTTTACTTTCATGAGATTGTGGAATTAAGCTCGAGACATATACAGTATTTAAACCTTTCTAACACCTGAAGTGTTTTTATTCTTTTTCCAGAACTTTAGTTGGTGACCTCTGTGTTCTGGAGGATATGATGGTTCACCTTCCTATAATTGAAATTCGGATTATAGAATGTGTAGGTAAGTCTTCAGTTTCGTGTAGAGAGGAAGGTGACGTTGATGATGGCAATGGGTGATGAAGGGGCAAAGGGACAAAATATTAAAATACTGTAAGGGCTGAATTTTGCCCTTGGCCAGCGGGCTCAGGGGCGGTTGGGAGATTGATTGCCACCCACGATCGGCACCGCACAGCGATTTCATGCTGCCAGGCCAATTAAGGCCTGCCTAGTTGAAATGTGAGTGGCAGCGCTGAGTGCTGCCTGTGTGTGTGTGTGTGTGTGTGTATGTGTGTGTGTGTGTATGTGTGTGTGTGTGTGTGTGTGTGTATGTGTATGTGTGTGTGTGTGTGTGTGTGTGTGTGTGTGTGTGTGTGTGTGTGTGTGTGTGTGTGTGTGTGTGTGTGTCTGTGTGTGTGTGTTGGTGGGGGGGGGGAGGAGGGTGAGCCAGCCGAGCACGAACTTTGCACGTTGCGCAAGTGAGCACTGCATAATCTCCCTGAGGCACAGAGCTGCCTCAGGGAGATGAAGAGGTACTAAAATAGATGAATAAAGCAAAATGTAATAAAACATGCACCCTAATGTGACTCTATTACATGAGCAGGGCATGTTATTAATTCAATTGTAAAACTTTAATTTTATTTTTATTTGCTTCTGAAACCTCAACCCGCCCGTGGATGAGGTTTCCAAAAAAAATGCAAAGGCCACTTGACCCTTTCGCATGGCCACCAACCGTTAGGTTGGATGGGCAGCGAAAAAGTGTAGCTTAATTGATTACTTAATGGCCTTAATAGGCTTTTTAATTGCCAGCAGCTGTGCTGCCGGCTCCGGTGCGCACCTGCCAACTAAACTATCGCGTGACTGCACATTGACGTCGGCACGCTCGGCTGACATTGATGCGCATCATTTCACACTTGAGCAGGTCGGGCACACGCCCGCCTGCCGAGCAAAAATTTCTGCCCTAAGTGTAGTGAAGATTTAAATGGTCAGTGTGATCCTGTTCAGCTAAATATAATTCGAATCTTTTACTTGGTGGGTTTATTTACTGCTTTCCATAGAATCCTTAGTGTGGTCAGGCAAGGCAGGCCTGATAGGAGGATTCAACTTAAATGGCACACCTGGAACCTGAGACCTGGTAGCCATAATTCATGTCAATTATTTTAAAATTTATAACCTAGGGGTGCAGGGTGGGTGTTGGGTAAGGAGGGGCAAAAACAGAAAATGTGGGCACTCTGTGTGTAGCATTGATTTTTTTTTTAAAGTTATGAATATAGGGTCTCCCTGAATGTGTTGTAGAATAATTGGAGAGGAATAGTTAGAGTAAAGAAAATTCAAGGACTGCTCACGATAGGACCAACTGATGTACACTATGATACTGTTACACAATTTGCTATCTTTAAGATGCCAAAACAAAAGGCTCAAAAGCAGGAAGAAAACACTTTAAAAATGAGTTTTTTTTGGAACGCTCTAGGAGTGGTAAGATGTGAATTTGTTCCCAGACTGATGAGCTATGTGTTAACTGCATTACTTTCACCACCTCATGGTATCAGAGACACGGAGGATGTATAACATGTAAAAGACAAGGCGCCCTTCTGTCCTTTCTGGCAATTGATTCGAAAGTGGCATTGGAATAGATCACTTTGCTAATCTGGATAGAATTATGATTACAGAGTGAAAAAAATCACAAGGATGGAGGTTGCTTGTGTAGGTTTGTGAAATAAATGAGATTCCACATAAGTAGTACCACTGCAGACTAGTTGTAAGTTAGTTGACAAGTTCTCCATAACAGCAGCAACTTGTTTATCTGGCATTCATTGCACAAACAAATGTCTCACTTAATGATGGGGGATATGGTTACTGAAAAGGTGTCCCAAACGAGATGCGGAATGTGAGATGTGGATGATCTCATCCACGGGTAGGTCGAGGTTTCAAAAGCAAATAAAAAGAAAATAAAAGTTTTATTGAATTAATAACATGCCCCTGTTCATGTGACAGAGAAATGTCCTTATCCATGGGAGACTGATAACGATGGTAAGAGCCCATGGGATCCAAGAGGTGACCAGGTGTGTAGATGAGGACAATGTATTTGACGTAGTCTACTTGGACTTCAGCAAGGCTTTTGATAAGGTCCTGCATGGGACACTGATAACGAAGGTAAGAGCCCATGGGATCCAAGGCAAATTGGATCCAGAATTGGCTGAGTGGCAGGAAGTAGAGGGTGATGGTCGAGGGGTGTTTTTGTGACTGGATGCCTGTGTCCAGTAGGGTTCCACAGAGATCAGTGTTGGGTCCTTTGCTGTTTGTGGTATATATAAACGATTTAGATTTGAATGTAGGAGGGTTGATCAGTAAGTTCGCAGATGACACGAAATACGGGTGGTAAATAGTGAGGAGAATAGCTTTAAATTACAGGAGGATATAGACGGGCTGGTCAGATGCACTGATCAGTGGCAAATGGAATTTAATCCAGATAAATGTGAGGTGAAGCACTGGGGCAGGAAAACGAGGCACAGGAATACACAATGAATGGCAGGACCCTGGAACGTACCGAGGATCAGAGGGACCTTGGTGTGCATGTCCACTGGTTCCTTAAGGTAGCGGGACAGGTAGGTGAGGTGGTTAAGAAGACATATGGGATATTTGCCTTTATTAGTTGAGCAATAGAATATAAGAGCAGGGAGGTTATGCTGGAACTGTATAAAACACTGGTTAGGCCACAGCTAGAGTATTGCGTGCAGTTCTGGAATCCGCATCATAGGAAGGATGTGATTATACCAGAGACAATGCAGAGGAGATTTTCCAGGATGTTGCCTGAGCTGGAGAGTTTTAGTTATGAGGAGAGATTGGATAGACTGGGATTATTTTCCTTGGAGCAGAGGAGATTGAGGGGGACATGATTGAGGTGTATAATATTATGAGGGGCATAGATAGGGTAGACAGGAAGGAACTTTTCCCCTTGGTGGAGGGATCAATAACCAGGGGGAATAGATTTAAGGTAAGGGGCAGGAGGATTAGAGAGGATGTGAGGAAGGATTTTTTCACCCAGAGGGTGATGGGAATCTGGAACTCACTGCCTGAAGGGATAGTAGAGGCGGAAACCCTCATAACATTTAAGAAGTATTTGGATGCGCACTTGTGATGCCATGGCATACAAGGCTATGGGCCCAGTGATGGAAAATGGGATTAGAATAGTTAGGTACTTGTTTGACTGGCACAGACTCAATGGGCCGAAGGACCTTTTTCTGTGCTGTATGATTCTGACTCTTCCCTATTGACTCAATTTTGGCATTAAGCCACAAGACTAGTTGCCTAAGCCCCAAAGGTTGCCACAGTTCCTCACTAAATTTGATTAAACAGCTTTAGCTATTGCCTGCACCTAATAAGCTAATCACTATAAAATAACTGTCCAACAAAGTATTCTTCCACTGTGAAGCAGATGCCAGTGAACTGCACCTCCACAACAGTATGAAGTCTTTCTTTAATATTTTCCAACAGATGGGGGAATAGATGTCCGACTACATGGCCTCAAGATTAGATCTTCAAGAGAGAAAGACCTAGGATTAAACATTGATATGTTTCAAGCTGCAAACCTCGTTCGTTATCCACGTCTCGAGGGACATAACCCTGACATGCTGTACAGAAGAGCTGTAGTAATCCACAGGTACATATCTACACTTTGGCTTTCTTCAAATAAGAATGCATGCTGACGTGCAGTTTCTCATGCGGTTAATGTATTTTGATAAGTTATATTTTTGTTAAAAGTAAATTTAGAGATAGGCAGTAGACGTGTAAGGAATAGGTTTTGAAGAGATGCTTTTTGATCATATCTTTTTTGGAATGTAAGACTTCATATTTCCCACTGTCAGCTGGCTGGAAGGCATTTAAGGGATGATGTAATGCAGCATTAGAAGAGACTCGAGAACAGACTACCTGGTCATCGTCATCATCTTTGTCAGGGAGTAAGGTGAAAATCTAATGAAATAGTACAAAATAATATATGCTTGGGAGTAGTTGAGTGCTTCTTTTAAAAAAAATCTTATCTTTTATCTGGGGTGACTTGGTTGGCAATCTGACTGAGGTGAAAATTTACTCACAATTTTACAGAAAATGTGGTTTCCCCTCTTTTCCCTCAGCCTTATTCCATTAAATTTGGCAGATAGTTTAAAAGTGCCATTGATAAATGGTAAGCAGTAATCCTGGTGGATTCTTATTTACTGTAACTGTATTAATCCTTTCTTTTACTCATAACTTTCAAAAGAATATACCTATATAATTTAAGGTTATATGTGTCGTATGCTTGTAGTCACAGGGTCAAATTCCTGTAACTCCCACCACACGGACTGCAGCAGTTCAAGAAGGCAGCTCACCACCGCCATCTCAAGGGCAATTAGGAATGGGCAATAAATGCTGGCCTAGCCAACGATGCCCACATCCCATCAATGAATTTTAAAAAATGCTTCCAAAAGGCATCATACCTCAAAAGGTGTACATCATACTTTCCTTATTAGCCCAAATAACTACTGTCTGACCAATAGCAACTTGCATTAATATAGCATCTTTAATAAAGAAAAACATTCCAAGACACTACACAAAAGAGAAAGAGATTTGTTGTATAACCTTTTTACAGGAGGGTTAGGAAAGGTAATTGATAAACTTGGTTAAAGAGTTGTCCTTTGAAAAGGATATTAAAGGTGAAGAAGGTGTTTAGGAGACAGAGGGGATTGCAAAGCAGTTTCAATGAGTAGGGATGAAGTATGTATCTGAAAGTGCTGCAAAAAGTGTAGCAGAGTGAGGCTGCGCAGGAGGCCACAGTCAGAAAACTGGAGAAGAGGGTAGAGGATAGAAGGGTGTTAAAAGCTGCAGAGATAGAGTGGATTAGGCCAAGGAGCAATTTGCATGAGGGAAAGAATTTAAAATTTGCTCTGGTCAGAGGCGATAGTGGTCAGAGAGGATGGAGGTGCTGGTAAGTGTGTGACCGGATGTAAGCAGCCATGTTTTGGATAATTTGGTGACTTTAGAAGGTGAAAGTCAGGGTGCTAGCAAAGGCATTGGAGAAGTCGAGTTTAGAAGTGACAAACGTGCATGACGGTTTCAGCACCAGTGGGCATGAGGTAAGTATGAAGGTAAGCAATGTTAAGTTAGGGGTCAAGAGGAATGGAGCATAAAAGTAGAGAAGTTTTACTGCAGCTGTACAGGACCTTGATGAGACCACATCTGGAGCACTGTGTAGAGCTTTTGTCTCCTTTATTTAAAAAAGGATGTAATTGTGTTAGAAACAGTTCAAAGGAGGTACACTCTATTCATCCTGGTATGAAGGGCTTTATCTTATGAAGAAAGGGTAAACAGGTTGGGCTTTTACTCATTGGAGGTTAAAAGAATGAGAGGTGATCTTATTGAAACATGTAAGATCCTGAAGGGATTTGATAGGGTAGATACCAGGAGGATGTTTTCTTTTGTGGGGGAGACTAGAACTAGGGGGCACGGTTTAAGAATAAGAGATCTTCTTTTTAAGATGGAGGAGAGGAGAATTTTTTTCTCTGGAGTCGTTAGTCTGAGAGCAGTGGAGCCTGGGTCATTGAACTTATTCAAGACTGAGTTGGATAGATTTTCGATAGACAAGTTAGTCAAGGTTTATGGGGGAGCAGACAAGAAGTGGATTTGAGACCACAATTCAATAAGCCATCAGAGCATGCCTATACAGTCTCCTAAGTCCTAGATTCCTATGATTGTGCATAGGTTTAGAGCTTTGAAGTATAGCAAGAATGAGTAAATCAGCATGGTTAATTTGACTATTGCCTAGCTCTCTCACCAATTCTCTCTTAGCCCCTTTGATGTGGTTCTCTTTGAGTCATGACACCCCTGTTGACCTGCTTAACAGTTCCATCACTACTTCCTTTTGACACCTGCGTCTCCACCAATTTTTCTTTAGATATTCCATTGACATTTATTTTTGAATAATTTTGAAGAATCCTATATTATGTCACTTATTTTATTGCATTTAATACTAAATTCATTCTTTTCAAATTATTTAGGTTTATCACCTCTTTTGAAACATTACTTCTGACCAATTTTTTCATGTAGTTTAGCTGAAATCTAGGCTGACACTTTTGCACAATGCTGAGGGAATGCTGCATTGTTGGATGGATCATCTTTTTAAAAGGCCATTAAACTGAAGCCCCAAGGGGGATGTTAAAAAAAATCATGCCATTTCAAAATCAGCATACCAATTGTACGGACTAGCATTTATCCTACAATTAACACCAATGTTATGCAAATCTCTGTGAATGAAGATCAACTTTCAAATTAATAGGTTATAGAGAATTAAATTGGGAAGAATGGTGGCCATTAAGAGACGTCTTTATGAAGGAAAAAAAAGAAATACAATTTGGCAAGAATCAATCTTGTTGACTGTGAATATTAACAGTGAGGGTTTGAGTTGGAATTAGAATAGCAGTATAAGACTGAATAGGGATTAAGTTGATATACATAGATTGGATCGAATAGTTACAAAGACCATGATCTAACTTTTCTCTGATTATGGTCAAGCTTTTAATTTTTAGAAAATAAGTTCAAATATAACAACTTAACATAACAATCTGTTATGTCCATATGACTTGATTTTTTTTCCCCCCAGATTCCTTAAACTCCTGGACAATCTTATTCACTATCTAGTACCAGCCTGGGACCACACAGTTGGATCATTTGGTCAGTTAAAGGTGAGTTGTTCCAGTGAAGAGAATACAAATCAAGTTTATACAACGTGTTTTCCTATAAATTAACCATTTAAGTCTGGTATAATTCTGGTGAATGTGCACTTTTCAAGGCTGTAAGTTTGGTGCCTAAAAATGAACACAGTGTATTCCAGGTGGAATCTGATCAAACTGTTAACTTGTATGTATCTTGTCATGTGCTGGAATGCAGTACTTTGCACTGCATCATGTGAGACGTTAGCAAATAAATAGTTAACAGCAGTTATTTTCTCTAATGCCACATAGAAATTTTACATGAATGTCCCAATTGACTTCCACATATCTCATGTTGCTGGCGCAAGCATATCTTTCTGGCTTGATCTAGAATTTATCCATCACTGAAGTAGTGATTACTAAGAACAGCCCCTTTCAAAGCTTTAGGCCTGCAAAATTCAAATCGGTCAAATTAACAAGTAAAAAAATTTAAGTGCAATTCGACCACAGTTGCCATGGCTGGATTGGAGGTTGTATGTGTCCTAAGGCCTGCTGTACAATGCCAATCTTATTTAGATTTAAAGAAAGGGTCTGTATTCATTTGAGCCTTATCACATCCTCCAATTGCACCTTGCAAGCAATGGGTTACTTTTGAACTGTAATTACTGTTATGTGGGCAAATATGGCAATTACTTTGCCTACACCAAGATTCCAGAAATGGCAAATGGGATGAAAGACCTGATAATGTGTTTTTTGATGGAGGGAGAATGTTGATCAGTACACCAGGAGAACTTCTGCTCATTAATTAGGGACATTGAATCTTTTACTCTAGTGTGTATACATAATTCATTGTTGCATCAAGTGGTTACATCCAGGTTCTTTTTGTGCAACACTGAGCGAAAAAGGCACACTGGAGTAACATAGCTCAGGAGGTTCTTTTGTAGTACCTTAGCTTAGTATTGAATGATTATGAGCACATTTTTTAAGCTTTTTCCCATGATCCTCTTTTTCCCTGAACAATGTGAATTTCTCTGCTCCACTTGGTGTTGGCTAAAATAACCGTGCATAGAGCTTACAGAGCACACAATAAATACTCTATCCAATGTGTTGTCACCGCTCTCCCGCCTTCATTTCAAAATAATGTTTTACTTCTACTTTTTCACTTGTACACACTTCACACTTCAAATTCAGTCTTTTTCCTGAAATGTAACAGCCAGCTTTGTAACTGGCATTTATGTAGAGTGTGTCATGTGATGCTTTGGCAGAAGGGAAATCAACTTTTTAAAAATTCCTTTCTCTACCTGTATGTCAGGATTCCCACACTGCATATCATCATGTCAACAATTCCTGTGCTGTTTTAAGCGAATACCCCATGCTTGGTTTGGTTGCTGTGCACTAGCTAGCACCTTGCTAAAGATAACATTGATACTAATGTTTTCTTTGTGTTCCAGCACATCAAACAGTTCCTTCTACTTTCAAAGCGGCGCACAGCTCTGATTACACAATGCCTCAAGGATTCCGAAACTAACAAACCCAATTTCATGCCAAAACTTTACATCAATCGGCGAGTTGCCATGGAGCATCGGAATAATCCTTCTCTTGATCCCTCTTGTAAGAATGCTGTGTTCACACAGGTATATCTGTTCAGATTAATCCAGAACATTTTGTGTATACAAGGATTTTGACAATATAGTATTTTGTTAGCTGTTAAGCAGTTGTGCCAGTCAGCTTAATCAATTATTTTTAAAGTTCTTTTCTGAGGTTCCTCCCAGTAACTCATTGGGTAAAATCACCAACTGATATGGGACTGAAACATACAGATCAGCAGGATCTGGAATGGTTTGACCTTGGTTGAGAGCAGTACCATTGGGTTTGATGTCCAAGGGTTGCCCAAAAGGTTTGGTGGGGTTCCTATACCCAGTAAACCTTGATGGAATTTTTACAGGATCAGCTGGGAAGGCCAGCATTTGTTGCCCATACCTAATTGCCCTTGAACTGGCTTGCTAGTTAAGAGTCAACCACATTGTTGTGGATCTGGAATCACATGTAGGCCAGACTGGCTAAGGAAGGCAGATTTCCTTCCCTAAAGGACATTAGAGAACCAGATAGGTTTCTACTACAATTGATGATAGTTGTCATGGTCACCATCACTGAGACTAGCTTTCAATTCCAAATTTATAAATTGAATCTAAATTTCACCAGTGGCCATGGTGAGATTTGAATCCACATCCCCAGATCATTAGTCTGGGCTTCTGGATTACTAGCAACATTACCATTAGTCCAGTGACATACCACAACAGCACCATCTCCCCCAATTTGGCTTAGTAATGGCTTTCATTGTCAGGACTTAACATAACACTTGGAAGAAGTATTGGGAGCGTAACTGTTATTTTTGCATGAGCCAGTGCTCTAAGTGATAAGATGAAAAAATTGTATGGAAAGGGAAGAAGCAGCATTGTGTTCTTTTTTTATTCGCCTTGCAAGGATTTTTTTTTTTGGCCCTTTGCCTCGTTCACAAGGAAATGCCTCCTAATGGTCCAACTTCTGCTGGTAGTAAACTTCTCTGGCTGACCAACAGAAGACAACTAAAAAAGAAATAAGGAGGGAGAAGATTAAATATGAGGGTAAACCAGACAGTAATATAAAAGAAGATTGCAAGAGTTTTTTTAGATATATAAAGGGTAAGAGAGAGGCAAAAGTGGACATTGGGCCGCTGGAGAAGTAGTAGTGGGGGACAAAGAACTGGCGGAGGAACTGAATAGGTACTTTGCGTCAGTCTTCACGGTGGAAGACACGAGTAACATCCCCAAAATTCAAGAGAGTTGGGGGGCAGAGGTGAGTATGGTGGCCATTACCAAGGAGAAGGTGCTAGGAAAACTGAAAGGTCTGAAAGTGGATAAATCACCTGGACCAGATGGATTACACCCCAGAATTCTGAAGGAGATTGCTGAAGAGATAGTGGAGGCGTTAGTGGTGATCTGTTAGGAATCACTGGAGTCAGGGAGGGTCCCAGAGGACTGGAAAATCGATAATGTAACCCCCCCTGTTTAAGAAGGGAGTGAGGCAAAAGTCGGGAAATTACAGGCCGATTACCTCGGTCATTGGTAAGATTTTAGAGTCCATTATTAAGGATGGGATTTCAGAATACTTGAAAGTGCATGATAAAATAGGGCAAAGTCAGCATGGTTTCATCAAGGGGAGGTCATGCCTGACAAATCTGTTAGAATTCTTTGAGAAGGTAACGAGTAGGTTAGACAAAGAAGAGCCAATGGATGTTATCTACTTGGACTTCCAGAAGGCCTTTGACAAGGTGCCGCACGGGGAGGCTGCTCAGTAAGATCAGAGCCCATGGTGTTAGAGGCAAGGTACTAGCATAGATAGGAGACTGGCTGTCTGGCAGGAGGCAGAGAGTGGGGATAAAAGGGTCCTTCTCAGGATGGCGGCCGGTGACTAGTGGAGTTCCGCAGGGGTCGGTGTTGGGACCACAACTTTTCACTTTATACATTAATGATCTAGATGAAGGAACTGAGGGCATCCTGGCTAAGTTTGCAGATGATACAAAGATAGGTGGAGGGACAAGTAGTATTGAGGAGGCAGGGAGGCTGCAGAAGAATTTGGACAGGTTAGGAGAATGGGCAAAGAAGTGGCAGATGGAATATAACGTGGGGAAGTGTGATCTCATGCATTTTGGTAGGAAGAATAGAGGCATAGACTATTTTCTAAATGGGGAGAGAATTCAGAAATCTGGAGTGCAAAGGGACTTGGGAGTCCTAGTCCAGGATTCTCAAGGTTAACTTGCATGTTGAGTTGCTAGTTAGGAAGGCAAATGCAATGTTGGCATTTATTTCGTGAGGACTAGAATATAAAAGCAGGGATGTGCTGCTGAGGCTTTATAAGGCTCTGGTCAGACCACATTTAGAATATTGTGAGCAATTTTGGGCCCCGTATATCAGGAAGGATGTATTGGCCCTGGAGAGGGTCCAGAGGAGGTTCAAGAGAACGATCCCAGGAATGAAAGGCTTAACATATGAGGAACGTTTGAGGACTCTGGGTCTATACTCAATGGAGTTTAGAAGGATGAGGGGGGATCTGATTGAAACTTACAGAATACTGAAAGGCCTGGATAGAGTGGACGTGGGGAAGATGTTTCCATTAGTAGGAGAGACTAGGACCTGAGGGCACAGCCTCAGAGTAAAGGGAAGAGCTTTTAGAACAGAGATGAGGAGAAACTTCTTTAGCCAGAGAGTGGTGAATCTATGGAATTCATTGCCACAGCCACAGAAGGCTGTGGAGGCCAGTCATTGAGTGAATTTAAGACGGAGATATATAGATTTTTGATTGGTAAGGGGATCAAACGTTACGGGGAGAAGGCGGGAGAATGGGGTTGAGAAACTTATCAGCCATGATTGAATGGTGGAGCCGACTTGATGGGCCGATTGGCCTAATTTCTGCTCCTATGTCTTATGGTCTTTCTGGAAGATGCCCTATTGTTTTTGTTCTATTCATTTAAGGGATGTGGGTATCACTGGCTAGGTCAGCATTTATTGCCCATCCCTATTTGCCCTTGAAAGGTGGTGGTGAGCTGCCACTTTGAACCGCTGCAGTCCATGTGGTGTAGGTACGCCCACAGTGCTGTTAGGGAGTTCCAGGATTTTGACCCAGCGACAGTGAAGGAGCAACGATATATTTCCAAATCAATGTGGTGAGTTATTTGGCGGGGAGCTTCCAGGTGGTGGCATTCCCTTGTGTCTGTTGCCCTTGTCCTTCTAGATGGTAGCGGTCGTGCGTTTGGAAGGTGCTGCCTAAGGAGCCTTGGTTGAGTCCCTGCGGTCCATCTTGTAGATGGTACACACTGCTGCCACTGTGCATTGGTGGTGGAGGGAACGCATGTTTGTGGATGTGGTGCCCAGTCAAGGGGGTTGCTTTGTCTTAGATGGTGTCAAGCTTCTTGAGTGCTGTGGGAGCTGCACCCATCCAGGCAAGTGGAGAGAATTCCATCACAATATTGTGTGAATATATGGGTGTGATACTTCATTAGCTTCTTAATTTGAAAGCACAGCTCAGGAGATCTGTGTCCTGATGCTTCTCAGACATGGCCTGATGCCTCTGGCCCCCCAATCTAAAATGTTATCATCTTGATTCAACCAACCCCACCTTTTCTCATAATCATGTGCATTATGCTTCACCCAGTGGTCTCACTATCCTGAAACCCCCAGGTGCTCAGCTCTGGACTGGAGTTTGGAAATAATAGAATGAATGGCCAGATGAATGATTTGTAGACAGGGTGGAAATCAGTGGGTTAGTTGCTCCTCCATTGTATTAACTCTATCTGTTTCACATTGGGCTGCACAAAGAACTAGACAACATTAGTAAGTGGCCATAGAATAGTGACCACCACTGAATTGGCAGAAGTAAGAAAGGTATCATCCCAGTAAAAATCTAGAGCTTCCACTTGTCCACCAACTTTTCCATCTCCAGTCTTGTGCCACTGGGTGACCCAGTGTGGTTGAGTGCTTGCTGCTCTTTGTGGGTACATCTCTCAAAGATTAGCCATGTTTCCCTTATGGACTGTCTCTCCTTTACATTATGCGCCATTCTTTCTGCTACACTCATGTAGACAGGTATAAATGTTGGCACCTTTTTGTGTTTTGGGGTGATGGTGATTCAAAGGGTCACTGAATTGATGGTATGCAAACTTGGAGACGTGTTCATAACAGAGAAGAGACACTGAAAGTTCCAGTTAGTAGTATGAGAAGTAATTAGGCAGAATAACTGGGAAAGCAGAATGAGTTTGGATGCTTTACAATAACCCTGATGCAGGCCCTGATGCCACTCTCCCCACCCTCAGCCTGCTGCCGGGAAGCTAGCTCCAAGTAGCTGCTAGGCTTCAGACTGACAAGGGGCTGCCAGTGTGACGCTGGGAAAATGTCAGTGGATTCCAAAATTGACTTCTAAATGGGGCCTCAATTGACCTAAGTGGCTGCCCGCCCCCTTGGAGTGGGTTGCAATTTCCATCATGGCCACCCCCAACCCCCGGTAAACTCTACCAAAGATGAGACAATCGCGATGCATAGCTATCTGAATTTCCCTGCTCCGTTCCCCCCCTCAAAGCTACCACCACGGGATGGAAAGATTTCACTCTCTTCTGTTAAATAAAATATTATTCAGACAGCAGTATGAATACTTTAAATTGTTCTTTAAGAAAGCTACTGGTTCTAACAGCATATGTTAACAATTGGATTGGTTTTGATTTCATACTCCTTAACCTATTTTAACTCCAATAATAAAATCTAGATGAATTTGAGTACAAGTTGTTCAGACTACATTAAATTGCATTGCTACACATTTTTTGTTTTATAGATGTTTGAAGGTCTGAAGCCCTCGGACAAATGCGAGAAACCCTTGGATTACAGGTAGTGTTTGGAAAATTAAAGGCAGTGTAGATGATGCCTTGTATGGGCGATTCCAAAAATTAAATGTGGTCTAGGGGATTTTCTGATGGTAGGAATAGGAACAATGTTTAATCTATGCAGGGCACTCCTGCCTCATTTATTGTATATTGGTCAATTTGCGTACACACTCGAATCTAAAACCATACAAGTATAGTTGTTCACGTTAATTTTTGTTTTATTTATTCAAGTATGTAACCTATACCTCCCTTCCATTTTTATATCCTTTTCTGTGTCCAAACCAATTTAGATATACTACAGGTTGTTTGGCTTTGTCAGCTCTGCTCTATAAGTTTTGCTTACTTGCCTCAAACCCATTCCTTTATTGAAGAATGCTGAAGGCATACATCCTAATGAGTTGTTCATTACTGCAATAGCATGGAATGGAGCTTTAGGATTTCTTGTTGCCTTGCCCCTCTTCTTTTCACTGCATTTCCATAAGTCTATGCTGTTAAATGGAAGCAAGAACAGGAGGGTTATTAAATTTGGAAATGTAGCCGCTTTGGGCTATTGCATATCTCTGAGCAACCAGCTCAAATAACTTGGTTGTAAAAGGAGGGAAACTAAATTAACCCACAAAACAGAATTGGAGAGGAAAAAAATGTTAAAATTCCTATTTTACTTTTAGATTTTAGAAGGGCTATGATTGTTTAAGCATTAAATGCTAATAACCACAGTGGGGCAACTGACTTGAAGGAGTGTTTGAACAGGGGTGTTAACTGTCTGGTTTAAAACTATTGGCATCTGTTGTACCTACCTCCTACCTTGAATCCTAGGGTCTGATTTTGTTTTTCAGGCTTTGTACATTGGATGTGAAGACCCATTTACAATGTGGGACAAATGTATTGGCCTGCATTTATTGCAGTGATGATTATTTAACACTTTCATTTTTTTAATAGCGATGACAAGTTTAACTAATCAAACTGTTATTGGGCAAAGTAACTCATCTTTTTAGTTTGAGTAGCATACTAATACATTGTTATACTTTGCTAACTTTTCACAAGTCCACACTAGAATAACCTTGTACAATTTGTAATTTGTTTTACCCGCAGGTGGCCAGCACGCTATGACCAGTGGTGGGAATGTAAATTTATCTCTGAAGGAATCATTGACCAAGGTAAGCATTGTTTAGCCTGAAAAGTTAACTGGCCTGTTCTCTGTGCAGATTCTGACTCACCTGAGTATTTCCAGCCATTTCTGTTTCTATTTCAGATTTTCAGCAGGTGCTGTTAAGCTTTATATAAATGTTTTTCTAAACATTTTATAAGCTTATTTTATATACTGTTTGAGAGAATGTTGATTCACAATGAGCTGCATAGAGAATGAAGGATACCCAATAGTAATTACAAGACAAAAATCTTATGGAGCAATTTGGATGACAACATAAACCATGAATGAATTTCAGAACAACCCACCTCTCCATGTGGATATTTTCTTCAATGATTTTTATGCTGCCGTTGGTATAGTTTTTGTTTTCCCACTTTGTGACTGTGTCATAACAGGCATTAGTGAGCAATTCCTTATAACTAATGCATCATAATGCCCTCACTGAAGTATTAACACTTATGACCTAATCACTAAGTAGTGATGCACAGTTTCTTTTTCATTCACGGGAAGTAGGTTTCACTGGCAGGGCCAGCATTTATTGCCCATCCCTAATTGCCCTTGAGAAGGTGGTGGTGAGCTGCCTTGAACCACTGCAGTCCGGGTGGTGTAGGTACACCTACAGTGCTGTTAGGAAGGGAGTTCCAGGATTTTGACCCAACGACAGTGAACAAACGGCAATTTATTTCCAAGTGAAGATGATGAGTGACTTGGAGGGGAATTTCCAGGTGGTGTTCCCATCTATCTGCTGCCCTTGTGCTTCTAGATGGTAGTGGTTGTAGGTTTGGAAGGTGCTGCCTAAGAAGCCTTGGTGAATTCCAGCAGTACACCTTATAGATGGTATACACTGCTGCTACTGTGCGTTGGTGGTGGAAGGAGTGAATGTTTGTGGATGTGGTGCCAATCAAGTGGGCTGCTTTGTCCTGGACTGTGTCAATCTTCAAGTGTTGTGGAAGCTGCACTCATCCAGGTAAGTGGGGAGTATTTCATCACACTCCAGACTTGTGCCTTGTAGATGGTGGACAGGCTTTGGGGAGTCAGGATGTGAGTTACTTTTTGTAGCCACTGTATATATACATATATGGCTAGTCCAGTTCAGTTTTTGGTCAATGGTAACCCCAGGATGTTGATAGAGGGGGATTCAGTGATGGTAATGCCATTGAACATCAAGGGACAATGGTTAGATTCTCTCTTGTTGGTGATGGTCATTGCCTGACACTTGTGTGGTTCAAGTGTTACTTGCCACTTGTCAGTCCAAGCCTGAATATTGTTCAAGTCTTGCTGCATTTGGACATGGACTGTGCTGGAGAATTGGTGAGTAATTATATAAATTATGTTATAACTATTCTGATAGATCCTCTAATCTATGAGGATAATAATTTAACTTTAGTACAACTTTTTAAAACAATAGGTGGTGGATTCCGAGACAGCCTGTCTGACATCTCTGAAGAGCTTTGCCCGAGTTCTGGAGACAGTCCAGTGCCTTTACCCTTTTTTGTAAGGACATCTAATCAGGTACGTTAAAAAGATGACTGAAGAAAATGATTGGAGTCTTTTTTTTATT
The DNA here is from genome assembly GCF_017639515.1 of Carcharodon carcharias. Classification (NCBI taxonomy): domain Eukaryota; kingdom Metazoa; phylum Chordata; class Chondrichthyes; order Lamniformes; family Lamnidae; genus Carcharodon; species Carcharodon carcharias. The sequence continues at coordinate 85,467,719 of NC_054482.1, forward strand.
TTTTCCCCCTCTTAAAGGCATTGACTTATACTGGGTTATGACTAAGCAGCTCTCAAATCTCTAGCATACCTTATCTACATCCATTTCTCTATCTCGATTCTGTATGGCACAGAATTGGCAATTGCATTCAAGAGATTCCAGAATATGGGAGAGAATGGGGAAAAAAATATTTCACATAGCGCAGTGTATGGTCCTGTGCTCATGATGATGCTGAGGGATGTTGCTGAGGCCTTTACTTTGCATGCTATATGGGACTTGGAATTTTCTCTCACCAGGGGTGGGTTAGGGTGGCAGTGGGTGGGGAGGTACAGAGGCAGGAAAATTGTAGAAAATGCTGTCGAGCCAATATCCCAATGTGTTCCCGCCTCCTGTATTTCCAGGGGTGGGTTGGAAGTGAGTCAGAAACCCCCATGGCTGAGGCAAAAAGCCAGCTGAAGTACTTAAGGCAATTAAGAATGATCTTGCACATGGATTCCCTCTTTTCCAATGGCAAGCTATTCTCATGTGGTGTCTCCAAACCAGCAGGTTAGTGAAATCGAGTATATGGCAGGAGGAACTTCCTTAGTGAAATTGATAAGCTATGATGGCATTGATCAGCTACAATAAAGAGCTGCAGCACGGCCAGTTGAGAGGCTGCTATGCAAAGCACATTGCCTCTCTGCGAGTGCTATCACTGCTTGACAGGGGAATGCCAAAGCTTGGTCGAAACTTCAACTGTCCTGCACTTCATGCTGCCTGTCTACTGCAGTGCAACTGCTTTCTATTCTGCCTCAAGGCCGTTCACAGAATGATGGGATTGGCCACTGTGATCTAGTTGGAAGGAGGAGAAACCCCCTTTGCGGGGTCAACAGGCAGAGGATCAATTTTCTTGAATTGTCTGAGCATCAATGCCTCAGGAGGCTCAGTCCCTCACAGCAGGTCGCTGCAGCCTCCTGGAACAAGACCTCCATCCTGGTGGACCAGGAGGGCTATGGCTAAAAAGAAGTGCCTGTCACTGGAGGTCCATCACCACCCTCCCTTTCCCCACCCCATGTCTATAGCTCTCGTCAAGTTGTGTGCTCTGTCCTCCTGCAGGGAGGGTTGAATGCTTGTATTGGTTTTTATGCAGAGAAGGGAAGGATACCATTTGTGCAGGGTCACTGGTGAGGCATGAATGCAAAATGGCAATAGACCCAGGGCAGCTTTTAGTGTTGGCTGCTTAGTTGGGGATATGTGGTGTCTGCAGGAAGAGGAATGAGTGGAGCTGCAAGGTGTGTTGACCTGAGGGGTACTATAAGGACAATGCTGGACAAATCAATGTGAGGATTGGCACCTGAAAGTGTTATGCCACTCACCTCTCTTGCCCACCTGAGGTTCTGGATCCTCTTGGTTCGCTGTCTCCAGGTTGGAGGGAACACGTTGCTGCTGCTCATTTCCTCAGCCACTTCCACCCCTGCTTGCTTGGTTGGAGAGGCTGTCCTCTTCCTTCCCACCTTTGGGAAAGCTCACCTCGCTGCAGTCCCTCAAAACCCACAGCAGCACCTCCAACTAAGAACGAGAGATTCAGTTGTTAGGGGCTGCTTTCACTAGCCTCCTTGCCATTCTCAAGGGTTTGACAGTCTGGAAAATTCAAGTGCTGCTGAGCTTTTCTGAACCTTGCTGTGGTCCCTATAAACAGAAACCTGACAAAATGGCCACATCATCCCTAATTGGGGAGTCTGGAGGTGGGTTCTTAATTGGTTTGCTACGCCAAAGACTAATGTGAAGGGCCACTGCTTGGAGGTTTGCGTTCCTGACTTGAACCATGTTTGGTCCTGAGGTTGTGAAAGACATCCTGTAATTGCAAAGTTCTTTAGCATCCTTTAGATTCTGTACAAAATTCTGAACAACAAAAATTGCAAAATACAAAATAAATTGAGTGGTAGCAACGATGCTTCCTGAAGTACCTTGCTGCCCCAGGAATTGTATTTTGGATGAGCCCTACCAGCAATTATGTGTGCATTGGCAGAAGCCTGGCTGTATAAATCAAAGCATGTGGAAATGCTAATTTTAAAGATTGTCAACACTGTTGCATCTCAGGAGTTGCCTGATATGGAGATGAGACAAATATTTTATTTAGTGTTTGCTTTCCAGGGTAACAGTACTGGAGAAGCACGAGACGTGTATGTTCCTAATCCATCCTGCAAAGAATTTGGGAAGTATGAATGGATAGGCCAATTGATGGGAGCTGCATTGCGAGGACGGGAGCTTTTGGTAATCTCTTTTGTTACAAATGTAATGTTTTTTAAAACTGTTATCTTTTGGGATTTTGTTTTTAATTTAGGATAAAATGAAGGAATGAAGAGGTTTATGTGACCTGTTCTGAATTCTGCCGACAGCAAGCGTGGTGGGGGGGCTTGCTCATTAAAGATTAAAGGGGAGCCCTGGTTGCTTTACTGGGAGGAAGGTGCAAAGTGTTCACATCATATACAATGGCAAAAGCATCTTTGCTGACAGTGGGTAGATTGTTTGTTAGTCTCTAAAATCCCAGGAAGATGTTAGGAATGCCAGGTTTTGTAAACGGTCGTACTCTAATCTATCTATATAGTTTCAATATAGACTGAAATTGGGAATCTAAAGGATAGCTAGTTAACATTTCTACCTGCTTACAAGGTCCACATGATTCATGTTGCCACAGAGATGGGTTTTGAAGGACTGAGCCCCACAAACAGGTTCAGTCTGCAATGATTCGAGAGAAAGAGAGTGAGCAGAGGCAGCAAGTTGCTTTGTATCAAAATGCAAGAATGTGGATGGAGCCTGTTTTTTGCAGACAGAACATATAGACAGAAAGAACATGTATGCACATTGCACCTGTTTTAGCTAAACAAAATAAGTGATAGCCATTCGTTGACTTATTCCTTAGGGCAATGCCTTGACAAATCAGGGTCAACCTGCCTGGTTTAAATTTGAAACAATGCTTGGCAGTTAACTGTCAGTCGTCATCATTGGTGCATTCTCCATGGTAACACTTCTACCAATCAGAGTCCACTTGCCAACCAATAGTTCACATATAGTATTCTTGCTAAGTGTCCTGATGAGTGCAAGATGAAAAGCTTCAACATGTCTCTTTTTTTCAACTTTATAATGTACGTTACCTGGATGTACCTAGTAGTTGCCTCCTCTTGTTTCCCCCCCTCAATTTATTCAGTTCAAAAGACCCCTTTAGAATCTTGTAAATTTAGAGTCTACAACTTAGTGCTTAATTAAGATTATTTTAGTTTAGTTTCCAAGCAAAGACACAGAAGGTGGTTTAGTGGGAATGCCTGGTCAGATTTGGGTTGTCCTACATTTTCATAATTCTTCCAGATTGGGCGTTTCCAGTTTTTATTTAACTTACTGAATGAAAAGAAGTGAGGTATCCAGAAACTAAGTGTCACTTCTGATCCCACTTCCTCCCTGAACAAAGGAATATAAGAAAGTCATGTCAATAAGTTGTCAGCTCAAAACTTTAATGGTAGAAGAATGCTATTAGATCACCTGAGTGCCCTCTGAGTTGGGAGTGAATTACACCTACAAGGATGAGATACAAAATGATATAACTGGAGTGTCTTCCTGTTGTTTTGACTTGGCTTTAAGAAAAGTAATATGCACAAATCCATCTTTATCTGAAGTATATTTTAGGCTAATGAGAACCATGTGAATGTTTGCCAGGTGCTGGCTCTTCCTGGAATTGTGTGGAAACAACTAGCAGGGGAGGAAGTGAGATGGTCCAAAGATTTTCCTGCAGTGGATTCTGTCTTGGTGAGTTGTAGGTACTTTATAAATAGATCTATACACTCTTAATTAATATGAGTAGACAGTATACTGAATGCAATTTGTTAGAAGTTTGCTTGTTTGAAGCTAATGGTTATTGCTGCAACATTCTGTTGTAGTTCATAACATTCACTGCAGCTCAGTGTTTCTAAATCTATGTGAATTAAGTGATAGAATGAGTTAGTATACTGCACTTTATTTCTTGAACTTTGGTCCTAACAAATGTGTAAAGCTCTTGACTTTTCTCCTCCGGTTGCGATGACCTATGTGAAAGGAGATTCGGGCAGTTTCAACAACAACAATCTGCATTTATATAGTATCTTTTAGCATTGAAACACCTTAGGAGGTTTTACATGGGAGCGTTATCAAACTATTACTTGACATCAAACCACAAGGATACATTAATACAGGTGACCAAAATGTTGGTCAAGAGAGAGATTTTAAGAAGGAGACAGAAGTAGAGAGCAGGTAGCTTTCTGGTGAGTTAGTGCTGTGCTTCCTCCAAGGTCAATACTTGTTCAGTAACTTTTTATGCCCAGTTAATAGATTCTTAACAGTATCAGATTATTGCATCTGCTAACAACTATACATTTTTTCTGCTGCCCTTCAGGTTGAGCATTTTACTCTTCAGTACTATCTTATTTTTTTTGACAGTTCTGTAAGATTTTGTTACCTGTGCTGCATGAGAAAAGAAAAGTAATAGATTCCTCTTAGAGTGAGAGGCATGGTAGGATAAGGAGGTGTTGGAGTTGTACTGTGAATCAGGGAAATCAAGGAGGATAGAGAGATGTGTATAAAAAGCAACAAGGATGTCCGTGCTGACCTCTTAATCAAAATCTACCTATAAAATAGCTTGGCTTCCTCCGTTTCTTACTCCCCACAGAGCCTCTCACCTTTAATACTATATTTGCCCTTTTGAGCACAGTAGGAAAGAACTCTCAGACCCCTTCAACACTTTCTTCTCTCATATTGACAATGGAAGGAAGTTATTTATTGTATACTATCTGAGAAATAGTCGTGCCATCACCTGGTGGAAATATGTATCTGCAACCTGCTCAGCCTATATAAACTGCATATGATATAGCTGCAGTTAGCTGGAGCGCCATTCAAGTGAAATTTTAAAAAATACAGTAAACTGCAGATTATTGAAGATAGTAAAATTGTATTAAGATTTCTTCTAAAGTATCTATTTTTAACTGGACTAGAAACAAATAAATTGCTTACAAATTATAGTTTAGAACACTGAGGTCAGTCCCATTCCTTCTGTGCAGGTGAAACTGCTGGAAGCGATGGAAACCATGGACAAGGAAACATTTGAATTTAAATTTGGGAATGAGCTAACCTATACCACTGTGCTCAGTGATCACTCTGTCATGGACCTGAAACCTGATGGCAGCAACACCGTTGTCCAGTTTGAGGATCGGATGGAGTTCATTAAACTGGTACAAAAAGCAAAACTGGAAGAAAACAAAGATCAGGTAATTAGAGAGTCAAAAACAGCAAAGAAAATAGAAGAGCTGAGGAGAGGGAGATGGTGAGATGGAACAATGCTGAAAAATGCTTGATAAGACTTTGTTGTACTTTCATTGACAAATATCCCATTCAGCACATTCCAGATCAAAGACGAGTTGGGAGTCCTAATTCATTGCAAACAGGCTATAACTGGGGTTGGGGGGTGGGGAGGTTTTGTTGAAGTATATACAAACTTGCCCTAGTCTGATTCACTGTTTCATTTTAATTGTCCCTTCTGCATAAGAAAGCCTGTTGCCCTTTTGCTCCCTTCCCTAGATGACAAACATATTGCAGCTTTAACCAAATGAATCTATCCTTTCAAAATGTTTGGCCTCATTTTTTGCATCCAGATGTGCGCAGCTTATTTAAAATCTCTGGTGGCCAATGCCTGTGCTTACATTTCTTTGGTCTGCCTCAGATTCAGGCAATGAGGGCTGGCCTACTGAAGGTTGTTCCCCAAGCAGTGCTTGACCTGCTGACCTGGCAGGAGCTGGAAAAGAAAGTCTGTGGTGATCCTGAAATCACAGTGGAAGCTCTCAAACGTTTAAGTAAGTACAAAAAGCCTATGTTTCAGACTTTTTTTTTGTAATTTAAAAAAAAAATTATTCTTTTCCATAGTTTACAGTTCTGTTCAACATGTGGGATAGATGGCCCAAGCTGCAGTTGATTCTAAATATAGAATCTATGCCATTTATTTAATTTGTCCATGGAAATGGGCAGTGCTGGCAAGGCCAACATTTATTGTCCATTCCCAATTGCCCTTGAAGGTGATGGTGAGCCAACTTCTTGAACTGCTGCAATCCATGTGGTGAAGATACTCCCACCTACTGTTAAGTAGAGTTAGTTTTTAACTCAATGAAGGAAAAGGAGAAATATTTCCAAGTCAGGATGGCATGTTACTAGGAGGGGAATTTGGAGGTGGGTGGTGTTCCGGAGATAATTGAGAGGTCGCTTCCCTCTTCGCGCAGTCCAGCCTTCCTTCCTACCCAACAAATGGGTAAAACATGGTACCCAGTGAAGTCCCACTATGAACGTCACTGAGACTAGACCATATCTAGAGATTTTTGATTAGGTTGGAATATCCACTGCTTTAGTACTGTAGTTGTTGATTAACTTGCATCATACAGATATACACAATGTGCCTTTAAGCTTATCTTGTATGTTAATTGTGTATTAAGGATACTGCCTTACAGTTATGATCTTGGTGTAAGCTAGAAGCACAGAAGGACTGGGAGAAATTGCTCTGTAGTACCAATGAGCGACAAGTTTCCCACGTCCTGGACATGATTGAGCTATCCATTTCAGCCAGTGATGGTTATCTATGCTTAAGTGTCACAAGGCAGAGCTAGTGATGAACATGGCTGCACTTTTTTTTTTTGGAACGAATCCCCAAGCAGGGGACGTATGAAACTTAGCTGCTGGCACTTAGTGTAAACTTTTAAACTGATACAGAATGAAAAGTTGTAGCAACCCATGGCTCTTGTGTCTCTAGTATGGGCTTCCAACTTAAACCTTGCCAATTCTGGTTTTGTGAGCCCATTGAGGAAGACAGAACCTTGTGTGGAACAGAACCATTCAAATAAAAAAGGTACTGAATTTGATCCATGGCTTTTGCAGTTAGCAAATCTGACCTGTGGTAATAGGGCATTATAATTGACCTCAGCATGTCAGTAAGGATGGGGGAGTGGTGGGAGGAGAATAACAACACTTTAAACATCACAGAGGGGCAGATTTGGTCTCATCTCTTGAGGCCTCCCATGATTGAATGGCCTGTTGATGGCTGCTATCTAGGTTCATATGTAAAAAATTAATACTTGAGTGAAATACTGGAGAGTGGCCACACCTGTGGAAGTTATCCCAGCATTAGCTGATACCTTCAGAGATAAGAGGGGAGAAAATTGAGGGGGTAAAGCTTTATGACTTTTTAATTATACTACTTCAATTTTAACCTGGCCACGTCATCCACTTTAACACCAGTCTTCAAGTCAGCCTTGAAAAGGACTCCAGCATTGTGTAGGCTGTCTTTGTTAAGTCCTCCTTCCTGCAAGGCTTTGTACTGTAGCAAGTGCAGGAGTAAGAAATCATCTACATTCAAGGTTGCCATGTTCCAACACTAGATAAAGCTAAGGTTTGCATTCAAGGGATTTGGGTGTCCTTGTACATGAATCACAGAAAGCTAACATGCAAGTACAGCAAGCAATTAGGAAGGCAAATGGTGTGTTAGCTTTTGTTACAAATAGATTGGAGTATAAGAATAAATTAGTTTTACTACAATTAATATCCTTGTTCGTCCTTCAAGGTGAAGATGGCCATGTTCATTATCTGGAGTGTTTGATTGGATTCCAGTGAGTGCATTGGTGACTACTAAGGCCAGTCTGTGCCCAGAAGGTTCTACCATAAATAGGACAGGATACCGTAGACATTGCGTTTTAGACAAGTTGATGGCTTGGGGTTTCCTCTCCTTGTGTTTTTTCTGCCTCTGATATGTGCTTGCTTTCGAAGGAGGGCCACAAAGCTAGCGCACGATTTGTTTGTGTCAGGTGCAGCAATCCTGGGTGAGCTTCTCCCAGGAGCCTTAAGTCGATATCAAAACTCAAGTGAAGCCTTCAGAGTTTTCCTGTAGCACTTCCTTTGACCGCCATGAGAACACACCCCAGACTCTAGCTCTCCGTAGAAGATTTACTTTGGTAAGCGAGTGTCAGGCATTTTCTGTTTCAATATGGTGTGGATGCTTGGCATGCCAGCTTGGGTGAGCACCTCAGTGTCTGGTATTTTGTCCTGCCATCTGATTCTCAGAAGCTTCTGAAGGCAGCTCAAGTGAAAGTGGTTGAGCTTCTTGACATGATGCTGGTACACCATCTCATTCTCAGATACGTGGAGCAGAGTGGGCAGACTTGCGCTATAGTCTTTCAGTTTGGTAGGCAGACTTGCTCATCTTCATTCCCAGACTGATGTTTGAAGTCAGCCTAAAACTACACTTGCTTTGGCAATTCTTACATGTGTTTTGTCGTCAATATAGACAGATGATAACAGTGCACTGCCACTGCTGACAGGTTGTGGTCATGGGATGAAACCTTGAGCTCAAGATAGCGGCTTCCTGGAGCAAGCTGGCACATTACTTCAGTTTTCTTTGTGCTGATCGTAAGGACAAAGTTCTTGATGCATTTGAGAACAAGTCCATGCTACGTTGCATGTCCAGCTCTGAACCAGTAGCTAGTCGTGGGAAGATCATGTAAATATTCGATTTTAAGTGTTGAATTTTAAGCTCTGGATGAACTTTTTGACTGAAAACTGTATTTACTTGAAATTGCACATGCTGGCTTAAAAAAAATGACTCATGTATCTACAAGGACAGATCGAATTGCTTTGAATTAATCCGTAACTAATGGTACGTATGAATCACATCACCTTTGGAAGGGGCCAGGCCTAACTTAATCACATGAAGTACAAATCACATCAGACCAAGGAGACCCAGGCACTGGAAACTGTATAAAAGGAGCAAGCCAAAAACCCTGTAACAGCAGAGAAAGGAGGCCATCACAAAGGACAGCCTCACAGCAGCATGAAAGACGAAACTGCAAGCGAGAGAAGACCATGTGATGAGAACTACAAGCAAGACAATGCCATGTAACAAGTCCTAGCGTGCTACACTGTCCATGGTTAAAACGGCAAGTAAAGCCTATCTGAGCCTGGAAATTACTGCCTAGTTTGGTTAAGTTTTATATTTCATAAACCTTTCTGACTTGTTTCAAGTTGACTAATCTCGCTGTTGATTCCTTTGTGAACTTCAAGCCTTACGTCGTGTACAGTCATCTGCAAAACAGGAAATTGCCAAGTGTCCTTGGAGGCCTTGACCTTTGCCTGGAGTCATCTGAGATTGAGCAGGTTCCCTTCCATTTGATTTTGATACCAAAATCACCACCATGGAGGACAAGGGAGGACCTGGCAGAGTAAAACATGCTGAAGTGGTTTGTCACTGGCATGCAGCCCTGTTAACTCCATTAGTGACTGGGAATAGGTTAGAAGACTCGCCATCATCCAAGACACTAATGAGCATGCAGTCATCGAACCATTGTGATGAAATTATCAGGACAGCTGAATTGCTCCACTACCTTCTAAATGCCCTCCAGGCTGACTGTGTCAAAGGCCTTGGCCAAGTCAACAAACATACTGTAGAGGTCCATTTCTGTCCTGGGCATTTCTCCTGGAGCTGTGTAATTGCAAACACCTTATCTGTGGTTCGTTGATCTTCTCTGGAACCACACTGACTCTCTGGCAGTAAATCTTGGTCAAGATATTGCACTACGGTTCAGAAGGATTCTAGCGAAGATTTTGCCGGTGATGGAGAGATTTAAGTTTCCTCCATGATTTATTTCCACTTGTACAGTGGTTCAGTGAGCTTCTTGACCAGGCATTGACTACCAGCCTTGAAAGCACCAGTCTTGAAGCTTTGCCATGAAACAACAGGAGCTTGATTGCATTCGTTGTTTTTAGCAGTGTGGGCGAGTCATCAAGAAAGAAGTTGATGGCAGCCTGTTGATTTGCATCTTCGTTGGATGAAGACTTATTGAATGTGTGGTTAAAGTGGTCTGCCCGTCTTTCTAGAATTTGAACTTTTTCTGAGAGCAGTGTTGATTTTTCAGCACCGAGGATTGGTGATGAACTAGTAGACTGGGGCCCGTGGACAGATTTCAGAGCATCGTAGGATCACTTGGGACAAATTTTTTTAATTCAGGCAGGCATGCGTCTGAACCACTCGAGCATGAAATGATGCGCATTCACGCTGGGCAGGCGAAAAGGCTAAGCAGCCTGTGCACATTTTAGGAAACCTCATCCATGGGCAGGATGAGGTTTCCTAAAGCAAATAAAAATGTTAAAACTTAATTAATAACATGTCCCCATTCATGTGACAGTGTCATTTTTGCAATTTTAATTTTTTTTCATATATATATATGAGGCAGCTCTGAGATTATCAAGCGAGCACTCACGTGCATGCGCGAAGTTCACAGTCGCCCTTGCCCCCCCGCCTGCACAGGCAGCGCTGAGCGCTGCCGCCCATGTTTCACGCTGGGTGGGCCTTAATTGGTCCACCAGCATGAAATTGCCTTCCGGCCCCGATTGCGGGTGGCGGTTGGCTTCCTGACCGCTCCCTTCGAGCCTGCCCAACAAGGGCAAGATTCTCCCTTGATGTAAATGATGCATTATTTGTTTTTGTTCCACTTCCTTTTCAAATTGTATTTGCCTGGTTTTCTGGAGAGCCATATAGATACTTATTTTTGTGAAGTGAATGCATTGGTGTTGTGTATGATTGTTTGCACTGTGTTCCAAGATTGTTACTGCAACTTGTAAAAGGCAGTTACAGCCTATGTTTTCTATGCAACACACCTTGACTTGGATCAGGGTGTGTGAGTGACTTGTTCCTATTTCCTTGATGTTACTGCTCTTCAAATATCTACTAGAAAATAGGCAGGAGTAGGCTAGAGTTTCTTGGCCTCTGATATTTTTTCCTTCCCTGAATTGAGGTGCGCAACCTCCACTTGACACTTAGTGATGACACAGGTCATAGCAGGAACTCATGGTGTGGAGGAATATAGGTGAGAAGCTGATTTCTGTGCCCCTCCTTCTCTATGGCATGTCACAGCCTAATGTTCTTCTGTCTCCCTTCAGTTCAGGAAACGCATTGCATGAAAACCAAGCCTGTTTGGAGCAGACATATTAATTTAGCAGGCCATAAGTAAATATACTATCTGACCTAACAGTGGTAATAGGCTATGGGCATTAGGGATTATTTCCACTGAAACTAAAGCTTCAGTTGAAATAATCCCTAATGCCCATATATCCTCTCGTCCTGCTGTGATAGCTACATAGACCCTTCAACTTTGATTAAATAGTACTACTGTGAATCAGCTGCCCAAGAAATAAAGCAATTCAGACTTTGTCAGCGGTTGTTTCTTACCTGAATATATCTATTTTTTTAGCTCGCTTTGAGGATTTGGAGCAGTCTGATACCAGAGTCAAATATCTTTGGGAAGCACTTACAAATTTCACTAATGGTAAGTGGCCTTATCCACTGTCATTGGACTTGTTAAACCAGCCTGTTCCATTGTCCATAATGTGAATGATATCTGCATGATTCCTAAATTAATGATTTTATGATGGCCAATTTGCTATAATTTAGTGGATATAATTAGTCATTTCTGACAGTGTTGACATCTCTCATTAGACTGAGTATCTGCCACTGTGCGTGATAGCTAACAGGCATTGGAACCCTTTTGCTACCTCTGAAATATTACAATAAGAGCAGATTAATGAGAAGCGGTGAAATTATGACTATTTTTGTCCTATATGCAACCTAAAATTATGATTAATGATTACAATGGACTGGCTGATATGAATAGCAAACTTGGCTGTTCTGCATCTAGAATTTGAGTTTCCACTCGAGAGAGTTGAGCCTGTTATTCAGACTCTCATTCTAGTGCAGCATAAAGGGAGTGCTGCACTCTTGGAGGTGCCATCTTTTGGCTGAGACATTAAACCAGTCTGCTCCGTCTGCCCTCGCAGGTGGATGTAAAAGGTCACATGGTACTATTTTGAGGAAGTGCAGGAGAGTTATCCCCCGTGTTCTGGCCAATATTTGTCCCTCAACCAACAACTTTTAAAAAAAAAAAGTTGATTGCCAGGTCAGTACCTTATTACTGTTTGTGGGACCTTGTTGTGACCACACTTCAAAAGTACTTCATTGGCAGAAAAAAATGCAAGTTCTTTTATTAATGCAGCCAATACAGGTTAATCCAATAAAAATTCCTTCCTTCTGCTGGCCGTAAGAATCTGAGTTGGAATAGGTTTGAGACAGTTTCAGTCATTTCTTAGTCTAAGATCTCAACAATAAATAGCCATTGATATAAGGTACTGTTAGTAAATGCTTCTATGTATTTCCTTTCTAATTTATCTTCCAGAGGATCGTAGTCGGTTCTTGAGGTTTGTTACAGGTAGAAGCCGTCTGCCTGCACCTATATTCGTTTACCCAGACAAGTCAGGGTAAGTGCCTTAGATTGTTGGATTGTGATTGTCCTGGGTGATGAAAAGTGTGCTGATAAATGAACTAATAGAGTGCAGTCAGCATCCTACATTCAAATGGAAAGCAAAATGAAAATCAATGGTGAAAAGATGAAAATGTTGTCAGAGGAGTGCTGTTGTGATTTACACCAACAGTTTACCACAGGAAATTCCTGATCTCCCTACTGGCCACCAGGTGGAATTCAGGTACGCCAGATGTTTCCTCACCAGAGGATACTCTTCATCACTGCAGTGCTTGGCTATGGAGCACTGGGAAGAAAGCCCTCAATCTTCCTTCTGCAGAAATGACAAATGTTACAAGACTCTGAAGAGGGTGAAAGTGGTGAGAAAGCAAGATGTAGGTTCAAGAGTTAGATTTTCTTTTTCAGTTAATTTCTAATCTCAATTGCGCATTTAACCTGTTTTTCCCCCTTTTCAGCTGTTAATTGAGTTGTGTATTTCCAGCATTTGATGTTTTTCTTTTGTTTTAACATTTTGCATGTGGTGACTTTTTAAGCTTCCTGATCTCTTGGCTGGTATTTCTGACTTTCCAATATTGGTTAAAAATGAAGATATGGTTGTGTTTGACCTTTCCTAGCTTATTAGAGCCCCCTCTTGTTTCAGGTTTGAGAGTATATCGTAAAATATTGTTTTATATAAATGGGAAGTTTAAGATTTGGGATATACTTTCAACATTATTCTCTCTTAACAAATATTTTGTAAAATTAAGGAAAGTTATTGCTTTATTTTCCTACCTGTGAAGGAAAATGATATTGCACCCAGGATCCTGCTGTCAACTCATGTTTCGTGGTCAGAAAAGATCTTTGCTCTCATTGTGTAAGGTAGGATCAGGATCCTCAGTTTACAAAGCATTAATCTGCCTCCTGTTAACTCAGCTGAGACAGAGATCTGAAAGGTGGCCAGGTTTGAATGCTTTGGGAGTAAGTGGTGATGGTGGGGGGTAGGAGCAACAAGCCAGCATATCTTGGTATTCCATATGGTCATATAACACACATCCCATTATAATTCTGCCCCTCGTCATGGATATTAACAGCATCCTTTGTTTCATGGGGTATTTTATCGAGATTATCTAGATGTTACTATGAAGAGAAATGAAATGTCTTTTTATTTCATATAGAAAATGTTCTTCTAAAAATCCTACAATATATGGTATTTGCTACAAACATTATCATTTTGTTTCTTTGACAGATCAGAGAAAACAGATGCTCTCCCAGAGTCTTCCACGTGCTCCAGTACACTTTTTCTACCAAACTACTCCAGGTCCGTTGTTTTTTTTTTATATAGAGTTTCTTTTTCTTGATTTTTCTCACCTCCTTTCCTAGAAGTGATGGCTCTTGTATTTTAACAGACAAAGGCAGTACTCTCAAGCATTGTTCACAACTCATAATATCACAGACCCTGCAGTGTCAGCCAGCGTTTGGTGTATCACAGACAAATCCAAACTCTTTCTCCCTTGAGGTCCACATATTCCTATTCATACAATCTCCAGAGTCACCAGAAGGGTTCAGGAGCCTGGGCTGCTCTCGTTTTGTCTTTGACCGGTAGGTATTGAGGTGAATTGTAGCACTGCAACTGCTGCCTCATCTGAGGTTAGATATCTGTAGTGCCATTAACCATTAAGTCATTGGAGCAATGGTAATTTTTCTTCTCTTAGTCTGTGTACAAGTAATCACACTATGACTCCATAGCTGTTGACAGTCTTCCACTGTTTATCCAAGTGGTCTGAGCGCATGTATGAGCCTAGGCAGACAGTTTGGCTGCTGTAACAAAATCTTGCATTTATTTACTGCCTATGTCATAGAGGTGCACAAGGACATTTTTCTAAGGTGCAATCATATGGGGGTGATGTAGCCATATATCACTAAGTACTGGACTTGTCATTCCCGATCATAGATTCGTAGAATAGTGCAGCACAGAAGGACCATTCAGCCCATCAAGGCTATGCCAGCTCTTTCAAGAAGCAATCCAATTAGTCTCATTTACTTATCCTTTCAGTTTTTTCCTTCAAGCATTTATTCAATTCCTATTTGAAACCTAATATTGAATCTGTTTCCACCACCCCATCAGGCAGTGCATTCAAAATCCTAACTACTAGTGTCTCAGGTTCTTGTATTAATAACTGTTGGAAACAGTTTGTCTTTATTTGCTCTATCTAAACCCTTCATGACTTTAAACACTATCAAATCTCCTCTTAGCCTTTCTCTGTTCTAAGGAAAACCATTCCCATTTCACCAGTCTGTTCACAAAACCGTACCTTATCCCTGGAACCATTCTCATAAATCTCTACTATACCCTATCCAAAGCCTTTACATTGTTCCAAAACAATGGTGCTCAGAATTAGACAAATTGTTCCAGCTGGAGCCAAACTAGTGTTTTTACAGGTTTTATGTAGTGTTGGTGTTATACAGATTTAGTGTAGCTTCCTGGCTTTTGTACTCTTGTGTTTATAAATCCAGATCCCATCTGCTTTGTTCACCTGTCCTGTTACCTTTTAAAGATTTGTACACTTACACCCCCTAGGTCTCACAGTTTTTGTATCTTGTTTAAAATTGTACCATTTATCTGATGACCACATATGTTCAATTTCAAGATGCCTTTACTGGAATCCTAGCTTGTATTTATTGTTCCTCTACTTTCACCCTGGACTGTGACAGGAGTCTGGTTATAATAATCTGGACTGAGGTCAGTTACCTTAGACTTGAATGTTATTTATGGGAAAAATAACTATAAAAGGGTTAGATGAGAGAAGGAGTTATCCATCAGCTAAGCATGTCTTGGTTTAAAGCTTTACTGTAATTTTAACTTGACCTGCTTTTGTTTGACAAGATCTGAATTGTTCTGTTTGTCAATTAGATTGCTATATGGAGAATTCAGCAAAATAGGAATTTTTGTTTTATTCCAATTGCTTTCTCAAACTTTCAAAATTGAAAATGTAGACTGAGTTCACAAGTAATTGGGCAATGCTGCATGTTCAGAAACTAATTAAGATCAATTTTATGTTGATGTTTAATGATTGCAGATGAAAATCTAGTTTGCAGTTACTGTCAGGTCTGAAAACCTGCAGATTATCTATCTCAGGGCAGGGGACAGAAGTTCCAAGCATTAGTGGTAAGGCTGTTAATTTTTTTGATCACCTCATTGCTGCAGATAATCTATGAAGTTGAAAAGTATTAAATAATTTAAGACAGGAGAATTATTCAGTAGTCAATAAAAACAGCAGTGTCCGTGAGTGAAGTTCACATCATCCTTGTGCAGCAAAAGACTATGGCAAATAAATTGAATTGTTTGTCCAAAGGAGCTATTGCTTGCCAAGAAACTGAAGTCATTCCTGAAAAAGCATCTTAACCCATTTTGGACTGTTCTAAACTGCTTGTTAAATATTGTATTAACTGGAGTCTTGTTGCTTTTGCAATGTAGTGTATAGAGGAAAGTAGTTTTGACCTGAATAAAATGGTATGCCATTTTTCCACCTTCTTCTCAGTATACAAAAATAGTTACACCTTTCAGAACCTTAGGACATGCCAAAGCACTTTAAAGGCAATTGGGAAATCTGGACATTTTAAGTAGGAAATGCGGCAGCCAATTTGTGCTCAGCCAGGTCCCATAACACAGTGAGATAATGACCTCCTTCAGTTCTTCTGAATTAATCTTCTTTTTCAGTTCTGAGGAAGTCACATTGGACTCAATGTTAACTCTGATCTACACAGATGCTGCCAGACTGGCTGAGTTTTTCCAGCACTTTCTGTTTTTATTTCAGATTTCCATCATCTGCAGTATTTTGTATCTGCAGTATTATATAGATAATGAGCAGATGATCTATTTTAGTGAAGCTGGTTGGGAGACAAATATTGGACAGGACACCAGGGAGAGCTTGCCTGATCATCTTTGAAGCATTTGAGAGGGCAAGCAGAGCCTAGGTTTAACACCTCATCCAAAAAGCTCCGACAATGCAGAATTTCCTCAGTACTGCACTGGGGTGTCAGCCTAGATTTTGAGGTGCCTGAGCTCTCAATCTTTTGTCTTCTCCATCAAGTAGTTTACTGTGATTTAGGATTGTCTGAGATCTGGGCTGTGTTGACCTTTATTGTAGCCAAAAATAAAAATGCACCTTTCAGTTCGTAAGAGACTATTTTGTACAGAAAACTTCAGATCCGTGAGAAAGGAGTTGAGGGATAGGGGAAATTGGAGGGGCAGTGGAACCCAAAGGAGCCCAACTATGATGGAGTCCCCTGCAAACTTGACAAAGACAATCTTGTCCTTTTAAATTACTTTTTGATGGCAGGTGAAGAGAAGTCCATTGCACAGACTTCCTGGATAAGAAGTTCTGCAGAAAACATTCTATCATTGACCACTAGATGGTGCAGGAGAACACCTGTGCTTTCTATTATTCCCCGCTGGAGCTCGGGATGCAAAGGATTAACACTATTCTATGTATGAGAAGTTCTCATTAGCAGTGCTGCAAGCTGCATTCCCTACAGAGGATATTGGAGGAGCAGTCAATTTGGGTCACTTTATTACAGCTTGTAATGGACCAGTTATTGAGTAGCCTATGTATTCTCCCAGGACATGGATACATTACAAAGATAGAGATAAACCACTTAATCCACAAAAAGGAACATCCTGTTTGTTTACACAAGTGCAGCCTGGCTCTATCTCAGTGAAACTCATTCTCTAGAGTTGGACATTTGAAGTTAGTTCGACCCTATATAAATTGCAGTCTACTTAACATCATTTGGAAGATTATTTCTATAAATCTAAATTATCATGTGCTTGAACTGATCTAAATCATGGAACTAATTCTCCCAGCTTCTCTTCCATCCAGCTAAAATATTTTGGGGACATCCATGGTTCTCATAATTTTCTGCAGAAAGAAAACTAATTTGAAGGAAGGGATTTGGATAAACTTGCTAAATTATGTATTCAAAATCATGTTCTATTCTGTTTGCAGTTTAAAATAATACTCACTTTTCAGGAGTGGCTGAATGTTGAGTTCAGTAAGTGGTGGAAAATTTTTTTGCTAAAGCAATCTGTCTTCTGGCACTCTTTCATGCTACAACTGTAGTTCAGATTAGTTGATGAAAAGAGATTTGGCCTCACACTAACACTATAGCTACATTACAAATGAGCCTACATTCAGCATCACTGCCTGAACTGGATAAAGTGGTCTCACTTACCATTATTTGAGAGTCAGTTTGACCCTTGGCACCTGACACATAGTCCAAGTTTAGCATGAGCACAACCTGGTTTTAACTTTGAACTTGTGAAGTGTAAATGCACTTATAGATCTCCTTGCTGTGCTTTGTGAGTGGGGATGTGTTCTTTATTAAAATGTCAGTGACAGAATATCCGTACTTTCTCAGGCTTTGTTTTTATTATGTCAGTAGGATGTTCACTTTGGATTCTTTATATGGAACCTTGTTCACACATCAACCAAATTATTACCTGGACCCTGAAATAATGTTGTGGGGCATTAATGTACTAAAGCATTGTGTTCAAAAGAAATTCTTCCTTCTGCTATTTTAGTGAATACATCAAATAGTTCCATACAAGTACATTAAGCTTCTATATAAAATTATCCAACAATGTCATTTTAAGATCTCTTAGATTAGTGGATGGACTTGGCGCTCTCTTGACTTCAACATCTATTGTTTACCCTTTGTATTGCTGTCACACATTTTGGGATGGCAAGCTCAAAGTGAGATTGGATTCTTCTTGCTTGGGTACATAAACTGACAGTAAAATCATGTGATCAGCTGCACTGATGCATTTATTGGCATTTATTGGAAATAATGTTTGAGTGTATATTTGAAAAAACTGAGCTACACACGGTTCAAATTCTAAAGAAACTGGTTGTTGTAATGGGTTTGATGTTCTTCATTTATAACTTTCAATGGTGGCAGAAATTAAGACTGAGGAGCTCAAAATCTCCTCCTGCGGCTTACTGAAAAGGCCTCATGGGAATATGTTGACTGGCCTCAGTGCTCCTAGATCTGCAGGACAAAACTATCCAAAGTTCAACATCTTACTCAGTTAGGCTGTTGTTGGTTTGATGTGGGAAATGGTCAGGGCTGCTCTTCAGATAGTAGCACTGAGGCACATTTATTGAAGAAACTTTCCTGGTCAAAAAGTAAAGTGTTCCATTCTCTAGGATTTGGAAATGCAAATTCAGAGCAAAAGATCATTTAAAGAAATTACAAATTTAAAACTTTCTTTTCTGGAAATGTCAGTACGGGAGGAGGCACTTTGGCTTATCGTGGACTTGTCAGTGAGCTATTTACATTTCCAGTACGTGAATTAAAATGGTTCTTGGACTTTTTCGCTATATTAAAGGGCATACAAGCACTGATTATTGTTCTATACAGTTGATATAAGGAGACCTTTCCATTTGCCCTTCCTCAAATACTACCTCATTTCTCCTCTAGCTTCCCCTGAGCCACCCACTTCAGCTTTGCCCATGCTTGTCTTCCTTCCTGAACTAAGTGCAGTTATGATGTGGTTAACAGCAGCTATTTGTGAGCCACCAAGGTTCCCCTGTAATAACACTAATTAAAGGCTATACATATACATACAGTTGCACAAATGTTTAAGTATCTTCTAATGTGTTTTTTTTTTTATCTCTGCTTTATTTGTAGTGCAAAGCTTTGTGAAGAGAAGTTACGATATGCAGCATACAACTGTGTGGCGATAGACACTGATATGGTACCCTGGGAGGAATGACAATCAGATTATATAGAATTGAACAGGATATGGTTGGTTGCTGAAATTGGTTATGCCGACTTACAACTGCTTTAATTTTTTTGTGCTGTCTATATAAATGCTAATTCCTTGAGATTCAGAGATTTATTTTTATATTTGTTTTTTTCCCCCTGTTGGAATACCAAGTCTTGGCAATTCACTCAAACCAATTAGAACTGTAAGTTCCACACATCCTGAATAAGTGGCAAGTCACTATGTGACCTACCTTTGCAATGGTTTTTATTTAGCGCAATGTGGTTACATGATTTGAGAATACCACTTTGGTTTGATTAGGGAAAATATATTCTCTGAAATATAAAGGCTAGCCAATCCTTTACACAAAAGTAAAATTGAACACAATGGTTTGAATTTTGCTGGGCATTTAGCAGTGGGATTGGTGCCATGCAGGCTGGTTAAAATTGTGGGAATTGATGACAAGCCGGTAATCTGACATCTTCCCACCTCCATTCCACCAGGTTTCCCAGGGACCAGTTGACTGTGCATTTGGGAATCCCCATGGGTGAAATGTTCACCCTATTAAGGCAATAAGAATACCAATAAAGAGCCATTTTAGGGTTGCAGTAGCTCTTTCCCAATGGGCACATAGGTTGCACGCCTGTAGGCAACCCGGCAAGTGTTTAGAAAGTTAGCTGCCAACATGTGGTTGAGCGCTTGTATCCACTCCTTAGCCTTACCATCTGAGTCTCCATAAGGCTGGCAACTATTTGTAGAGGTAGTCATGGACTCATATGCTAGAGATATAACAGCACTGATGGCTGAAATGGAATCCTCCACCTTCAGCACTAGGGACTGCACTGCTTCTGGGAATTGTGACAGATAACCATGCTTGCCCTCTAGCTGCTCAACAAGTACCAGCATTGTGTACGATCCCGATTTCCCCCCCAGCTCAATATCTGTGCCTAGCTGAGCAGAGCTGGATGTTCCTTCAGACTTCTGACGGGGACTTTCTATGGCTGTCTCTGCCTCCAGTATCTGCTCCTGTTCAGATGTGAAGTGCCCCTCACTAATGCTACCCTTCCTACCTGTGATGCTGGACCCACCAAGATGAGTGTATCTGTGTAGGTGAAGGGTGGGCAGGAGTCCCGTGACTTCCTTAGAAAAGTGCTGTTCCTCCAAGGACTGCATAGCCTCTTCTCTTACCTCTCTCTATGCCCCTGGCAATGCCCTGCTTGAGATAAAAGACAATAGTCAGGCACCTAGCTGACAGAGAGATAAAGCCCTTGCATTTTGCTGATCATTATATTTCCCCCAAAGGTAAACAGGGCTTCATATAAGTCACGTTGAAGCCAGCTGTAAGCGTCATATATAATGCTTTCACCTAATCGCTGTGTCACCCCATCTCTTCATCGGGGACAGCATGCACTAATGCCACTGTGCCAATTTCCAGGGCATCCTCTGCCATTGTTGTCAGTAAAGCCAAAGATGCCACTCCACCCCCACTTCTGTGCTTCCCCCAGAAGTTGAAAGCTCTCTTTTTCTCATTGTAGGAGAAAAGAGACTGAGGACTATTATTAGATCAGTCTTTGCCTAGGACTTAAGCAAGGCATATGAGGGGGCTCACTGTGGGATAGGGAGAACTAGGTCAGCTAACTGGGGAAAGTGTCATTGCTTTCTATGAAGATGTAGAGTTAAGGTGTTGTCTGAGCAGACATTCTTAAGTGTGGTTGCAGAGAGAGAACTTGAAAAGATGTATGTGCTGGAGTAGGCTATGGAAGTGAGATTGATGGTTGCCATCTGATTCTTGCATGCCACTTATCAGACTTAAGTCACTAAAGCATTGTTTGACTGGATCCGCATCCTCCACATCACACCCAGCTGCACACCTTCTCCCCAATCTCCAACCAAGCCTCTGGAAAGAGAATGTGCATCTATGTCCTCACAGCTTCCAGCATTACTTCAAGCGTTGCATTTGTAAATATTAGGGCTGCCCTTTCCTTCTGGCATCCATCTTCCTCCTTCTTTTGCTTCTGCAACTTTGCTGTCCAAAATACACAACTCCACCACTCTGCTTGTTGTTTTAAAGGTTTCCCTTTAAATACCACATCCTCAATTACGCTCCTGAATGCTCCTCTCACCTGTGTCTCCCAATTGGATACCAAACCTGGAGGCACCCTCTTAATTGGCTGACTTCCAGAGAATTCAACTGGGAGGGCCTCTCCACCCAGGGTCAAGTTGCCAACCCAGGTATGGTCCTGACACACTGTTACTAAGTGCTTAAGATTCCATGCAAAGTTCTTGGCTAATCTTATAAAAGAAAGCTTGCATTTATAAGGCGCTTCACAGTGAATGAGTTATATTTGAAGTACAGTCATATAAGAAATAGGAGTAGGCCATTCAACTCTTTTACCTCACTTTACCATTCAATAAGATCATGGCTGATCACCTGCCTCAATTCCATTTTCCCGCATTATCCCCAAATCCCTTAATCGTATCCTAAATCTATCAATCTTTTTTTGAACATACTCAATGACTGAACACTGAGCATCCACAGCTCTCTGGAGTAGATGATTTCTAAGATTCCTTTGAGTGAAGAACTTTGTCTTCATCTCAGACCTAGATGGCCAACCCCTTTATTCTGAGACTGACTCTTAATTCTAAACTCTCCAGCAAAGGAAAACGTTGTCCAAACATCTACCCTGGCCAGAAATTAATCTAATGAGCCTTCCTGGACTCCTAGGGCAAGTGTTTTCTTTCCTTAGGTAAGGAGGCCAAACCTGTACATAGTACTCCAGGTGTGGACTTGCCAAAGGCTTATATAAGTATAGTAAGAAAGGCAAATTTACCATTTTCCTGTTTTCTTACTTTACCTGCATGTTAACTTTCCATGATGTGTGTATAAGGATATCTAGGTGCCTTTGAATGCCATCCCTGTGGATAGAATATTTATTCGTTCGAGTTCCCAAGCTGAAAATGGTCCAAATACTCCACCAAAGACCAAGACAGTTAAGGTTCTACTCAAGAGGTCTACATAATGGGCTGTCCATAATAGCCAATCCGGAACACTGTTGGTAAAGGCTAATGAACTAATTGGCTGCCTGGAATTGGGTGCAGCAAAAAGGCATAATTAAAAATAGTGCTGTGCATTGCTTCATGCATTGCTAGCAAATAAACAGCAACAGATGCTATACCGCACTCTCGAGGGAAATTGTCTATAATAACGTTGTAATGCAGATCGATAATAGATATATTATGTGGACTTAACTTCAGCACACACAACTGATGAATTAGCAAGATTGCTACAACACCTGGTCCATATTTGAATAGGTCCCGTAAGCTATATATCTGTATGCCCTTGGGCTGAAACGAAACAGCTGAAAAATATTGGAATTTTTCTTGTATTCGTGTTTTTTCATATCCAAACATATGGATGACTAGATTTTAAGTTTTAATGTGGATCATTGTTTCTGTCACAGTATCACACTGCAGTTTGATGCTAGTTGCTACTATAGGCCATTGCTAGGAATATGACCTGGACTTATACTGATGGGTCATTTTTGTTTCCAAGTATTAATCTCGGATCATGCAGCAGTGAAAAACATGAATATAATATGTGTACATAGTCTAAAAATGTTATGTATTAAATGTATTCAAAACAATTTTGAATAATCATCCAAACTGTCATTTGGGGTAACTTGCTAGATCTTTGGTAAAATTTGCCAAAACCATTGAGAAAGTTTGAACTACCAATTGTGTAAAGTCGTTCACTGCCCCTGTGCCCCCAGCTTAAAAGGAGCACAAATTGGAGAGCCTTCAATGCAATGCCCTTGTGCTATCTTACTTCTGCTTTCTTTAAGTGTTGGCCCCCTGCTGGGAGCACAGAATTGAGGAACTTTCCCACTCAGCTTTGCTGTCCCTCAGACAGACCGGTAAATGGAGTACTGCAGTGATGGCTTCTGCTGGGAACAAACTCCAGTGGGACTAGTCTTTCTGGGGAGTAGAATGGATGGAGTTTGTGGAAATTTCACCAACCCTTTCTGCTGAAGTAGGTGTTGCCACAACAGGTAACACTAGTGAGAATCAATTGGAAGGACAAATGGGGTTAAGTGACTATTTAAATCTGGGGTTCAAATAACTAACTTATTCCTAACCATGGCTTCCTGGTTTGTACTCCTCTTTACAGCTAGATATGGCTACTTCAGTAGACTTGAGTAAAATGTGTAATTTTGGTTGGTTAATTTAATATTAAAATGTTAAAACATGAGTTCAGATGTGAAATATTTTGTCAATATTATAATATAAACTAACAGTTTGCACAATAAAAGTCCATTTCAAAAACATTGCAGTTATGAGTCTTCAGAATGCTGTAAGAATGCTACAAACTGCTCATGGTATGTCATTTACTCCCAATAAGTAGTTTCATTTTGAGAGACTGCAAGGACGCCTATTCTGATGAGCAGTGCACTGTTGCAGAAGGAATTTGGGAGTTTACCTTGCATCTAGTCAGTTATGTCTGACTTTGGATTATTTCATGCTGATAATTCAAAATGGAAGTAAAAATCTATTCCCTTGGACATTATTCCTTACCTTGGCTCATTTGGCATTAACTGTTTGCTTTTATATCCAAACTTCCAAATTATGGTGTATTCTGTGCTGTGGGTTTGTGCACAATATAGCAGTAGTGAGAGCAGGCCATCTACTCATTTCGTCACGCCTCGTGGTCTTGTGCATTCCTCTTCAGTTGCTAGTAGGAGTTGCCCATTTTCAATTTCAGTGAGCAATATTACCAGGGAAATGAGTACATGAGGTGGTTTCCCACTGTCATCCTCCTGTGTGCTTAAAGGAGATACAAGTCGTCTTCCCAAAGGATCCTTTGCCTGAAATCATCTGTTATCTCTCGAGGCTCTAGATCTTCTGCCATCTCCACCGAAAATTACCTGGTTCTGTAATTGGCTATGGCTTGTAACCCAGAGCATGGGACCTTAACTGGGCTTGACAAAGGGGCAAGAATAACCACCCTCAGGTCTCAAATGACCTGGCTACCCTAGAGGAACTGGGCTAAACCTCAGATAGCAGCATCTGATGGCAAGTGAGTGCACAGAGCAACAGTTTTGATTTGCATTCAATCCAATCAGAACAACTTGTCAATGCATAATGCTCAATGGTAAACACACATGAAACGTCCTCATAGCAGTGGATCATCTTGCTTCACTTAAATAAAATAACTTCTAACCACCCTCCTGTGCTTCAGGCTTCTGAACATGGTGAAAGTTTGCCCCCTCTCTTTACCCCTGCCACCGCCCCCCCCCCCCCCCCCACCCCTATATTTTTTTTAAATGAGTATTTTGGTCTCTGTTTTTATTTTTCTTACATTCACAATCTGAGCAAAGAGTCTGTGCCAACCAAATCCTGCCAAGAACCTGGGATCAGGGACCTCCCAACACAGGTGAGCTTCTTGATTGCTGAGGCAAGTTAACAAAAAGCTTATTGTTTCAGAAACAAACGCAATGTCTAGCTCATTCATATTCTGAGCACCTTGTGTCTTGATGCTTTTTTTAAATGTCATTGAATGTACTTGACTTTAAAAACCCAACAATCAAATACAACTGTTTTTTCCCAATCCTTTGTGGAAAAATAAGCCAAAAAGACCTGAAACATAATTAATAGTCATACCTGGTGAAAACAGATTTGATCTGAGGAGCCTTCCAGAAACTTCCCTTCTTATGTTGAAGTGTGATAGCATGGACTGCCTTAAAGTGATTGCATGGTAGACTCCAAGGAAGTGAACATTTACTTGCACAGTGGTGCGCACTGTTAATTTATTTACAGGCATTAATTAAGGTATGAGTACAATGTGTGACTCCTCTAACCACTCAAAAACTTTATACTGCTTTGTTATGTTGGTGCTAGTCATCCATTGGGAAGATGATGAAATTACTGTTCCTTGCTTCCCTCATGTGCACACCTATTTAGCTTACATTCCAGAGACTGTTGATGGCCAATTAGTGACCACTAGAAGTTAAGGGCAGTGATAGTTTTAACAGTCACTGGCAGAGCAGTATAGTGGAGATGAGCTACAGATTTGTTTGAAAGGCATAACATATCTGAAATGCAACAACCTCTTGTGCCACCCTTCAAACACATACAAGTGGGCTTGATTTGGTACATGTTATAATATGGGGATTCCTATAGACGCTGGGTACCACAATGCTGTTTGTGTAGTGACATCAACCTGGCCTCCCTCTATTGCTGCAGCTCTTCTTTGAAGAAGCAAAGATAAAAAGGAATTCCTACTGGACACACCATTGTATAAAAATGGGCTGTGTGTTGTGGAGTAGGGTGGAGGGGTGGGGGGGTGGAAATTGGTAGCTCAGCAAATTGCATGGAGACAATGGTTATTTCCACAGTCTGAAGGCACATAAATGGGCATTAATCTGATATCAGAGCTCCCCACCCCACCACCACCTATCACTGAATTAGCACCACAAAAATGGATGCTGAATAGAAGGGAAAAGGGAGGGAGAGGAGGGAAAAAGGAAAACTTGGTGGAAAGAGGGCAAATGCAGGGAGAGGTTTTTGAGGTGCCTTTTGAAGGCAAGAAGGCAGGTAGTAAGATGGAAGAAGCTAGAGTGGGAGTTTCAAGGGTTAAGGGCATAGTGTGTGGATTTCAGGGGTTAGGAGTGTCATCGTTTGTAAAAATAGTGTAATCTCTATACATATTAGATGCCTGTCACCAAATTATAGGCAATACCCTAATCATGAACTTGAGCTCACAAACAAACCAAACTATCATGGTTTATAAAATCATATTGATTAATATTGTGGCACAGAGTGCTCCTTTGAAAGCAAAATGGGGAGACAAAAGATCACCCGTGACCAGTCCCTCTTGTGCTTAAGGTGCTTTAAACTAACAGTTGCTACGTCTAGATGCTCCTCTCTTGCTGGCACCGGCATTGGAGACAGCCTGCTGACTCTGCTGTCTTGTTGGACTTGATGACCTTGACAGTCATCCTCTGGCGAGTGGAGCCTGTGCTGGCCCCGCAGGAGGGAGCAGCCAGTGCTATGGCTGGCATCTCCCCAGTCATTGCAGCCTCATCAGATGCAATGGTCACTGGCAGAGTGGTGGAGGAGCTGCTGCCGTTATCCAGAGTGCCCTGAGAGGAGCTCACAAAGACAATGAACAGCTCATGCGCCGTGAAGTCGCTGTGGACCCCACCCCCCCGCCCCCCCCACTGCTGGCCATTGATGGACGGGCACTTAGCTGGAATACTGGGTGCCCCATCCATCTCCCACACTGACGGTGACCAGCTTAGGTCAGTGCCTGTGTGAGGGCTTGCAGGTCCGAGTGCAACCCCAGGGACCCCTGATTCTGTTCCTGGAGTCGCCACTCTCTCCATGGAGGTGGCATTGTGCTCGGTCCTGAGAGTCAATGCAGTGCTTGTGCTCTGCAGGGACTACTCCACAACAGACACCATGGCATGCATACTCTCTTGGATTTCTGCCAGATTCTCCTGCACACCCTGCTGGACGTCCAGCATCTGCTGCCTAGTAGATGACTCCAGAGACCCATCATCAGCCTTCAACTGAGCATTGTCCTGCTCCTCTGATTGCCAGCACCCTGGGCGTTCTTTGCCTCCACCTGCACCTCAAGTGAGTGTGAAGTGCCCTCACCAACGTGCACCAAGATACTATCCCCTGAACTAATGCCCACCGAGATGCTGGTATCTGCACTGGTGCCTGGTTCAGAGAGTGAGTGTGACACAGGTGCTTGGGGAGCATAGTGGTCCTCTGGTGTCAGGGGTAGCTCCTGGAGGTGCTGCGCTCGGCTGGTTGGTGGCAGATCTAAGAGAGAAGAAGGACATGTTGTTAGTGCAAGTTGCCAGACTGTCACTGTGCATGCTAGTCACCCTGGTGAGACAATGGAGATCTGCATCATGGTGCCATCATCTTTCAATGATCAATGAGGCCTCCAGTCTGGAGGCTCCCATCAATTATGAGACTGCACAAGCATGTTTGAACCATCCAAAACTCTCACTTTAGTGCACTGCACTCTTACCTTCGTCTGACACCCCAGCTTCACTGCGGCCGGTTGACCGGGGTGCATGGTGCCTCTCAAGCTCCAAGGCCTCCTGCTTGTACTGAGAGAGGATGAGGAGATGTGGGGGTCCTCCATCAGTCCACAACTTCTCAATATTGTTATGGGATATCTTCTCCTGAAAGGACAGAGCATTGATTAGTCCACTCTGCCTGCAGCGTCATTGCAGCCTGGCCAGTCCTGAGAAACATCTTGCAGGGCACATCCGAGTCGAGGCCCTCGAGCCACAAGGCACTCAGTCAAAGCAGCCCGGGCTCACCCCCTTGGCCAGCTCTGGCGTGATTGACAGTTGGCACTCAGACTCTAACATCCCTGAGCTTCGTGGGGGAATGGCCAGCCCAAAACAATTCAACACACTGACTCATGCCAACACGGTACTCACCCTTCCTGAACGTAGCAGGTCATTGATACGCTTCCGGCACTGCACCCAGGTGTGCCATGCCACATCATGGTCGCTCACCTAGGCTGCACCCTCCTCCCATGCCGTCTTTGTGAGGTGCGTTGGCCTCCTCCTCCCGCCTTTGGGGACAAGGGTGTCCTTTCTGGCAGCCACCTCCTCCAGGAGGGCAGCGAGGCACTCGTCAGAAAAACAGGGGAGGCCGAGTGCCCAGTCGACCTCACCTCCCGCCTGGTCTCTGAATCCTTGTTTGCAGCCATGTTGCTGCTGCTGCAGCTCTGACGCGAGCAGCTTCCCTGGAGCTGCCTGCACTGTTTTTGAACCGGCCACTGGGTCGCCATTGGACCCGGCGGAAAACAGGCCCCCGCCCGCCCCTTCTCATAGGTTGTTCAGCCGGCGTTCACGCTGGGCGGGCCTTCATTGGCCCACCAGCGCGAAATCGCGGTCCAGCCCCAATCACGGACGGTGGTCAGCTTCCTGTCTGCCCCCATCGAGCCCCCCCGACAAGGGCAAAATTCTGCCTCTAGTGATAAGCCCATTTATCACATTTTTCAGACAACTTTTTCCACAATCACTTCCTAAGTCTATATTTCCAGTGGTAATCATCTATGGAAATGTTACTTTGTAATTGCACAATAAGGCCACCTGGTGGCCCTATTTTTTTCCTTTTCACCTTTCTCGTATCACCCAGAAAACGCTTGAGATACTTCCTGAAAAAATTTATTCTCTTTGGTTAGAAATTTTAGTTAATGTCCAAAAATAGTTTAAACAAGCTTAAAATGCATACTTCACAATAACATGGTTAAATCTATCCACGGAATAGTCTTTTTTTAATATATTGCAGCTCCTTAATTTTGTTTTTACTTGAAAAATCTCAAGCTGCCCAAAAGTCAAGGCTTGAGCTTTTTAAAATCACTTGATGATGAACTAAAGGATAATCTTTTGTCTAAAGAGAGGAAAAGGCAAAAGAACCATTGTGGGCTCTATGTGCTATTTCCACCCCCACCAACCCCCCACAATGCGCTTATCAGGCATTTATTGGTAGCACCTTTCTCTCTCACACCTCTCATCCTCCCAAAGAGAAGGACGAATAAGATGGAGAGAAAGCAACATCAAACATTAGGGAGACTGATGCTAAAAAGACAAAAAGAAGCAGAGCAGCAGGGACCATTGTTTCATGTTTAATTCTTGGGCCTCACAGTTGTCCTGAACCTGCCGCTGTTTTTACAGCAACCTTTGGTCCAAAAAAAATAATAAAGACATGAAGGAAAAATCCAATTTGCCTGATCAATGTTCCCATCTGTCTACTCTCAATCATCAGCAAAGTGATGGAAGATGTCATTGACAGTGTTGTTAGGTTCTAATTACATACAAATACCGGCTCACTGATGCTCAGTTTGGGTCCCACCAGGATCATTTGGCTAAAGGCCTCATTAAAGCCCGGGACCAAATATGGACAAAAGAGCAGCATAAAACCCTTGGCATAAAACTGTATTTGATCCAATATTGTATCAAGAAGCCCCAGTAAAATTGAAGTCAATAAGAACATGGGGGAAACCTCTCCACTAGTTACATTCATTGCAAACACAATGCAATATAGTTGTAGTTTTTAATTTATTTATTTGTTTATGTTTTGTCAGCATCATTCCCTAATTCCCTTGAGAAGGTGCTGATAAGCTGCATTCCTCAATTGCTGCAGTCCATGTGGTGTAGGTACACCCACAGTGCTGTTAGGAAGGGAGTTCCAGGATTTTGACTCAGTGACAGTGAAGGTATGGTGATATATTTCCGAGTCAGGATGGTGTGTGTCTTGGAGGGGAACTTGCAGGTGGTGATGTTCACTGCCTTGTCCTTCTAGGTTCTAGATGTCGCGGGTTTGGAAGGTGCTGTCGAAGGAGACTTGGTGAGTTACTAATGTAGTGCATCTTGTCAATAGTACACACTGCTGCCACTGCATGATGGCACTGGAGGAATTGCATGTTTAAGTTGGTGGATGAGATGCCAATCAAGTGGACTGCTTTGTCCTGGATAGTGTTGAGCTTGAGTGTTGTTGGAATTGCACTCATCAAGGTATCAAAAAGTCCTGGCAAACCTGCTAGTGGACAGTGTTCCATCACACTCCTAACTTGTGCCTTGTAGATAGTGCACAAATTTAGGAGAGTCAGGAGGTGAGTTACTCACCACAGGATTCTCAACCTCTGACCTGCTCTTGTGACCACAGTATTTATATGGCTAGCCCGGCTCAGTTTCCAGCCAATGGTAACCCCCAGGGTGTTGATAGTAGGGGATTCAGCGAGGGTAATGCCAATGAATGTCAAGGGGAAATAGTTAGATTCTCTCTTGTTGGAGATGGTCATTGCCTGGCACTTGGGTGGCATGAATGTTACTTTCAACTTATCAGCCCAAACCTGCATGTTGTCCAGGCCTTGCTGCATATGAACACAGGCTGCTTCAATATGTGAAGAGTCACAAATGGTGCTGAATATTGTGCAATCATCAGTGAACATCCCCACTTCTGACCTTAAAATGCAGGGAAAGTCATTAATGAAGCAGCTGAAGATAGTTGGGCCTAGGACACTACCCTGAAGAACTCCTGCAGGCATGTTTTGGGACCAAGTTGAGTGACCTCCAACAACCACCACCATCTTCCTTTGTGCTAAGTGTGACTCCAATTATTGGGGAGTATTCCCCTAGCTCCCATTGACTCCAGTTTTGCTAGGGCTTCTTGATGCCATACTCCATCAAATACTGTGTTGATGTCAAGGAGTACAGCTCCAAAACACTCCAGAAACCTGACACACCACCCAGGCCAAAGCAGCCTGCTTGTTTGGCAATCCATCCAATATCTTAAAACATTCACTCTCTCTACAGTTGGCGCACAGCGGCTGCAGTGTGTACCATGTACAAGATGCGCTGCAGCAACTCATCAAGGCTTCTTCAACAGAGCCTTCAAACTGCACCGCACCTACTGCCAAAAGAACAAGAACAGCAGGTGTATGAGAACATCAGCGGCTATAAGTTCCTATTCAAGTCGCACACTGTACTGCCTTGGAAATATATCATAGTTCCTCCATCCTGACTAGGTCAAAATTCTAGAACTCCCTACTTACACCACATGGGGTGCAGTCGTTCAAGGAGGTGGCTCACCACCACCTTCTCCAGGACAATTAAGGATGGGCACTAAATGCTGGTCTTGACAGTGACATCCACATACCCTGAACAAATTTTTTAAAAAGTCAGGTGAAAGAGGGGTGATTGTCTTTGATTTATTGTGTGCAATATCATAGAAGATCAACTGGTATGAGATATACAAATAAATGATTTCAACTCTAAAACTGGCTTTATTAAATTTAGCCTCACTAGAAGATTTATTTTTTTGGAAAAACACTGAGGCCCAACATCAAGATAAAAACAAAAAAACTGTGGATGCTGGAAATCCAAAACAAAAACAGAATTACCTGGAAAAACTCAGCAGGTCTGGCAGCATCGGCAGAGAAGAAAAGAGTTGACGTTTCGAGTCCTCATGACCCTTCGACAGAACTTGAGTTCGAGTCCAAGAAAGAGTTGAAATATCAATATCATATTTCAATTCTTTCTTGGACTCGAACTCAAGTTCTGTCGAAGGGTCATGAGGACTCGAAACGTCAACTCTTTTCTTCTCCGCCGATGCTGCCAGACCTGCTGAGTTTTTCCAGGTAATTCTGTTTTTGTTTTGAGGCCCAACATCATCCTACTTTCCATTTGATATGTCATATTTCCAATAAAAAATGAACTAGTTTGCCAAGAAATTACACACTTGCATCAAAAATTGTAAACTTGGGACAGAAAAGGACAATTGGCAAATCTTTCTACAACAGCCTATTCAATCATTAATTCAAAAGAAAAACAACAGAAATGTTGAACAAGACCAGATTTCATACAAAGTGATTGCAATCTCTAGAAGGCATTTTGCAGTGGATTGGTGATACTGATCGATTGGTTAATAATAAACAATGCAAGATAATGCTAGGATTTGGGATTTTGCATTGAAGTATTTGATTTGCTCTTGTTCTTCTTGTCATCACTGAATACATTGTTCTTGTGTGCTCCTCCTACTCCTTGTGGACTAACGAGGTTGAAATTAAGACTCATTGCCCCATTTCCTATTCTAACTCATTTCATCTCCTCTGGGATCTCAAAACTTTTTGCTTTTCTCAATCTTTCTTCTACAATCTACAGGTCAATACTCAACCTTGATGTTACCTAGGCTGCATTTTTTGATTTATGTCATCTTTCAATTTTTCAACTTTGGTACTTCATCCAAATGTCTCATTTTTTTTCAAAAAAGCCCGCAGTTGAAACTCTACATAAAATAAATCAGATGGAAATTTATACCAATGAAATGCTGTGTTATTTGAAGTATGTCTGTTCTGGATTGCAGATATACATTCTGATTTTCCCTCACTCAGGATAACAGTGCCTGAAGCTGTGCTATAATTCCACAGGCAAGAGCAGCTTTCCGGTGCTTCGTCATTGCTTAAATGTGTGCAAACATAGCAAGTTTTGTGAGGCTATTTGACAAAGTGGTGGGGGAGAGAACAGGCATCACAACTGGTGAGCCTGATCCTGACCTTCCTAACATAACCCAATATTGGTTGCCTATTCTCTCTTTCTGGCAGGGTCACTGGAAGCAAATGAACAACAACCGGTATTTACATGGCACTTTTAATGAAACTAAACATCCCAAAGGAATTCACAGGAGTGTAATTGGACTGAATCTTTACACCGAGCTGAAGTAGGAGATGTCAGGGCAGGTGAGAAAAAGCTTGCTTAACGAAGTAGTTTCAAAGGAGCACCTCAAAGACGGAAGAAAGGTTTAGGAAGTGAATTCAAGGGTTTAGGGCCTGAATGGCTGAAAGCACTGCTGCCAGTGGTGGGGCAAATGAAATGGGCGATGTACAAAGTGCCAGAGTTGGAGGAGTTTTCAAAGGATTGTGGGGCTGGAGACAGTTACAGAGATAGGGAGGGGAAAAACTATGGAGAAATTTGAATAGAAGGATGAGAATTTTAACTTTGAGGAGTTGGTAAACAATGTGAATCAGTGTGCACAAGTGTGATGGTTGAATAGAACTTGGTTTTGGGTAGGATACAGGCATGGGAGCTCGGGATGACCTCAAGTTTATGAGAGGTTGAGAATGGAACACCATCCTAGATCCCATTGAAATAGTTGATCTGGAGATTGCAAAAGCATGGATGAGGGATTTAGCAGCAGGAAGGTGGAGGAGTGGGTGGATACTGGCCATATTATGGGGGTGGAAATAGGTGGTCTTTGTGATGAAGAGGATATGGGGTTGGAAGCTCAGGTCAAATAGGAAGCCATGGTTCCAAACAATATTATTCAGTCTGAGACAATGATCAGGGAGGGAAATAGAATCAGTGGAAAGGGAGTAGAACTTTTGACAGGTGTAAAAGCCAGTGGTTTGAGTCTTCTGAATACTTAATTGAAGGAAATTTGGGTCATTGGGACTGGATGTTGCACAAGCAGTCTGACAACACAGCCAGGTGGTGATGAAGTAGAGTTAGATCTCATTGGCATACATATTGAACCTGATGTGCCATTGGCTCATATTACCAAGAGGAAGCATGTTGATGAAAAGTAGCAAAGGAAAGTGGGAACCTGGCTATGGACACTGGTAAATTGGAACATGTCCATGGCTCCCTGGCTAAGATCAACTATCTCAGTACAGTTAGGTCAGAGATTGAATCTGATCTCTGTGGGCCAACACCACACCACATGATACATTTAACTGGACCATTAGGAAAGATGGTAAATTTATTGCTCAACTATAATTAGGTTTATTGGCTTCTTCTAATTGTCAGTTATGGCATTAGGTGGGGGAGATAGTGGTAATCCCACTGTCGTAGTAATCCAGAGGCCTAATCTAATCCTCTGGGAGCATGGGTTCAAATCCCACCATGGCAGCTGGTGGAATTTAAATTCAACTAAAAAATCTGGAATATAAAGCTAGTCTCAGTAATGGTGACCATAAAACTATCATCAATTGTCTTAAAACACCCTCTGGTTCTTACTAATGTCCTTTAGGGAAGGAAATCTGCCATCCTTACCTGGTCTGACTTACATGTGACTCCAGCCCCACAGTAACGTAGTTGACTCTTAACTCTCTGAAATGGCATTTAGTTCAAGGGCAATTGCGGGATGGGTAATAAATGCTGGCCTTGCCAGCAACACCCACATTCCATGAAAGAATATTTTAAAAATTTCATGCATTCTATATATCACAATACAAGGAAAAAAGAAACAAAAATGAGAATTCTATGTTTGAACCAGAATTGCATGGACAAAATAAATGTTAACAAGATTTAAATTGCATATCTTCTAAGGTTCATTGCTGTGCCATTACTCATGGTGTTATTGCTTTTAAAGCTGGTGTTATCAGTGTGCTCAAGGCAGTGATGTGCATGCCAGAATTTCATATTTATCTAGGATGAGGAAAGGAATTCAAGACCGAAGTGGAGGAACTTGGAAAATGGAATATAATACCTAAGTAGAGAATGAGAAACTAGAGACCTGTGTGGGATGGCAAATGAACCATGGATTCCACTGAGTTGGGGTAGTTAAAATAAAGGCGGGCAAGATAAGAATGGTTTGAGGGTGAAAAGAATCAGAAGACAAAACAGAACCTCAGGCAGGAGAGAACAAGTAGTATCCTGATTGATATAGGATGGGGTGGGGTGAGGTGGGGTGTGCAGGAAACAGAAGTAGAAACCCATGTCAGTTTTCCAAGTAATGAGAGACCTGAGAAAAATGTGGATGGAAAGAGAAAAAAATTACAATGTAAAGAAGAGAGTAACTGAAGACATGTGTGAGACAGCCAGTGAGATAGAAGAAGCAATTTTTCAAACAGGATGAATGGAAGGGAGGGAAACTGGATCCGAGCCTGAAGCAGATTAGGAATCGGGGTAGAAGAATTTAGGCTCCAAATTTAAGAATCCAAGCTGAGGGGACAGAGCAATGAACAAGAGACCTGAGGAGGATCAAACATATGAACATGAGAGTATCTAGTGTTGTGCTCCTGATACCCAGTTGGTGCAGGAAGAAACCAGAGCCCTAGTCTTTACTTGGAATAGATTTATTCACAGAGTGAAACATTACAAATATAGAACTCCTATGTCAGTAAATGTCTTTATATGTGCTCAAGTAATCATTCAAGCAATGCTCTCCACCTCACTTAACCTCAATCACGAGAATTAACATCTAGGAATTTGGGTGATAAAGGGTAAGAGAGGATGGAACAAGAAATGGTCTTGTTCCTCGTCTACCTTTTAGAAAAAACATTTTAGTACCAGCAACAACCATATTACACTAATTTAACTAACATACAGTTTTATCCTTGGACTCCAAGTCTCAAATCCTTGGAAATACCTACTGAACAGCATTTCAATACATGAACTGCAGTGATTCAAAAGGAAGGTTCACCACCATCTTCTCCAGGGATGGGCAATATATGTTGGCCTTGCTAGTGATGTCTATATCCCAAGAATGGATAAAATAAAAACTGCAGTGTTGTAATAGCCTATAAATAAATAGTAGAGGTACAAATTAGGAGAGGAAAAGGCAAGTTATAACCATATATGGTGAGAATTAGTAAGCATGGTGGCAGTAGCATATTAGTAAGTCATCAAGTGGCCTGTTCAAAAAAGTATGTTTCCATCAAATTAATAACATTCTACAATGTAATATTCAGAACTTAAATTAATAACATAAGTTTTACATGGCAGCACCCTATTTAATTTAAACCATTGGCCTGTGTAATTGGGTGGTCCCATGAATATAAAACCCTTTAGGCTTTTTTAAGTAGGGGAAAGTCTATTTTACCATTAATATAATTTACTTGTAGTTACAATGCTGTCACCTGTAGGTACTTGCCTTTACAATTCAGTGTGTGAGAATTTTTTCTCTCCTCCCCCTCCTTGAAAGATCGAAATAAAGCAGATGCCAAAAAAGCCATAAGAACTGATCTCAGTGTGGGGCCTACTGCAACTGTTTCCTGTAAGTACAGCCTAGGCCTCAATCTCTGTGTGTGGTATTACCTGCTTCACAGGCTTTCCTTTCCCTCCCTGTCTTTCTTCTTCATTACCTTCTGCTTGTCCTTCTCCCTCAGGCCAGCTCATCAAGCTCAATTACAAAGCAGACAGCCAAATGATTGCTAGTCTATAATTCTGGATTCGAAGTAGCATCTTCGGCCTGATAGCTGAATGTCATCTTCACATGTTGCCAGCAGCACCATGTGTTACACATTAACTCTGTATTTCTCCCCCTCTCGACTTGCCCCTCACAGATATTGCAATTAGCACCCTATCTGTCACTTCCTCACTCAGAATGTGAAGAATGGTATGCAATGATGTAAGAAGTAAAGTGAAAGTCAGAGGCCATATAGTTCAACAAAAAAATTCTTTACGTATTGCCAATATTCAGAACATTTTTTATAAGAGACAGCAAATCTGTCTCCAATTCTCCTTCTCCCCTGGAGAAAGTGCAAGGATTAAGGCTATGTTAATATTGAGACATTTTCTGGGCTCAATATTTGAACCTATTATAATGTACATGTTTAATTTTTTAATATAATCCATGCTTTCCCTTAACCAATGCACACATTATGGTATGTATCTACATTAGAGAGAGAGAGGGGCACTACCCAGTCCGAATCGCACTTAGTGAAAACATCAATGTCAATGGAAAATCAAGTATAGTTTAAAATGGGCTGCTGATTCGTTATCACCATTTTGTTATCCATTTAATTCATTCACAGGTGTCACTGGCAAGACCAACATTTATTGCCCATTGCTAATTGTCCTTGAGAATTGTCCTTTTTGATTGCAACTGTGCGGCTCACTTGGCCATTTCAGAGAGCAGTTACGACTCAATCACATTGCTTGGGCCTGGAGGCACATATAGACCAGTCCAGATAAGATTTCCTTCCGTAAAAGGCATTAATGATTCAGATGGGTTTTTACAACAATTCAATAGTTGTATGGTCACTGTTACTAATACTAGTGTTTTATTCAAAACTTTAATTAATTGAATTTTAAACTCTCCAGCTGATGTGGTGGGATTTGAACTCATGTTTGTGAAGTTAAGGTCTCATGGATTACTGGTCCTCCTCCCACCCCATGTCTGTGGAAGATGACCACAAGTGGATGAGTAAGAGGAAAGTGTTAAAGATAGTTTTCTGGGTGATTTTGGAGGTGTTGGTGCACTTTGGGAAGGGGAGCTGTTGGTGGAGATGGTCTGGCCATGACTGAATAGTTAAAATCAGAATCAAAGAAGGGCAGTTCAAGGAGTGGACAACAAATGAGAAGCATTGTAGGAGGATGATGTGATCAAAAAAAAATCTTACAAGATCAATGAGATTACAATGAACATGACTTCATTAAGGATACTTCAAGTATCAGGCAGGAGGAGACTCAGAATAATTCCTGTCATAAAGAAGTTGCCAAGGGATTTATTGACTCACCCAATTCCCAGCTTTGAATTTCCTCAGTTCCCCTTCATCACAAAGTGACCCGCTTCTTTTTTCTGATTAAACCAAAGTAGAAAACACAGTTTCCAAATGTGAAAACAAACTGGACTCTGATTCAAGTCAGCCTCAAGTTTAGGCTGACCTCAAATGGAAAATACTTCATGTATATACACAAATATATTTTGATTATATTCTTAGAGAAATTTGGAGCCGGATGAACAGCCCTGATGCCATGCTGGTGAAATTCATCTTTGGTGGTGAATTTCATCTTTGGTGGTAGCATAGTGGTTATGTTGTTGAACTAGTAATCCAGAGACCTGGACTTCACAAGCATGAGTTCAAATCCCACCACATCAACTGGAAAATTTTAAAATTCAATTAAATCAATTCCTTCCTTCTGTAATCACCACTAGCCACACAACCCCTTGCCCTGAACGTTCAGTTCATCTGCCAACACCTTCTTGAAACTCCCCCTTTGGTAGCTGTGACTTCAACTGCCTAGCTCCCACCCTCTGGAATCCCCTACCTAAACCATTCTGCCTTTCCTTTCCCCTTCTCTTTTAAAGTCCTCCCTACAACCCACCGCTTTAACCATGTTTTTGGTCCCCTCACAAATCTCTCCTCCTTTGGCTGATCATCTATTTTTTCACATTCCTGTGAAGCACCTTGAAATATTTTCCTACATTAAAAGCACTACATAATTACAAATTAACACTGTTATAGAAAAATGAGTTGTCTTCTCCTCAAGGCCTTTTCTACTTTTCAGTACACTGACACATTGATTTTCCTTTGTTCTTTCTAAGCTGCAATTTCACATTCTTCTCCATTTGCACCTTTACTAACTTGAAACCTTTGCAGATTCTTTTTGTAACTTCCCCTTTCCCTGGACCTCAAAACTCTGGAAGTTCATATATCCCTCAGCCTTGCTTCCTCCTATAATGCGCAGGCTTTAAAACTTAAATTTGGTTAAAACCCAAACCACTTGGTTTATTTTCTCTTCTCTCCTACTCTTTTCAATATTGGTGGTCCTGCACTATGAGCTTTATATTTTCAATGTAAATATAAAATTAAAACCACACTGCACAACTAGTTTTTATGTTCACTTTGAATAAATACATTTGAAGCTTCTTCAGTAAATAGAACCCTATGATTCTAATATCCATGAAACATTGAATCATAGAATGATACGACATAGAAGGAGACCATTCAATCTATCATTCTTGTGATGGCTCTTTGAAAGATCTATTCAATTAGTCCGACTCCCCTGCTCATTCCCCATAGCCCTGCAAAACTTTCCCCTTTATGTATTTATCCAATTCCCTTTGGAAAGTTACAATTGAACCTGCTTCCCCCACTGTTGCCAGGCAGTGCATTCCAAATGCTGTTTGAAAATTCCTGTATATAAGATCAACCACACTACCCTCGTCAACCCTCCCCATTACTTCATCAAAGAACTCAATCATGGGGGACTTTTTCTGGATTATAGTTATCCAGGACACAAAACATATTGGAGTTCCCACATAGCACAGGAATTGCAGGCAGTTGGACTTGGTTACTTATTGTTTTTAGTTTCATATCCCCTCACTCTTTTTTGTATTCATTCGCAGGATGTGGGGTTTGCTGGCTGGGCCAGCATTTATTGCCCATCCCTAGTTGCCCTTGAGAAGGTGGTGGTGAGCTGCCTGGTTATTATCTAATTATTTACATGTACTAGATTTTATGTGATTCAGTATGGATCCCTTTCATATTGGTATCCTCTACTTAGTTAATTTTAATCCCTTTTTGTCTAAGTAATTACTCTGCTTTTTGATTTATTGTTGGACCTTGGTTTAAATTACTTATCACATCCTTACTCAATGCATCAAATTCCTGCTCTCACCAAATTCCAGTTGCCACTCTTTTTAGCCAACTGTCACATTTGTCAGGTTCTACCAGCTCTCCACCAGCAATTATCTCTCCAATTTATACTTCAAAAAAAAAACACTAGTCACAACTGGTCAGTCAGCCACCAGCCACATCATTGTAACCACCCCTTCCTTCTTCCGTACTCCTTACAGTCACTCAATCTCCTGGGAGAGGCAAAAGAAACAGATAAAAAATTCTTTACCCAATTTAGTTGAAGGTTCTTGGAAATTCATCTCAGCCTGTAGGCATCCAGACTCCAGAAGACAGAGGTCATTTGTGTCACTATTCCCATTAACCAACCTACCTCCCATAATCTGAACCAGCTTCCACTCGCAGGAACTTGTCCAGCTCCTTTTTGAGCATTTATAGCAAATCCACTCTCACCGCACATACTGGAAGCTTATTCCAGCGGCTGATGATTCTCTGTGAAAAGAAGTGTTTCCTGGCATTTGACCTAACCTATTATTTTTGCAATGTTTACTGACACTGCCTGGTTCTCCCAAGTCTGTTTAGCTCAATCAACCTATTGTTATGTCCAGAAGACATGAAGGAAAAAAAAATATATACATATGTCTATAACATCCTGGCTACTTTATAAAATTGTTATTATTTTTTAAATGGACAAGGGCTTTACACTCACTGAAGCCCTACAGCTCACACAGAAGGAGTTTCTAGCCTTCAGAAAACAGCAAGGATCTCGTTATCGCTAAAGAGGTGCTAATGACCCCTGTGATTGCAGAAATTAAATTCCAAGGAAATGCACAGAGACTCTTTATATTTCTAAGGCGGAGCTCTGGCCAAAGGAGATGGTACGTCTGTGAGGACAAAGGGGCCCTGAAACCATTGAAACTTATTAATGGATGCAACATTAACCATTTCAAGATTTCCAGACCAGGAATATACATCCTTTGTCCAAACGAAGGGGAAGGAGTGAGAGTTGTGTCACATGACCCTTCCACCCAACCTCCTCCCCCCAACCTGCCTACCAAGCTGCTAGAACCTGTAATATTGCCTTGTGGAGCTGAATCCAGGCAGTCTGCCATCTTCAGTCAACAAAGCAGCAGCAGAAACAAAACTTTATCCAGGTTTAAATCGCCTGGCCCTCATCTACACTGTTTTCTGCTGGAATGTCTGAACTTCAGTAGTAGTGCCTACTGCAAGACTGATTCATCTCTACTTGTTTCTCCCATCGTGGAAGTCAGTGCTATTGGAAAAGTGCATCACCCCGCATCAGTTTCAGCCTGCCAACCTCTCTGAAGGAATATACCATTGGACTTTTGATTCTGGAGTCTGGACTCACTTGAAACAATAATTGTTATTTTGCCAGTGGTCTTTTCCCTGTATCTCTTTCTTTCCCTGATCCCCGTTTTATTGTATGAATGCACCAGGGGCGACACAGAAACCTCTGATGTTACCCTATCTCAAGTTTGCTGTGGTGTTATTAATAGAGGATTGGATCACTCCAGAAACAGAAGGGTTGGAGAAAATATGCAATCACTCATAAAGGGGAAAGCAAAAATCAGAAACACCTTTCTGTTTATGCACAGGTGGCGAGAAGAGAAATCAGGGCTATTTAAAAATTAACCCCCCCCCCCCACCCCCCACCACCGTGTCTGTAACACTAGACAGATATCAAAATCCCTTAATTTTTTTCAAAGATTTCAAATCATATCCCCTCCAGGTCCGTTTTTTCCAAAGTGAGATGTCCTTTTTATTCATTCATGGGATGTGGCATCACTAGCAAGGCCAGCATTTATTGCCTATCCTTACTTACCCTTGAAAAGGTGGTGGAGCAATGCCCTTGATAACTAAGGGTCCTTAAACTAGGTATCAATCGAATAGTGCTCCTTTGAATCTATTCTTAGAACCTTGAAATCCCACATCATGTGAGTGGATCAAAACTGAACACAGTATTCCAGATGTGGTTGAACCAAGACCTTATACAGAGAAAGGATTTTACTTCTAGATTCGCTTTAATTATCTTGGCTATACATCTTAACAACCTATTCATTTTTGCAGCAGCCTTAAGAAACTGGTCATGCACTTTCAATGACTCATGAACCACAAACTCCAGATTTTTTTTTTGGGTCGCAATGAGCAGCACAGCATGGTGTATTCATGCTTGCAAGTGCTCTATCCAAATGCATCATGTTGTTCTTGTCTGTGGCAACAAACATCTGCCATGGACCCATTCCCTCATTGTGCCTAGATTCACCTTTAATTTTTTTCCATCAAAGGTTCTTACACCCACATATAACTTTGTCTCGTCCATAAATCTATGGATCATTCCTCCAGGTTGTTAATTATGAAAGTGAAGGGCCAACAATTCCAGTACAGATTCCCACTCCCAGAGTGTTTCATCCCAAATTCATCTGTGCAGTTACTCAGACTGGGACATCTTGATGGGAACGTTTCCCTTGTGCTTGACTTGGCTAGGGCAACCATGTACCTCATAGTGAAGAAGTATTCTCTATCTTAGGGAGAGAAGAGAAAAATTGAGCAAAGCAAATTCTTCAACATTTTATCATTTATGTCAATTATTTTCTCAATCTGTCAATAACCTGTTGAATCTGGAAGGTTTCAACAAGTCTTTTTTATAATGTAAGAACCTCTGGATGTGCTGGTTTGGCTTAGCCATCTTACTGACCATCACAGTGATAAAAGCTATAGGTTCAATACTGATTTTTATGGTCTGTTTCCATCAAATTCTGCTTTCTTCTAATCATCTGCTTATGTACTATTTTTTGACAAGAACTGGTCAACCCACACACATATAACCACCGACACACAGTCAACGGTTATATAAATGAAGCTCTTTTCAGGAGGCTCACTAAAAACCACACACACATGGAAATCATGAAAGCAAGCAGACTTAATAATCTGTCCTGTTACCATTTCACCGGCAGTCAGACTTATTGGCATTGGGACAGCCAGCTGGCTCCAGTTCCATTAAGAACACATGGATGTGTTTGGACTGTAGGTAAACCAGTTTAAATCTTTAGCCAATAATCTGTATCACTGTCAATAAATCTTGCTACTGGTGCTATAGTGAATCTGATATGATAGCAATTTTGATATTTTTATGTCCTCCTTAGCTGATTCAATTACTTATCAAGAAGATCAATACTTTTTTATTGTTCTTTCACATAATGTTCGTATTGCTTGCCAGGCCAACATTTGTTGCGCGTCCCTGAGGAAATTAATGCTTTCCAACCTGTAATCTAGCAACTATGGTTCAGATACAGTGCAGAGTAGGTATAGGATAAAACTCCTCTATGCAAACCTAATAACCCTATTCTCAAAGGCCACAGTTGTTGCCAATGCCATGCATGCTCAGTTCTCATGTTTTATTCCATTAGGTCATTGTGAGTGACAGAGTAGGCAGCGGCCAGGACAAAAGGCCCTACAAACCATGTGCAGACTATTATGAATGGCCATCTTGTATTGGCAAGAGACTCAGTGTTTCTCAAAAGAACCAATATATTGTGAACTTGTTGACAAGTAGCTCCAGGCTCATATAGAAACCCAATTGGTTCTCTAATGCCCTTCAGAAAAGGACACCTGCCACCATCAATACTTAACTGGACCATCCATGAGAACATTGTGGCTAGCAGAGCATGACTGAGAACTTTGTACTCTTATGATGAGTCGTTTATCTCCTAACACATCAAACTCCTAACACCTTTTACAAGATTCAGGTCAGGAGTGTGTTGGAATTTTTACCACTTGGCCATATAGTTGTAGTCACAACACTCAAGAAATTCAACACCATTAGGATAGAACTGTACACTTGATAATTACCTCTGCCACCGAACTCAGTCTCCATTCCTCCAGTATCAGGCCTTGGCACACTGTGGCTGCAGTATGTACTAACCACACAATGCCTGACAGCATCTTGTCACCCTTACCTCATCCTAACCATTGCAAAAGACAAGGAGCAACATTATGTAAACACTACCATCTTCAGGTTCTCTGCTAATTCACAC
The DNA here is from genome assembly GCF_017639515.1 of Carcharodon carcharias. NCBI lineage: Eukaryota > Metazoa > Chordata > Chondrichthyes > Lamniformes > Lamnidae > Carcharodon > Carcharodon carcharias. The sequence goes on from NC_054482.1 coordinate 85,510,676, forward strand.
AAGTCTAAGTGCCATTCCTTTTCTGCTTCTGGGAACACCATTACCAAAAGGACTGCATGACTTAAGGCCCATCATATGTTCCTCAGGGAAATCAGGGACTGGGAATAAATTTAGCCTTCAGTATAATCTACATCCCAAAATCAAATTTTTAAAATAAGCAAGAACTACATGGAAACTGTTGACCTCTTTTCAGGTACAACCCTCAGCAGAATAAAAGATTGTTAGGATTTACAAGATGATTTAACACACTGGGTTAACTAATACCCTTCAAACTGATGCCACCTTCAATCATTATATCACCCATTTTCCCTGTAAGTCAATGTGCTATCCTTTTTTCAGGCATTACTTTTATTTCTATTGGCCATTCTTAGTTATGGTATTTCTGTTTTGTTCTGACGTAACTGCAGGAGAACTTCAGAAATATGAGCACTTTGGTTAAAGAGCTTTCACATACATTTTAATGATTATCTCCATAAATCTATTGCCAGAAGTGATGAACCAAAGCTGCATCACTGCTAACTAAAAATGGTGCAAAGTAACCTAAAGAGACTGGAAAATAATCACATTTGGTGTAAAATATATATAGCACTCAATAAAACTCCCTGAACTACATCCATATTTATGATTATTGTTGTGGGAAAGGACAGGCAGTGAGACTGGTGAAATTGCTGTTTCAGAGTTCCAGCATGGACGTGCTGGGCTGAATGGTTTCCTTCTGCGCTGTAATTGTTATCTCAGGCCTCATGGATTTTATTAGTTCAGTGTTGTCCTGGTGTTTATTGGATCACTCACATGTCATTGCAAATGACTAGGCCGCATTTGCAAACATCTTCAGCCAGAAGTGCCGAGTGGATGATCCATCTCCTTGAGGTTCCCAACATCATAGATATTAGTGTTCAACCAATTTGATTTGCTCCATGACATACCAAGAAACAGCTGAATGCACTGGATACAGCAAATGCCATGGGCTCTGATAACATCCTGGCTATAGTACTAAAATCTTGTGTTTCAGAACTAGCTGCAACCCTAGCCAAGCTGTGCTATTACCTCTATAACATTGGCATCTACCCTTCAATGTGGAAAATTGCCAAGGTATGTTCTATCCACAGAAAGGAGGACAAATCAAATCCAAATACATCAGTCTACTCTCAGTCATCAGCAAAGCGATGGAAGGTGTCATTGACAGTGCTATCAAGCACCACTTACACAGCAATTAACCTGCTCACTGATGCTTAGTTTGGGTTCCATCAGAGCCACTCAGCTCCTGACCTTGGTCCAAAATATGGCCAAAAGATTGGAATTCCAGTGGTGAGGGGAGAGTGATTTCCCTTGACATCAAGACAGCTTTTGGCCAAGTGTGGCATCAAGGAGACCTAGCAAAATTGAAATTAATATTTAATTAATATGAATCATGGGGAAAACTCTCCACTAGTTTGAGGCAGACCTAGCATAAAGGAACCCCAAGACACTGAAGTGCGAGTTCCTCCGGGTAGTTTCCTAGGCCTAACCATCTTAAGTTTCTTCATCAATGACCTTCCCTCCAACATAAGGTCAGAACTGGAGATTGCAGTGTTCAGTATGGTTCAGAACTCTCAAAAACTGAGGCAATATGTTTCTGCATGCAACAAAAATTAATAACTTTTAACACTTAGCAAATCAGTGGCAAGTAACATTCATGCCACACAAGTGCCAAACAATGGCCATCGCCAATAAGACAGAATCTAACCATCTCCCTTGGATGTTCAATGGCATTACCATTACTGAATTTACCTCCTCCCCTACCATTCAACATCACAAGAGTTACCATTGACCAGCAACATAACTGGAATAGTCATATAAATACTGTGGCTGCAAGAGCAGGCCAGGGGTTGGGAATTCTGTGGCAAGTAAATCAATCCTGACTTGCCAAAGCCTGTCCACCATCTACAAGGCAAAAGTCAAGAGTGTGATGGAATACTCTCCATTTGGCTGGATGAGTACAGCTCCAACAACACTCAAGAAGTCTGCCAACATCCAGGACAAAGCAATCCATTTGATCAGCGCTCCATTCGCCAGGCTGCACAATGACTGTAGAGTGTACCATCTACAAAATGCACTGTAGCAGCTTGCCAAGGCTCCTTCGACATCATCTACCAAACCCATGACATCTACCAACTAGAAGAACAACGGTAACAGGTGCATTGGAACGTCAACACCTCCAACTGACACACCATTCTAACTTGGAACTTTATCACTATTCCTTCACAGATGCTGGGTCTAAATCCTGGAACTCTCTCCCTAACATCATTGTGGGTGTACCTACACCACATGGGATGCCGTGGTTCAAGAATGTGGCTCACCACCGCCTTCTCAAGGACATATAGAGATGCATAACAAAAGTTGGCCTAGCATGCAATACATCCTATGAAAGAATATTTTTAAAAATTCCATATAGATTGATTTTGAGGTACCAGCATACCCTTCCACTTCCATGCAAATTCTAAACTCCCAAATATTAAATCCAATTTTAATTTTTTTCAGCTCACAGGCTCTGATGCTGAAATTAATATTAATGTTATTAAAGGCATTCATGTCAGGAGTAACTATGTCATTGTAATATTAACCCTATTAAATGAAAATAAGGAGATAAGAACCAATTTAACTAAAGAAATCTATTTCCCTTTGTTTATGTTGATTTTATTTCCCCTCTACTGTTTTCACAATTTTATTGTTGCCTTTATTTCTAAAATATCACATTCTATCTATTTTAAGCACAGTTTATGCTTTTAAGAAAAATGACAAACAACATTCTTCCATTGTTTCTCGGTCCCACTACCAAAATACACAACATTTGGTGGAAAATGCAATGATACTAAAATTGAAAGTTGTTACTAACTGTTCTATAGTAACTGCAATCTTCCTTATTCTATTTCAAGGTACTAGTCAAAGAATTTTGTTACACAATACATACAGTAATGTTCCACTTTGTCCAGGAGGGTAAGGATTAACTAATAGTCACAGTATTTGACTTATAACTGAAGAATTTTCTATATATCAGAACAGCAGAAACATCAGTCATATTATTTGTTGTGTGGGTGCAAGAACTGCTCCTTTATCTCACTGGTTTTATCCATATGCAACATAGGGTAGGGGATCTGTTTATGCAAAAGGGTAATAGTTAAAATGTTGGTCACAGTTGCTGTCTATAAGTTCATGCTTATGCTTCCTGTGTCTTAACCCACATCAAACCCCTTTCAGTCATCAACCCTGTGATCACTGATCTACACTGGCTCCCCTTAAGCAATGCTTTGATTTTAAAATTCTCATCTTTGTTTTTATATCCTTCCATGGCTTCACCCCTCCCTATGTCTGTAATCTGCTCCAGTCCAACAAGCTTCAGATATCTGCACCTGCCCTAATTCTAGCCTCTCGAGCATCCTGATTTTAATTGCTCCGCTATTGTTGGCTGCATCTTCTGCTGTCTAGGCCTTGAGCTCTGGAATTCCCTTCCTAAACCTCTCCACCTTGCTTTCCTCCTTTAAGACATGTCTTAAAACTTAAATCTTTGATCAAGCTTTTGGTAATTTGCCTTAACATCGCCTTTTGTGGCTCAGTGTTGTATTTTGTTTTATAATGCTCCCGTGAAGCTCCTTAGGTTGCTTTACTTAGGTAAAGATGATATAAATACAAGTTGAAAACAAGGTGAAAACACCCCACTCTAGTGCTTGTTCTCAGTGTCAGCAAATTAAATATGCATCTTCTTGAGTTACTGTAATTGGGAGGGGTGATTTCCTATTACAACGAAGATTCCTCATGTAATAAGTACCTAAATGGGTGACCCCTTATTTTTAAACAGTGACCCCTAGTTCTAGATTGTCCCACAAGAAGAAATATCCTCTCCACATCGACCCTGTCAAGATTTCTCAGGATCTTATATGTTTCAATCAAATTGCCTCTTACTCTTCTAAACTCCAGCGGATATAATCCGACCCTTCTTCATAAGACAACCCACCCATTCCATGTATTAGTCTGGTAAACCTTCGCTGAACTGCTTCCAACATATTTACGTCTTCCTTAAATAAGGAGACCAATACTGCACACAGTACTCCAGAAGTGATATCATCAATGCCCTGTATAACTGAAGCATAACCTCCCTACTTTTGCTGTCAATTCCCCTCATAATAAATGATAACATTCTATTAGCTTCCCTTATCACTTGCTGTACCTTCATACCAGCCTTTTGTGATTCATGTACTAGTACGCCTAGATCCTTCTTCATCTCAGAGCTCTGCAACCTCTTACATCTTACTATCCGACCTATTTTTGTATCATCAGCAAATTTAGTGACCACTCCTTCAGTCCCTTCATCCAAGTCATTGATATAAATTGTAAAAAGGTGTGGCCCCAGCACTGATCTCTGTGACCACTCGTTACATCTTGCCAACCAGAAAAAGACCCATTTATGCCAACTCTCTGCTTCCTGTTAGCTAGCCAATCTTCTATCCATGACAATATGTTATCCCCTACACCATGAGCTTTTATTTTTCATAATAATCTTTGCTGTGGCACCTTATCAAATGCCTTCTGGAAATCTAATACTTTGATCTCAGCTATGCCATATGGAGGCTAGACGTTTCTCCAGAGGGAAGGAAGATAAGAGGGAGAATCATTAAGGGCTGAATTTTCACCTCGGTGTGCAGGCGCATATCCGATACGCACAAGTGTGAAAAAGCACACAAAGATATCAGGCGAGTGTCCCGATGTCATCGTGCACTTGCTCGATATTTCAGTCGGCGGACATGCGCAAGAGTTGGCAGCGCACCTGCTGACAATTAAGAGGGCTGTTAAGCCCATTAATTAATTAATTTAATTTAATTTTTCCCTGCCCATCCAAAAGGCCAAGTGACCTTTGGATTTTTGAGGAAACCTCATCCACGGGTGGGATGAGGTTTCCGATGTTAATTAAAAACAAAATAAAAACATTTAAATCTCATTTACAACATGCCCCTGTTCATGTGGCAGAGTCACATGAGGGGACATGTTTGCCTTATTTTTTAAAGCTTTATTTTTAATGTTATAAATCATCAGCTCCCTGAGGCAGCTCTGTGCCTTCAGAGAGCTTTCTGTGAGTGCACCTGCCTGCATGTGCAAACTTCCGCCCTCACCCTCCTCCCCACGCACCGCCCCCCCCCCCCCCCCCCCCCCCCCGCCCCCCGCATTCCTGGCAGCGCTAAGCATTGCAGTGCGTGATTAGCAGCTGGCTGTTAATTGGCCAGCCAGCGTGAAATCGAAGTCGGGGCTGCTCACGGGCAATGGACCACTGCGCAGCCAGTCCTAGGCCTGCCCGCCCAACAAGGGGAAAATCCCCCCCCCCCCATGGTACACTCTCAGTCTACATTTTCAGGCAAGAAAATAATATATGTTGTGATGGACCTAAGAGGACAAACAAAATTCTGAGCTGTCTTTAATGGGGCTGGACAGGCAAGATGGCGGGCGGGTTGAAGAATAGTGTGGGAGGCCATGTGTCAGAACCCTGGTGGTGGGAAAACAGTTTCCAATAAAGTCAGAAACAGCAGACTCCCCTGTTAACCAGATTTTCATGCATAATGCTCCACTTGCTTATAATTTAAATTTTGTTTGCCAGGGCTTAACTCAGCCTTCCTGATTTACTGAAGCTGGCATGTGTCTCTCATGCCTTCAGAGGTCTGCCCAGTGAAAGCTGGCAACTTCTATATGGCTTCCTTGACTCACTGTGAGAGTCCTTTGGACTTCCAGGAGACTGAGTCACAAGGCACCGGACTGAACCTTGAGACGTTTTCTTTGTGTTTAAGCTTGATAATTTGCCACTCTGAGGAGATGAGTCTGAGAAAGGAAGTGCGTAAGCCAAAATATTGGATCCAAAAATTAAAGTGACAGCACGTAACCAAGGGACGGAGGCATACTCATCGAAGTGGCATTACATATCAGTGCCTGATATTTGGGAGAACACTTCAGAGGCTGCCTTTAAAGAAAAGGAGAGGTAAGGGCACAATGGAAACCTTTCTACACCACCTTCCCCCCCGCACACCCCACCCCCCCCGCCCCGTTCTCCTTCATCCACGAGCAGTGGAGGAAATCGGTGCTGCAGAGAAACACCATGCTGTACAGGTATAAGTGCACGACATCCTGCAGCAGCACCAGGAGGATGCACAACAACAGGAAGCTAGGCAGCGAGCTTTCGCTGAAATGTGGAGTGATGCACTGGGTGGATTGTGACATCTCTGATCACAGGTGAAGCCATTGAAGTCACCAACTGAACTTTTATGAGGATGGTGATTTCTTTTACTTAGACCTACAAACGTTTTTTGGCAAGGTACACACAGTTGTCACAATGTTGGCAAGTTCATTTGCAATCCTCCCTCAGATCGACTGCCTGCAGAATAGCAACTTTTAAACAGGATTTTCTGCTCTTTAAGCATGGAGCCTTCTCCTGCATGGGAATCAGGTGACACGGGCATCCCAACGTCAGAGCCACCCTGACCACATGATCCAGTGGCGAGACCACGCAATACATATTCATGAGCTTGCCGCCACGTGATTGAGTCCAGGTGGCCACATCGTTCCCATGCAAGATTCCTGATGTCTTCCAAGCCCACCAGTGAGCTCAGCAACAGTAGGACAAAATCCAGCCCATGGAGTTTATTTTAACAGTTTCTCTGTCTTATATTTCCACCTACATTTTTTTTCCCGAACTTGGCAAAAATTGGAAAATATATTCCCAAATTACTCAGTAAAGGAAGTAAATCCTATCCCTGTTGAAGATTTTGTCATGTATATTTTAGTTCAAATGGAGAACTCTGAGGAAATAATGAAGAGAATTGAAGCAGGGTACTTACAGTTGTAATAATACAATTGCTACAGCAACCTGGGTCAATCACTTAAGCTGATATTAATTTGAATTGTCTCACACTGACAGACTTAATGCCTCCTGCAAGGCACTTCATCATCAAAGTATTATCAGCACTCAGCACTTTTAAGTGAAAAGATCCCCCCAAAAGTTTAGAGTAACATGTGTTCGAGTTAATCATAATTATTCCTAAGTGCTTTACAAAAGAAGGGCCCCTATGGGAAGATTGTGGTTTTAAGGAGAATGCCAACGGAGAAGCTATTCCTTTAAGATCACATGGAAAACAGACACCAAAGAACCATTCCAAGCCTCAACATAGTCCAGTGAGGATTTTCTCATTCTGCTGTCATGATTCGATATAAACATTGGCACATCAGCACTTTAAGAGGAAATTGCTGTTGTTGTTACAAGCCCAATAAGACATACAATATTTCAACCTGATGCTTCCCACACAATGGGTGGTATTTAATGGAGGTGCAGGCAGCCGGCTGGATCACTGCATAGCCTCTTTTAGGGAAGGCCCATTGAATTCAGTGCCACTCAGGAATTTAATTGGACACCGGCGGGCCTTCCATGGGATCAAGCACCCTGAGGGTGGAAGTCCTGCCGACCAAAAGCTACTAGCCAATCAGAGGCCGACAGCTCTTTGGGACGATATGTTATCATCGTTGTGGTTCTTAGCTTAGATTGTCCTTGGTCTGGATTCATGGGTACTGCTGGAGGCAAGGCTCTTGGTAAACTTTACCTTTTATTGAACACCCTACTAACTACATACAGTACAAAGCTTAGCACTATGTCAAGCCTTCACATAGAACTATCCTCTGATGTAATTCCAAAGGGATTGGAGCAATACCTCCCAAACGGTGTGATGAATGTAATCAGTAGTTTGGATTACTCATCCAAAGATATTTGCCAGAAACCACTGTTTGCATCCAGCTTTGTAAAAAGTGAGCTTTTTGCCAGACTGTCATCCACAGATGCCATTGTGTGGATCTCCCTTTCCACCACTTTGTTTAACTGTTGAGGCCAGCACAGATTCTTATTAACCCATTTGGTTTTGGTACTGGAACCATACCTGAACACCAACTAATAGGTTTGGTTATGAGTGAGATGATTCCCTGATGCAGCATTGACTCAATTTCTCAGTTTCATCTTCTGTAAAAGTGGGTGTGGAACTTTCTTCGGAGCACACTGGTTTTGCATCTGATCTCAATGTAATGTGATGGGCTGCTTTCAGTTTCTCCAGACCTCTAAATAAGTTTGGAAATTCTGCCCACATCGAACTATCTTTCTCAGCATACTCTGTTGTCATGTGACCTTACATCACAGATGATATAGGCTGTCTATTTACATATTTAACATTAACCCTTTATACTAATGACAGCTGTACCACTGGGGAGGCAGTATTTGGTGCTGGACAACGCCCACCCAGGGCCTACTATCATTGCTGGATCCTAGACTACAGGTAAGTGATGGCAGAGGGGGTAGTTGCTGGGTAGCAGTTACATGGCGGGGAGGAGGGTCGACAGCAAGGGCAAGGTGTGCTTTCAGTGGGCCTCCCATCCCAATGCAGGATCCCTCGATCAGGCAATGAGTACATTTGAATGAATGTCCTCCCCCTATGGAGCCCACAAGCATCCCCACATGGGTTTGCCGGTCATGCTCTCTGCATGGCTAATACCCAGCCCATCGCTGGGTTAAAACCAGTGGAAATAGGATGAAGCCCTTAAGTGGGCATTAATTGTCTGCTTAAGGGCCTCTGTTGGCAGCAAGGTGGAAGTCCATCCACAGGCCACCTAATCAGGGTGGAGGCAAGAAGGTGACAGGGACCCCACCCGCTACCGTTCCCCCTGATTAAATGCCCCCCTGCCACCAAACTTGCCATGAGGGAGGGCATTAACTTCCATCCAATGAGTGGGTTTATAGTCTTTTTAAGACATTGGTACATTGAACCTCATTAGGAGTATGTGAATTATTGGAGAAACAGGTGTAGCATATTGAATACCAAAAAAAGCAATATTCCATTTGGGCATGACCACCAGGCAGTCCGAGAGAAACAGGCAGGTAGTGCAGGAGTCCCCTGGAGTCCAGCTCGCAAATCGGTATTCCATTTTGGAGGCTGATGAGGGCGCTGGTTCCTCCAGGGAGTGCAGACAAAGCCAAACTTCTGGCACCGTAAGTAGCCTGTCTGTACAGGAGAGGAGGAAGAGAGGAAGAGCAATACTAATAGGGGATTCTGTAGTCAGGGGAACAGATAGGTGCTACTGTGACCACCAACGTGATTCCAGAATGGTATGTTGCCTCCCTGGTGCCAGGGTCCGGGATGTCACTGAATGGCTGCAGGGCATCCTGAAGGAGGAGGCTGATAAGGCAGAGGTACATGTTGGTACCAATGACATAGGTAGAAAGAGGGATGAGGTCTTGCATCAAGAATTCAGGGAGCTAGGCAGTAGACTAAAAAGCAACACCTCTCGGGTTGTAATCTCTGAATTACTCCCAGTGCCACGTGCTAGCGAGCTCAGAAATAGCAGAATAGCGCAAATTAATACGTGGCTTAAGAGTTGGTGCAGGAGGGAGGGTTTTAGATTCCTGGATCACTGGGACCATTTCTGGGGAAGGTGGGACCTGTACAAGCAGGACGGTCTACATCTGAACCAGAGCAGGACTAACATCCTTGTGGGCAGGTTTGCTAGTGCTGTTGGGAGGAGTTTAAACTAATTCGGCAGGGGGAGGGGACACAGAATGTTAGCAGAATAGGGACACATCATAATACAGTAAAACAATCAAGTCAGAGGGAGTACAGCTGCATTAAGTTTCAAGGGAGTAAGGCAAGGCTGGATGGCCTCTACTTTAATGTCAGGAGTATTACAGGTAAAAAGGATGAGTTAAGGCTGAGGATTGACACATGGAATTGTTATATAGTAGCCATCACAGAGACGTGGTTGAGGGAAGAGCAGAATTGGCAGCTCAACATTCCGGGATATAGAATCTTCAGGCGAGACAGGGGTGGGGGTAAAAGAGGAGGAGGCATTGCATTATTAGTTAAGGAGTCAGCTACTGAAGTAAGGAGAGATGACATCTTGGAGGGGGCATCGCATGAAGCTTTGTGGGTAGAGCTTAGGAATAAAAAGGGGGCAACCACATTGTTAGGTGTTTATTATAGATCCCAGATAGTCAGTGGGAAATTGAGGAGCAAATATGTGCACAAATTGCGGAGATGTGTAAAAACAATAACAATAGAGTAATTATATAAGGTGATTTCAACTTTCCCAACATTAATTGGGATAGACATTGTGTTAAGGGCTTGGATGGAGTGGATTTCTTGAAATCTGTACAGGAGAACTTTTTAGGTCAATATGTGGAGGGTCCAACAAGGGATGGCGCATTGCTGGGCCTAATTCTAGGGAAAGAAACTGGACAGGTGGCTGAGGTGGTAGTGGGGGAACATTTAGTGACATTTTACAATTTAAGCTTCTTATGGACAAAGAAATAGATAAGTTACATAAAAATGTTTTGGATTGGGGGAGAGCGGATTTTAGTAAAATAAGGCAGGATCTGGAAACAGCTACTCGTGGGGAAATCCACAGCAGAGCAGTGGGGGGTGTTCAAAAAGGAAATGGGGAGGGTACAGACTCAACATATTCTCTCTGGGTTGATAGGAAAGAATAATAAGCCCAGAGAACCATGGATGACCATGGATATTCAGAATAAGATGAGAAAGAAAAGAGAGGCTTTTAGCAGGTACAAAGGGAGCAAATCAGCGGAGGCATTAGTGGAATACAGAAAGTGTAGGGTGGAGCTTAAGAAAGCAATTAGGAGAGCAAAGAGGGGATATGAGAAAGCTCTGGCTAGAAAAAGTAGGGAAAATCCCAATATATTCTGTAAGTATATCAATGGGAAGAGGGAAAGAGTAGGGCCAATTAGGGAACAAGGGGGCAATCTATGGGTGGAGCCAGACGACATCAGTAGAGTGTTGAATGAATACTTCTCATCCGTCTTCACCCAAGAGAATGAGGATAAAGGTATCGAACTCGGAGACAGAGACTGCGAGTTCTTGTGCAAACTGATATAGGGAGTGACAAGGTATTGGAGGTGCTGGCATGCTTAAAAGTAGACAAATCACCAGGTCCAGATGATTTGTGTCTCAGGCTGCTGAGGGAGACAAGGGAGGAGATCGCAGGGGCTCTGACCCAAATTTTTAATTTCTCTCTGGCCATGAGGGAGGTGCCAGAGGATTGGAGAACAACTAATGTGGTTCCACTATTTAAGAAGGGTTGTAGAGATAAGCCAGGGAACTACAGGCCAATGAGTCTCACGTCAGTGGTAGGGAAACTATTGGAGAAAATTCTGAAGGAGAGAATTTATCTCCACTTGGAGAGGCAAGATTTGATTAGGGATAATCAGCATGGCTTTGTCAGAGGGAGGTCATGCCTAACAAATTTGATTGAATTTTTTGAGGAGGTGATCAGGTGTGTAGATGAGGTTAGTGTAGTTGATGTAGTTTATATGGATTTCAGTAATGGGAGCCTTATAAAGAAGGCAAATGCACATGGGATTCAGGGTAATTTGATAAGGTGGACTCAAAATTGGCTTAGTTGTAGGAGACAGAGGGTGATGACAGAAGGATACTTTGGTGACTGGAAGCCAGTGTCCAGTGGCGTACCACAGGGATCTGTTCTGGGTTCCCTATTGTTTGTCATTTATATAAACGACATAGATGACTATGTTGGGGGTAGGATTAGTAAGCTTGTGGATGACACAAACATTGGCTGGGTGGTTAACAGTGAGGTTGAGTGTCTTGTGGTACAGGAAGATATAGACGGGATGGTCAAATGGGCAGATAAGTGGCAGATGGAATTTAACCCTGAAAAGTGTGAGGTGATACGCTTTGGAAGAAGTAATTTGACAAGGAAGTATTCAATGAACGGCATGACACTAGGAAGTTCTGAGGAACAAAGGGGTCTTGACGTGTGTGTCCATAGATCTCTGAAGGCAGAGGGGCATGTTAGTGGGGTGGTGAAAAAGGCATATGGGACACTTGCCTCTATCAATCGAGGCATAGATTACAAATGTAGGGAGGTCATGCTGGAGTTGTATAGAACCTTGGTGAGGCCACAGCTGGAGTACCGTATGCAGTTCTGGTCGCCACATTATAGGAAGGATGTGATTGCACTGGAGAGGGTGCAGAGGAGATTCACCAGGATGTTGCCTGGGATGAAACATTTATGTTATGAAGAAAGGTTGGATAGACTTGGGTTGGAGCAGAGAAGACTGAGGGGCAACTTGATCGAGGTGTATAAGATTATGAGGGGCATGGACAGAGTGGATAGGGAGCAGCTGGTCCCCTTAGTTGAAGGGTCAGTCATGAGGGGACATAAGTTCAAGGTGAGGGGCAGGAGGTTTAGGAGGGATGTAAGGAAAAACTGTTTTACCCACACGGTGGTGACAGTCTGGAATGTACTGCCTGGGAGGATGGTGGAGGCTGGTTGCCTCACATCCTTTAAAAAGTTCCTGGATGAGCACTTGGCACATCATAATATTCAAGGCTATGGGCCAAATGCTGGCAAATGGGATTAGGTAGGTAGGTCAGGTGTTTCTCACTTGTCAGTGCAGACTCGATGGGCCGAAGATGATTCACAGGGAATCACAGTGATTCTGTGATGTTCTGAAACCTCAGGGTCAAAAATCATTCACCAGACTTTTCAACTTCAGTTGGAGTGTAAAAAGGGCCATATCAGATCAATTGTTTACTAAACGCTCCACCTCATTTTCCTTTCCATCAATCAGTGAATAAAGGGCAGACAATCCAATCCAGCCCCCTGCTGAAGTTGAAAGGATAAAGAATTTCCTTTCCCTCTCCTTCAATGTTTTCCTTTCACCCCTTCTCTCCAGAAATTAGCAACTGATGCTAGTGCCACAGATACCACTGCCATTATCCTTGGCTCAGCGGTTCACACTTTCACATTTAGTCAGTTAGTCATAGGTTCAAACCCTGCTCGAGGGACTTGAGCACAAAATCTAGGCTGACACTTCAGTACAGTACTGAGGGAGTGTTACACTGTTGGAGGTGCTGTCTTTCTGGTAACATGCTAAACTGTGGCCCTTTCTGACCTTTGAGATGAATGTAAGATCCTTTGGCACTTTCAAACAAGAGCGAAAGAATTCTTCTGGCCAACATTTGTCCATCAAATTACATCATTAAAACAGATTATCATTTGTTGTTGTTCGTGGGATCTTGCTGTGCACAAATTAGTTTCTGCCTTTCCTGTATTAAAATATCGATAGTATTTCATTGCAAGCTTTAAAATGTTCTGAAATCATGAACAGTGTTGTGTAAATATGGGTTATTTATTTTCCCTCAAGTGACCATCCATAGTGTGTGAGCTTACACAGTGTTGGTGTGTTACATAGCCAGGTGGCTATGGTAGCTTAGTCTAGTCCTGACCCAAACTGAAATGCATACACACTTTACAGAAAAGGTCCTGGGTAGCATTCAAGAGTAGCAACTTCAGCTGATATCTTAGCCTTACATAACTTGTTCTTCCTCTTCTTTCATTTGTTGGAGCAATAAAACAAATCAAAAATCAATATCTCCAGGCCAAAGCTTCTGGTGTAACAATATGGATATTGTCGGCAGCATGTGAATTTCCTCTGAGGGCAGGGTTCAATATTGTGCTTCAGGGCCAGATTAGGAGCTCTGCAGTCACACAATGTGGATGTTTTAATCTTCCGCCTATGGAAAAGGTGGCTGCATCTACCATGACCAATTCTGAGATAGTTGATGGTGTCCACTGTTTGTGAGGAAGATTTGATCTTTCGGGTTGTAATGTGGGGCCCTCGGTAAGGAATTTATTTGCTATGTTACAGTTCTTCCCAGCATTACGTCATTGGTCATTAAAGGTGAGTGGAGATGACAGAAGGGTTTTGGCAATTGTTCAAAGTGCCCTTCTAGCTTTGAGCCGGGTTGGTGGTGAGTTGGTCATGTTGGTCTGGATCGGCATGTCTTTGATGTAGTGATTGAATTCTCTGGACACTGCCTCTGCACTGTCTAGGTCAGGTAGTGCAATGCTTGCAAGCATGGACAGTCAGGGCAGTCAGGGTGTTGATGTCAATAAGAGTATACCAGTGATGATTCTCAGAATAGAGTTCTATTAGATATCAGCAGGTTTGACTTGTGGAATTGGCAGCCATGCTGGGCAGCAGTACTTCACGGTGGAGTACACCGAATGCCACCACATGGAGAGTTTGAGCATATGCTCCCCATGTGGATCCAGAGCATGAACTCTTCTTTTTAGCCTCTTACCAAGGTTCGGGATATGTCCATACATCAGGATGAGATCAACAGTGACTCCTAATTAGGGATTTTTGGTATGATTTATCTCTGCGCTACAGGAGGAGGCTTTCCAGGCTCAGTTTGTTCGGGGGCTGTTGAAGTGAAATAAGACCATAAGACATAGGCCCAGAAATTAGGCCAATCGGCCCATCGAGTCTGCTCCGCCATTCAATCATGGCTGATAAGTTTCTCAACCCCATTGTCCCGCCTTCTCCCCGTAACCTTTGATCCCCTTACCAATCAAGAACCTATCTATCTCAGTCTTAAATATACTCAATGACCTGGCCTCCACAGCCTTCTGTGGCAATGAATTCCATAGATTCACCACTCTCTGGCTAAAGAAGTTTCTCCTCATCTCTGTTCTAAAAGCTCTTCCCTTTACTCTGAGGCTGTGCCCTCAGGTCCTAGTCTCTCCTACTAATGGAAACATCTTCCCCACGTCCACTCTATCCAGGCCTTTCAGTATTCTGTAAGTTTCAATCAGGTCCCCCCTCATCCTTCTAAACTCCATTGAGTATAGACCCAGAGTCCTTAAACATTCCTCATATGTTAAGCCTTTCATTCCTGGGATCGATCTCGTGAACCTCCTCTGGACCCTCTCCAGGGCCAGCACATCCTTCCTGAGATACAGAGCCCAAAATTGCTCACAATATTCTAAATGTGGTCTGACCAGAGCCTTATAAAGCCTCAGCAGCACATCCCTGCTTTTATATTCTAGTCCTCTCGAAATAAATGCCAACATTGCATTTGCCTTCCTAACTACCGACTCAACCTACAAATTAACCTTAAGAGAATCCTGGACTAGGACTCCCAAGTCCCTTTGCACTCCAGATTTCTGAATTCTCTCCCCATTAAGAAAATACTCTATGCCTCTATTCTTCCTACCACAGTGCATGACCTCACACTTCCCCACGTTGTTTCCATCTGCCACTTCTTTGCCCATTCTCCTAACCTGTCCAAATCCTTCTGCAGCCTCCCTGCCTCCTCAATACTACTTGTCCCTCCACCTATCTTTGTATCATCTGCAAACTTAGCCAGGATGCCCTCAGTACCTTTTTAATGATCTAGATGATTAATGTATAAAGTGAAATGTTGTGGTCCCAACACTGACCCCTGTGGAACTCCACTAGTCACCAGCCGCCATCCTGAGAGGGACCTCCTTCTCCCCACTCTCTGCCTCCTGCCAGACAGCCAATCTTCTATCCATGCTAATACCTTGCCTCTAACGCCATGGGCTCTTATCTTACTGAGCAGCCTCCTGTGCGGCACCTTGTCAAAGACCTTCTGGAATTCCAAATAGATAATATCCATTTGCTCTCCTTTATCTAACCTACTTGTTACTTCCTCAAAGAATAGAAAAGAGAGAGAGGAAGAGGCAGTGCCTTCAGGAGTGCACCAGACCTGCGAGGGACACTCTTCTGAAATATTGAAGTGATGGTCTTTTGTGAGTTTGATCGAAGTTGACATAGGTGGAAGGAGGTCTCCATCCCCTGTAAAGTGCTAGTCATGGTCTCCTCAGTTTACATGACCAAAGCATTGTCAATACTATATACAAACTTGTGAGGTCAGCCAGATCACTGGTGTAAATGTTGAATAACAAGGATGCCAGGACAGAACCCTTTGAGAGTCTGTTGTTCAATGTCCCATTTCTACACTGCTGAGTACTAGTGTACACATGGAAGCATGGGGCTGAGAATATGGATCATTGTTCTGGAAGGCGAGCTTGAAAAAGAGTCCAACCTTTTATATTGTGTCGTACGTCACTGTCAGGTCCACAAGTACCACAGTGGTCTTGAGTTGACAATGGAAACCAACTTTGCTGTATCTTGCTAACTCTTGCTAACTTGTTCGCAGCAGTTATGGTTGCTCCAGAAGCCCAATTGCTCCTTCAGGATGGTTGGCTCAATGATGGGGACTATTATAAGGAATAATAGCCTCTCCAGCACTTTGTAACAAGTTCAAAGTAAGGAGATTGAGCAATAGCTGGAGGACTCACAAGGATTCTTCGCCTGCTTTCGGAGGACAATTATTTCATTCTCTCTCCAGATGGATGAAATTTTATCAGTACCTCAGAGAAGGAGGTCAACCATACCTTTGCTTTGATCCCAGCGCTTTTAAGAATTCTGGTTAAGTAACATCTGACCAGCAGCTTTTCCAGAAATTTTGTTGTCAACAGGCTGCATTGAATATACCAGACTATATGTTAATACTGGACGAGTTAGATCTCAGAGTGAAACCTGGCTTGATAGATCCTAACTTTTTTTAGAAATCATGGAAGAAAGTTACTGAACAAATTCACTGGAGTCTGCTGATAAACTTTTAACACAAAGAATAAAATATTTATTAAAAAAGAAAAATGAACTATGTTACACCAGATAAAAAGGTTGGAAAATTTCTCAATATAAACACAAGAAGATGATTCAAATATTCACTTTTCTTTTACACCAGCAATATGTCTACAGAAACATACAAATTCAGAAGGATAAAACAATTTACAATATCTAGCTTATAATCCAATATTCAGGGTAAGTATGAAGTACAGGTGAATTAACAGGTGAATTGTGGTTAAACACACCATACTCCAAATTAAATGACAGATGTGACCAAAGCAGCTTCCATGGATTTCTCAACAACCCACCCAAATGTTTGTCACATTATGAGCCAACCAGTCTCACTGAAATTTTGTTGGTCTTATGGGGGTTTCCAATCCCCACATTTGAAGATCTTACCTTTGAAATTTCTTCAAATGTCACTCCCACTTGAATGGCTTCGACGAGGATCCACCTCCAGCGTTTCATCTCACCTTCCAAGATTCCTTTCCCCTGGATCTCTGAGCACATTCAAGCTTCACTTTCCAAGCACGATTTCAGATCTTCAGACATGCCAAGCAAAACACTACTGCTCCAAAATGCCCACAGTAAGGAGACACCAACCTTTGGCTGCCTCCCGGATCTTCAGAACTTCCCTCAAGCTCGCTTCACTTCAAGTCTGCTCCTGGCAGCTCTCTCTTTAACGCAGAGCCTAATGCTCTGCTCCTTTCTTTCAACTTGACTTCTGGGACCTCTAACTGATCCATGTCTTTGTCCCTGCCTGGGACTTTCTTCTGGGACCTCTATCTGTCCGTCCCCCAGTGTCCTGCTCCCTGGGACACTCCTCAGTAATGGCACTCTGGTTCAAGTCACCGACCTGCAGTTTGCGCCGTTTCACTTTGCTTGTTCTACGTGTGTGCGCAGGGCCAGTCCCCGGCCTGAGTACATGAAAAGATACAAACTGCACATCTGTAGCCATTTCCCGGCTGGCGCATGCACAGGAAACCTGAGTTCCCGACCTCCTACTTCAGATTAAGGTAAGTACTTTAGTTTCATCACAAGACATAGTTAATGATCTTGGTGCTGCCACCAGGGGCAGAATTTTATGGCAGCGGGATTTTACATTCCCGCTGAAGTCAATGGGGTTTACAATGGCTCACCGCATTTTACGGCCCTGTCCCCGTCGAAACGGGGCCGTAAAATTCTGCCCCAAGTTTCCCAAAAGCATCGCCTGCTGTTGAAATTCTTTGTCCACCGAAGTCCTTGATGTTTGTATCAAGTGGGATGCAGTGGCTCCACTCTGATGGCTGCCCTGTGTTAATAGACAGGGTTTGCCCCGTCAGGTTGACTGAGCAGGGCCCAACATAGCTACGGACCACTGAGATCCACAGTAAAATGCCACCAATCGCTTAGATGAAATCAGTGAGCTTAGCACAAATTGGAAATGAGTGCTCAAGCCTTTCTGACCTGTAAGGTTCAATATTACACCACACAGTACAACCACCCGCTGATCCATCTGAGGAATCTCACAGGATGGACTTGAATGAAGTGAACTACAAATTGATTGCTTTACCATATGTGGGCTTAAACAATCAGATAAACGACATAAGCTATGCCATCGCTTATCATGACTATCTTTAAACTTGTGAATCTTAATAGTAATAACCCTCTTTAAAAAGGAATTGGCCTCAATTAATTTTAATTGGCTTTAGCAATGCCTTTTCTCATTCTGTGAAATTATCCTGATTTATCTGATGAGCCGGTGGGTGGTATCATGGTGTGGTGTATTATTGGGTAAAAGTAACAGGATCTGGGTTATATGGCTAGTCAGTTCGAAGTTAGGTGATTTCAGTTTAGGAATTTGTGAGAGGGAATGACATCATTGGGGGAACTATCTTGGAGAACTTACTTGGGCAAACGGTGTGTAGCAGTTGAATTAACACACAGATTTAAAGTGACAAGATCACTGAACATCACTATGTTAATGACTATATTACTCCTGACATTAATTCAGCTTACATGCACCACTGCACTCAGTTATGTCGTCTAGCTACTTTTCCCTCATGATGTCATTGGTATGCAATACATTTTTAAACCAATGGATAGAAAATAATAAAAATGAGATGGATCCATGAGATAGATCATCATTTTTAAAAACAATGGATTTTTCGAGGATGCTAAGATGACAAAAGTCTTCAAAATAAGGTGTTTTCCTTTTAGGTTAATGATGATACTTCAAATTTTCTATTAGCATTCTGCTATATCCCTTGGCTATAATTAACAGTCTAATGCTGTCATGGATTCCAGCTGTCAGAAAAAATATTTTCTCAGTGCAGAGTGTTGGCAACAGCCCCAACGAATTCACTGGCCTTGGCAGACTAAATAAACACAGCTGCCTCCATGAGAGTGTCAGGAGAAAGTAAGGCCTTGTGTTCTGGGAAAGACTTTGGGAATGACAGGCCTTAAAGCAGTAATCCTGCTTGCTCATGCACTCACCGTGCTTGTGTTGGTTACAAAGCCAGACCTTACCATAACATTTTTCTTACCAGTGGTTCTGCCTTTGCCAGGTAAGGTGGAAGGGGTAGAACTATATGGGTCAGGTCAAGTCTAAAGAAAATTTCCACTGAGGATAGAAATTTCCTTTCCAAATCACAATATTCAAACATATTTTTATATTATTATTTTTGATACATGTAGTCTAACATTCACAAATTGACATTCACACTCCGTTATCACTTTGCAATACATGGAGATTTGTACCCTCTCCCACAAACACTGATCTAAACTACCTTTTCTAGAACCTACTCCACAGAACTCTTGGTTGCTGTATCATAGAACTCCTGTTTTACCATTTTTTTCTCCTTACTCCTCTTTTATTGAATGTTGAGCTCAGTATTTGAGGAGCAATTTACAGTATTTGTCAGCTCCCCAGCAAGATGAGTAAAATAAAGGATGTGGCCATGTGTCAGCTTGGTTAATTGTTAGCAATCTCATGTCTCAATTAGAAGGCCACTGATTCCAGCCCCACTTTGGGACTTGATTGCAAAATCTAGATTGACATGTCAGAGCAACATTGAGGGTGTGCCATGTTGTCAGAGGTGCAGCCTTTAAAATGAGATTAAACTGAGGCCCTTTTTTGTTTTAGTAGACGCAAAATATCCCATGGGACCTTTTTTGAAGAAGAGAAAGAAATTCAGTGTTGTGGACAACATTCATCCCTCAATAGGAACAGTATAGATTAAAAGGTTATGTATTTCGTTGTTCTTTGTGGGACTTTGCTGTACATAAATTGGCCACCATGTTTGCCTGCATAACAACAGTGACTGCATTTCAGCTTCAATGGCTGTAAATTTTAATTTGTTTGCTTTCATGTAACTGACCTTTGCAAACAACTGTAAGAAAAGTTGCCAAGATTGTTCACGTATATATATAGCCTTTGCAAAGGCTATTTGGTGAATAAGAAAGATTAGCAAAACCCAATGGCTGGCCCAATAAATGTGGATGTAGGAGGATAAGATGGAAGAGTGCAACACTCAGTTAGGTTGTGAAAGACTAATAGGTTGTTAAAGTAGGCTGGGAGACTTATCCATCGACATCCTCCATTCCCACTATTTTATTTTAACCTGTTCTTCTAAGCAGGTGGAAAGGATACTCCGTTGAAAATGGCAGGATCCTTCTTTAAATTTGCAAATCAGGGTCCAGTATCATCGTGAGTCCAACCCCATTGTAACTGATGCCTGAGCAGGAAATCATTGTGACTTTCCACCAGATAAAATTTGTTGGGAAGGAAGCCTGGGCCAGAAGAATACAAAAAAGATAAGCTTTGAACTTTTTTTAGTTCCCTTGTTGCGTAGACGCAGGAGTGCTTCTGTGAGCTCCGCAGGGAAGGATTAGGGTAGAGGAAGACAACACACAAATTTGGTGTTGCCATCTCAATTATCTCTGTGCAGTGTAGGGCTGAGTGAGCATCTACCATGCTGCTAGCTATCTCTGCGTTCAGCAGGGAACCAAGCAGTGTTCAATAATAGCACATGGTGCTCTTCTTAAAGGCAGCCTGCTCTAAAGTGAAGATGCACTGTATGAGGCTGCATGCAGCTTCTTACAGTGCATTTTCCCTTTAGAGAAGGGAAGGCTGCTGAATACTTTGGTGTAATTTTAAACAAGGATAATGGGACATGCAGGGTCATGGATGCATTGTTGGAGGCTTTAGTGGTAGAGGTGGGCAGGAGAGAAGATGTCATGGCCCTGCAGGGGCAAGGAGGCCATTGAGGAACACTCTACAGAAGAGACCATGGGCAGTTGACCAGGGAAATCAACTCCAACAGTCTGGCACAAGAAGTCAATGACCTCACATTGGTGGTCAATTTCAATGAATGCATCTTCACATGACATCTCCTATCCACCATTCCTCCAGCCTCTCAGTCTCAATGCATCCCCACCCACCTCCACCCTCCACCCCCAGCACTCACTCACTCCTGGCACTCATAACATCCAGATACTGCGCCTCACCCTCATATACTGCCAACCCTCAATGTGCCAACCTCACAACTATTTCTTGTTATCTCCACATATCTCCAGCTTAACAGTTAGCAC
This sequence comes from Carcharodon carcharias, assembly GCF_017639515.1. Taxonomy (NCBI): domain Eukaryota; kingdom Metazoa; phylum Chordata; class Chondrichthyes; order Lamniformes; family Lamnidae; genus Carcharodon; species Carcharodon carcharias. The sequence continues at coordinate 85,531,776 of NC_054482.1, forward strand.
AAAGGGAGATGGTTGTGGTTGTTGGACACCAATCGTCTCAGCCCCAGGACATTGCTGTTGTTCCATAGGGTAGTATGCTAGGCTCAACCATCTTCAGCTGCTTCATTAATGACAATTCCTCCAACAGCCTGGCCTGGCCTACATGTGACTCCAGACCCACAGCAATGTGGTTGACTCTTAAATGCCCTCCGAACAAGGACAATTAGTGATGGGCATTAAATGCTGGCCTAGCCAGCGATGCCCAGATCCCATGAACGAATATATTTAAAAAAACATAAGGTCAGGGGTCAGGATGTTCACTGATGATTGCACAGTGTTCAGGACTATTCGCTTCTCCTCAGATACTGAAGCAGTTTGTGTTTGTAGTGACCTGTATGCAGCAGGTCAGACAATATCCAGGCTTGGGCTGACAAATGGAAAATAGCATTTTCACCACACAAGTGCTGAGTAACAGACAGCTCTAACAAGACAGAATCTAATACTTTCCCCTTGCCATTAAATGGCATTACCATTGCTAAATATCCCATCATCAACATCTTAGGGGTTATCATTGACCAGAAACATAATTGGACTAGCCATATAAATATTCTGGCTACAAGGGCAGATCAGAGGCTGGGAATTCTGCAGTGAGTAACTCACCTCCTGACTCCCCAAAGCCCATCCACATTTGCAAGGCACAAGTCAGGACTGTGATTGAATACTCTCCACTTGACTGGTTGAGTGCAGTTCCAACAACACACAAGAAGCCTGGCACTATTCAAGACAAAGCAGCCCACTTGGTTGGCTCACCATCCACTATCTTAAACATTTGCTTTTTCTACTGTTGCACAGTGGCAGCAGCATGCACCATCTACAAGATGCACTGCAGCATCTTGCCAAGTCTCCTTTGACAACCCCTTTCAAACTCACAACCTCTACCACCTAGAAGAGCAAGGGCATCAGATGCATGGGAACACCACCACCTGCAAGTTTCCCTTCAATTAAACCACACACCAACCTGACTTGGAACTAATACATCATTCCTTCATTGTTGCTGGGTCAAAATCCTGGAACTATCTTCCTAAGAGCACTGTATTTAGCATATTCCATATAGGTGACCGAGTCCCAGATGATATTTTCCAAGAAGACCTTGAGAACCCCGCGAGTTCCCTTGTAAATGTGGCCGGAGCTGTGTTTAATGGCTCCACGACAAGCGAGGCAGTGAATGGCTGATTTAGTGATTCGCTGGATATTATCTCAGAGGATCTTCCGGTGCCATTTAGCACCCCCTTTACCAAGACCTTTACCGCCTTTGCCTCCACCTGGAGACAAAGTCTTGTAATCTAAGAGCACTATAGGTGTACCCAAACCACATGGACTTTAGCAGTTCAAGAAGGCAACTCATTACCACCTTCTCAATGTCAATTAGGAAAGGTCGTAAATTGCTGCCTAGCCAGGACACTCACATCCATGAACCAGTTGGAATAAGGCTTTGACGGCACATCGCCCGAACATAATGCTACACAGTCACTGACATTCCTCCCTCTCTCTTGCAAGAAAAGGTGGCACACAATGGAGTGCAGCAGAAGTAGAGCCAGTGGGTCCAAGGACTCCTGCGTTTCCTGAGCCCTACAGAGTAGATGGTTCTCTGTATCTTGGGGATGGCTGCAACAGAGCCCAATGTCATCCAGTGTTCCTGAGAACACTAAGGATGATGGGATGTTCCTGCTCAGCTGAGCTCAGACCTCACTCTCATTCTGCTATCTAGCACGATGAGTAACTTTCAACCGTGTGACTGTGGACCTCTTGATTTCAAAACCATCCCTCTTTCCTCACTCAAATCTCCCCTTCTGATGTTCTCCTTTCGGGCACCCAAGAATTGTTGCCCATCAAGCCACAACAGCCTCAGAAAGAGGAGAGAGACCAACAGCACAGCATTGACACCCTGCTTGTCTCTTCCTTTCCACCTCCTAATGCCTCCAGTGTCTCATCGGAAAACCTGGGAGCCCTCTCACTTGTCTTTGTTCCATTTGGTGTGGTTCTGCTTGTAGCCAATTTCTGCCCAGATAGTCAGCAGCAGCTTCTGTGTAATGAGTGCAGCTTCTTTGTAAGAGGGGCAGGCTGATTTTGAGAGGTACAGGCTGTCTGTAACATGTGCTAGTCACACGGGAACATGAAGCCAGTCTCTGCGTTGGGTGGCATTCTGCAAACATTGGAATGAGGAGGCAGCATGTGGGGACTAAGTACAGTTAATTGCATGCTGCAACTTCCATGCCCAAAAACAGGCCTAATCCAATTTGCCCAGCCCCCTGCCATCTCTTATGAAGCTGACTAGGAAATCCCAAAATCAACAGGTATATGATACAAAGAGAGTTGCAGAAGAAGTTGGCTGCACCTCTCATGAAATTTGGAGTCTAAATGTTGCACAAAACCATCTAGTTGTCAGAAATGAGACTGATATGTAACTTTGAGCTGCTCAAAGAACCAAACAAATATTTTGAAAAAAGCTTGAGACATGTTGCAATCCCCTAAGAGTTGTTCAGATAGGTTACAAACCTGTATATTACGTCAAAACAAGGAGGAAAAACTGAAAAATTTAAGATTTCCAGGTAATATGAGACCATAAGGAAATATTGTGGAAATGTAGCAATAATAGAAATATCATTATTAGTTGTAACCAAAAGCAACAGCTTTAGGAAATGAAACATACAAAGTGCAGACATGCACTTTACTTGGTGTGAGCTATGCATGATAAAGAGGGGATGGGGATTATAATGGACAACTTTAAGGAATGTTTCACAACTTGGATGAATATTATGGACAAAACAGATACAATGAAAGTGAAATTTCAAACCCAAGTAGAAGCCATTGATTGATTTATAAAAGACTTGTGAAAAAAGGACAACGCTAGTAGACAGACAACCCTTGCAGACAGTGTCATGAAAGACGGAATTGTAGTCAGAATGCGAGATGGTCAAGTCAGAGTCAGTTTAAGTAAAAATAGTCCTGCCGGGAATTTCCAACGTAACCTTTGCCAAAACCCCGGATAAACCATGTAAACAGGATTCTCATGGATCTGCCAAAGTTACAGTGGTCTATTGGATAAAACCCCCAAAGAAATCCCCAATGTCTCGGTCTACAGAAAGCAGTTCACCTGCAGAGACTGAACCCAGCAACATGCAACTAGTGCACCTATTTAATTTTGTTTGATAAATAATGTCAGAGGAAGAGAGAGGTCTCTTAACACACCAAAAAATAAAATCAGGTCCAGCTGACCAACAGCAGATAATGGGTTGAAAATGTACTGGTAAATAAAGCACCTGGGAGAAAATTAATGTCAAACATCAACTCAAACATGTATGAAGGGGGAAAAAAAGCCATTTTGATAAAGTATGCAAAGAGAAAGTAAAACCATCCTTGTCAAGCAAAGAATAAAAAGAGTCGTATTGGACTCGAATGTTAACTCTGTTTCCCTCTCCACTGATGTTGCCAGACCTGCTGAATTTTTCCAGCACTTTCTATGTTTATTTCAGATTTCCAGCATCTGCAGTACTTTGCTTTTATTATCATAAAATAAGAAATTTCACAGAGTGGAAGAGCAGCCTAAGAGTGAGAATACTTGGTTTTAGAGGAAATTCAAACAGATGATGTTGAATGGACAATTGACTTCAAAACACAGACGTAGACAGCCAGTATGGACACAGTGGGCCAATGGCCTGCTTCTGTGCTGTAACCATTCTATGATTCTACGAATGGAGCTGCTGATTTTAAGCCAGACACAGGGACTCAATCTATTAGAAGTAAAATAGAAAATTGAGCAGGTCCACTGCAAAGTTGGTGGCTCTGGCCACAATATCAAACCAATAGGAAAATATCACATTAAAGATTCAAATGTTGGAACAGTAAATTCAGCCAGTCCTTGAACTTTAAACGTGAGACCAGTAAAGATTGATTAAAAAAAAAATGCCGTCACTAATAACAAATAACTAAGTGATAGATCATTATGCTGATGCATTTAAAGGAGTAGGATGGATAACAGAAAAGCAGAGAATATCACTAAAGGCAGATGCTAAATTGTCAATCATCACACATTGTGATGGATTCATAATGAACGGTATAGAATGAAGAAAATTGGCACAGTGAACAAGCCTAGATTTTTCTCCTATGTGTGTCCTGTTCTGGGATGGTTTGGAGACAGACACCAAGGAATGCTGTGAAGAGGCAATCTCAGAGCAATCAATTGCACTAAGTGAGGTGTACAGTTGAAAAATTGTAAATAGAAATTATTTTTGTGGCAATCTCCATCCCCCAGCCCCCACCCCATAAGAGGCTGGTCAAACAACAACAGCCAAAATACTGCTATAGGCCTGGCACCACATAAATGAGTCTGACCTGGGAGATTCACCAGTGCAGAAAATCTGGCCAGAAAATCAAAGAACCAAGCCAGTGTGGTGATGATATCGAGACAAACACACAAGTAAATAAAACTGTGCCTGACTTAAAAGGTTTAGAAAGAGAACATCCTTCAGTGAAGAACATAGGAAAATCAAGGGCAGAATTTTACGCCTTGTGGGCGGATGTGCGTTCTACCCGATCGGGTGTAAAATAACACGAGGAGACGTCGGGCAAGTGCCTCGATGTCATCCCACATGTCCACAATTTTCAGGTTGGCGGGCACGTGTGGGTGTTGGAGTTAAAAGGCTACTTAAGGCTATTAAAATCTCAATTGATCCTGATTTTATGTTGCCCATGCAATTTTGCGCTCATCGCACGGGCAAAATGGGCAGATGGCAGCCCACATTTTGCAAAATCTCATCCAACAGCGGGATAAGAAGGGTCAGCAGCATTGCCATTGTGAGTAGTGAGGGGTTTAGGAGATAGCTTGCTGCTAGTTGTTCATTAGAACTTGACAGCTTCATTTCAGTTTTGAGCTTCATTCTTAGCATTTCCAGGCTTCATTTCAGGACTCACTGGTGTCTCCAAGGCCTCCGGAGAATTTTGACCGTGTGGACTGAGTTGAGGAGAAATTTCTTCACACAGGGAGTGGTGAGCCTGTGGAATTCATTACCATAGAAAGTAGTTGAGACCAAAACATTGTATGTTTTCAAGAAGGAGTTAGATATAGCTCTTGGGGTGAAAGGGATCAAAGGGTATGGGGAGAAAGTGGGAGCAGGCTATTGAGTTGGATGATCAGCCATGATCATAATGAATGGTGGAGCAGACTCGAAGGGTTGAATGGCCTACTCCTGCTCCTAGTTTCTATGTTTCTATGATCCTTCCAGGTATCAGACAGCCTCCTGTAACTCTGTAATCGGGATTGTGCTCTCCGCTGGAGGCACCTCCTCTGAGGAGGAAAAGAGGGGCAGAAGGGAGAGGAGGCGAGGTGTCCCAATGCAGCTTCCAGGGCGCGACCTGTAGGAGGAGAGGCACAGGCACAAGGGGCGCAGCGCCAGCAGGAAGTCCAAGGCAGAAGGGGCCGCTGAAAATGACACTATCCTGCTCACAAGGTTTACAGGCAGCGATGCAGTTACCTCAATATGCCCGAGGTGCAATGCTGATGGAGGCTCCGCCTCTCCAGGGAGACTGTGACCTCCATTTGTCATATGATTGGGTCTGAAATCATCCCACACAGTGTGGATGGAAACCCCAGTGGCTCTGAAGGTCACAGTGATCCTCAACTTCTATGCCTCCGGCTCTTTCCAGGAGTCAGTGGGGGATCTTTGTGGAGTGACCCAATCAGCTGTCCACAGTTGCATCAAGCTGGTGACAGAAGCTCTGTTAAGTCGGTAATGAGATTTATTCATTTCCATACAGACGAGGCCAGCCAGGTTGAGTGAGCCAGAGGATTTGCAACGATTTCCCCCACATCCAAGGTGCAATTGACTGCACCCATGTGGCCATCAAGGCGCCAGCGAGTCAGCCTTTGTCAACAGGAAGGGATTCCACTCCATGAACATCCAGATAGTTTATGACCACAGAACACAAATTCTGTAAGTCCGTGCAAGGTATCCTGGCAGCTCCCATAACGCTTACAGCCTGAGACACTCCCAGGTGACAAGGCTATTCAGTGCTCCAGCCCGACTGGATGGATGACTGCTCGGTGACAAGGGCTAGACATTGAAAAGGTGGCTTATGATGCCCTTCCACCACCCAAGTACAGAGGCAGAGCAGCGCTATAATAGGAGTCATACCTCCACAAGGGTGGTGATAGAGAGGGCCATAGGTCTTCTGAAGATGTGCTTCCGGTGCTTGGACCGTTCAGGGGAAGCACTACAATACCCTCCAGAGCAGGTGTCACTGATACTGGTTCCATGCTGTGGTCTCCACAACATGGCACTGGCAAGGACTGGCCACTGAAGGAAGAGGATCTTGAAACAGCTCCATAGCCTACAGAGGATGAATCCAGTACTGAGTCAGAAGAGCAGCACGGTGAGGAGAATGCTGAGGGCATGGAGGCAGACCTCTGTACCTTTTGGGGATCCAAAGCTCCTTCAGCCAGGCTGCCAAAGATCTGCTTCCACCTCATGCCAGGTCTGCCGCCTTCATCTCGAATGTCTGGAATGACCCTTTCATTTGAACCCAAAGTCCACTCGGTGCCTGTGCAATAAAGTTTTGAGCCACTCACATCCAGCATTAGATACTGGCATACCCTGCACCAAAAGAAAAGGTGAAGCATGCTCAGGCTGTTATGACAAAAACAAAATTTATGTAACTTTCACATCAAAACAAATTAACAGTACCACCTCTTGTGTTCATTTCCATGCCCATTAACATAAACAAAAGATTACAGGACAGAAGATCACCGTGCTTACGAGTGCTACTTCTTGTTGCTACCCCTCCACCACCACCCGCTCCACCACCCCCCCCCACCCCCCCCCCCCCCCCCCCCCCCCCCGGCCAACCCCGCCACCCCCCACCCCCACCCCCACCCTTTGCTGGCAGCGACATTGGAGGCAGGCTGCTGAATCTGCTGTCTTGTTGGCCTTGATGACCTTGGCGGTCGCCCTCTGGCCAGTGGAGCCTGTGCTGGTGCTGCCTGGGAGGGAGTGGCCAGTGCCATGGCTGGCATCTCCCCAGTCATCACAGAATCATCAGATGTGACGGTCACTGGGTGGAGGAGCTGCTGCCGTCGCTCAGAGTGCCCTGAGAGGAGCTCACAGAGCTGACAAGCAGCTCTGGACCTCCCTGCTCACCATTGATGGATGGGCACCTAGCTGGGATACAGGGTGCCTCATCCATCTCCACACTGGCACAGACCACCTGAGATCATTGCCTGTGTGAGGGCTTGCAGGACTGAACACAACCCCAGGAACCCCTGATTCTGTCCCTGGATCTGCCTCTCCATGAGAGTCGCCACTATCTCAATGGAAGATGCAGTTCACTCAGCCATGAGGGTCAACACAGTGCTTATGCTCTGCATGGACTCCTCCACAACAGAGACCATGGCATGCATATCCTCATGGATCTCCGCCAGATCCTTCTGTTCATCTTGCTGGACATCCAGCATCTGCCACCTAATGGACAACTCCAGAGGCTCATCATCTGCCTTCAACTCAGCATCGTCTTGGTCTCCAGCAGTTCTCCAACTGCTGGCACCCTGGGCACTCTTTGCCTCAGCCTGCACCTCAAGCAAGTGTGAAGTGCCCCCACCACTGTGCACCAACATTGTAGCTGAAGATCTAATGTCCACAGAGGTGCTAGTATCTGCGCTGGTGCCTGGTTCAGAAAGCAGATGTAACACAGGCGCTGCTGAAGCCCGGCGGTCCTCTGGCATCAGGGGTGGCTCTTCGGGGTCCTGCAAACGGGTGCGTGCTGGTGAATCTAAGGGAGAAAAAGGACAAGTCATCAGTTAAAGACATCACACTGTCACTGTGCAGGCCAGGGGACACACCCTGGTGAGACAATGGAGATCTGCATCATGGTGCCATCGTCTTTCAACGATCAATGGGGAATCAAGTTTTGAGGCTCCCATCAATGAAGAGATGACACAAGAATGTTTGCACCATCCAAAACTCTCACTTCTGTGCACTGCAATCTTACCTTCGTCTGACACCCCAGCCTCTCCGCGGCCGGTTGACCGAAGTGCGTGGAGCCTCAGCAGCTCCAAGGCATCCTGCTCAAATCTGGTCAGGATTAGAAGGTTTGGGGGGCCTCTGCCTGTCCCCAACCTTCAAATGTTGTTATGGGTTATCTTCTTCTGAAGGGGCAGAGTAGCATTGATTAGTCCACTCCCTACTGGCAGCGCCATTGCAGCCTGGCCCAACCCCACCTGAGGAACACCTCGCAAGACACATGGGAATCATGGCCCTCAAGCCGCAAAGCGCTCAGTCCAAGGAGCCAGGGCTCATCCCCTTGGCCAGCTCCAGCATCATTGACAGTTGGCACTTAGACTCTAACACCCCTGACCTCCAGGTGGGGACGGCTAGCCCTTAACACTTCAACACACCGATCCATGCCAACATGGTACTCACTCCTCCCGAGTGTAGCAGGTCATTGAACCTTTTATGGCACTGCACCCATGTGCGCCGCACAATGTCATGGCTGCTGACCTCGGCTGCCACCTCCTCCCAAGCTTTTTTGGTCAGGTGTGGTGGCCTCCTCCTTCCATCTCTGGAAACAAGGGTGTCTCTCTTGGCAGCCACCTCCTCCAATAGCACTGTGAGGCACTCATCTGAAACAAAGGGGTGAGGGTGGGGGTGTGGGCAAGTACCCACCCGACCTGCCCTCCCTCCTGGTGTCCCCAGTCACTGTTGAGGCCATAACTTTGGTCTTCAGAACGCATAAGATATGTTCTTCCCTGGCAGCCTTCATGGAGCTGCCTGTGCCATTTTTAAACTGCCTGCCGGGTCACCATTGGACCCAGTGCCTGACAAGCCCCCGCCTGGCTCTTCCTGACCATTGGTAAGATGCATTTCATGCTGGGCAGGCCTTAACTGGCCAGTCAGCATGAAATCGTGGTCATGGGCCGATCGCGGGTGAAGTCCTGTGTCAAGACCAGTCCCAGGCCTGCCGAATGTGCATAGCCGCCAAGGGTAAAATTCAGGCCTGTCAAAATCTTCAGCTCACTTCATGTGAATTGTATTTTTTTTACTCATAGAACGTGGGCGTTGCTGACAAGGCTAGCATTTATTGCTCTTCCCTAATAAAAAATCAAGTACCACGTACTGACAAGTACCATTGCATGAAGTCTAATCAAAGTTGTACGTGTTTAATAGGCTTTTTTGGCAGCTATGTGTATATCAGAATACCCTTTGGGATCACCTTAGCTCCAGAAATTTTCCAATGCATAATGTCACAAATATTAGATAACATTGAGGGAATGGAAGTTCTTTCATAAATAATATTCTGATTTGTTAATCAAAAACATAACCAAAAATTGGAAGAAATCCGACAATGAAGCTGAATATGAACAAATGGAGTTCAAAGAATGAGAAGTAAGCTACATAGAGCAGAGCAGGGCTCAAGGCTGATGAAAAGAGATGGAAATGATCATTGACCAAGAGATTCAAAAACACATTTTGACCGCAGAGTTAAAAAAATGTACAAAGCTGTATGGTCAATGTAATGAATCAGAAGTGCCTTCTGGAACTAACAATGCAGGTGACAAGGATGATCAAGTAATTGTGCATGGCATCCTTTCTCCCAGAGTTACAAGCCAGTCACCATCCTGACTTGGAAATATATCCTTCACCGTCACTGTGTCAAAATCCTGGAACTCCCTACCTAACAGCACTGTGGGCAAACCTACACCACAGGGACTGCAGCAGTTCAAGAAGGCAGCTCACCACCACCTTCTCAAGGGCAATTAGGCATGGACAATAAATGTTGGCCTAGCCAGTGAAGCTCACATCCTGTAAATGAATAAAAAAAAGAGGAACACTGATGAGATGATCACAGAAATCGAGAAAGACCAGTCATTACAAGAGTTGAAATCCCTGAATTTGGCAAGATTTCTAGACAGGAAATATGAAGCTCACCTAGAACAATAAAAATATTGTAACTACCAAGAGACATTGATTATTGTAGGGTACTTACTTTCAAAATTTCCAAATCTAAGATATATCAAAGTCATCAAAAAGTCCAGAAATCCCAAATGCCCAAAACAAAAGAAAATGAAAAGCTTGCATTTATATAATACCATTCATAGCCACAAACAGTCCCAAAGCACTTTATAGCCAGTTAAGTACTTTTTGAAATGTGGTCTGCTGTAATGTAGGAAATGTGGCAGCCAATTTACGCACAGCAAACTCCCACAAACAGCAAGGTGATAATGACCAGCTAAACTGTTTTAGTGATATTGATTGAGGTATAAATATTGGCCAGGACACCAACGATAACACTTTAGCTCTTTTTCAAAGTACTGCTGTGGGATCTTTTACATCCACCTGACAGAACCTCTGTTTAACTTCTCAGTTGAAAGACAACAACTCCAAGTGGACACTGGAGCATCAACCTTGTTTTGCGCTTATATCCTGAAGTGGGACTTGTATCCAAAGCTGACTGACTCAAAAGCAAGAGTGCTACCAACTGAGCCACAGCTGGCTAACTGCAGACGTGCTCAGCTGACATCCAACAAAGAACATTTTACAAAGTCCTGAATTTTCACCCCTGGTGAAAAAGGATAATTTCTGTTTCCACAAGTCTGATCCGGGAAAAAGTTCCCCAGATGGGCCGAGTTCATTCTTGGGGTGGGGATGAAATGGGAGTTGGGCCCATAGCTCCTGGACAGGGTTTGGAGTGTGATGGTGGGCTGTGGAAAAGGCCCACCTCAATGCTCTGGCACTGTGAAAAAAAGAATAAAACAAAAAACAACTCTCACACCCCATTACACCCCCCAGCAAACTCCCCATGCCCTATCCATGCCCTCTCATGCTGCCTCTTGCCCCCACCAATCCTCCATGGCCCTTCATACCCTCCATGCCAACCTGTGTCCATCTACCCACCATGAGCAGAGCTCAGGACCCAAGCTGAGATTTAATAAAGTTCTTAAGTGTCCGTAGATTAATTCACTATTTAAAAAACAAACACTCATTGATTTAAAAAAATCACTACATTTAACTTCCTTTAATCCCTAATTCAAACAAGCATTTGCATTCATAGTCCCACTTCAAAGACATTATAAGCACTTGCAGCTATCAGTCAAACTATGAATTGACAGGAACCCCACTATGATAATGATAGGTTATGAAATCAATCATGCAGCACTAATCCATAATGATAGCCCTCAGCTTATGTCAACAAACCCGCACTTTTTTTTTTAACACTGAAGACACTTTTGTTCAAATATTTAAAGGGAAGATTTAAATGCCTCGACATCTTGACAGCTCCCTTTGACAATTCCAATGAGCTTGACAGTTCCAATGAGTTTATGTACATTCATGCCTACTTTTAACAATCTCAAAGGATATTTGGCCTCTTCCAAAGGATACTTTATCTCTCCAAAATGGCACCTGACCTCTCCCAAAGGTATCCCAGGACCATAACCAAAGGGTACCTTACCTCTCCAAAAGGGTACCCTACCTACCCTACCTCTCCAAAGAACTCTGCTAACCTTCTCCAGCTAGGTCTGAAGTGCACAAGTCATGTTTTGAACACCTCACAAACAAAAATCAGGTCAGGTTGAAGGCAGCTGCACTTTAACATGTGCAACTGCCTCCATGAACCATGGATGTTTCACCCCATTTTCACCCCTGCTGTGAAAATGGGTTTCGGAGGTGGGACTTCCAGACCCAGGCCTCCAGTGCCATTTTCACTACAACCAAAAACCTCTCAGTCAGCATGAAAATTCAGACTAAAGTGTTCAAGGAGCCAATCAATCCTAATGACATCACAAACAGAGCCTGGAGTTGGGATGGATATATTTGTATTTTTTTCAAATCAAGGTTTAATAATTGTAAACTATGTTTTTTTAACTCAACTCCCCACCAGAATTGGAAATTCACCTGAGAGTTTAGATTTACGATAACATAATCATAATAATCAATGTAGAGTTTAGAGTTTACTTGAACATTGAATTAACAATTTGTTTTTTAAAAGGGAGTTGCGGGGGTTTTATGGAGCCTGCAAGAGTGCAAAACATGGAGTGCAGGGTGACTGAATTAGATGGGAGCTGAAATTTTGATCCCCTAATGACAGGTTGAGATGCACAGATTAAGTCAACGGCATGTTAGTGCTGTGTTGGGTTTCAGCCACTTATCACCCCACCAGCCTCCGCATTCAAAGGATCATCCTCCGCCATTTCTGCCAACTCCAGCATGATGCCACCATCAAACACATCTTCCCTTCACCAACACCCCCGGCGGCATTTCGCAGGGATCATTCCCTCCGGGATACCCTGGTCCACTCCTCCATCACCCCCTACACCTCAACCCCCTCCCATGGCACCTTCCCATGCAACCGCAGATGGTACAACACCTGCCCCTTTACTTCCCCCCTCCTCACCCTCCAAAGGCCCACACTCCTTTCAAGTGAAGCAGCATTTCACTTGCACTTCCCTCAATTTAGTCTACTGCATTCGCTGCTCCCACTGCGGTCTCTTCTACATTGGAGAGACCAAACGCAGACTGGGTGACCGCTTTGAGGATCACCTTCGTTCTGTCCGCAAGCATGACTGAGACCTCCCTGTCGCTCGCCATTTCAACACTCCACCCTGCTCTCATGCCCACATGTCCGTCTTTGGCCTGCTGCAATGTTCCAGAGAAGCTCAATGCAAACTGGAGGAACAGCACCTCATCTTCCGACTAGGCACTTCATAGCCTTCTGGACTGAATATTGAGTTCAACAATTTTAGATCATGAACTCTCTCCTCCATCCCCACCCCCTTTCCGATCCCCCTTTTTCCAATAATTTATATAGATTTTTCTTTTCCCACCTATTTCCATTATATTTTTACATGTTTTATCTCTACCTTTTAGCCTATTTCAATACCCCCACCCCACCCCCACTAGGGCTATCTGCCCCTTGCCCGTCCTGCTTTCTACCCCTAATGTCCCCATTGTCACATTTCTTAGATAATATCACCACCTTCAACACCTCTTTGTCCTTTTGTCTATGACATCTTTTGGCTATCTCCACCTATCACTGGCCCTCTATCCAGCTCTACCTGCACCCCCCCCCCCTCACCCGCCCTTAAACCAGCTTATATTTCACCTCTTTTCTATTTTTCCTTAGCTCTGATGAAGAGTCATTCGGACTCGAAACGTTAACTGTATCCCTCTCCGCAGATGCTGTCAGACCTGCTGCGTTTTTCTAGGTATTTTTGTTTTTGTTCTAGATTTCCAGCATCCGCAGTATTTTGCTTTTATCTTAGCATTTTTCAAGTTTCTCCCCCATAATAATTGATCCTTGTGGGATCTTTCGGCTGTTGGGCCAGATAGAGGCATCTCTGACTGGATTCCCAGCTTAGCCTGTCAATTCACCCCCCTCCCCAGCCATACGTCACTCCAAGTTACTGACAGGAGATAGGGCAGGAAGAAGAGCATATCCCCTATGGCCTTATCACATCCATAATTGACTTGCAATTGAAAGGGGTGGAATCCTAGTTGATCAATCCCATTTTCCAACATGCCCTCCCTGGTTTGGGTGAGGGGAGAGCAGTACAGCCTTTACACAATATCCAAACTTCTTGGTGCTAAATTTTCTTTGAATATTTTCAGTAGCTGCTCCCTCACTCCCATCATTGGCTTGTTTTCCTTCACAGACTGACATCAGCATTAGCAACTCCCCCACTTCCCTGATATGAATCCAACTTCAGTAAGTGACTGAATAGCATACATTGTCATTTAGTTAACGGGCAGTGAGTTAAAGTAAACATGGTTTCATCTGCAGAGTTAGACAGCCCTCACAAACTGCTCAATTTTCACCCTCGCAATTAAGGGCATCATCTGAATACTCAGTGTAATTACTCTATTAAACTTGCCCCTTCAAAAGCTATTATTCTCTCTGTTGGGTCTCATTGATAGGGGCCATAAAAGCTGATACTTTGTTTACACAGGTGAAAAAGTAACAAGAGACAGAAACAAGCATAACCAGTGTGGGAAATGTAATCTGACACCAGTTCAGTAGGAAGTGTTCTTCTGAGGTTTGGGTTAAGATGCATTGCTGGGACAAAGCATCAGAGTTTTACACATTTTTGCATTGATTTCATATCTAAAGTAGCTAGAGCATGTTTCTGTGCTTTGAAGGCAAGTTTATGTTTTTAATCAATGTTTTCTTTACAACTTTTAATTTATATTTTACTTTTTTTTTATCTTCCCAGCTGTACCACCAACACCACTGCTCTGTAACCAAGCAGACTGGAATGATGACTCTTCAGATGCTGAGGTAATACAGCTTGTTGAGACAAAGTGAAGGAAGCTTTATTCTGTATCTGGTCCATCTTACCTCATCCGTTTAAGACCAAAATTCTTACAGGCATTCCTTCTTGTCATTCAACTGCAGCTAGTATTCACTACCCTACCCAGAAGACTACTCCGCATGTCCAGAAGATAATTTCAGATAAGGATGGCCATTTTAATCTCATGCTTTCTTGTTTGACAGTCACCTCAAAAAGACCAAGATGTTGTGAAGGCAGTGGTGAGAGGTGGTCCTGAACCTAGTACATTCACTTTCAGTGGCAGTGCTTTTATTCTTTAAGGTAGCTAGACTAGTAAGAAGCCTGGATTAATGATCCAGGGATACAGAGAACAGATTCAAATCTCCAGGTTCAAATAGGTTCAAAACTGTGTCTCAAGATACAGTTTGCAGGGCATTTCCAGCCCTTGAAACCTAGTAATCCACAATTTGTCATATTTCAATTCTACTTGCCTGGTCGTTTGTTTGGCATAAAGATAATGACAATGGGGAAAGGCTTATGAAATCCTCAACAACTTTCTTTACTCCTTACACATACGTGTAATTCCAGTTACCTACATCCCTTCCTTAGGAGAGTCATAACTACAGCTACTGATTTTGTTTAAATCTTTAAGGGAATAGAAAAAAACATTAATTAATCTTTCAATTTATTCATTCACAATACAGCATCACCAGCAAGGCCAGCATTTAATGTCCATTCCTCATTGCCCTTGAAAAGGTGGTGATGAGCCACTTTCTAGAATACAACTGAGAGGCTTGCTAGACCATTTCAGATTGTAGTTGAGAGTCAACCACATTGCTGTGGAAATGGAGTCACATATAGGCCAAGCTGGGTAAGGACAGCATATTTCCTTCCAAAAAGAACATTAGTGAACTAAATGTTTTTTTTTTAATGACAATCTGGTTGTTTCATGGTCACCATTACTGACACTATAGCTTTTCATTTCAGATTCTATTTAATTAAATTTCCCAGCTGTTGGGGAGATTTGAACGTATGTCCAGGTCTCTGATTACTAGTCTATTAAATAATCACTATGCTTCTGTAGCCCTAATATTTACATTATATTCTATTAATCTATTTTAATGTGTGACCTGGCACAGGTTGAGCCATCTTTCACATGCATTCAGTAAGGGAATAAAGCTCCAGAACAAGTATCCAAGCTTCTTAATCTTTATGGCATGCCTAGGCTCATATCATTGAGCCTTGGGGACCACATAATCCAAGCTGGATTTCCCTCCTTCCATAATCATCAATAGATATTATCTAAGTCGCATGGCCTTCTGGTAAGGCCGTGCTAAAAAGAACTGATTTGCATTGATATAACACCTTTCATGGAGAAGTGGCAGATAACATACGTGCCATGTAATGACAGCCTCCAAGGGAAGGTCCAACCACCTCTCCATTCCCCATTATCAATATCCTGGAGGTCGCTATTGATCATATTAATGGGCCCAAGATTTCACAAGTAGGACAAAAGCTGGGTAATCCACAACATATGGCTAACTTCCTGACCCCTCAAAGTCTATCCATCATCTATAATTCCCAAATCAGGAGCGTGGTGTAAAATTTATCACTGAGCCAAATGGGTGTAGCCACAACAACATTCAAGAAGCCCGATAGCATCCAGGACATAACAGTCCTCTTGGTTGGAACGCCTGCCACTGAACTCAGTTTCTACCTCTTCTACCAATGCTATGCAGTGGTCGCAGTGCAGGACGCTGTGCAAGAACTTCTTAAGCTTACTTCACTAGTACCTAACAGCCTCGCAACATCTGCCATTTAGAAAAGTGGCAGCATTGGCACTTACCTTCTCAGGCTGATGCTGCACCTGCTGCTTATGTGGCATTTATGTTACTTGACACTTTGGCCTGATTTTGACCGGAGGTAAGTTCGATGCAGAGATGCTGTTATGAGGTTAGGAAAACAGAAGACTGGGTTTCCTGAATGTCCTACAGTTTTGAACTGCAGGGCTTCTTTACAATTTTTTCTGTCCGTTTTCTGTGATGACAGGAAGCTTGTGATGACAAGAATGGAGGTCTGTCAAGTGGAGATTCCTGCTTCACAAGGCAGCTGTCGAGGGGTTCAGATAGGTCTGGTGTTGGGGTTGTCATTGCACCAACCATCTTCTTTATCTTCCTCACTGCAATACTGCACCTCACCTCCAGTAAAGTACCCAAAGGCACAGAGAAAATTTACAGAACAGATTGGAAACTGTTCAACCTACGCCAGCTTCAGTCCAAAAACAAAGTCACTCCAACCTCAGTCATTGAGCTCCGGTATGCAGATGACATTTGTGTGTGCACTCACTCAAAACTGGGCTCCAGGTCATTGTTGACTTTTCTTAAGCACCGGAGAAAATGAACTTTTCACTAAACACCCAAGAAACTAATGTCCCCTTCCAACCAGCTCCCACAGCAAAACATCTCCTCCATTGATTAAGATCAACAGTGAGATCCTCGAAAATTTGGACCATGCCTGTATCTTGTGAGCGTCCTCTCGATGAAGGCAGACAAAGGCAATGAAATTCATTATTATTTACCATATGCCAGCTCAGCCTTCATCTGACTGAGGAAAAGAGTATTTCAGGACCAGGATCTCAAACCCAAGACTAAGGTCATGCTTTACCGGGCAGCAGTGATCCCCGTACTTACATATGCTTCAGAGACTTGGACAAGCTACAGCAGGCACCTCAAAGCACTAGAGAAGCACCACCAGTGATGCCTTTACAAGGTCCTCCAAATCCTGTGGCAAGGAAGGTGGTCCAACAGCAGCATCCTCCCCCAGCCAACTTGCCCAACATTGAGGTGCTAATCACTAAAAACCGTTCGTATGCCTGACATCAAAGTCCCGAAGCAACTGCTCTACTCAGAACTTGGTCACAGCAGGAGACTCCCAGTAGGACAGCGGACATTTTGAGGACACTTTAGGGATGTCCCCAAAGCATCCCTGAAGAGGTCAAATATGCCTGCCGACATTTTTTTAATGCGTTTTTTATGGGGTATGGGCATCGCTGGCTGGGCCAGCATTTATTGCGCATCCCTAATTGCTCTTGAGAAGGTGATGGTGAATTGTCTTCTTGAACCGTTGAAGTCCATGTGGTGCAGGTATACCCACAGTGCCGTTAGGGAGGGAGTTCCAGGATTTTGTCCCAGCGACAGTGAAGGAATGGTAATATATTTCCAAGTCAGGATGGTAAGTGGCTTAGAGGGGAACTTGCAGATGGTGGTGTTCCCATTAATCTGCTGCCCTTGTCTTTCTAGATGGTAGTGGTCATGGGTTTGGAAGGTGCTGCCTAAGGAGCCTTGGTGAGTTTCTGCCTGGACATTGTTCAGGTCTTGCTAATTTGGATATAGACTGCTTGAGTGTCTGAGGGGTTGTGAATGGTGCTGAACATTGTGCAATCATCAGTGAACATCCCCACTTCCGACCTTACGTTGGGAGTCCCTGGTCTGTGACCAACAAAAATGGAGAGGATTCATTCAGGAAGGCACCAAACACATTGAGAGACTTCATCAGGAAGATGCAGAAGCAAAGTCGAAGCATTGAAGTGAGAGCATAATTCTCCAGACAAACCATCTACCCGACCCTTCAACTGCCACCTGCCCGCTTGTGGCAGAGTCTGCAGATTGCACATTGGACTCATCAGCTTTCTCAGAATTCATTGAACCAGAGTGGAAGCAAGTCATCCTGGATCTAGAGGGACTGCCTAAGAGAAGGTGGGGGTGTGGGGGAGGAGGTAGCCCCATCATGGGGGTAGGGAGGCCCAAGTCAGTCCAATGATGGCCAGGGAGAGCAGATGATTTTCGCGGGAGAGCAGATATTGGTTGGGGAGGAGGGTGGTCCTGATTGTCGGGATGGAGTCCAATGGTGGTTGGGGGGGGTTGTCGGTGGTAGATGCTGGTTGGGTGGAGTTTGATGGTGGGGATGGGGGGAAGCAGTCAGATCATGGGGGTTGGTGGGGGTTTGTTGGGTAGCTTATTAGGCCAGGAGGAAACACTTCTACTCCTCCGGGCCCACAAAAAGTGAAATAAAGGGAACATTGGAGTGAAAGTATTCCATGTGAAATTTTCTGGAAGTTTTTAGAAGTTCAAAAGTGGTGTATCATAGAGATTTCCAGTGTCCACTTTATTTGTAGTGTCCTCAAGAAATTTAGGACCTTCATTTGCCAGGCCCCCAACCCAATGCCAACCTGATACTTTTCCTGCTAATATCTTTCATGGTTTTATCTGTTAGGCCTGTCATTGCCTGGGTGAGATTGGTCAAATATAGATCATAGATATTCTTGCTTCCAGTCCTAAAACCAGAGCTGAGCTATTCTTTCATGATGATAGTAAAGATTCTTTCTTGATCATGGAATCCTGCACTGTATGATTCAATGATGTGGCTTTTTTTTTAAACAGGGGATTTGTTAGTCTCAAGTCCTTTCAACTTATAAGGTACTTCCTCCACACTGACTTCAACATCCTCTGTGGTTACTGAAGTATTATGAAAATGGAATAGCAAATTACTGTTAATCTTTTTGATGCATACGCATAGAAAATATTGACTTAATATTTTAACTATTTAAATTATTCCATAGTTTCACAGCTGTTTTTAGCTTTTAGACTTTCCCCCTACACATTATTTTACTCTTGCACCGGAAGAGCACTTTAATGTTGTGCTTAATATATCTTGATCTCTTCATTTGCTTTTAATATCCTTTTCACTTGTTTTAACAAATTTTTGTCCCTGTCTTCCCCCTAAAATTTTCCCTAAGACAACTTTGTGTATTTGATTTTATTTGGTTCTTTATCTGTTTCAAGTGCTCTTCTCATCCATTTTAGGGGCTGTTGATTTGGTTCACATTTTTTTTCTTAAGTATTTAATTATCTTTCCAAATTCAACAATATTGTGCTGAAGATTTTCTAATTTCCTCAACTGACTTGTCATGCAGTTATAATCCTAGTTAATTTATTTAGTGCATTTCTCAATTCTCTGGAGTTTTCCTCCTTCAAGTAAAATATTTTTTTGTCCTGGTGCCTTTGCTGCTGATTGCCAGATGATGTTCAGTTTAGTCATATTGTGGTCACCAATTCCATAGGTTCTTTCCTTCTATACTACAGATGTTGTCATTGTGTCACTGCAGCACTCCAGCTAAGCGGGTTTTTAAAAAAATGGAGGTAAAAAGAACTGGGTGGCCCAGTGGGTTAGCACAACGTTCTTTTACCTCTAGAACCTGGGTTTGAAAGCAGGCCAGACCAGCGGAAGAAATTCTCCTCTCATTGATGACTGTAAGGATTCTTTGTGAAACAGGCCTTGGCTGTCTTGATCTAGTTCCTAATGGGCACAAAGCCATAGCCCAAAAAATGCCCACAATTTGGCACAAGTTGAAAAGCTCACTCAGAGAGATGATAAGATGGCTACTGTGGGAGGTGTGAGGCTGTGGAGGGGGAAGGGGTGATGAGAATGAATACACACAGGTGCAGTAGAGTGTGCTCTTCTGAAATTGGGGTTAAGGCAGGGCAAATGCTTTTGTCATAATGTATTCCCGACTTAGGTAATTCAGTTTCAAAGTGTTCTATCAATGAAAAATTTTTTTGAAGAAATTTCTCCCATCATTGTAGATATTTCCAATTTTTTGTGCTATTTTCCTTTCCTTGTTTTCCTTGCAAAGATTAACCTGTCAGTGCTAAAACTTTCTGGGTCTTCCATATTATTATGCAATTGGAGGATTATTTTTCACTAAATTACTGAGGGCTATTAGCTGTCTTGTACATCCTAGATGCGTTAGGTGCATTGTATAAGAATGTACGTGAAATAGGAATAAACAGTGCTCTTTGTGAGCAAGCTTCAGCACTGCATGTGTTGAACTGCATCAGTTATAATGCTGTAATGCTGTTACATGGTTGTTGCTTCTTTTGTAGTGCTTTGGTGAGGCAGAGCATTAGTATGACTATATCTATATTAGTTGCATACACAAATCACAAGACGGGGGTTCGGAAACTGCTGCTGCATGTGTTGAGATAGTATCCTCCAGTTTTTAAGGCTATTTTGGGTCAATGGTAGCTTAGAATTAAGTGGAAAATTATTTGTAAAGAATGGCCTTTAACTTGTTAAAATCTAAAATTTTAAGCCACATATTTGGTCTGACAGGTGGAGCATTTTAACATTGGTGTAAGATAAATGATGTCGATATACATAATCTATTCAAACCATGTAATTGCACTCTATTTTCATATTTCCTTCTTTATTTTATTTTTTTCTCTTTTCCAAATCTAAATGTTGACTTAAAATAGCTTAAAAACCCACCCAAAACTGTCTGTTTTTTGGTGTTAATGTGGTGGGTGACCCAAACTGAGACTGGAGCCAAGCAGGTATCTGGTTTGGCTTCAGAATTGTTGATGCAGATGCTTTGAGGCCCATTACATTTACTGTTTGGCTTTGAATTGTTTTCTTATGGGTGGTCTACTATTTCACAGGAGCTAACAATTTAAATAATGTCTCAACAGTACTCAGACTCTTCATATTTACTTTTATGCGTTAAACCTGAAGAGACTCAATCTGCCCGTTTGTGCATTCATACATGTCTGTAATCATTTCAAATAATTTGAACATTCAAGGACAGGCAAGCTTAGCTTTCCTTTCTTTTTAAATGAGGGTACTGTATGTTGTATCCTTGTTCCTGTAAAAAGTATGTAGTAATAAAGCATAAATCATGATTGCTTAATCTTCTATCTATTTTTGTTACCTCATCGCTCCATCGTTCAGACCAGCTCATTCATGCCCCTTCATATTACAGAACCACAGTTGTATGATATAATCTGACTCCCTTGCTACTGAATCTGCCTTGTTTAAATTGCACAAAACCTGCACAAAGCACAATTGGGATCTGTTTATATTTGCCATCAGCCAGCAGTCAGAGGTGCCCTGTGAAATCCCCTCCCAAAGGGAGTTTTGGAGTTTTGGTACGTTGATTTGTTTGTTTCGTAGACATGCAGTAAGGTGAACAGGGTATCTCTGAGCCTAACATGCCTATCACCCATTAACAGCGCAGAAACAGCATCTGCAGTTTCCTCACCTTGATTATAATTTAAATACCTGTGTTGATGGGTTACTGGAGTGATGTTTTGATGAAGTTATATTTTACACATTTATGTTTCCTTAAAATTATCTTTTTGGTTGGAATTGTGAGTTGCAGAATATTGATATTCAAAAATGAGGGATGAAACATCCTCTTTTTACCTGTAAAAAGGGTGCTTCGTGCAATGAGTTTGGGCAGTATTTAATTCCGTTCTATTTTGACTTGAGTCCACAGCATAGAGCTTCCCATACTATAACACCAATATCACTAGATTGATGGTCTCACTCAGAGAAACTACAAGTGTGTTGGCTCCTCTTCCTGCTATCATCACCTGGCAGGAAAATCTCAATGTCTTTCTCACTCAGGCCACAACTTAAAATTCCTGTAGGAACCCAAGGGCATTATCTGGTCTTCATATTTAAAGAAGGACTCTGCTGGTTTCAGGTGTGTGTCCTTCCTGTGTGCGTACAAAAGAGGGCTGCAAGAAAGATGCGGAGCCTTGGCGTATATGTCTCCCGGCTCATCTTAAATGCCCATGAGCCTGGTTTCTGCCGGGTGGGTAGAGTTAAAATCACCTCCCCTGTCTGTATCATTACTGTTTTAATAAAGTGACAGGCTCTGTTTAGAAGACCTAATGGAGTACTGAACTCTCTGTCAAAAGACCTGATACCAAAAGAGACTGTGAGTATGAGGCTCTCAAAGCTGGGTAGTCTAAGCTGTTGAATGATGAGGTCCTATGGAGACAGTTAAGTTACTTAGGTGGTAGAGTGCTGGGCTTTAATTCAGAGGATGTAGTAACTCTAACATTAGAAGTTTTAGAAATCCAGTAGTTGTCCTGGGAGAGTGATAATCTCAAAGTCAGATGGTCTATATTTGAATCTCATTTTCAGCAACTATTGAATATTGACAATTTGACAAAATATTTAAAAATTACTCACTGGCTCTCAGCGAGACCACTAGAAGGAGCACTTTTGATGGCTTATGACTTAGGGGAAGAGAAAGCTAGAAGGGCTAATCCTGCCTCTGCAGCAGCACAATGTGGGTGGGCTGATGCTGTTGTTGATTGTTGTAGGTCTGTGGGTATCACCATCTTCTCTGAATGAAAAAAGTAACAATTTGTTTCGGCAATGTGGTGAAAAAGTGGGTTAGAGCGCAATGTTAATGAATTCTCTACAAGGTAAACTGTTGAAAAAAGAATACGAAGGATGCAGTAAACTTCAGTTCAGAACAAGTTCAATTTGTCATGAAAAAGCTTATTCATAACAGGAACAATTTTTATCTGAACCACTTCTTTTTCACTCTCTGATCCATGAAGATAATCTTGTAAACTACATATATTTAAATTAGGAAACCCATATTACGTCATTGTAAAAGATATAGGATAATAGGTTAGATATCTCACTGAATTGATTCTGGTTAGTCACGAGACATCTCACTCAGGTGATGCTAGTTTTTGGTTACATCTCCCCAGTTCACTCAAATGATGTTAGCAGCTAAACATCTTCTTGCCATCTTTGTTGTATATTGGATTTGATTAAAGTAAAATTGCTTAAAAGAGGATCAGCTCATTCTCATTGGGGCATGAGGAATCCATATATGGAGCAAATTGAGTGTAACTTCCTGTGGTAGCTATTGAAGGGTAGATTCTGTATCTCTAGTAAGTGAATGCCTAGTTGTGAAACTCAGCTGTGGCAGGAATGCATATTTGCATTCACGCAAAGCCATTTGAAAGGGCTCTGCCTTTTACAAATTAGGAAATGGCAGCTTTACACACAAAGGCAAGGGATGCTATTATTTTTGTAATAGCATTTTGTGTTGGAATCTCTTCCCCCCACCCCCACCCCCCACCCTACCCTTTAAACACACCGCTCAATTTTTGCCTTTCCATGTTGGAGAAGTTGACAGAAACTTTGAGTTAATAACCTGCAGAAAGCAGATCTGGCAGGGTTTGAATATCTCAGGTTGATATTTGAACAGTAGATGGCAAACAAGCTTCATCAATAAATCTGAAAGAATCAATCAGCAAAATGAGACCTATTCGTAGCCACAGCTCTGTGATATTTGTAAGCATTTTCTGTCAAGTGCATTAGCCTCTTATTTAAAGGGAAACAGTAAGGCATGAAGAACGAAAAGATTTTGCTCCCAGGTATGCTTTGTTTTTTCCACCTTTAGTTGTGGAGCCACAGGCTGGAATTTTACGGCCCATCATGGCGGGGACAGGGCTGTAAAGTGCGGCGAGACATTCTAAACTCCATTGACTTCGGTGGGAATGTAAAATCCCGCTGCCGTAAATTTCCATCCACAGTATTCATCTGTCAGCAAGATGGGAAACGAAGGGAGCTCCCTTGAAATGCCATATAGATCAAGGAAACCCAACACTGTAGTCTTGGGATAACTGACATCAGCTGGGGCAATGGGGAGTGGAGGAAGAGGGAAGCTATGGTTATCAGAGTTTCCGGGCTGGAGATGGGGGTGAAATGTTACCCAGAGTCACTATTTTTCATCACTATCCAGAAATGTCATAGTATTTAATAATAGACAATACAGCACTGAAACAGGCCCAATTTGTCTATGCTGGAACCCATGCTCCACACAAGCCTTCTGCCAAGAGAGTTTGGGGGTTGGTTGAGATTGGAATAGACTTTGCTGTAATTGCTTCTGCAGTAAAATAACCTACTGACAGTTGCTATCCAGAGCAACACAAGAAAGGTGGCCATTTGGACAAGGTAACTGAAGGCTGGATGTGCTTGTAGCTGAGAGTTTAGTGGATTGCACGTTTTTAGATGTGGTTACCCTCACAGCTTACAGAAGTCCAATCAGAGAGGGAATGGGTGACCATCAGTCAGAAGAAAGGTGTCAGGTAGGTAGTCAGGAAATCCCCAGGGTGCATCTCGCTTGAGAACCATTTTTCTGTGTTGGAAAATGGTGAGAATGACGGTTCCTCTGGGGAGAGCAGCTACGCTCATGGCACTGTGAGTGGCTTAGGTGCACGGCGGGGGGGAGGAAAAAGAGGGGAAGAGCAATAGTGGTAGGAGACATGGTAGTAAGGGGAACAGACAGGCATTTCTGCGGCCATAGGCGTGACTCCAGGATGGCATGTTGCCTCCCTGGTGTCAGGGTCAAGGATGTCACTGAACGGCTGCAGGGCATTCTAAAGAGGGAGGGCAAACAGACAGAGATTGTGGTACATATTGGTACCAACGACATAGGTAGAAAGAGGGATGAGGTCCTGCAAGCAGAATTTAGGGAGCTAGGAAGCAGATTAAAAGTAGGACCTCAAGGGTAGTAATCACTGGATTATTTCCAGTGCCATGTGCTAGTGAGTATAGAAACAGGAGGTTAGTCCAGATGAATGTGTGGCTGGAGAGATGGTGCAGGAGGGGACATTGGGACAGTTTTTGGGAGCAGTGGGACCTGTACAAGGCAGACAGGTTTCACCTGAACTGGAATGGGACCAACATCCTTGCAGGGAGGTTTGCTAGTGCTGTTGGGGAGGGTTTAAACTAACTTGGCAGGGAGTGGGATCCTGAGAGGAGATTCAGCAGGGGGAGATGCACAGCCAAAGTTAGAAGAGTGTGCAAGTGAGTCTGGGAGGCATGGAAATTATAGGCCAGTTAAGGAACAAGGGAGTTTGACAAGATTAGATGGTATTTATTTTAATGAGTGAGGGACAGGCTTGGCAGCTCAATATTCCAGGATATAGGGTCTTCAGGCAAGACAGGCAAGCAGGTAAAAGAGGAGGGGATATCGCAATATTGATCAAGGAATCAATTACAGCAGCAAGGAGGGATGACATCTTAGAAGGCTCTTCAAACGAAGCCATATGAATAGAACTTAAAACAAAAAAGGAGCAATCACATTGCTGGGAGCGTACTACAGGCCCCCAAACAGTCAGAAAGAAATAGAAGAGCAGATATGTAGGCAAATTTCAGAGAAGTGTAAAAATAATAGGGTAGTAATTGTGCGGGATTTCAACTTGCCCAACATGAACTGGGTTAGTCATAGTGTGATAGGTTTAGAGGGAGCGGAATTCTTAAAATGCATCCTTGAGAGCTTTTTAAGCCAGTACGTAGAAGGTCCTACAAGAGAGGGGGCGGCTCTGGATTTAATTTTGGGGACTGAAGCCAGGCAAGTTGTAGAGGTATCAGTGGGGAGCATTTTGCAGATAGTGATCATAACTCCATTAGATTCAAGGTTGTTATGGAAAAGGACAAGGATGGGACAGATATCAGAGTTCTAAATTGGGGGAAGGCTGATTTTAATAAGATTAGATATAATTTGGCCAGGGTGGACTGGGAGCAGCTATTAAATAGGTAAATCTACATCATAGCAGTGGGACTCATTCAAGAAGGAAATAGGGAGAGTACAGGGCCAACATATCCTAGTGAAGACAAAGGACGGGACCAACAAATCCAAGGAACCTTGGATTTCGAGGGATATACAGGATTGGATAAAGAGAAAAAGGGAGGCTTATGGCAGATACCGAGGGCTCAAAACAGCTGAAGCCCTGGAGGAGTATGGAATGTGTGGGTGGGGGGTACTTAAAAAGGAAATTAGGAGAGCAAAAAGGGGGCATGAAAAAAAATTGGCAGTTAAAATAAAGGAAAATCCAAAGTTATTTTGCAAGTACATTAAGAGTAAGAGGATAACTAGCAAAAGAGTAGGGCCCATTAAGGACCATAGTGGTAATTTGTGTGTGGAACCGGAAAACGTAGGCGGGGTTCTGAATTAATACTTTGTGTCGGTGTTCACAAGTGAGAGGGACGACATGGGTATGGAAATCAGGCAGAAGGACTGTGA
Organism: Carcharodon carcharias; assembly: GCF_017639515.1. Classification (NCBI taxonomy): domain Eukaryota; kingdom Metazoa; phylum Chordata; class Chondrichthyes; order Lamniformes; family Lamnidae; genus Carcharodon; species Carcharodon carcharias. Next base: position 85,557,968 of record NC_054482.1, read on the forward strand.
TGTAATTAAAGAAATTAGCATAGAAAGGGAGGAGGTTCTAAGTGATTTGGCAGGCTTAAAAGTAGATAAATCTCCAGGCCCGGATGATATGTATCCCAGGCTGTAGATAAATCTCCAGGCCCGGACGATATGTATCCCAGGCTGTTGACTGAGGCAAGGGAGGAGTTGGCAGGGATGCTGGCAATAATTTTCAATACCTCTCTGTCCACAGTAGATGTGCCAGAGGACTGGAGGACAGCCAATGTGGTACTGTGATTCAAGAAGGGAGGAAGGGATAAACCAGGGAACTACAGGCCAGTCAATCTACTTCAGTGGTGGGGAAACTATTGGAAGCAATTCTGAGGGACAGAATTAATCTACACTTGGAGAGGCAGGGATTAATCAAGGACAGTCAGCATGGTTTAGTTAAGGGGAGGTCATGTCTGACCAATTTGATTGAATTGTTCAAAGAGGTGACCAGGTGTGTAGATGAGGGCAATGGATTTGTTGTCGTCTACTTGGACTTCAGCAAGACTTTTGATAAGGTCCCGAATGGGAGACTGATAATGAAGTTAAGAGCCAATGGGATCCAAGGCAATTTAGCAAATTGGATCCAGAATTGGGTGAGTGGCAGGAAGCAGAGGGTGATGGTTGAGGGGTGTGTCCAGTGGGATTCCACAGAGATCGGTGTTGGGTCCCTTGCTGTTTGTGGTATATATAAACAATTTAGATTTGAATGTAGGAGGGTTGATCAGTAAGTTCACGGATGACACGAAAATTGGTGGGGTGGTAAATAGTGAGGAGGATAGCATTAGATTATAGGAGGGTATAGACAGGCTGGTCAGATGGGCTGATCAGTGGCAAATGGAATTTAATCCGGGTAAGTGTGAGGTGATGCACTTGGGCAGGACAAACAAGGCATGGGAATACACAATGTATGTTAGGACCCTAGGAAGCACCGAGGGTCAGAGGGACCTTGGTGTGCATGTTCACCGGTCCCTTAAGGTAGCGGGATAGGTAGATAAGGTGGTTAAGATGGCATATGGGATACTTGCCTTTATTAGCTGAGGTATAGAATACAAGAGCAGGGGGTTATGCTGGAACTGTATAAAATGTTGGCTAGGCCACAGCTAGAGTATTGCGTGAAGTTCTGGAATCTGCATTGTAGGAAGGATGTGATTGCACTAGTACAGAGGAGAGTTACCAGGATGTTGCCTGGCTGGAGGGTTTTAGATAGACTGGGGTTATTTTCCCTGGAACAGAGGAGATTGAGGTGTATAAAATTATGAGGGACATGGATAGACTAGACAGGAAGGAACTTTTCCCCTTGGTGGAGGGATCAATAACCAGGGGGCATCAGTTTAAGGTAAGGGGCAGGAGGTTTAGAGGGGATTTGAGGAAGAATTTTTTCACCCAGAGGGTGGTGGGAATCTGGAATTCACTGCCTGAAATGGCGGTAGAGGCAGAAACCCTTGTAACATTTAAGAAGTGTTTGGATATAAGAAGTATTGGCATACAAGATTATGGGCCTAGAGCTGGAAAATGAGATTAGAATAGTTAGGCACTTGTTTGACCGGCGCAGACTCGATGGGCCGAAGGGTCTTTCTCTGTGCTGTAGACCACTATGACTCTATTACTCTGTGACTAACTGTTCTCTGGGGGAAAAAAATTGAGATGGCAGAGGGGTGCAGCCAAAGTAAAAGTATAAAAATAAGTGGAATCAGTGGTAGGGTGAATATTTCTCTTGCTGCCTGCACTGAATCACTGCTCACCCACATAAATTCGAGGATAATCAGAAATTATGTAGATCAAGTTGAAACAAAATTAATAAGTAAGGAAAGTTCTGGCTAATAACATGTTGGTCTGTCTTTGGTTAATAAGAACAATAATTAACTTGTTACGATTGCTGTTATGATTAATGTGGTATCACAGAGGATGCTTGCTGTGGGTAATGGTAGGCATCACTCTGTCACCAAGCCAGACAAAAATATAGGTTTCTTTTCAACTGGCATCTCGAGAGCATCTCTGCTTAACAAATACATATTGAAATTGTCAGTAATTGCACATTGTCTTAATAATGGGCTGCACCATACTGCTTGCTGGCTTCTAAAAAGCCTTGACAGAAAATGTGCTGCATGTCATTCATCAAACATTGGGTGGCCTTGAATGGAGGCGATGGTCTCATGCCCACAATGCCACACAATATGAGCTTGTGTTTGGGGGGGAGGGGGTGGAGGTCTTCCACCCTGTTCCTGCTGAAAATTCAGCAGCATCACAGTGTAACCAGCAAGATAATTAGATAGTGAGGCATATTGCTGCATCCTCACCCCCACTAGGATTTCCCTCTTCTTGCCCCTACTGGAATTGCTCACTGCCTATCTGTCACAAATCTGTAGTGGTCGGAGCAGTGGATCTTGAGCTCTGGTGGATTTTTCTCCTTTCTACCCAAGTTATGACTGTTTCTGGGTGCTGCCATGGGGAAGATGTTGATGAGTCCTGGGAAGTGATATTAACGTCATCCCATGGAAGGATAGAGCTTTGTCGCATGCTCTTTTATTTCTCCTCTCTGTCCCCAGTGGGTTAGCTGTTGAAAGCCCTCATCTCTGCTAAGCCTTCAGTGGGTCTTGGTGTGCCTCAGTCCTACTGCTACAGCACCAGTAGAGTTTTAATGGCTTCCTTAGGGTAGAGTGGGAATTCTGCCAGAAGTCTGTCATTATTACACACTGAGTCCTCGTTCTGGAAAATGAGTTGGGCTGGGATGTATTTGAAAGGACTGACAAAGGTTCTTCACCATCAGAACTCAACCCTGAAGTGGAGAGTTCTCCTCATGTTCTCACAAGTGACACAGGTCATGGGAGGGATGGTGTAGATTCAAAAAGGAAGATGGTTACATAGTTGAATTCTTGGTTTAAAGGTGTTGTTAAGATATTAAAAAATAAAGTTAAAATGCTGCAATTAAAAAGAATACAGATATCACAGAGACACCGGGATCACAGTGACACTGGGGATCACGGTGACAATGCTGTGTCCAAGTTCCATGGCACATGTTAGCCTACATAATTCCCCTTATAAAGATATCATGATCTTGACTGTATTGCTGTGAGAAGGAAATTTGGGAAAACAGCCACCAGAGTAACAGTAGTAAGGCATGTAGGAACAATAAATAGATTTTTCCATGGAAGCTGTTAGTTTTTCATTGTTTTGTGTAAGATCCTGTGTCTCTTTTTAAGCAATTTGGAATTGACCTGTCAGAGTACACACTCCATATATACAAAGTGCAGTTATACTGATTATGCTTCATATTGGCAGAGGTCAGACCCAGTTAGCAGGTTTAGACTGGTTTCTAGTTTCAGTGAACCTTGATCTTTTCACTTTTTCAGTTTATCTTTGCATCCTTCTTTTTTGTTAATATTTTCTGCTTCTATTCCCACTATATACTTTGCTCTCATTGGGACAGTGATGAAAGATATACACAGAGGGCAGTCAAGTTTAAATGACTGATGAAACCAATTTTAAGCCAGAAACGGATTCTATTTAATTTGCCACTTTAAAAAAAATCCCTCAGTAATACATTTGTGTATCTAGTTAACCTGGCCAATCTCCTGTTACACATGGGAAAATAAGACTAAATGTAGTCTTCAGATGAAGGCAAGTTGGAGGGCAGGAGATATTTAGACCAGGGTGTGCAGCACTGGTTCGGTCCCTCATGTTTAAAGTCATACATTCTGTCCTTATTTTAATATAGTGCTTAATTTTATGATTAATTATAGTTAATTAGCGAAATTTAAACAAATTTGGGAAAAAAAGGAGTCAGTTGGACCTTTGATGTTTTTTCCACAATATAGACTAAGGGATTAAGATGCGAAACTTAAGATGCTACAGCACCACCATTGGTGGGTAGGTATAATTAGAGTGAAACACATTTGCACAAGCAAATTTCCTTTATAAATGTGGATGTAAAAATTTAAAAAGGTAAAAGTTAGGACGGGATGTGCATACAAGCATAACATCTTTAATATACTATAAATATTATCTTAGACACTTTTAGTGCCTGATTACTCCAGAAAAATGCACAGAAATAGCCTTCCTTAAGCAACTGTAACTCTGGCCTGAATTTTTCAGATGGCAGGAACACATCCCCGGGTGCCCTGCTGCCATTTCATGCTTGAATGAGCGATAAGTGGCTGCAGTTGGGACTTCCACCCCTCACTTGGGAGGAAGTCATGCCATGGAGAGCTGCCAGCCAATCTGCAGTGGATAGAACAGGACGTTCAAGAGGAAGGCGGAGCCTAGGTCTGGGGAGTGGAGGCCCAGGTAAGTTCAAGGGATCTCAGGATGGGAAGGGTAGGGAAAGCCTTGGTGGGAGGTGGGGCGGAGAAACACGCGAAGGGTGCAGTCGGGGTTTCGGGAGAGGCCAGTGATGTGGGAGGTCAGGAGGCCACTGGACCTTAAGATGCAGGGGGGAAGGGGGGGCTGGCTTCAGAACAGGGATTTAACCCTGCAGATTTCTGGCCTTCCCCCACACCAGTTGAATTCTAAAAATTGAGGCTGGGTAAATGGCACTTAAGGGGCCAGCTGGCCACTTAAGGGCTTCAAATGGGGCAAGGTTTAGACTTCCTGTCCGAGGCCTTCTCCACCCCAGTGTAAAATCGCTGTGTGGTCATGGTGGGCAGAAACCCAGAGGGAATCCCATCCCTTCAACTTATGGTCTCTCCTCCCCCCCACCTAAGAATCAGCTGGTGGGCTAGGGTAAAATTCTGACCTCTGTAGAAGTTAAAACTCTTCATTTGTGGCAGTTTATGTTCACTCTGGATTTGCATGAGGCAGAACCTTGACAAGAGGAAGAGAGAAACTAAAACAGAAGAAGAAAGCAAATCAGCTTTGTTGCCACTTGTCTTGATTTTACAGTTTCCAGGACTATGCCTCCTGGCTTTTTTAACTAAAAGGAAAGGAAGGTTGGAAACCATTAATATTCTCCAAATCCATCAATGCTGCTTTAGACCAGCCAGGAGGGCAAGTTCTGATGTGCATATTTTGCTGCTTTTTTTTCTCTCTTTCAGCCTAGGGCACTGCTTCTCATTGTTTTGCCCGCTTGGCACCTCTGAAGTTGGAAAGAAGCCTGAGATGTTCTGCTAGGTTTCCAAGTTAATGGTGGTATGAGCTCTTTGATAAATTTACATTTTTCACTTGTGGAATTACTTTTCTTGTTTGTGGAATTCAAAAATTCCTGACTGTAAATTACTTAAATTGTTTCTTAAACAGAAAGCTGAGCTTAAATGTATTTACGGGTGAACTCATATCTGATACCTGATGGTTCAAAATCTTATACATGAGCATTAGCTTTTTTGAGGAGACTTAAACTAAACTTTTAATTTGTATTGCTCTATACTCTGATAGCAAGTGGGCCCTTTATTAAAGTTAGTTATCCCAGTTATATTGCTCCCTTTTCCTATTTTGGGTCTATTGAATGAAGTCATAAGTTTATGCAAAGACTCTGGGCATGATGCTGTCAATGGAAGGAACATTGGCTCTCTTTCTGGTACCACAAGGTTCTTCCAACCTGCTGCCAGCTTGTCCTATCTCCCTGGGCTCCAATCTTCCACCCAACAGAAGCTGGCAGTATATCCTGTGCTGTGAAGTGCCCATTTATCACCTGTAGCTCAATGGAAAAATTAAAAAAGACCCAAGCTTGAAAACTGTTTACACCTCTTGGCTATGGTTTTAGGTGGGCACTGTGAGTACACCACTAACTTTGGGCTCACATTGGAAATCTCACCCGTGACATTCCTTAGAATCAAGAGTTAACCAGGGTCAAAGGATTAATTGGCCAAAACAGGGCCTCATGGGGCCTTTGGGCAAAGAAACCCAGCTCCTGATCCCTCTTGTAGCCTTCACTGTTTCTCTGCATCCTCCAGCCCTAGAAGCAGCCCTATTAGACCACCCATGACAGCAATAAAACATTTCCTGACTGCAGACAAAAGCAGTTCAGCACCAGCACAAAGTCGTTTCCAGAGTCTGAATTCACTTGTGGAACGCAGAAAATAGCCAAACAAAATAAGGCCAGAAATTAACCAACAGTCTGTGTAAACCAGCAAGTAGCTTGTATGCAGTGGATGAGGTCTTTAAAAACTGCACGTACAGGGTTCTTACCGGCTACTAACACCAAGGTTTCTTTTAGGTAAACTTATCATGTTGAGTCAAATGCCAGAGTAGACGAATTTCACAAAGCATCCTACAAAATAACTATAGGATCCTTAATTAAAACTATAAGGAGTATTTTAAATGCTTCTGGCACACAATCTGAATATACTGAGCGACCTGGTCCAATATGGTAGCGGCACACTTCCAGTGTGTGTACGATGCCTAATATGTTGGACCTTTAGTCCCCCATTTTACGCCTGGAAACAGATATAGCAGAATCAGATTTCTAGGTCTGTTGGTCTGACCTTTTATGAGAACATTGTCTTTATAAAAAGCTTTGGCAAATTTTTAGTTGTCTAGGGAGTCTAGTCTCATTTAGTTATAGGGACATCATGCACAAGTGATGTGATGATGCATTTTAATGGGATTTAGCTTAGTGTATCACATGTTGTGAAAACATGCTTAACAATCCTTTGTTTGGCTACAAGGTGGTGCCTCATTAATTTCCCACACTTATGGCTTCTTTGTCAAATTGGTACCAATTAGCGACAAATTTGAGAGCTGCTTAATGCTGCTGCTTTGTGTCCACTGGGATCTGGATTGATGACTACCTGAACCCATTTAATTTGTGACTTAATAGCTGTCAGAGAAGAGGCCTCCATTCCCTCTTGCTGGGTTGAATTTCAATCAAGATCCCACTGATAAAAGGACAATCCTATAGCTATTGTGCCACCCAGTGCCCTATTAGAAAATGGAGAATTTGATTCTAACTTTCTAAGTTTGATGGACAATGAAGTCCGAAAGGTGAAAAGATAATACTCTAAAACAATGATGATTTCAGATCATCTCCTCCAATCTCTGACCTGCATTCAAATTTGGAACTCAGAGGTAACAATAGTCTGTTTGAATGCACATTTGTGGTCAGTCATAAAAGGCTGCCCATATCTTGTGTTTATTTCTCCTTAATGCTCTTCGTTGTCAGAAACTTAAACAACATCAAGCTGCATTGGAACATGAGCTTATGCAAGTTTCGAATTAGCCTGGCAGTGCTCTGGTCCCTGCAAAATATTTCACTATTTTCACACAGTCAAAGCTGTCAAAGCTTCTTAAAACAAACAGCTGCTGGAAGCTGGTATTAACTTAGTCTTTTTAGCAGGTTATTAGCTGATAGACACATTGTGGTCACTCTTCAGACTGACATAGCCACCCAGAAGCAAGCAGTTTGCCACATACTAGGTTCAATCAATGCAGATAGAAGGAAAAATGTGCAACAGAAAATAATTACATTTTTTAACCCCTTTTCATGTAAACAGCTATTAAGCTTAACTGTGGTTTTAGAAAGAGATCTTTATGGGGCCCACATCAGAGTTTTTTTACCTCACGGAAATATTTATGCCACCCACCCCAGATTGCTCCACACTGTATCAGTCAGTTGTACCCCATAAGAGAACAACCTCTTGATAGACAAGCATGCAGCTTAGACAAACATGGGGTGGAATTTTATGGCACCATCAAGGGTGGGGGTGGGGTGGGGTGGGGGCCCTTAAAATTAAGCGAGCCATTCAAAAGTCCTTTGACTTTGGTGGAACCATAAAATCCTACCAGTGTAAAATTCTGCCCATGGAGCCTGTAAGAAGTTCAAGACCCAAAGTGTCCCATTCGCAGGGATGAACACTGCTTTTATATGTCTTCCCAAATTGAGCTTATAAGGGGAAACTTGCTCCATTAAAATATCTGGTTAACTTGAAGGTATTGTTTGAGTGGCCGCTGATGGTCTATACACCTGTTGGGTAGTCAGTCCTCCTGAGTGTGAGCTCTCTCACCTGTTGCTTTTTCCCTGGTTGAAAAAGGAGATTGAAATTAAGATAAAGAAGAAAAAGTGCGCTTATGACAGGTGTTGGGTTGAAAATACAATTGTGAACCAAGAGGAATGCAGAAGGTGTAGAGGGGAGGTAAAGAAGCATATTAGAGAAGCGAAAAGGGATATGAGAAAAGACTGACAGCCAACATAAAGAGGAGTCCCAAAGTCTTCTATAGACATATAAATAGTAAAAGGTTGGTAAAAGGAGTTAGGCCGATTAGGGACCTAAAAGGGAATTTACACATGGACGAAGGGGCCATGGTTGAAGTATTAAATGAATACTTTGCATCTGTCTGTACCAAGGAGGTAGATGCTACCCAGGCCATAGAGTCATACAGTCATAGAGGTCTACAGCACAGAAAAAGGTCCTTCGGCCCATCGAGTCTGCACCAGTCAAACAAGTACCTAACTATTCTAGTCCCATTTTCCAGCACTAGGCGCATGGCCTTGTATGCAATGGCATCGCAAATGCACATCCAAATATTTCTTAAATGTTTCAGACAGTGAGTTCCAGATTCCCACCACCCTCTGGGTGAAAAAATTCTTCCTCACGTCCCTTCTAAACCTCCTGCCCCTTACCTTAAATCTATGCCCCCTGGTTATTGATCCCTCCACCAAGGGGAAAAGTTCCTTTCTGTCTACCCTATCTATCCAATCTCTCTTCATAACTAAAACTCTCCAGCCCTGACAACTTCCTGGTTAATCTCCTCTGCATTCTCTCTCTAGTGCAATCACATCCTTTCTATAATGCAGATTCCAGAACTGCATGCAATACTCTAGCTGTGGCCTAACCAGCATTTTATACAACTCCAGCATAATCTCCCTGCTCTTATATTCTATGCCTCAGCAGCTATGGTGACAGACAAGGAAACTCTGTCACTAGATGGGCTCAGAATTGACAAGGAGGAAGTGTTGAATAGATTGCCAATACTTAAAGTTGACCAGGCACTGGGACCGGATGAGATGCATCCAAGGATATTGAAGGATGGAGTGTAGAAATTGCAGGAGCATTGGCCATAATCCTTCAGTCTTCCCTAGACTCAGGGGTGATGCCAGAGGACTGGAAAATTGCAAACATTATGCCCTTGTTCAGAAAGGGTTGTAAGGATAAGCCCAGCAATTACAGACCAGTCAGTTTAACTTCAGTGGTGGGCAAAATTCCAGAACCAATTATTCAGCGTAGAATTAGTAGTTACATGGAAAAATATGGGTTGATAAGGAAGAGCCAGCATGGATTTCTAAAGGGGAAATCATGTTTAGCTTACTTGCCGGAGTTTTTTGAAGAGGTAACAGAAAAGGTTGATGAGGGTAATGCTGTTGATGTAATGTACGTGGACTTTCAAAAGGCATTTGACACAGTCCTACACCACAGATTTGTGAGAAAAGTTAATGCTCATGGAATAAAAGGGACAGTAGCAACGTGGATACAAAATTGACTGAAAAATAGGAAGCAGAGAGTAATGGTCAATGGATTTTTTTGGGTTGGAGGAAGGTTTGTAGTGGAGTTCCCCAGGGGTCAGTATTGGGACCCTTGCTTTTCCTGATATGTATTAATGATCTAGATCTTGGTGTGCAGGGGACAATTTCAAAGTTTGCGGATGATACGAAACTTGGGAGTGTTGTGAACTGCAAGGAGGACAGTGTGGAACTTCAAAAGTTCATAGACAAGTTGGTGGAGTGCGTAGATAGGTGGCAGATGAAGTTCAATGCGGAGAAGTGTGAGGTGATGCATTTTGGTGGGAAGAACATGGACGACAATATAAAATGAGGGGTGACATTTTGAAGGGGATGCAGGAGTAGAAAGATTTGGGTGTATATATGCGTAGATCATTGAAGGTGGCAGGACAGCTGGAAGGAGCAGTTACTAAAGCACATGGTATCCTAAACTTTATTAATAGGGACATAGAGTACAAGAGCAGGGAGGTTATGCTGAATTTATATATGACACTTGTTAGACCTCAGCTGGAATATTGTGTACAGTTCTGGGTACCACATTATAGGAAGGATGTGAATACATTGGAGAAAGTGCAGAAGAGGTTTACAAGAATGGTTCCAGGGATGAGAAACTTCAGCTATGAGGATAGATTGGAGAGGTTGGGACTGTTCTGCTTGGAGAGAAGGAGGCTAAGAGGAGATTTGATAGAGATGTTCAAATCATGAGGGTGCTGGACAGAGTAGATAGGGAGAGGCTGTTCCTGCTCGTAAAAGGATCAAGAACGAGAGGGCAGAGATTTAAAGTGATTTGCAAAAGAAGCAAATGTGACATGAGAAAAATCTTTTTCACACGAGTGGTGTGGGTCTGGAAAGCACTGCCTGGAAGTGTGGTGGAGGCAGGTTCATCTGAGGCATTCAAGAGGGCATTAGATTATTATTTGAACTGAAACAATGTGCAAGGGTATGGGTAAAACGCAGGGCAATGGCACTAGGTCATAATGCTCACTTGGAGAGCCGATGCAGAAACGATGGGCCGAATGGCCTCCTTCTGTGCTGTTACAATTCTGTGATTCTCTAGAGGCCCACCTGCAGCTCCTCCTGTACATTGAGGGATCTGCTACTGCTTCTCTTCCTCTTCCCAGTACAATGCAGCAAAAGGGCCATTCACCAGAGGTTTTCACTACTTACTACTGAGAGTGAGTAAGCACAAACAGTATAATCTGTACGAAAAGTGACAACTCACATCCAACAAGCTCAATAGCATGCAGGTACCCCTGATCTGAATGCTTCTAGATCCTAACCTCCTAGTCTACTGCTCCTAGAACAAATCCGCACAAGTCACAATGATCAGAATTAATATCTTTGGAATTTATATTGCATTGGGGTCCCATGTGCCTCATCGGAACCAGATTTGGATGATATTCATTAGGCTTCCACCTGCCTGTAGTAGGAAGCTCGGTAGCCTAGGCTGTACCAGCAGTTAAAATGGCCATGGGTAGGTAAGTACTTCCCTCGATTTTAAGCTATCGCTCATTCTGTTCCCATCTGGCAGGGGTAAAAATTCCCCACCAAACATTTGGTTCCTAGCCAAGTAATAATACATAATTGAGCAGATCATTTTAGTGCATGATTGAGAGTAAAAGGGTGGTCTTGTGGCGCAGTGGATAGCATCCCTACTTCTGAGTCAGAAGCTCCATGTTCAAGCCCCACTCCAAGACTTACTGGCCAAGGGAGACGCGTTCATAACGTGGCCCAACAGTTTGAGTATCAACTTGTAAATCCTTCAAACATATGCTAATGGCAGGCGGTAAAAGCAGGAGAGAGATTCATGGTCAGCCGTGTAATGGAAAGAAATTGGAGCCTCCATCACTATCCATAGCCCCAGGCTACAGCATACATGTAAAAGCAATTTGGGCTCATTGGGGTGCCACTTGGCTGGGTGGCTGGTGTGAACCAGATTGATGCCAACAGAATGAGATTTAATCCCAGTTCTGGCTGGGGTGGATTAGGGACTTGCTTCCTGTCCTACCCATGTTGAAGATTGTGGTGCTGTGGATTGAACCTGCCTTTGGGCAGAGAACAGAAGAAGAGAGTAAAAGTCAAAAGGAGAGTTTTGTGAAGTCTTCTAGTGTGTAATGGGGAGCATAATCAGAGGCTGAGATCTTACTCATACTCATATTAATGGCCACCAAAGACCAGTGTGAACAATTTGTGGAACAGAGAAAATATGGTGTATTTATTTGCATAATTTCATTCACCAATCACATCAGTGAGAATGTGGAAAACCTTGTTCCTCAGAGGTAAAAATATTTATATCCAAAAGTGTCTTTATACGTGCTCCAAGAGATGTTAAAAAAAGTATGCAAAATTCTTTTAAAGTATGTTGCATATATTATATTTGGTAAAATTTTGTTACCCCAATTGCTATATTTTGTGGTACTTCATCTGCTTTATCAATTAATTGGGTGGGAAGAATGACTGAAAGAAAGACATATTTATATAGCATCTTCCACAATCTCAGATCATCCCAATGCGCTCTACAGATACGGAAGTACTTTTGAAGTGTAGTCCACTATTGTAATGTAGGAAACCGGGCAGCTAAATTGGACATAGCAAACTCCCACAAACTGCAGTGTCATAATGACTGGATAACCTGTTTTTGTGATGTTCATTGAAGGATATTGACCAGGATACCAGGAATAAGTCCCCTGCTCTTCTTCAAAATAGTGCCATGGGATCTTTTACACTCAATCTACAAAGCAAACATGACCTCAGTTTAGCATCTCATCCAAAAGATAGCACCACTGACAGTGCAGCACCCCCTCAGTACTGCGCCTAGATCTTTGTGCTCAAGTCTCTGGAGTGGGACTTGAAACCATAATCTTGTGGTGAGAGTGCTATCAACAGTGGTGAATAGGTTCTTGAAATAGTGCATATGGCAGAAAGGGTTGCTGTGAAAATAAAATTCTGATATATTTCTTTTTTAAACTAGTCTTTCCTTTATTTCCATCAGGAGTAAAATCTTGGACCATCTAAATTAAAAGTCTGCCGAATAGATTGTACATTTTTCTTAGAACAAAAAAGCCTTGAAATTACTGTTAGCAATACTAAAGTTGATATAACTCAAATAAACAAGTTAACACCTGTACTGTAATAAATTTCTTAAGTGTTCATCACAATCACCACCATTATTTCTGGGCTATCCTGTGATTTCACAGGTTTTTTTGGTGTCATGGGCAGGAGGGAGAGTTATTTTAAACAGCATTAATTTCTCTTCTCACTACCTGTCCATAAACAGAAAGGTGTTTTGCTTTGTTTCCCTCTTTATAAGCGGTGGCATATATCCCAACCCCTTTTATTTTGTGTGATCTAATTTTCTAGTAATAACCCCACAGCAAACTCAAGATAGGATGAGCTCAAAGGGTTAGTTATTTGCACACACTCAAAATGTAGGAGGAGGGCTGCAACATCACCTCCACACTCAGACAGTAAAGAGAGGGATGGCAAAAAGAAAGCTTTACAGTACAGAGACAAAAGAGAAAATAAATATTGGTTCACATGGGTTCCAGAATCAAAGTCCAATAAGGTATTCCTTCACAGAGGTCAGTGGGCTGAAAACCGATGTTACAGAATTCACTTTTCCAGTAGTGTTGACTTCAGACAATGAGATAGGCATGCAGAGATGAATCAGTCTTATAGGTGATGGTACATAAGTTCCAGCAGAAACAGTGTAGATGGGGCCAGGTTTTCAACCTGGGTAGAGCTCCTTTTCGGTGAGGCTGCCAGCCAGGTGATTAAAAGCAGATGAGCTAAGCTACTCAGTTCGGCAAGGCAATATTACTTGTTCCACAAGCCAAAGGCCCAGGTCACATGACTTTACCTCTCCACAATCTCTTCAGCAAAGGATGTTTATCCAATGTCAGAAAATTGGTTTTATGTTCCAGGCTGATAACATCTCAGCCATTATCGGTTAAAAGGAATGTTTGAGAGGCCATTGTCTTAGTTGACTTTCAACCTCTGCTGGCCAGCCTGGGTTAACAACTACAAATGGCCTTCATGTAGCTCCCTTTGAAGTTGCGGCTGTGCCATCTCATGTGATTGTTAGTAGCTCCTCAGATAACGAGGTATGAGGTCTCCGAAACTGCAAAGTGGCTTCTTATGTTCTGGGGTCATTGACAGAAACAGTTTCAGCCATTTTAAGGATCTTTATTCAGTTTTTTTTTTAATTTTAGAAATTGCCTTGAGGATATCTATATATATTTTATAAAAATATACAGTGTGAGGTCTTAGTCCCTTACATTTGTTTCACTTAAAAGCATTTGACTGAAAAATAACTCACTGTCATATATGGCAACTAACTTCTCCACGTAGCATCCTTGAATATTTGAGAGTCGCCAAGCCACTGTTTATGCTGTGATTTTGCTACAGGGGGAGGAGGCAAGCCCATGTTCTATCTCAGCCAGAAATAGCATCAAATCCTGGGTCATTGGCATCATTCTGCTAGCTGTCTAGCCAACTGAGCCAACTGGTGCCCCCTGACTACTGTCATCTATGGTTAAAAGGATGGAGGGCTGGTGACCAGTTCCTAGACCAATATGAAAAACACAGATATTGAAAAAGTGTTTGTCCTCCACTTATCTCTTGTCCACAGTAAGGTGGCTGAGATTGGGAACTCACTGATGTGGGGGAATCATAGACACAAAGACCGATGTTATGACACTTTGAAGCAGTTAACAATGCTTCTTTTAATACTGCTAATAGTTATGTGAAACTTAGAACACTAAATCTGGAAGTAAACCTTGAATTGTTTGTTTCTAAAGTTTTTTGTAAACTTAATTTTGTTTGTAGTGAGAATTCACTTCAGACTTTGTTAAGCCTGATTTTAGCAGAATATTTATGGCTTTCTCAGATGTACAGTTTAGTCTAGAAAACGGAGAAGTGCATACAGTTAAAATAAACAGGAAAGGCACTAAACGCATAGTGCATTAAAGCAGTCTGTCTGTAAAACAACTGGAGAGTTTAGCTCTTGTGCCCACACTCTAGCAAGATTAAGGAAATGAGCAAAGCCTAGTGTATTGATATTCACCAGTCTACACTTGTAATTATGAGTAAAATTGAGGATTTGTTCTCACCTGCAGTGGGCAAGCAGGGTTGGCAGGAAATTTGTTGTAGTAATTTTTGTTTTGCGCATTTGACGGTCCTGTTGATGATATTTCAAATGCTCCATTGTGGTGCCCAAGGAACCTTGCATTCAGTGTTTTCAATAAATGGTTTCTTGTTTGCAAAATGCCACATTAGCCCAATCCATTTCTCTAAAGAGTTATGGTACATATTGAATAAAAGGGGATTCATTCAGTCATGTCTGGCTCTGTACAGTTTGTGTATGTCTCAGTGTCAGCTGTTGTACACGTGTGCTGTAAATTGAGTATGTTTTATGCCTGATGCAGCAGAAAGGTCAAAGTCTGAGAGCAAGACATGCTTTTATGGTGATGGAGGCACTGATGTTCTTTTGCCTGGAATTTCAGATGCTTATCAATAGTATACATCCCTCTTAAATTTTACTTTTGCTCTGTCAATGACATCCAGCTCCTGTGTGATCTGTGAACAATAGATCTTCCAGCTTCTCTGTAGTGAATGCTGCACGTAAACTGAGTGAGAGAAAGTATCTCTTTGCAATGCCTTTGTTATGTTTATCTAGATAGACATTTTTCAGCAGTCTGCAGATCCACACTGATTGC
This sequence comes from Carcharodon carcharias, assembly GCF_017639515.1. Lineage (NCBI taxonomy): Eukaryota > Metazoa > Chordata > Chondrichthyes > Lamniformes > Lamnidae > Carcharodon > Carcharodon carcharias. Next base: position 85,573,121 of record NC_054482.1, read on the forward strand.
ACAAGTCTTATATGAGACTTAATATAACTTCTTGTAATTGAAATACTCACACCTTCAATGAAGTCATGCTCTTAACACCTTGTCCTAGACGCTTTAAACAAACAGCAAGACCCAGATAAATGTCAAAGGAGGAAATTGAGATTACATGACTCCTCCTCCTCCAGGTACCATGCCCCAAGAGGGCATTGGCAACTAAGGACTTTAATTGTATTGGTCCATGATTATGCTTGGCAAAGTACTGTAGTGGTTTGACATTGCCTTCTGCAGCATGGCTGACCAGGAAGCTCTCCTGCTCTTACTGCCTTCCATCAGGCATCTTGGAAGGATTTATGGACCAATAACCAACCTGTTTGGAACATATTTTTTATGGCTATCAAGTCCTGAAGTGGGACTTGAACCCAGAGTTTCTTGCCCAGAGGTAGGGACACTATCGCTGCACCACAAAACCTCCCTTCATAACATGACAATAACAATACTTCCAACTTTGTCTTCCTATGCTCTCGAGTCTCTCTGAATGAAACATTTTTTCCTTTCTTCACATATAATGCCTGACTTCCTGATTTTTGTCTTTTAATAGGCCAAAGCTATCTCAAATCAATTGATTTGAAAACTTTGAAGGCACCAGCTCTGGATAATTTTGGATTTGGAAAATTTGCTTGAGCACCTTCTCAACCCTGTGCAACATCATCAGCTTCAGCTGGACACATCAAAACAACTGTATCCTGTCAGCAATTTACAAAAAAAAATGAAACAGAAAACTACTTTGTCAATAATTAATTTGGATTAAAATCACTGGAACAATAATCAGCAACAATTTGTCATGGAAGGGTCAACAGAAGTAAGCAAATGCCAATACCATGTAAGGGTTTTCCTCCAGTGTCAAAAATGGTACATTCCTGTGCTAGTCTCCCTTCCTTTCTCTTATTGGGTCACTCGTTCTGTGACTGCCCAAAACTTATGTATAACTTGCAGTTAGATAATGTATGGATAGGACATATAGTGGACTAGGTACTTATTAATATTCTGCTCTGTAGGGTGGCAGGACATAAATGTCCACAATTGCCCATCCAGAGAGATTCCAATCTTAAGATAATATGTTGGAACTCCTGTAGGCATCTGTGCAGGGTTGAAAGTGCTGAACAAAAAGATGAAGTTTGATAACAGCTTTAAGAAATGAATCACTACACTTGTGAGCACTGTGTTCTATGCAAGTACATACAGTCCTCATGCGGACCTAACAACTGTTTTTAACTTATGATTTGTTTCACTGCTTGCTGAAGAATAGCCAAAGTAAATTGGGTTAAAATAATCCTGTACCTGCGTGAAAGTTGCTACAGAGAGAGGGGGTGGGCTGGGGAGGGCTCACCTTTCTATGTTTTTTGAGGCCAATAGGTTTTAAAGGTGTTGCGTTCAAGAGCAAATCAGCAGTTCAGGAATCCTCAAGCAGAGAACTAATGGGTGTAAGAAGAAAAGTTGAATGAAAGCATTTTTAAAGATCTAGAATAGCAACTTGCTAAAATATACATAGGTTGTTGGAATGTAAAATACTCACAGCTGTAGTCAGGCATGTTTGGTCTGAGCTGGGTATATGCTTTTCCCATCAAACCTTTGAATAATTGTGGCCATGACTGCAAAAGAGAATATTACGGTATGAGATACTTAAACACTTAAACCTACTACAGTTAGAATATATGCATTATGCTAGGATTTGAAGCATGAAATGTCAGGTTGCCTTATTTTTGTAAACTCTCTCCTTTAATAACTGATTCAGTTGTTGCCTTAATCATTGTGTTTAACTGAAGGAAATGTGGCGTTAAGGTAGTAATATAAAATGTAGGAATTAATCTTTAGACAGTCTGTGGGCCCAGGGATGTCCTCAGCCATACTGCCCAAAATCAGGTTCTATTATGGTGGAAATTGGACAAGGAGACTTATTGCTTTATCCTTTTTATCCTTGCTGTTGGCAGCACCTGCTTTGATTTTTATGCCTCATGGAGGGCCATGAGTTCCTCACTATATGTAACAACCAGTGAGGAGGAAGGGTCTGGAGCCTATCCAATTTGGTTGTTTTTTCGCCACTACTATTGCAGAGGTTTAGGAAGTAGGGTAGTGATGGCTCCAGGAGTAGTGTTGGAAGGTTGACTGAAGCACTTTTGCGAGGAGGGCAACTTTCCTTCTCTCAGGTCCCAATCACCAACTTCTATTAGGTGTCTGAGGCCTATCATTACAGTTTCCTGAAGAACTTAAGGTGCATCTTCCCCTTCATATTTCAACCACCACTGCTTATGGTGCTGTAGCAGTGATGGAAAGAGAATGAAAGATTTGCAGTTATATAGTGCCTTTCATGCACTCCGGATGTCCCACAGTGCTGTACTGCCAATTAACTACTTTTTCAAGTACGGTACCTGGTATAATGTAAGAAACAAAGAACAAACAAAGAACAAAGAAAAGTACAGCACAGGATCAGGTCCTTCGGCTCTCCAAGCCTGCGCTGATCATATTGCCTGTCAAACTAAAACATTTTGCACTTCTGGGGTCCGTATCTTTCTATTCCCATCCTATTCATATATTTGTCAAGCAGCCTCTTAAACACCACTATCGTACCTGCTTCCACCACCTCCTTTGGCAGCGAATTCCAGACACTCACTACCCTCTGCATAAAAAACTTGCCCCGCACATCTCCTCTAAAGTTTTCTCCTCTCACCTTAAATCTATGTCCCCTAGTAATTGACCCTGGGAAAAAGCTTCTGACTATCTACTCTGTCCATGCCACTCATAATTTTATAAACTTCTATCAAGTTGCCCCTCAATCTCCATCGCTCTAGTGAGAACAATCTGAGTTTCTCCAACCTCTCCTCATAGCCAATAACCTCCAGACCAGGCAGCATCCTGGTAAACCTCCTCCGCACCCTCTCCAATGCCTCCATATCTTTCTGGTAATGTGGCGACCAGAATTGCACGCAATATTCCAAGTGTGACCTAACCAAGGTTCTATACAGCTGCAGCATGACTTCCCAGCTTTTATATTCATTACCCCTGCTGATGAAGGTAAGCATGCCATATACTTTCCTGACTACCTTATCCACCTGCGTTGCCACTTTCAGTGACCTGTGGACCTGTGGATCTACAACCAGATCCCTCTGCCCATTGATGCACTTAAGGGTTCTGCCATTTACTGTATAATTCCTACCTTCCATTATTAGACCTTCCAAAATGGATTACCTCACATTTGTTCAGATTAAACTCCATCTGCCATTTCTCCGCCCAAGTCTCCAACCGATCTATATCCCGTTGTATCCTTTGACAATCCTCTTCACTATCTGCAAACCCTCCAACCTTAGTGTTGTCTGCAAACTTACTAATTAGCCCAGTTACATTTTCCTCCAAATCATTTACGTATGCTACAAACAGCAAAGGTCCCAGCACTGATCCCTGCGGAACACCACTAGTCACAGCTCTCCATTCAGAAAAGCACCCTTCCACTGCTACCATCTGTCTTCTATGAACAAGCCAATTCTGTATCCATCTTGCCAGCTCACCTCTGATCCTGTGTGAGTTTACCTTCTGTACCAGTCTGCCATGAGGGACCTTGTCAAAGGCCTTACTGAAATCCATGTAGATAACATCCACTGCCCTTCCATCGTCGATCATCTTTGTCATTTCCTCGAAAAACTCGATCAAGTTAGTGAGACACGACATCCCATTCACAAAACCATGCTGCCTCTCACTAATATGCCCATTTGCTTCCAAATGGTAGTAAACCCTGTCATGACGAATCTTCTCCAATAATTTCCCTACCACTGACATAAGGCTCACCAGCCTGTAATTTCCTGAATTATCCCTGCTACCCTTCTTAAACAATGGAACAACATTGGCCATTCTCCAGTCCTCTGGTACCACACCTGTAGCCAGTGAGGATACAAAAATTTCTGTCAAGGCCCCAGCAATCTCCTCCCTTGCCTCCCTCAGTACTCTGGGGTAGATCCCATCTGGCCCAGGGGACTTATCCACCTTAATATTCTTCAAGACGCCTAACACCTCTTTTTTGATCTCACCATGATCCAGGCTATCTACACACTCTTCCCTAGACAAATCGACCACTAAGTCCTTCTCTTCGGTGAATACTGATGAGAAGTACTCATTTAGTATCTCCCATTTCTTCTGGCTCCACACACAGATTCCCATCTTGTCCCTGATTGGGCCTACCCTTTACCTGGCTACCCTCTTGCTTTTTACATATGTATAAAAGACTTTGGGATTTTCCTTAATCCTGGTTGCCAATGACTTTTCATGACCCCTTTTAGCCCTCCTGACTCCTTGCTTAAGCTTCTTCCTACTTTCTTTATATTCTCTATAGGCTTCATCTGTTTCCAGCCTTCTAGCCCTTACGAATGCTTCCCTTTTCTTTTTGATTAATCTCACAATATCCTTCGTTATCCAAGGTTCCTGAAACTTGCCATACTTATCCTTCACCCTAGCAGGAACATGCCGGTCCTGAATTGTTATCAACTGACGTTTGAAAGCCCCCCACATGTCAGTTGTTGATTTGCCCTCAAACATGGCAGTCTTGGTACCACAAACAGCAATTAATGTCACATCTGAAAGTCGATACCTCAGACACTCAGCACTCCCTCAGTACTGCAGTGAAATTTCAGCCTGGATTACATGCTCAAATCACTGGAATGAGACAAGAATCCACAACCTTCTAACTCAAGTGAAAAAACTACCACTGAACCATAATTGACATTAATGAGGAGATGTATTGTTATAGCAACATCATTCAAATGTCAGGAGCTGATTTGATACTATGATAATAGTCTCACATTACCAACATGAACATTTAAAACACAATCATAATTAATAAAACATCTAAAAACTAGGGTATGGTTTATTTTGATGAAAGGTCATCAACTAAAAACATTGTTTCTCTCACCACAGATGTTGCCTGATTTTCTGAGTATTTCCAACATATTCTGTTTTTAATTTTAATTGCTAAATTCTGCTCACCCTCTTTTCCATTCCTTCCCACTATTTTGCTTAACTTCAAAACGTAATGGCCAGAATTTTTCCCGATCGCTGCTTGCGATTGGCTCCGCTCCGCGATTTCACGCGGGCGAACCAGTTAAGACCCGCCCTGCATGGATCACAAGTGGCAGCACTCAGTGCTGCCTGTGCGGGCGGGGAGGGGGAGGGAGAGCAGGCAAGGCTGCCTCAGAGAGATTGAAGTGCTTCTAAAAAAATTAATAAACATAGTAAAAATTAAAAAAAGGCATGTTCCTTCACGTGACTGTCACAGGAGCTGGGACATGTTTTTAATTCAAAAATAAAGTTTTTAGTTAATGCTTATTTGCTTTAGGAAACCTCATCCCGTTCTTGGATGAGGCTTCCTAAAAAAGTTAAAGGCCGCTTGGCCTTTTCGTCTGCCTGCCAACGGTGAAGTTGGATGGGCAGCGTTAATTTGATTTTAATTGTCTTGTTAATGGCCTGAATAGGCCTTTCAATTATTGGCAGGCAAGCAGCCGACTCTGGCGTGTGCCCGCCAAATGAAATATCGCGCAAGTGCGCGATGATGCGGGGTGCATGCCTGAGCGTCATATTACGCTCGGGGGTGTCAGGTCCGTGCCCGCACACCGAACGTAAAATTCTGCCCAATATGTTTTAGCCCTATATATTCTATCTATTTTACCTCTTTCCTGATGTTAAGAACATAGAAATAGGTGTCATAGTAGGTGGCCCCTTGCCTGCTCTGCCATTAAGTACCATGACTGAACTTCTATCTCAGCTCCACTTTTTAGCCTTATTTCCATACCCCTTGATTTCCTTAGATGATGCAGACTGTCTATTTACATTAACCCTTTACACCAGTGACCAACCTGCTCAGATGGCAAAGATTTCAGCTGGGCTGTGCAAGGCCAGCGCTTCAGAATGCCTCCTCAGTGAATGAGATGCTGTAGGGCCCTAGTATGTATCGGATTAAAAGTACTCATTTGGTTAAGAGAGTATTTTCAACCGCTTACTGGACCGGTTTTAGGTATCACTACTACAAGCATCCACATTAAAGTCTTTACTGAGTCTCTGTGAATTTGGGAATGGGGCAGTTTGGCTGTTCCTATAGGATACATCAGAAGGCTAGGAATATATGAGCGAGCTCAAGAACCATTCAGTCTCTATATTGAAAGAAAGGACACGTTTTTCAGAGCTAATATCACTTTGGAACTTGAAGGTGAAAGTGAAGAGCTCAATACTCAGAATAAGGCAAGTCTTGAGAGCAAGGAAGCAATTTTGCTAATGTATATTGGCCCAGAAGTATATGATATGTTAGCAAACCTTCTATCACCAACCAAGGCAAATGATGTGCCATTCACAATCATTGTCACCAAATTGGAGGAACTTTTCAATTTTGCCTCTTGCTTCAGTGTTTTTTTTAAATAAATTGGTTAATTTAGTTGATGCCTATGGTGTAAAAGTAAATATCCCATGGATCCCAATTTGTCTGTTACGGGCAGCTACTTATAATTAAATTAAATGCACACAAAAAAGCTGTCAGCTGCTGGCAGGCCAGGTGATCTTTTATGTTCTATGCAAAACCACGTAGACCTCTCACTGTTCTACTGCAGTTCCTTAATGCTAATCACCATTTACTGAAATCCACTGTGGATGGTAAGGCAAGTGAATGTTTCAAACCCAGCCTTTGTCACACATCACAATAAGCGTAGAAACAAAGCAGGAAGGAAATGAGGAGCAAAATGAGGGAGAGAAAAAAATAATTACCCAGAGGCAAAATCAACTGTAATCAGGCTCCATTCTTCCAAGCATAATAATAGTCCTTCAACCCGACCACCCAAGTAGTAATGATTGGAGATCAAGTGTCTGTCCTTTTGTTGTCTCTCCCTCATTTTTGTTAAGAAGCAAATGTTTGAGGCTGAAAGCTGGCTCCTTAAAAAAAGATTGTACCACCTAGATTAAACCATCTGCTTTTAAAGAATGTCAAAGCATGTCACTCAAAGATCTGTTTGTTGGGTCAAATTATGTGACAAACTGCAATCACTTGCCTTGGAAGCTGGAGTGTGTGGGAAGAAGGTAACCTATCCACTTAAAAGAAACTGCATGTCATACTCTGAAAATAAATGGCTGCCATGTATTTCTCAACACAGTCACAGGCGCCAGGAAACTTGTCACGCAGCACTGCATCCCAGTGTTTAAAATTATGTTTTCACTGTAATCAGTGAGGCTTAGTTCCTGAAACAGCCCATTTCAAACACTTCACTGAACTCTGCCACATCGGTTGGCAAGGAAAACTAGTGCAGCAGCAAATGTCAGACTGCCGTTTTCCCATTCTATGCCATTTGTTATTCTCAAACTCTTTGCTCCGTACAGTTCTTGTATTGTACAATCTGCACACCCAACCCACCCGTCTTTTTCTCTGTCTCACTCGCTCTCTCCAAAAAAGTGCAGCACAGAGGGATCTGGGTGTTCTTGTGCATGAAACACAAAAAGTCAGCATGCAGGTGCAGCAAATAATGAAGAAGGCAAATGGGATTTTGGCCTGTATTGCTAGGGGGTTGGAGTTTAAAAATGGGGAAGTCTTGTTACAACTGTACAGGGTGTTGGTGAGGCCACACCTGGAGGACTGTGTATAGTCTTGGTCCCCATATTTAAGAAAGGACCTACAGGCATTGGAGGCAGTTCAAAAGAGATTCATTAGGCTGATTCCTGGGATGAAGGGGTTGACTTATCAAGAATGGCAAAACAGGTTAGGCCTTTATTCATTAGAGTTTAGAAGAATGAGGAGTGATCTTATTGAAACGTACAAGACTCTGAGGGGGCTTGACAGGGTAGATGTTGAGAAGATGTTTCCACTAGTGGGGGAATCCAAACTAGGGAATGTAGTTACAGAATAAGGGGATACTCATTTAAAACAGGTGTGAAAGAATTTCTTCTCTCAGAGGGTAGTGAATGCCTGGAATTCTTTACCCCAGAGAGTTGTGGAGCCAGATCACTGAAAGTATTTTGAAGAGGAGATAGATAGCTTTTTGAAATATTGGGGAGTTGAGGGCAATGAAGAGCTGGCACAAAAGAGGAGTTGAGGCCTGGGCAGATTAGCCATGATCTTATTGAATGGTGGGGCAGGCTTGAGGGGCCGAATGGCCTACTCCTGCTCCTATGTTTTATGTTCTTATGTTATGTTCTTTACAATCCCACACATGTTCTTAATGTATAAGCTGGTGAGGTAGAGAATAATTTTTTAAGGTTTGGAGAAGAGTCATACTGGGCCTAGCTTACATCTAGAGGGGAAATCAGTTTGAAATGCTTGAGAACTGCTGTAACCCTGCCAGAGTGTCCAAGTGCTAAAGGCACTCAAGTTTCCTGAGTCAGCCTTTTTGTATAATTATTTATAGCGCAGATTTCGACAGGTATAGGGAATACACTTGTATATGGACAGGAAAATTGTATGCAGATGAAATTTAAAGGGAAGGAAATAATTAAGTATGATATTTTATAATAGGGTGGCAGAAATCCCTGAAGCTTTTGTAAAGATTCAAAAGGCATCTTAACCCATTAGGAGTATTTGCCAAGGCTAAAAGGGTGGGTTATTTAAAAAAAATGAGAAACAAACTTGAAGAGCAGGGTAACCTAATATACCAATACAAGTCTGCAGGCAACTGATGGGCCTATCCAGCACCTGACCCCCTTTTTGAAGGCCACTTATGAAGATGGTGTTCCACACAATGGAAGCTGCTCTTTGTGCCATTCCACAAAGCTGCTCTTTGTGCCACTCCACATCATTATCCCTATAAATGCTCAATGCAGCATGCCCAGAGGCAGGCAGAAGGCTGCAAATAATGAGTATTGTCACGGTGATGGACATTAGCCGGATGTGTTCTTACAAAAATGATACAGCTGTGCATCTAGTTTTCTACTGACCGGGACCCAGCACGGCTATAGCCAGGACAGCTGTGGCAATGCCCACAAATGTAGTCAATGGCATCTTGGCATTTGTGCCAATTAGGCTGAGTTGGCTCCTGATCACTGAAGAATGCCATCATTTATGCCATGAGTGGAATGCTTTTGAATATCACCATGTGTCTCCTGGAACCATATTTGTGAATCTTTCCTGCACTCTCTCTAATGCCTTCACATCCTTCCTAAAGGGTGATGCCCAGAACTGGATGCAATACTTCAGTTGAGTTCAGATCAGTGTTTTTATGGGTTTAACGTAACTTCCTTGCTTTTGTAGCCTATGTCCCTGTTGATAAAGCCCAGAATGCCATATGCTTTATTAACCACCCCTCAACCTGTTGAGGGACCTTCAATGATTTATGGACATATACACCCATGTTCTTCTGTTTATGCATCCCCTGTAAAATTGTACCCTTTGTTTTATATTGTCTTTTTGCATTCTTCCTACCAAAATTGATCACTTCACACTCTCTACATTAAATTTTATCTGCCATTTGTCCGCCCATTCCGCCAATCTGTCAATGTCATTTTGAAGTTTTAAATTTTCATCCTCGTGGTTCACAAATACTTTCAAGTTTCACGTCTTCTGCAGATTTTGAAATTGTGCCCTGTATGCCAAGGTCTAGGTCATTAATATATATCAGGAAGAGCAGGGGTCCTAACATCAATCCCTGGGATTTAGTCCACTGTAAATCCTCCTCCTTTGAAAAAATCAATAGTTCACCACTACTCTTTGTTTCCTGTCACTCAGCCAATTTCGTATCTATGGGCAGAACCTTCCGGACTCACCAGCAGTGAGAAGCTTGGCGGGTGGGGGAACTTAATTTGGCAGGAGGTCAAAAATCATTTTTCCGAAGGAGGGATGGACTTTAGCAATTAAATTCTCAGGATTTAAAAGGCGGTTTAAAGGTGGGTCAAACTTCCTGACGAGCAATGTTGGGAAGCCATTTCGCATGCATTAGCAGGTTATGTATGCTCATTAAAAGGCCGCCTTGCTGGAATTAAGTTTCCCCTCCAAGTTCCCTGCAAACAAGAAATTAGAAATGTATATAAGTGGCATGCACCCAACAAGTTTCACATCTTCCACGACTTTGAGGCGAGAAGACATTGGGGCTTTGGCCATCTTGTGGACTGCTCACAAATCTTGACTCATATGGGGAGCTGGTAGGACAAGCTGCGTGAAGACTGGACAGGGAGGCAGGCAAAGGGAAGGGTAGGGTGAGAAGCAGACTGGACACAGGAGGCAGGTAAAGGTTGGAAGGGGGGCTAGGGTATAAGAAGACCGGATGCAAGAGGAAGGCAAAGGGTTTAGACCATAAGATGTAGGAGCAGAAGTAGGCCATTCAGCCCCTTGAGCCTGCTTCGCATTTCATTGAGATCATGGCTGATCTGATAATCCTCAACTCCACTTTCCTGCCTTTTCCCCATAACCCTTGATTCCCATACTGATTCAAAATCTGTCCATCTCAGCTGTAAATATACTTAGTGACCCAGTTTCTACAGCCCTCTGCGGTAAAGAATTCCACAGATTAACTACCCTCTGAGAGAAGAAATTCCTCCTTATCTCTGTCATAAATGAGCGACCTTTTACTTTGAGATTATGCCCTCTGGTCCTAGACTCTCCCACAAGGAGAAACAACCTCTCAGCATCTCATTCCTTGTTGCAGTCCTACTCCGGCCCCCTTCCACAACTCTTTCTCCGGTACATCGATGATTACTTCGGTGCCGCTTCATGCTCTCGTCAGGACTTGGAAAAATTTATTAATTTTGCTTCCAATCTCCACCCCTCCATCATTTTCACGTGGTCCATCTCTGACACTTCCCTTCCCTTCCTTGACCTCTCTGTCTCAATCTCTGGTGATAGACTGTCCACCAATATCCATTACAAACCCACCGACTCCCACAGCTATCTCGACTACAGCTCCTCACACCCCGCTTCCTGTAAGGACTCCATCCCATTCTCTCAGTTCCTTCGCCTCCGTCGCATCTGTTCCGATGATGCTACATTCAAAAACAGTTCCTCTGACATGTCCTCCTTCTTCCTTAACCGAGGTTTTCCACCCACGGTCGTTGACAGGGCCCTCAACCGTGTCCGGCCCATCTCCCGCGCATCCGCCCTCACGCCTTCTCCTCCCTCCCAGAAACATGATAGGGTCCCCCTCGTCCTCACTTATCACCCCACCAGCCTCCGCATTCAAAGGATCATCCTCCGCCATTTCCGCCAACTCCAGCATGATGCCACCACCAAACACATCTTCCCTTCTCCCCCCTTATCGGCATTCCGTAGGGATCGCTCCCTCCGGGACACCCTGGTCCACTCCTCCATCACCCCCTACTCCTCAACCCCCTCCTATGGCACCACCCCATGCCCACGCAAAAGATGCAACACCTGCCCCTTCACTTCCTCTCTCCTCACCGTCCAAGGACCCAAACACTCCTTTCAAGTGAAGCAGCATTTCACTTGCATTTCCCCCAACTTAGTCTACTGCATTCGTTGCTCCCAATGTGGTCTCCTCTACATTGGAGAGACCAAACGTAAACTGGGCGACCGCTTTGCAGAACACCTGCGGTCTGTCCGCAAGAATGACCCAAACCTCCCTGTCGCTTGCCATTTCAACACTCCACCCTGCTCTCTTGCCCACATGTCTGTCCTTGGCTTGCTGCATTGTTCCAGTGAAGCCCAACGCAAACTGGAGGAACAACACCTCATCTTCCGACTAGGGACTTTACAGCCTTCCGGACTGAATATTGAATTCAACAACTTTAGGTCGTAAGCTCCCTCCCCCATCCCCACACCCTTTCTGTTTCTCCCTTCCCTTTTTTTTTCCAATAAATTATAAAGATTTTCCTTTTCCCACCTATTTCCATTATATATAAAAAAAAACCCCACTAGAGCTATACCTTGAGAGCCCTACCATCCATTCTTAATTAGCACATTCGTTTAGATAATATCACCAACTTTAATTTTAACACCTATGTGTTCTATTGTACTATTGTCGTTGACATCTTTTGATGATCTGCTTCTATCACTGCTTGTTTGTCCCTACAACCACACCCCCCCCCCCCCCACCTCTTTGTCTCTCTATCTCTCCGCCCCCCCACACACACACCTTAAACCAGCTTATATTTCATCTCTTTCTTGGACTCGCACGCAAGTTCTGTCGAAGGGTCATGAGGACTCGAAACGTCAACTCTTTTCTTCTCCGCCGATGCTGCCAGACCTGCTGAGTTTTTCCAGGTAATTCTGTTTTTGTTTTGGATTTCCAGCATCTGCAGTTTTTTTGTTTTTATCTCTCAGCATCTAGCCTGTCAAGCCCCTAAGAATCTTATGGCCAGAAATTTCGGCTCGGCGAGTGTGGGGTGGGGCCCGCTCGCTGAGGTGTAAAATGATGTGGGGTGATGTCGGGCATGTGTCCCGATGTCATTGCGCATCATTTAGATTTTCTGTTTGGCAGGAGCACGGCTGACTTGGCTGCACACGCACCGAGCTGTTCAAAGGCCTATTAAGGTCATTTAAAAACTAATTAAACTGATAAACTGAGCTGCCCATCCAACCTTAAGGTTGGGGGGCAGGCGAGGAGCCCAGGCGACCTTTACATTTTTCACGAAACCTCATCCATGGGCGGGATGAGGTTTCATGTAGTGTTTATAAATTGAATAAAAATTTTTATAAAAATTCATTGACATGTCCCAGTTCATGTGGCACCCCTGTGCCCCAGGGAGATTTCTGCACTCTTCTGAGTGCAAGTGCAAAAGACTGCAGGCCCCGACTGAGGGAAACCCCCGCACAGGGAACGCTTAGTGCTTCCGGGCGCAAGTCACCCTTAGCGGGCCTTAATTGGCCCACCCATGCAAAATGATGGCGTGGTCCCGATCAGGGGCGCTGATCAGGTCCACGCCCGCCCCCGCACAACCACCCAGATGGAGGGGGGGGAAATTCTCCCCTATAAGTTTCAATAAGTTCGCCTCTCATTCTTCTAAACTCCAATCAGTACACGCCCAACCTACTCAACCTTTCCTCATAAGAAAATCCCTCCATACCAGGGATCAACCTAGTGAACCTTCTCTGGATTGCCTCCAACGATGCCAGTCTTGGGCTTTGAACTGAGGGTACTGGGCAGCAGAGGGAACATTCACAGTAAGATGGAGGAGTGGGATGCAGCAGGGTGGCAGATCCAGGATGATAGTAGGGTAGCTGAAAGTTTCATGGAGGGAATCATAGAAATGGACAAAACAAGTGGCTTGGATAATGGAAAGGGTCAGGGTCAGGGTCAGGGTGTTCATAAGGAGGGTAATGAGCATAGCCTTAGAGGGAGGGAAAGAAAATGGAAGTGGATGGTAATACATGCAAGGGTAACTGGGGGAAGGTTCAAGGTTGACAGAGTGGAGAAGAATGGTCATATTAGGTGGGTCAAGGGTGATGGAGGAAATTGGTGGGTGATGGGGCTGGGTAGAAGATATTGGAGCAAGTCTCAAAAGTAACACACGCTATTTTTCGATTCTCATCAATGCAATGCAGTCAATGTAACACTGCAAGACCTCGAAGTAGAAAGAGGGTCCTTTTGGGTGGGTGGAGTTCAAGGTCAGCACAACTGGCTGACTAAAGGGGCACCCTAATTATCATGAGGCAACTGGATGTCAACCACACTTTGTTTTGTTCTCCATTCTATGGTGAAGCCCAAGCAGCAACAGGTTTGTTCCTGACTCATAGGTCTCATAACATTAAGATCCCAGCAAGGTCTACAGCTGCCATTCATTTTCTGCCATTGCCATCTTCTGCTGACAGAGACAGGGATGAAGGGAGCTAGGGGGTTGAATGGCTCCAAGAGGCACAACTGGTGAAGGGCAGAAAACTCCCGACTCCAAACCTCCAACCTCCTGGGTGAATGGTCATGGCTGAAAAGGCCTTATTTGTTTAGTCTTTCCATGCTGCCAAGATCTCTCTATAGAGTCCCGAGGATTGCAGAGGCATGGGGAATAGAGTCAGAGAGAGGGTTGTTGCACAAAGCTCTCAGTAAAAAACCCTCACCAGTAAAGAATATCCTTACTAAATTTATTATCTCAATTGGTTTACAGATTGACTGAGGCCTGGATGATGCCGACTCCAGGCAACCCTGGCTCTCTACTGGCTCTCATCCAGATAAGGAAGAGGAGGGCCTGTCGCAGGTTGGCCCAGGGCCAGGAGGAGCGACGGTCTGAACAGCAAGAGGTAGCGGGGCCTCAAGAAGGTCAGGATGTTGTTGACTAGGGTCCACTGCAACAGCGAGCACTGGCCCGATCATGGGTATATCTCAGGCTGTGCACCTATCTACAGAAGAGTGAAAGGCAATGCCAGAGGCTCCTTTGTATGTCCTGAATGTGGTTGCATCTGCCAGCTTCTCCATGACGACCTGTTATGCAAGGTCTTGGAGGCAATCCCACGCCAGTGGCATTGAAGGTCACCGCTCCCTTAAACTTCTTTGCTAATGGCTCCTCCCAGGCTCCACTGGAGACCTGTGTGGCATCTCCCAGTCAGTGACACACAAGCGCACCCTGGAGGTGACAGGTGTTCTATTCAGGAGAGCACACCAATTTGTCCAACTCCAACTGGATCCCGAAAGCCAGGCTGCAAAAGCATTTGGTTTTGAGTTTCACTGGAACAATGCAGCAGGCCAAGGATGGACATGTGGGCATGAGAGCAGGATAGTGTGTTGAAATGGCAAGCGACAGGGAGGTGTGGGTCATTCTTGCAGACAGGCCAAAGGTGTCCGCAAAGCGGTCACCCAGTGTTTGGGCCCTTGGATGGTGAGGAGGGGGGAAGTAAAGGGGCAGGTGTTGCACCTTCTGAGATTGCATGGGAAAGTGCCACGGGAGGGGGTTGAGGTGTTGGTGGTGATGGAGGAGCAGAGCTGTCAGCATTCCATAAGGACTGTTCCCTCTGGGACTTCGTAAAGATGGTGTCCATGACCTACTGGATAGACTTGTGCGTGGAGGCTTGTGAGATCCCACACAGGTCACCTATGGATCCCTGGAAAGAGCCACTGGTGTAAAAATCACTTACACGGCCACTGGCAGTGGATGTCTTCCATGACACCGTGGTGCTAAATCCTGCAGGTAGTTGCATCTGTGACTGATCAGTTCCCTAGACATGCGCAAACTTTGTTGACACTAAATCCCAGTCATCTGCAGGAATGACATGTGCCGTCCATAGACCCTGGGTCTAGCAAGGCACCTGAGAATGGTGGCTCTCTGTGGATGTTCAGCTTTTTAAAAAATGTTTTTTATTCATTTGCAGGATGTGGCAGTGCTAGCTAGGCCAACATTTATTACCCATTCCTAATTGTCCTTGAGATGGTGGTGGTGAGCTGCCTTCTTGAATCACCGTAGTCCCTGTGATGTAGGTACACTCAAGGTGCTGTTAGGGGGAGAGTTCCAGGATTTTGACCCAGCCTTAGTGAAGGAACGACAACATATTTCCAAGCCAGGATGGTGAGTGGCTTGGAGGGGAACTTCCAGACGGTGGTGTTCCCATATATCTGCTGCCCTTGTCCTTCTAGATGGTAGTGGCCATGGGTTTGGAAGGTGCTGCCTAAGGCACCTTGGTGAGTTTCTGCAGTGCATTTTGTAGATGGCACACACTGCTGCCACTGTTCGTCAGTGGTGGGGGTAGTGAATGTTTGTGGATGAGGTGGGCTGCTTTGTTCTGAATGGTGTCAAGTTTCTTGAGTGTTGTTGGAGCTGCACTTCTCCTGGCAAGTGGGGAGTACATCATCATACAACTGACTTGTGCCTTGTAGATGATGGACAGGCTTTGGGGAGCCAGGAGGTGAGTTACTGACCTGATCTTGTAGCCACAGTATGTATATGGCTAGTCCAATTCAGTTTCTGGTCAATGCTAACCCCCAGGATGTTGATATAGGGGGTTCAGTGATGGAAATGCATGAGCAGCAGGCCATGCTGCCCTTCATTTTGACAGAGGTGCTCCTCTCTTTGCCGAGCCAATTGCCTCTGCCGCACTCTCCTTCTTCTTCTCTGCACCTTGTAAGCCATGAGGCATACCGTTAAATCACCAGGCTCCACGATCCTGATGTTCTCCTCCTGCAGGATCAAAGAGACAGATGCATGGGTTAGTTATATCTGTCCTAAGAACCTCTCTTGGTTAAGTCTGCAGAAGAGTGCTGGCCACCACTTGGATGGCCAGTGTGTTGTGCGCTTCATGGCTGTCT
Source organism: Carcharodon carcharias (assembly GCF_017639515.1). NCBI lineage: Eukaryota > Metazoa > Chordata > Chondrichthyes > Lamniformes > Lamnidae > Carcharodon > Carcharodon carcharias. The sequence goes on from NC_054482.1 coordinate 85,589,287, forward strand.
GAAACCCCACCCACCTCCCCCCCAATCCATTTGACTGTTTGGTGCCAGCTTTGGCCACTGGACTGTATGCTGTGCTCTCAGCTCAGGTGCAGGCATTGTCCCCACCCACACTGCAAGGCCGCACTGTTAGCTTGAACCATGATGGATCTGGAGCATTTGGTGGCACACTCATGCTTTTGCGTTGCTTGCATGGGCAGTAAAACTTCAGAGGCCCGACTGCAAGCATGTCAATGGAGTTGCTGCTTAACAAGCTTTTCCAAGTGCATGGCCGCTTCTCTAAGCCCCCTTCATCCTCCCCACCAACCCTGGCATGTGCTTATGTACTTGCTTCACTCTGTGCTGCCTTGCCACGCCCACCCTCAGCCTGGCCCGCACTGGAGGCCCTTGTCCTGGCACCGCACTGAAAGCCAGCCGGGCAAAAGTGACTTGACTGTGTCCCCCCCGAATGGGCGGTGCCTCTTCCTTGATGTCCTATGGGCAGTGCTCACAAGCACTGCAGAAGGTTGTGTGCGCTCATCTCCGAGTTCCCCTCGAGGTTCAGCTTGCCAGGTACACACATCTTAAAGGCAGTTGTGAAGCACACCATTCTGAAGTCAGCCCAGCATGGGCAGCAAGTTTGATGTAGGGGGATGATTCTGGCATGAGGGCACAATAATGAGATGCAAATGCATTAAAATTACGTCCCCAACATTGGTTGGCAGGAAACGTGGCCTGCCATTGAGGGGCACAGTGGACAATTGCAAACTGGTTTCACAATGGCGTGAAACCGATTTTTGCCCTTCTTGGCCATATTGTGTCTCTCCCCGCGCCCCCCCCTCCCCCCCAGCACCCTCACCCACCAAGACTCCCACCGCCAACAGGACTTCTGTTCCCCACACTCACTCAATGTCTCCCCAACACTCACTCACACTCTTTTCTCCCCAACACTCACTCACTCCCTCTCTCTCTCTCTCTCTCCACACTTGCTCTCTCTCTCTCTCCCCCACACTCACTCATCCTCTCTCTCTCTCTCCTCCATACTCACGCACTCTCTCATTCTCTCTCTCTCTTGCCCCACACTCATTCAAGCTCTCTCCTTCTCCCAACCCCCACACTCACTCACTCACTCACCATCTCTCTCTCTCTCTCCTCCACACCCACTCACTCACACCCCTGGGCAGCGAGTCTCTTCACCCACACCAGTGCATCCAACATTTTCTTTCCCCACTGGTCCCGGCCCAGCAGCCTCTCCCTTCCCCTACCCAGCTGGGCAGTGTCTCCCTCCCCTAACTGGCCCGATGGCCAGTCTCTCCTCTGCCCAGCCAGGCAGCCAATCTCTCTCTGTCTTCCCTCTGCCAATACGACATTTTCTGGAGTGTTGCTGCTCCTCCAATTACAGACTGCTTCTCTCCCACATTTGCTGCTAATAGGTTCACTTGTTCCCCTGGTCAGCACCATGGAGACAATAAGCGTCTGGGCTGGGCAATAAGAGAGATTTGGAGATGAAGAGACAGGGGAACATCAGACAAAGATGCCAGAGGCCATGCACAGGCTGGACTGAAGACTGGAGAAGTCCATTCACGTTCTGACTGATGTCATGGCTCAGGCATGCGAGCACTTGGCTCCACTTACCAGCATTTTGAAAATTGACTTGGTGGGGGCCACATGTGGGGGCCTCGTGGTCCAGACCCAGTCAGCAGGTCGCGCGTTGGGCAAGCCTGGTGCAGAGCTTCATTCTCTCAGACCTGGAACTGCACCTATAGTGTTCCTTGCCACTCACATAGCAGGTTTAACTCCCCCTGAGCATTCATGGCATCCACCCACATCTCACAACAGGGCAACAGCAGTACGAGCTGCAATGACCTTGCTGAACACATTTTCAGAGGTCAGAATATGGTGAGCTGCAAATAACAGCTTGCATGATGTGTGGCAGGCAGCACGCTCACAAATGATGGCCAGTGCTTAATCATGCACACATGGGATTATTGAGTAATCATTATGTTGATATGTGAGAGAAGAAAATCTATAGGAGTTCATTATTGGACTCTGATGGGGGTCCAAGTTCCACACCCTTAAATGCCCACAACCATTGAAACAACTAGCAGCAAGATGGAACCCAGGAAACTTCCAAACAGTGCAAGTGAACACATATTTACAAGTGCCAAAACTATATACAATGGCTGTATACCCGTGCCACCTATGTGACTTCAAAACTTCTTAATTTTCCTTTGCCTACGGCTACGCCTGGGTGCAGCCTCGGCATCTGCAGCTGAGGTGGAGGCAGCTGGCTGACTGTGATGACTTTGGCAGAGGTCTTCTGACGGCCTGAGGCCTAGAATGCCTTGGTCTGCTAAAGTTCTCCTGCTCACGTGCAAGTGCACCTTCCTCAACCAGACATGCTGGAGATCTCCGGCAGAGGGGAGGTGGATTGGCAGTGCACCCTTGGAGTTTTCTTGGATGAAGCCACCGGGGTACCTGGCTTGTGCTCCTTCCCCCTGTGGGTGCCTGATGGCACCTCCCTGACACTTTGAGGATATGGCGCACCTGAAGGGAGGTTGAGGTGTCTCATCTCCCTCTTGCCTAACTACTGCTGCACTGCACCCATGGCTAGAGTGGTGGAGTGCAAGCCTAAGCATATACCCGGCAGCCACCATTTGTTCTGCTGGCCCTGGGTCTCCAAGGTGGCCATCTCTCTTTCCATGGAGGCAGCCAAGCACTCACATACCAGAGCCACGACATCAGACAGAACATGGATGGACTTCTCCAGCCTTCGGTCCAGTCTGCACATGGCCTCTAGCATCTCTGACTGATGTTCCCCTGTCTGTCTCTGCATCTCCAACATGTCTCATAGGGCTCAATCCAGAGGCTTGTCATCTGCATGGGACTGAGCAGGGGAATGGTCTCAATCAGTCCTTTGAGTGTCAGGGACCTCAGCTGTCACTTCCTCCGCCAGCTGTGGACCCATGCTCACCAGATTGTGACCCCGGACCTAGTCTAGAACATGGACCCACCGAGTTGAGTGTATTTGCACAGTTGGAGGGTGGAGGTGAATGCCATGACAGTGCATCTTCTGAGGCTTCTGAGACATCCTCCTCAGAAGTGGGGTTGGAGCTGGTTCTGTGGCTAATCTCCATTATAGGTCTCCCTTTTCTTTTGTTGGTACCTGACATAGAGAAAAGAACGATTTAGTGAATGCCTAAACAGGCCGTAATTGAATCAATGTGTTACTCTGTGGGCACAGCTGACAACTGCAGACTGGAGGCATCCTCACTAGCTTCCTGTGGGAGTCCTTCCTTACCCTCAGCAAAGGCATGGTCCTGCTCCTCCCCGGCTATCTCGTTGGCCTGCTTCTCATATGGGGTGAGGACTCTCATGTCTGGAATGCTGTCTCCAGTTTTGTACTTCTCCCACTTATTGTGGGTGTTATTGTCCTGCAAAAAGATAGAAGGATGTGCAGCAACCTATTGGTTGCATGAGCAGTTCAGGAGCATGCATACTTATGGCAGCTGCTAAGCCCTCCCCAGTGAGTGATTAACAAGCAAGATGTCTTGCAACTGATAGAAAATTGAGAGCATGATGTGGCTGGCATACATTCAATGCACATGTCCCATCTGCCGGTGATTGCAGGAACCGAAACTCTTGTGTACCATCCCTGTACACTCATACACTTAGACTGCCTGATGCCCTTATGAGTGTCAGTTTGCAGTTAATATATGTTGCCACTTACCCTGGTGGAGTCTAGCAGATCATTCATCCTCTTTCTGCACTGCTGGTTGGTCCTTTGTGGGCCTCATGGGCACTAACCTCTGCTACAACCATTGTCCAGGCTGCTGTGGTCAGACAGGAGAGCCTCCTGCTGCCATTCTGGGGAAACAGCACCTCCTGCTTTTCCTGGATAGTCTGGAGGAGAATCTCCAAGGAGGCTTTGCTGAACCATGGGGCCACAAGTTGTCTTCTCTGTGACATTCTGGTCTCAGCGGAATCTAGAATGACAGCCAGACTGATGCTTCTGGCCAGCAGTGAAGTGAATGAATGGCTGTCTGGGTGTCTTTAATTATAGTACCTGAACCTGCGAACCCATGAGGTAACAGCAGGGACGGCAACTTCCTGCCCACCCCTGCATAGGATGCATAGGAGCATAGGTGAAAGACAGAAGATGCATGCGCAGCCATCCTGCCCCCAACGGGAATCACTCCACTTCCACACCCACCATCAAACTTAGGCTACAGAATGGAAGATTCCAGCCCATGTTGCTACTGTTCCTTTTACTTTATGAGTTCTAACTTTGCTCACAAGTCTGTTGTGCAGCACTTTTTCAAATGTCTTTTGGAAGTCCATGTATTCTACACCAACAGTATTACCATCATCAACCCTCTCCGTTACCTCATCAAAAAACTCAAACAAGTTAGTTAAGCACAATTAGCCCTTATCAAATACACGCTGGCTTTCCTTAATTCACTCATAGTCTAGCTTGATGGGACTGCAATCACCTGGTTCTATTCTTATCTATCTAATATTAGTAAGAGTATCACCTGCAATGACTTTTCTTCCTGCTCCTGCATTGTTACCTCTGGTGACTCCCAAGGATCTATCCTTGGCTCCCTTCTATTTTTCATCTACATACTGCTCATTGGTACATCATCCAAAATCACATAGTTAGTTTTCACAAGAACAATGATGACACCCAGCTCTTTCTCATCAGGGCCAGGGAGAGAAATCCCTTATTCTTCCCCACCAGCCTGCCCCATTTAACTCTCCTGCTCAATCATGCATGTTATTTTTTCACCTTTCATGATTCACCAATCAATTCACCAAACAAATACAAAAGGTCCTAGTGAAATGATGACGCCATTGTTGGCATTCAGTTACAAATGTCATCCAACATATATGCAGCATGGATCATTAATATTAAGAGCAGCAAAGATGTTGTGCAATGCTAGTTTGTACGCACCCTATAGGTGATCCCACTGCAACTTTAAACAAACCGGAGAGTACAAATTTTACTTTAACAGCATCATGCAATATTGTTAATTTGGCAGGAAAATATCCCACTAGTTACTTATAACAATGTGCAAATGATAACACTGATTTCAGTGGCTGCCTCAGCCCTCATTAACATGTTCTGCACATAGCACCATATGGATATGGTGATAGTAAATTCATATTGGGGGAAAGATTCAGTACTTGTGCACAAGATCTTTTCCATTCTGTAGAAGTACAAGAAGACCTTTCTTCTGCCTGGTGCATGATATTATTCAAAATAATTATATCATACAACGGGTGTAATTGGATTCTATTTTATCAGTAATCTCACAGGGTAGAAAGATCAAATGACTCCTGAGCAACAAAGTGGAATGATTGAACAACATAGATCTTCAATGCCAGTGAGAAGCATTGGAGCCCTCAGGTGTCTCTACGTGACACAACTTTTAAGAGGCCAGAGGACAAACACTAAATGATTCACATTTATATCTGTGTTTTCTTCATCAACAAGTCTGAAGACTCTGCTGATTGCTGCTTCAACAATATATTTTCGATATGTACTATGCAACGCAACTTTATCATGATATTTCAATATTTAAAAAAACTCATAAAAGCACTCAGATAGAGTGGGATAATAGGTAAGTAGACAAAAAGACAAGATTAAAGCCAATGGATAGGAATCCTGAGAATGATGTACAGTGTAAAACAGGTTACTGATTCACTATGAGCCCATTATGCACTCTTGTCCTGGCAATTGCACTTCACAAAACCTGCTCACAATAAACTTTCATTAGCAAAAAAACAGAGCTCCAGCCATGATTCCACCCTTTGTTTGCAAGATAATTATGGATTACAAAGGGCATCTAGCCCAGCTCATCTCCATCCAGGATGACACATGAACATACGTATTAGAAGCAGGAATAGGCCATTCGGCCCCTGGAGTCTGGTCTGCCATTTGATAATTGTTTACATTATACCAGTAACTACAACTCAAAAGTACTTAATTGGCCATAAAATTATTTGTGACATCATGAAAGGTGCTGTATAAATATAGGTTTTGTGTTCTTTCGTTACCCCTGCACAAGGTAGACAGAGTGTTTGTACAATGGTGAAATTGGAGGCTCAATGCTGAGTCTCTAAAGATATTTAATCACAGGGCAATCAACTGATGTTAGGAAAGTGGCTACAAAGGAATCACTACATTTACAAAGTAATTTAACTCTGTAGCTAATACAGCCTTAACATTTTTACTTCTCTGGCACCAACCCACTGTCATCCAATTGTGAATTTACAACCTACGCATGGGTTCCAAATGATGTTGCTTTACATTTGTACTAACTAAATGTGCAAATCGTATTTTTTTAAATTTAATTGTTGTTTGAGGTGAGAGAGAAAGAGGCAAATTAATTAATAAAAAACTCAACACCAAAAAAATGTGAAAGTCCCAAGATAAATAATTTCTAGAAGCACTTAATCATAGGATTGGGTTTCTGTAAAGACCCTTGATGGTAAAAGCCCTTTATGCTGCTTCACTGGGATTTTAATGGATCTTTTTGCCAAAGTTACAATGGACTATCAAGAATCCTCACCCCCAGAGAAATTTTAGCCCCACAGTGCAACCACCTTCTGCTAGATTTTAAACAGGATGGTGCAGAGTGGGGTGAACCTAAGCTGGAATAGAAATTTGTAAAACCTTTCTTTAAGAAATCCCTTAGTGTCAAATAGAGACTTCATTTCCAGGCTTTGCAAGGTAACAAAATGGGCAGTAATAATAAAGCAACACCCTGTTTTGCATCGCTCCTGGTTTTTAGTTTTTTACATTTATTTTGTTGAGGCCCAAGGTTCTCAAGCCTTTGGTACATCAAAACAGCATGTCATCAAAATTGTGTCTACTTTAGGGCATATTAAAAATTTGGACTGCCATTTATATGCTGGTTTAAATTCAAAAGAGAATTTTGAGAAGTGTACAGTATGAATTTTGTGGTACTAAACCTTAATAGTGACACCCACCCTCAAGCCCCCTCCCCACCCCTTTCAACCTCACCCCTCCCTATACGCTCCAAACTTCCTCCTCACCCCTTCCAAACTCCTACTTCCCAACCCCCTCCAACCTCTGCCCCACACCTCCTCCAACCTCCCCTCCCTACCCCTCCAACCTTCCCTCCCTAGCCCCTCTAGCCTCTACCCTTTCCACACCCCCCGAACCTCCCCAAGATGAGCTTCTGACCATATATCTGTGCCATCACTAAAACTGCCTATTTCCACTTTTATATCATCACTTTTGACTCAGCTCAACCGCCTTTGAAATCCTCATCCATGTCTTTGTTACCTCTAGACTTAACTATTTCAACACACTCCAGGCCAGCCTCCTACGTTCCACCTTCCATTATTTGAGATCATCCAAAACCAAGTACTGCTCACCAATCACCTTGTTCTCACTGACCTACATTGGTTCATCGTTAAGCAATAACTCAATTTTAACACTCTCATTCTTGTTTTCAAATTCCTCAATGGCCTCACCCCTCCCTATCTCTGTAATCTCCTCCAGCCCCACAAACATTGAGATATCTGCGCTCTTCTAATTCTGGTCTCCTGATTTTTCCTCAATTTTAATTGTTCTACCATTGGTGGCTGCACTTTCAGTGGCCTAGGCCCTAGAATTCCAGGCTTAAACTTCTCCACCTCTCTTTCCCCCTTTAAGGCACTCCCTAAAACCTACCTCTTTGACCAAAACCTGGTCAATCTGCCCTAATATTTTATGTGGCTTGGTATCAAATGCTGCTTCATGACAACTCTGTGAAGTGCCTTGAGATGTTTTGTTACATTAAAATATAAATACAAGTTGTTGTCGAGTGAACAAAATCTAAATGAATGAAGGATGTATCTGGAATCCCATTCACACAGGGAGCATCACCTCCCTCCCCCACACCATATAGGCCATAAAGGGCTGTGCAAAAGTGTGACTAGCTGAATTTTATTCCGATTAATTTGCTTTCAATATATTTTGCTAATAGTTTTAAGGGAACATTGATGTTTAAGAACACCATGTATGCAGGCTGAATGTCAGCTGTGGAGGGTATGCCAGGAATGACAACTAATCCTGTATACTCTTTCTAAAACTAATAGAATGCTTCCAAGTAATTACCCACCACAGCTGTGGAGCAGTTCTGGACAATTGGATGGTATGTAAAGGGTATGTGTGAAAAGGTCAAAGGATAACAGATGCCTTGCAGTGAGCTACGAGCCAATAATCCAATCAAGCATTTTCAATGAAGCTATAAACCATTATATTGAAGTCAAGCAGGTTCTGAAATTCAGCAGAGCTGCATGATTAAATAGCTTATGTTAAATTTACCAACATATATTATATATAGCCTATAATATACCTTTTTTAATAACCATTTTATGGTAGGAGTGTCCTAGAGAAAGGGCAGATTGACTAATTGTCAGTCGCATCTGATTTTTTTCATGAGAATTATTTAACAATCTATTGCCTTTAACAGAATGTCTGGTATTAAATATATGGGTAACTCTGGTCACAGCTTGGCTTACTTATTTTTGCAGCAGTTATGAGTGAATTCTTCTCCAATGGAGTAGCGCTTGGAAACGTGAGACACTGCTGCAGTGCTGTACTGTCAGAGGTGTTGTCTTGCAGATGAGAAATTAACTGAGACCTAATCTTCCATCTCAGGTGGACATAAAGGGTTCAGTGATACCATTTAAAGAATACCGGTGAGTTCTTCTGGTTTCCTAGCCAACATTTATTTTTCAACCAACATCACTAAAATAGATTATCTGATCATTTATCTCATTGGTTCATGTGAAACCATGCTGTATTCCAAAGAAGAGTCATACTGCACTCGAAACGTTAACTCTGTTTTGCTCTCCACAGATGCTGGCAGACCTGCTGAGCTTTTCCAGCATTTTCTGTTTTTATTTCAGATCTCTAGCATCAGCATTTTGTTTTTACATTATGCTGTGTGCAAATTGGCTGCTGCGTTTTCCTCAATTACAAAAGTGAGTTAAGTTCAAAAGTATTTTGTAGGCTGTGTAGTACTTCAGAATATCCCAAGGATGTGGAACATGCTATAAAAATGCAATTTCAGTTATTCTTCGTTGCTAGGAATTGCACTTGGCAAACAGATGACTTCAAAGCAAATGGTCACAACCTGGCACTATAAGTTCTTCTGTCCGCACCTCTAAAGCATACAGTTATATGGATAGGACAGAAAATGTCACTCTTGCCAACTGCTAAATAGCTACTTGTCCCAGGGCTCTCTGTAAAGATCCATCAGAGAGAGCATCACTGATGTAGAATCTTACTGACTGCTCAAAATCTTGTTGGATTTGAAAACCAGATGGTGGATGTGTTCCCCAGAGGCATGATCCAACCTCACAAAAGGAGTCTGAAAAAAAAAATCACCAACTTTGACGATTGAATGCAAGTAGGAATGTCCACATTTCTTTTGCAGGAGCAAGGAGTTTACAGCCTAAGTAATATATTTACCGTCTGGATTGATTCTGATCCTGAATTTCACTTTGGCTTTAACCATAACCAATTCACATCATGCCCTGTTTCATGTATTTGGCTGACAGTTAGGATCAATTCAGAGTGAAATACATGTGATGAGTATATGATTGCACTGCACTAGTGGCCTGAGATATAGATATTTTATAATATTTAAGTAATGCTGCTGATATCAATATGGCCTCAATTTTCATCTGAATTTCTTAATTTTCTGAGATTCCTCTGTGTGTTTATAGCAGCTGGGTGAACATGAAGGTCTTTCCCAAAGGTTAGGAGAATAAAACGAAACAGCAATCAACCACAGGTTTCTCCTCACTCAGTGGCTGTCCTAAAATAATACCAGCAGACATAACACCATTTCTGTTCTCGACTGAGCAAAGGTTTACAGAATGGAGGAAAAATGAGATGTGGAGAAAATTAATTGGAAAATGCAGATTGATGGATAAAATAATGAATGTTATCAAGTATGCTTCAATATTTAGCTGATGAACAATGGAATAAAGTACACAGGACAACCATTAGATTAAATGGTTCATGCTTATTTTTATTGTGTTAGTTAATCTCCTATTGTGGTGGAGACTAAACATGGCAGTATAACAGTCACAAGGAGCAGGCTTATTGGTCACAGCGTCTGGATGTCCAAATGATCACCTCAATTAACAGGAATGGGAAGGATGTGGGGAGCCGTAACAAAACATCTTGACAACTCAGACAGTAACAGTTCAGTACACATCCTTCATTCTGCAGATGTGTATACTAGAAAGTGTGCCACCAGACCTTAGTAATGAACCCAATGAACAATATATAATATAATAATATATATTTACTCTTTAAAAATATACTTCAGTCAGAGGGCTACTTCTGTACAACTACAAAAATAAAAATTTTATATAAATAACTTATATGGCATACAATATTTTAACTGATTATATATACCCATCAACCAAAAAAGCCCACATGAACAGATTAGATTTTTTTCATGTGGCGGGTATATTTTCTTTCCTGCTACAGTAACTACAATTTACAAGATTCTTACTTCACAGAAAGAGATAAGACATATTCTCTACTGGATTCTGCAATAAAAAACACGTTTATCTCTTTTCCCCCTCACATGTTAGACAAGATACAGCATTTGTACACTTATGTTTTTTTTAAATTGAAGCAGCCCCTTATTGCTTCAAATACATTTACAAAAAGTCTAGAATAAACAAAAGTAAAGTTCCCTGCATTTATTGAACTGGCAGTGATTAGACAAATCACAGAGATGAACCCTTAAAACTCTGGATCACCAACTGTGCTCATGACTGGTTTGAACGGTGCTACATCATGAGCTAGTATTGGCAGATGTAATGGTCTCTTTCTAAGCTGCATCTTCTATGGTTTAAATGGGAAAGTGAAGTATTTACAATTAACATGGTTTCTCAGTGCTCCCTCATTCCCATACTTTAATGTTGCACAAATTGTTACTCAAAAACCTTCTTGGGAGAAGGCACTATGAGTGCAGCGCTACAGTGAATGGTAATTGCTTGGTATTCTAGGTTTTGCAGCCATTGAACCTTGGGTAGCCCTCCACAGGGATAGTACAAGATGGCTAGAAATATAGGTTTTTCAAACTGGGGCCCTGGAACCCTAGGGCTTAGTGAAGGATCCTTTGGATTATAAGACCATCAGATTTCTGTATTCATGGCTTACTAGTATGCAGTTTATATTGCTGTTGCTGTGTATTAAAAGCATTTTCAGCATTTAGTCTTAGCAACCCAAAGCTAAACATATCTTTCAGAAGTTGGGATAGGTGGTCTCAAAGAATTTGTATTTCTGGGGGAATCTTGCCTAAAGAAAAGTTTGAACACCATTAGAGAAGAGGGAAATGACAGGCAATACACTTATTAAATGAGTACACTGTGCTAACTTTATAAAGATTAAATTTATTAAAATCTTTATTAAAATAATTAAGAAACTGGGCTGCATCACACACTCAGTTATATTCTGGTGTTCTACCTCAGGAAAATATTCAAAGTAAAAAACATTTATTTGACCTTATTGGGGAAGATAACATTGTTTAATTTCAATTCTTCTTGGAAATTGAAAATGAGGAGATATTATTTTAGTGAATAATTTCAAAGAATAAATGGGATAAAAGGTGAGCAACTGATGGATGAAGTGAAATTTGTAAGGGGTTCTAGTAAGTGTTGCGCTTCAACTGCTACCGCCGTTGGCATGTCTTTGCACGGCCACCCAGGGTGGAGGGTGCACTACCTGTTGGCCTCAAAGCAGAGTAAAATCAGTGTAAATAAAGCTAGATAAAAGAACAATTTAGATAAATTCCCAAAATTGGCCCTCAAAAATGTTGAAAATTGAAGCACCTGTTCTGCCTCAAACATATTCATAAAAAATTAGAAAAAACAAAATAACAATTTAATTTTAAATTTGCATTTACTGAACTGGCTGTGGTTAGACACACAACTACAAACCCTATCATGTATTATTTCAGCAAAGTTGGGATCAGCCTGTTCAAGTTGACAGCGGTGTTAAACAAATTGCAAAATCAAGTTATGTTGATGTAGTTTATTGTGACATCCTACAGGTTTCAAACCATGTGACTCAGTACACGATCCAGAGCCTTGCAGGTAAATACCTCTGTGACAAACACCGTTTTTTTTCAATATTGTACAAAAATATAAATATAACATCACTGGCAACAACAAAAAATACTATTAAAACACTTTCATTCATTCATTTTTACTGGCTATGAGGCTCCATTCTCTTCAGTCTGGTTAGAAAACAGAGTACTTGGTGCTTAAATTAGCTGCATATTCCATGAGAATACAATAGGCTGAATGACACAAGTGACATTTAAATAAATTCATGCAATATGAATGATTTGAGCATGGAACAAACCCCAATGTTTGAAACTAAACTTCAGTATTTTAATCCATTGAGAGTTAAAGATGGGCTTCTTCTGAATTAGATCTAACGAACACGCAAACAGTTGGCTACAGTTAGATCTGTTTACATTATCGCCATTGTTGAGACCAATATTATTCAAACAGTTAGGATGTCAATATTTTTGTTATTTTTAAAAGAAATCAATCATGGTTTGGAAGATTGCGTGTTGATTTCCAATATTCCCTATGCTATAAATCATTGTTTGTTTCACTTGGGAATGTCTTTCTAAACATTATCAGACAGGAGGGAAAATTCAGATTGGTTAAGTTTGGAGAAAGCTGTCATGTACATCATAGCAATAGGTTTCAATGTGGTAATGGCAATAGTTTAGAAGCACGGCTACAAATTAGGCAAATCGTTACTGGATTAAACAGTGACTGGCATACCCTTTGAGCAAATGGAAGATCAAATGCTAAAAGCAACAGGGAATGGAAGCAGAATTCTGGAAGAGGGCCCCTTTAAAGAGAGCTGTATTATGTATATCTCATATGGATGTAACAGAACCTGAGGGGCTGTTTCGGTTAATAGCCTCAAGTAAGTACTCACATGGCATGGTGGGTCATGGGTGCAAGTTTGCAGTTTCTCACAGACATAATGGACGGAATTTTATGGCGGTAGGGACGGGTCCGTAAAATGCAGCGAGCCGTTCAAAAGTCCATTGACTTCAGTGGGACTGTAAAATCCCACCAGCGTAAAATTCTGTCCAGTGGAACTGTTTTTATTAGACTAAAAAGGATGGCACTGGGAAAACCAGTGTCAACAGGACAGAAATCTGCACAAGTGTCAGTCGTCCTCAATCTAAGGAGGGCATCAGTAATAAACTCTTACAAACTGCCCAATTAAACTGACTGAATCACTAAATAAAATTGTTGTGATCAATGAAAACTGAATTATAAATGCTGGAATCATACATCTCCTGCTGATTAACACTGAGATGCTAAGAACACACCTATCCAAATTCTTGGTCTGGAGGGTGTGTGAAAGGGATGGTGCATGACATTTGCAGAACTGGAGAAAAGTTAAAGCTGCCCTGATGGCTGAACTGATCAAAGCACTGGTTTCATGAGCTATTTGGACCATAATGTTGATTCACTGTTTGTATTAAATTAGCTATGATCAATGTGATGCTGTTATAATTCATCCTAGCTCCCTTGGCTTAATGAGAGAATTATATAGAATTTACATCATACAAACATGTCCTTTGGCCTAAGTGGGTTCTACCACAGTTTATGTTTCATCTGACCCTCATCCCATCTTCCTTCATGTCACCCTACCAACATACCCTTCTATTCCTTTCTCCCACATGTACGAATCTAGATTCCCCTTAAATACATCTACGCTATTCACTTCAACCATTCCATGTGTTAGCAGGCTCCATATTCGCATCATTCTCTGGGTAATGAGGTGTCTCCTAATTTACTTATTGTATTTATTAATGACTATCTCATATTTATAGCCCTTAGTTCTGGACTCCCCCACAAGTGGAAATATCTTTACTATATCTATTCTACAGAACTTCTTCATGATTTTAAAGACCTCGATCAGGTCATTGCTCAGTATTTTTCTAGGGGAAAGTCAGTTAAGTCAGAAAAACCTCAAGGGTTCCAATTCGGATCACTTTTCAGCAAGCTCTACATGTGTGACCACTGGATGAGGGGAGGATCAAACTTAGCTGTGATCACCATGTCTAATAGCTTACTGAAACTCAACTGTCATTGTTCACACATGGAAGAATGTAGAAGGTATTAAAGAGCACCCACAGAACCATGCCATTGCAAGGAATCAACATCCTGAGAGAGACGAAGAAAAAAAGCTTAATATGGTCCCCTCCTTAATTCAATAGTGCTGAGATTAATTCTACCACTCCTACCATGGCCCTGACCAGCAGGCCAAGGTTGAAGCTGGGACCTTTCTGGTCTGTAGGGCTCAGTTACTCACTGAGTCGTGCCAGTATTCAACTTTAAGAAGGTTTGTTATAATCAACCTAAATGACCAATAATTGGTAGCAGCTCACCTTTTTGAAATTGCATTCTATAATCCTCATCACAATGACTGACTTTAATTTTATGTTGCTCCCCATGTTCTTAATAGTCTAGTACACTGGTTAGGTCACATTTTAATTACAGCCACACTTGGCTTGATCGCTCTTGACATCATCCATTGGGAGGGGAAAGGGTGGAAAATCATTTTATAGTATTGTCATTAGCTGTCATAAAAAATCTTAAGCTTGTGTTTGAAAAATATGGTCAGATTTTTAAAAACTATATCAGGATTTAAGACCGTTAAATGAATTTTTAATAACATTATAGTACAATCCAAGCATTCCTATACACAGGCCTGTGAGAAAGGCATGTTGCTTCTGTAACCATGGCAATTTGTTGGAACTGGTAAAACATCTTTCATGGTGACTAGGTACTTGCATAGAAAGAAAGTCTTGATGGAGGGGGTAGGCGGGGCTGGGGGGGCAAATTTAATCTATATAAACTTTTAAGTTTTAAAAGAGTAGCAGCAAAATAATCAAGCAATTATCATTTATCTGAACCAAACGTTACAAAAACTCTCGTCATTGTACACAGACTACACATCTTACCATTCATTAGAACTCTGCCTCTGAATTTTCTGGTGCTTTACACAGTATATAATACAGAAGTATACAGTACATCATTAAATAGGTTTGTTTTGTTTTTTTTTAGTATTAAAATATATTTAAACTGCAACTTAATATTTTAATATAAATTTCCCGTCTCTGTCTTGAAGTTTATGTACATAGGCAGTTTTACACGTTTCTTGAGCCGGAGGACATCGGGATGTGGAGGGAATGTAAGCATTCTTTGGCTGCCACATTCATTTGAGGCGACCTGCAGGTCATAAGGTGAATGTTAAGAATATCAGTAACATAAAGCCAAGCACATATGTTACAATTGATGTTGCAATCAGCACCATCTCTAACAATATTAATCAGAGCTTCACCAATGTCTAAAATCACTAAAACTATAATGTCCAAATTTTTTTTTTTTAAAAACTAACCACAGACTTACAAAGAGAAAAAAAAATATTACTTTTATTTCTCTTGGATTTTGATGGAATCTCCATTTTAGAATCAATAGCCAGGATATTTCTAAATTGCTAAGGTGTACTTATTATTTTTAAAAGGATTATCTTAAAAGTGTTAACTTCTGTAATGTTGCTGAAAATTATGACAGGTAAGCTTTTTGATGATTTTTAAAAAATTTTCCTCAGCAAAGAAAGTTTTTTGTTAGGTTCTGCTGCACAATGCCTTTAATGTTGTGCACTGACAGCACACAGCGCATTCACAGCTGCCGTCAGTAAAGAAAAAGCAGACCAAAAACAGAATGGAACTTCCAGACATAAAATCTGAATCAGTATACAAAATTAGTAAGGATACATCAAGAGACGCTTTCCTTCTTTTTTGTAAGCTGCCTCATTTGATTGAGCAAATTTATCCAATGAGTTATTAAGCAATATCGACCAGGAAGGTGTCTGATTTGATAAAAAGTCAAAAATGCTGAGTTACAACAAACGTCAGTGTAAAGATCAGCAAAGAATGACAATAAGATTAATAAGGAGGGAAAAATTAGAGTCCAAGAAAAAACTAGCTGGAAATATAAAGACAGATAGTAAAAGTTTCTATAGATATTTAAGTAAGAAAAGAGTTAACAAAGTGAGCATTGGTCCTGTAGAAAGTGCATCTGGGGAATTAATAATGGAAAATAAGGAGATGGCAGATGAATTGAACAGGTATTTTGCATTGGTTTTCACTGTAGAGGATATGAATAGCATCCCAGGAATAGCTGCAAATAAGGAAATGGAAGGTAGGGAGGAACTCGGGAAAATTACAATCACCAGGGAAGTGGTATTCCAGGAAAGTGGTATTGGGCAAATTGTTGGAGCTGCGGGCTGACAAATCCTTGGATCCTGATGGACTTCATCTTAGGGTCTTGAAAGAAGTGGCTAGTGAAATAGTTGATGCGTTGGTCTTAATTTTCCAAAGTTTCCTAGATGTGGGGAAGGTTCCATTAGGCTGGTATAAAGCAAATGTAACTCCTTTATTCAAAAAGGGAGGGAGACAGAAAGCAGGAAACTACAGGCCAGTTAGCTTAACATCTGTCATAGGCAAAATGTTAGAAGCTACTATTAAATATATTCTAGCAGGGCACTTAGAAAAGTTTAAGGCAATCAGGCAGGGTCAATGTGGTTTTGTTAAAGGGAAATCATGTTTAACCAATTTATTGGAGGTCATTGAAGGAGTTGCATGTGCTGTGGATGTACTGTGCTTGGATTTCCAGAAGGCTTTGATAAGGTGCCATTTCAAAGATTATTGCAGAAAATAAAAGCTCATGGTGTAGGGGTAATATATTGGCATGGATAGAAGATTGGCTGGCTAACAGGAAACAGAGAGTAGCCATAAATGGATCTTTTTCTGGTTGGTGGGATGTATTGGGTGGTGTGACGCAGGGATCAGTGCTGGGGCCTCAACTTTTTACCACTTATATAAGTGACTTGGTTGAAGGGACAGATGATATTGTTGCTAAATTTGCTGATGACACAAAGATAGTTAGGAAAGTAAGTTGTGAGGAGGACATAAGGAGGCTACAGAGTGACATAGATAGGCTAAGTGAGTGGGCAAAGTCCTGGCAAATGGAGTATAACGTGGGCAAATGTGAAATCATCCATTTTGGCAGTAAGAATAATACAGAAGCATATAATCCAAATAGTGAGAGATTGCAGAGCTCTGAGATGTGGAGGGATCTGGGTGCCCTAATGCATGAATCACAAAAGGCTAGTGTGTAGGTACAGCAAATAATTAGGAAATATTGTGAGAGGAATTCAATACAAAAGTAAGGAGGTTATGCTCAAGTTGTATGGGGCACTGGTGAGAATACACCTGGGCTACTGTGTATAGTCTTGATCTCCTTATTTAAGGAAAGATGTAAATGCATTAGAAGCAGCTCAGAGAAGGTTTACTTAGCTAGTACCAGGAATGGGTAGGTTATCTTATGAAGAAAGGTTAGACAGGTTAGGCTTATATCCACTGGAGTTTAGAAGAGTAGGAGGTTGACTTGATCAAAACCTTTAAGATCTTGAGGGGGCTTGGACAAAGTGGCTATGCAGAGGATGTTTCCTCTTGTGGAAGAATCTAGAACTAAGGGTCATGGTTTAAAAATAGGGGTTCACTCATTTAATACAGAGATGAGGAGAAATTTTCTCTCTCCAAGGGTCATGAGTGTTTGGAACTCTCTTGCTCAAAACGCAGTGGAAGCAGGGCCTTTGAATATTTTTAAGGCAGAAGTAGATAGATTCTTGATTAACAAGGAGGTGAAAGATTATCAGGGCTAGGCGAGAGGTTACAATCAGATCCGTTATGGTCTGATAGAATGGTGGAGTTAGCTTGAAGGCCCAAGCAGCCTACTCCTGCTCCTAGTTTGTATGTCCCACTGGGTTAGAGAGAAATGAATCAGCTAGAGTTCCTGCTCCTGGCTACATTGCAGCCCCCACTCTTGGATGTCTGTATGTGTGCACCAGGTTCTTGGATCTGTGATTTGGGGAGCATGTACAGGCAGTGAAGACAATTTCATCTTATGGGTTTCAGATAGTGGATATTTGAGGTGTCAAAACACATTTGCAACTCAGTGAAGGAGGTGGTACAGTATGGCATGAAAAACATTGTGGTTTGTGGCCGAACAGCAGACTTCCCATCGGGAAGAGGTTCCAAAGGGAATTGTTGCCTTTCCAAATAACAGCAAAGACGGTTTAATTAGATGCTCTCAACAGCACCCCAGCTTGGGATTTCAGAAATTTAATTGCCTGTTCACATGCTGACCATTAGCCTAATTAAGCCCTGAGTCCTGTTCCAGTGGCTTGAAAGGAATGGTCGTTGATGTTGTCACTAGCATGAGAAAAAAATATGGCTGCATTAAATGAGCCCTCCCTCTTTGAATAGCAGCACAAGAGGGAGCTTGTGGCTTGAACCCAGTAGACACCGGATGTACATATAACCTGACATCAAAGGCAGATCCTGCAATGACATCAGCATCATCAGACAGAAGGAACACTGGTGCATCTTCTCTCCCATAGCTTGACTCTAGCTCCTCTCCCTAAAGCATATGGAGGCAATATGAAGGTGGGAGAAAATAGATTACTCATGTGAATGCCGGGCAAGCTGGTGTGAAATGGGAACATAATAAAAAAGAAGTTTGCCATTCTAACTTTGTATTGGTTTTCCAAACATCACAATTTAATTTTAGGGGAGAA
The DNA here is from genome assembly GCF_017639515.1 of Carcharodon carcharias. Taxonomy (NCBI): domain Eukaryota; kingdom Metazoa; phylum Chordata; class Chondrichthyes; order Lamniformes; family Lamnidae; genus Carcharodon; species Carcharodon carcharias. The sequence continues at coordinate 85,607,996 of NC_054482.1, forward strand.
AAAGGGTATAGTCAGCACCTATATTCAACACTGTATTTAAGGTCAAAATGAGAAATTTTGACTTTGTCATGGTTTTTTATTTCGCTGCTTTTCCAGTAAAAGTAGAACAACTCACCTAATGCCTTCTTGGGGCTTCCCTGCTTTTTACTTCACATTCAGCATCCTGAAGTTCAAAAATCTCCACTTTGGAGTCTGTCGTTGTTTCATGATTCACATACGAGGAGGGTATGTGTGGTTCCTCGAAGCAGTCTGACTCACTGTCCTCGAACCCTTCATGTGTGTACCCTTTAAATGTCTGTGGTACATTTGGGTGCACCGCTAGTGTCACTGATGCTGTGGCAGTCACCATAGTGAAAGGGTTACTTGGTCCAGGCACACTGGTAGAGTATGCTGGAAGTGTAGTCCTAGGATGGTGAGTCCTGTTGTTCCGAGACCTTTGTTGACTCCTAGAGGAGTTGACAGGCTGGATGGGATGAGCAGTGCCCCTGTTGTGCAGTCCATTGTTAGAGACCTGTTGCCTCCCTTCTCCTGCTGCCTGTTCTAAGTCTTTAGGTTCTTGCCAGGCTAGTTGAGAACTAACAGAATCCACAGTAGGCTGAGGTTGTCCTTTTGAGTTTATGTGATTCTTCCGGTATGAAGAATCCTTAAGCTCTTTGTATGGTTTCACGATCTGTTGGGAAACATTAAAAAACCATATTGTCTGCATATATTTTTTTAAACAAAGTTTTAACATTTAAAAAATGACTCCAACAGTTTTTTAAAACCCTTTCATGGGACGTGGACATGGCTGGCAAGGCCAGTGTTTATTGGTCTTGAGAGGGTGGTGGTGGTGGTGAGCTGCCAGCCTAGTACTGCATGCAGTTGTCTTAAAAAATCATACATGCCTCTGAAACCATGACCTTATCAGTCATTTGGATTTTTAAGCTCTGTATTGGCTCTGCAGTTGTAACCTGTCCTGCTGAAGGAGGGTGGTACTCTGAGACCCTTTCCATAGCAGCCTTATGAAGGCAGAACTTATAGACTGACATTTTTTATTATTGGATAATAATTATTCAAAGTAAAATGCATGATGAGTTATCTTGAGTTAGCTCTACTAGCTATTAATAGGCAATTCTAATCAATCTTACATACGTATATATCCGCATGATTGACAAGAACAGACTTGAAATGTAACCTCTTATTCAAACTTTTTAGGACAGCAGAGTAAGATAGTCAAGCACGTAGATATATCTTTGGATACCAGAAACGCTCGCATGAGTTGTTGCTCCAGAAGGTGCCATGAGTGACACGGGAGGTCAGAGGGTGGGGTGGAGAAATACCCTAGTCACTTTTCCTTACCCCCAAAAAATTTGATTAATGGATCTCTCATTTGACAAGCAGCTAGAATAGAAATAAGGTGTTTTGAATCCAGTACTTGCACATTTACTGACAGCAGATGTAGACCAATAAATATGGGACACAAGAATACATGTGTATAACCTGGAGAGTAACAAATTTTCATCACTCCCTGTGGAAAAGGAGCTAAATTCTATTTGTGGCCTTTTACCAAAAGCTGTGGTCAATATGATTAGTCAGTTATAACACTCACCAATGCAATCACTTCCAAAGGCTGCCATTTTCTGACTCCTATCAAAATGCCAATAGGAAACTGAAAATCCAAAGAAGGGTACTTACTGTGACTCGTGGGAAGTTAGGGTTGTTTCCAGACTCCACCAGGATCTGTGAGTGGGTTGGTGGGATGATGTATGCACTCTGGTCAAAGTGCGGCAGGTCCTCTTCGCTGACCCCAGACACTGTAGTCTCTGAGTAATATTCTGAATCAGAGGACTCAGAAAACGTACTCTGCTGACGTGGAAATGAACGGACATAGAAGCCATGATGGTTCATGGGTGGTGGAATGGGCTCAAGTGAAGGGGTTGGCAATCGACTGCCTCTATCTGCTGGAGTAACCTAGAGAGAAGGGAGTCAAACAAGATTGATGAATAAAAATAAGCATTCTTGACAGCTTTAAGAGAGATTATTGGTACAGATGTCCCTGGACCTCTAATTATTTTCCATGTCTGATCGTTCAATAATTTTGATTTTTAGATACACATCTCCTATTTTTGTCTTTGCTTTTCTCTGACTCCTGAGAGGTGGTGAAGGGAGAAGGGCTGGCAGGGAGGTGATGAGGTACTGCAAGCTCCTTCAGTGGAAACCTCCATTCATGCATACATATTGGGTTTCAGCTGAATTTTTGCCTTACAGTTACGGAATAAGAGAAGTTTGAGGAAATTCAGCCCCAACGCCACAAACCAATTGCAGCCAAGAGAGTGCATAGGCTCCGATTTATATGTCAGAGCTTTGGGCACAAGGCTCCACAGTGACCATGCTGAGATTGAGAAATGGGCAGCATTGGGGATTGCATCTATATCCCACCAATGCGGTGGTACATTGCATCAGAACTCTGGCATTCTGTCCCTGTTCTTTATCAAGTTGTGTGTTGGTAAGATTGTAGCAACCTTGTTCACACATTACTCAAGGAAGGAGAGCCCACTACCTAGTGATAAAGTCAAACGAATAGTCATTGCACATTCAAAATAATCACTCTGATATTATGCCACTTGCAGAATAATAGATACTCTGAAATGATTAGGGTATTAATGTCAACAAAGATTTCACGTGGTTTGCATACAAAATAATGGATACCCGGGAATGGGTTACAAGGTTTTAATCTAATTATGGGGTTCAGATAAGGTCACAACTGGGAGAGTCTGCTGAACCCCAAGACTAAAATTCCAGTCTAGGGTTACTCAACTACTGCACTTATGGAGCAGATTTGCAACAAACATGAATTTGTAACTTGTATAAAAAGGGCCTGCTTCCAATTATATTAATTACCTTTACTGGGTGAAGCTCTTATTACACAAAACTCAGTTTTCAATGCAAAAGAGCCTAAATCTTGTTAATCAAATGCAAACTTGTTTCTAAAAAACAACTTGTATTTGCTGTTTGGGAAATATTCAGGCAAATTTTGAATAGAGTCAATAGCATGGTACTCTGGGATAAGGTGGCACAGAGGAGCCAATTTAGAACCTCTGCAAAGGTACAAATTGTGTGCTATTGAAAGTATGTTTCATCTGGATTTGTTCTTACAATGAAACTGTTGACAGATTGGTTGAAGTATATCAAACTGTGGAAAGTGCTATATTGAGGTTTTCACAGTGAGTGAAGAAGCAAGTATTTTATATATTTTCTCGATTATTGAAGTACTAATATATGCACATTGTATCACAGTCTTGTATATATCACAGTATTATAAAAATATTATGGTGAATGCTGTGAGCTATGCCTCATAGTGTTGCACAGAGAGTTGTTTCTTACATTAGAACATGTGGTTTTAGAACATGCGATTTATCAGAATGTTGTACTGGGTGTATTATACAAGTAGAGTACCCTGCAGCTGCTAATGAAGCATCAGAAAATTGGAGAAGGAGCTATAAGGAATGTATGTGAAGTCAGGGTTGGTATCTATCAGACAGTATTAAAGGAGAGCTGTGTGTTATATCAGATAGTGTCATTTGTAAGGGGGCAAATGAATTGTCAAAAAGAGGTTTCAAGCAATTTCTAATTGAGAGATAGCTTTTCAGGCACATGCCCTAATCCAGGGCTTCAATCATTAGGAAAACAAGCTTCCTGCATTTAACTCTATGCACCCAGCCAAATGAAACCTGCTATTACTGATTAGGGAAGTCCGGAGCCGATGCAGAGCAGATGGAAATATCCAAGCCTCCAAGAAAAACGAGCCTTGCATGTTTTATTTGGAGCACTAGTCAGATCCGAAAACACATCTTCTACCTTTGCTCCTCCTGCTACCACTGCAAAGTGAGGAGTTGCTACTGTACAGTGCTGAAAGCTGCATGAGCAACCTAAGTGGGGCATGACAGAGAAAGACAAATACTGACTGTCAAAAATTTATCCAGACTTTGCAGTATTGATATTAAGAGTCTTGCCAATATATGTTGCTGTTGAAAAATCAGGCAGCCAAGCTGCCCCCTCTGGCACTCGAGTAAATGTGGGTACAGGGTTTCTGGGAACTTTAAGTGGATGGGGGAGTAACATCCAAGCTAGGAGCAGTCTAAATTTTCCTTTTGAAGCCTTGTGTGGAGAAGCACTCTTGCGCCTCTTTGCCCCATAAAGAAAGATATAAAACTTTTCTCGAATGGCCTCTCTGCTACCAATCCTATTGGGCAGGATTTTGTCCTTGGTGGGCATGCGGGCCCCATCGGCTCAGCGGCGGGTAGACAGCCGACCCCCACTGCCGAAACGGGGCCTGCCGCCATTTTGAGTGGGCGGGCCAATTAAAGCCCGTCCAGCAGCCTTCCCGACAGGACATGCTATGCACCCAGAGACTAAGTGCTCTTTCAGGGAGATTATTGACAGTGCACAAAAGTTAAAAAATAGAAAAATAAAAATATTATTAACATGTGCCCCTCATGTGACAATGTCACACGAGATGGGACATGTTAATAAAAACAACATAAACTTTATTACACTGTTTAAAACTGGACATTAAGCCTCATTCTGCCGGTGGATGAGGTTTCATGTATTATCAGGAGCCCGCTGGGGCTCCTGGTCTGCCCACCAGCCTTAAGGTTGGACGGGCAGGGTCTTTAATGATCTTAATTAGCCTGTCAATGGCCTTAATTGGCCATTGACAGGTCGGTGGGTGGACAGCTGATTTCATTGTCCGCCCGCCTTCCTAAACATTTAAAGGGACCGAGATGACGTCGGGGGTTCCTCCCGACATCATTTTCCCGTCGGCGATTTGGGGCCAGTTTTTCAGCCTTCACCTCGCAGGAAAGCCATAGCAACCTCCCTGCTCTGACTGAAGTTTAAACTTGTAGTCAGCCAATGCCATCGTCAGACTCTGATCTACATACATAAATATGGACCCTGCCATGCTTAGGCCGGTACCTTAGCTGCCTGACCAGGAACGCTGATGAAAATCAGAAATGGTGGGATCTGCATAGGACATTGGCCGTAAGTCAGTCAGTGGGTTTTAGCTACGAGGGTTAAACTCTACCCCAAGATAGTGCTTGCCGCAACAAAACACATGCTCAATTAATGATGCCCAGAATTATGGGCCTGGAATTTTAGGATGGCAGGGTTTTGCTTCCTGCCGTCTGAAGAGTCAGTGCTGAATGCAACCCCCGCCAATACATTTAACACTCCAACAAGCGTCAATTGACTGGAAATGGTACTTCGATTGGGAGGAAATCCCGCCAAAGAGAGCTGCCAGTTAATCTGATTGGCCGGCAGCTCTCTAGTCCCAGCAGCGCCTTTAGTTGTAGTGGACAGGAGCGGGACTACAACTCCCCAGAGTCTAAGTCCCAGGAGTTCAGGACCAGGTAGGTGTGGGCGGTGGGTCTCAGGGCAGAGAGGGTTTGGGAGTGTTGGTGGACAGGCTGGGGAGGTTGGAGCAGCCGCAGGGGCCAGAAATTTTGGGGGGGGGGGGGGGGGGGGGTGCGGGTACATGCCCAATGTTGAAAGTGTTGAAAGCAGGTTGTTGATGGCAGCACCCCATCACCTCACTTCCCACCTGAGGCCTGAGCATGGTTACTTTCCAGCTTTCCCCCGCCTCTGAACTCCTCCTGTCAGCATGAAAATTGAAGCTGAGCAGGAAACAGTCCTTCAGTGGTCATTAATTCACTCCTTAAGTGTCTCAATTGGGGCAAGGGCACGCGGACTGGTTTGGGCCTCACCTGTCCCACTATAAACTTGGGGAGAGGTTGGGGCAGGTGGGAGCCCAGTGGAAAGGCCATCTGATGAATTTTACGGGCCCCACTTCCTGCAAACCCTCCAATGGGGGAATGTAAATTTCTGACCATGTTCATGCACTTGTTTCAAGGGTGGCTCATTCTGTTAATAGATCTAAGGAGGTTCAGTAAATCAAGACTTTGCTATGCTTACCTCAGCTGGGGGTCCAATGACTGATAGTAAAACAGGAAGTAGAACCAAGCCATTAAGGATACCCAAAACTGTTAATATGGTTAAAACAGCAAAGAAATACCTGCAAATGGAGAACAAGAATTTATACTGTTAGAACACCCCCATTTTGCTTTAAGTTTCTTATTTTAATTATATTTTACGCTCATCAAGGTCCAGCATAAACTTGGTAATTCCAAATCAATAAGGGAAGTTGGGTGACGAGGAACTTAGTAGGCACAGAATCAAGGGAAAACGAAAGAGATGGAAGTTCAAAGCATGAATGGAAGATGGAATGGGGTTATCTCCAGCTTAGTGGGTAAGGGGAAGCATGGAAACATCAGAAGCAGTGAAACGTCTGATGAGAATCTGCTCGGTGATTAAACGGAAAACTAAGCTGCCATCACATCTTGGGTGGTTCGTGGGAAAATAGGAGAGAAATGAAACTGCTCAACTCCGTCCATCCTGACTAAACTGATGATCAGCTCCTTGGGATGTGAAAGTATGATTATTGCTACATGAAGCTGTTATCATTCTCTAAGTCTCCTTCCCCAATGTACCACAAACATTCATTCCACTCCCCCCCCGCCCCCCACTTTAGAATGTTCTGCAATTGTACATCTTTTATCTGTGCATTGTGAAACTAGGTGGCATATCCCAAGGTCAGCTTTGAACTACATCTCCTGCTGTGTAAGTAAATTGGTAAAAGTTGTGAATAATTATGGCCAATTTCCCGTTTCAGGCCTGTTAGTCTGGAGGCATTCATTAATTACAGAGCAAAGGGCCTCCACAGAAACTCCTCACTGTACTTAGAAGGATTAAGACATTTGGCTTGATTTCAAGTGAAATTCCTCAGCAAAAGGCTTAGCCCTATTCCCAGTGGCAGGCTCATCTATCATTACAGTCTTGGTACTTCCTGCACTGTTTGAGTACATGCGTGTGTGTGAAAGAAGGAGAGAGACTCAGTTCCATATTCAAGAAAATTTCCATCCCTTCATTTTCACATCTCTCCTCATACACAGAACCCAAGATTCACTACTATTTCTTTCGAGGATCCTCATTTTAGACCCTTCTAAATGTTGCAAGGAGGAGCTTGGTATAATACTTGACCCTGAGATAAGCCTTTGACCATGTATTCACACCATCACAATCGTGGCCTGTTTCTTGTTCCATAACACTCCACGGCTTCACCTTTGTCTCTACTCATCTGCTGCTAAAACCCTTACCCATATCTTTGTTACCTCTAGGTTTGACTATTCCAACAGATTCCTGGCCAGCCTCCCACATTCAACCCTCTGTAAACTTGAGGTCATTTGAAACTTTGCCCGTGTCCTAACACATACCAAGTTCTGTTCATTCATCACTCTTTTTCTCACTGACATACCTTAGCTCCTAGTTGAGCAATTCCTTGATTTTTAAAATCTGCATCCTTGTTTTCAAATACCTCCATGGCTTCCCACTCCTCCCAATCTCTAATCTCCTCTAGCCTTACAACTCTCTGAGATATTTGCGTTCCTCCAATTCTGGTCAATTAAGCATCCCCGATTTTAACTGGCCCACCAATGGCAGCTGTGCCTTTGTTGCCTAGGCCCTAAACTCTGCAATTCCATTCCTAAACCTTTCCACCTCTCTTTCCAAGACCAAGATTGCCTGTTTTTTAAGAGAATGAAATTGCAATTATATAGCGCCTTACAAAACCTCAGGTCATGCATTGTAATGTGCTGGAACATAGCATCTAATTTGGGTTCATTAAGCTCCCAAAAACATCAATGAATTAATGACCAAATAACCTATTGTTTGTGTGCTGGTTGAGGGATAAATATTGCCCAAGAGAGCCTTCTTGCTTTTCTTCGAAATTACCAACAGATCTTTTCCATCTACCTGTGAACCTGTGAAATGAGGCCACCCAGGGCTTTGACTTAATATCTCATCTGAAAGACAGGTGAAGCCAATGGTGGATTTTATATCCTCTCTTTTTGTTGTTTGGTTTAATATTGACCTATCCTCAATAAACCTTTATTTCAAGTGTTTGATCATTTAAAATGCACAGGAGCCTAACCCATTTTTGAAGCACAGGAATTGCTGCACACTAGAAACTCAAGCACAGCTGCAGAACAGCAGTAACCTTTCTACTAGTCTTTTCTGCTTTAAAGCCTTTGAGCCCCATGTGTGCAGAGGAAGGCCAAGTGTTTATTTAACAGCACAGTAAGATAAGCAACAATATGCATTGCTTGGAATTCACAGGAATGGCACGCAACTCCGATGGAGCCTCAGGATCTGTCTCCCCGCCTCATTGAAAACAATTTTTTTTGGCTTACGAGTTTCCACTGTGGCTTGGTTATGTTTACATATGTTTGGGGGAGCAGGAGGGGTTGGTGATGAAACCTCTTGTACGACTTGTTTATTTGTTAAAGCCCCTTGGCATCTCATGAGGAAGTTTGTGGGTAAAGGCCAGTGGTAGCGGCAGATAATACCCTTCTCAAACCATTAGTACATCAACTATAATCTTGCTAACAAGGGTTGACAAATTTCTACAGTTAATTTCAGGGAAAGCATTGGTCAAAGCAGAATGAACCCAATCCACGTGTCCCTCCTGTGTGCCAATCGCCTTTCTCACCCTGTTTAAAAAAAATAGTTGTGGTCCTGGCTTCCAAAACTGCTGGTGAATCATTTAGCAGAGGATTCTTGGTGATATTGCTGAAAAGCCAAATTCAGTCACTCTATTTTATGATCCAAACACAACTCCCTCTCATTTTACTGCCTCCCTCACTTACTGCCAGAAAATTCACTGGACTGAATTTTCCACATTGTTATTTATTTTGTATTGATTGTTGCTTCAGTGTTTGCCCTCTGCTGACACTGATAACAGAGGGAAGTAAATGCTTTGCCTCAGCCTGTTCCCTTACCCCTGTGCACTCCCGATGATTTAGATCAAATCACTGGAGAATCATAAGGTGCAAATCTCTCCCTAGGACTCTAAGGCTCAGTTAGTTTAATTAGTTGCAGCACCCAGAGTGGTCATTGCCACAATATTCAATCCAGTGTGTTACCCCTTCTTGGGGGCTGTGGGGTTAACAAAATTCGACTTTGGTGTTTAACAGTGGCAAATGACCATATTGGCTGATATCCCTCACCCCCACACGAAGAAAAGCACTGAAGCCTTGACTGCCACCCTCTTTTGCCCTTTATAACAAGAGAGGCCCTCCTGTTACTGCAATCAGACAAGTAACCATCTTCTATTTATTTTACTTAAGTCTGAAAATCAATCGGTTGGTCTGTTGTGCAGGACCTCCATGTAGGCAGCATGTCAGAATCTCGTTGTTTATGCTTTCTGTAATCTTTTCCATTCTGAGGAAGGCTTGCTGAAAAATGCAGAGTTTGTTCAGCTGTTTATGGTGCATGCACCAAAGAAGAAATATTTACAACAACTTCTTTACACTAACCCACGCTATCTGACTGGCTCTCTAAACAAGACCTCCCTGACTGAAAGTCTACCTTGTGGTTCATTTAGTTCAATGTTTAAATGAAATATGACAGTTTGGACTTCCAAAATAGATTCCCTGTTTCTCATCATTTCTGAATGATACATGGTGCAAAATATTTTTTTCCTATTTTGCGTGAAATTTTCACTTTTAAGATCCTTCCCCTCTCTGCCGATCTAGCTGATCAACGGGCGATAGGGACGAGGTTGCCTAGCTATCTTCTGGCAATGCCACTCTGCATTAACTCACATTCTGGTTTTTATTCTGCCTTCTGAACCTCATCAGGAATTCAACCTCTTTCTTCCCCTCCACAAAATAGGCACAGGATTTTACTTGATTTTAATATTTATTTTGTGACCAGCCAACTGATTTACTTGTACTGTTTATGAATAAAATGTGCTTTTACTGAATTAACAGGTTTCATTACATTGCAGAACCTGCAGTTCTCGTGTTTTATTTTGGTGGTAATATACGGATCCATGGTGTGTGTGTGTGTGTCAGTCGGTGGTACCGCTCAGAAGGTGTGCGTTCATGCACACGTCAACAATGTTCAGAGACTTTGTGCATAGCACAGGCTGGGACTCCCCGGCTCCACTGAGGATTTGCAGCGCTGTTGGAAGAGCTGTCAGTTGAATGAGATGCTGAACCTATGCACCGACTGCCCTTTTAGGTAGACATCAAAGATGCTGTGGCACGACTTCATGGAGGAGCAGGGGAGTTCTCCCCAGTGTGCCTCAGGCGACATTAAAAACAGATTATTTCATCGCTGTTTGCGGGAGCTTGCTGTCTGCAAATTGGTTGCTGCGTTTTCTACATTATAACATTTCAGAAGTATTTCATTGACCGTGAAGGCTTTGGGGATGCCCTGAGGTCATGAAGGGCAGTGTATAAATCCAAATCTTTCTTTCGCTAAACATGCTGTGAATGACTCATGCTGCATACTAAAAAGTGGATGCAGGAAGAGATGACAATCAAATTATCTTTATTTTGTTTTTGCTATTGCCTTATATCCTAAAATCTTAATTGACATTTCTCTTTGGCAAGGCAAATGGAATAGTTTCAACCTTTAAAATAGATATCTGTGACAGCCAGATGGCGTTAAAGCTTGGGACTGGATTTTAAGAGTGACAAATTTCATCTGGTTTCAGACCTCTCCCTTCCCTGGGTACTGGTCTTCAGAGATATAGACATATGCTGGGTCCCATTTGCACCAATGGAGCCGAAATTCCCAGTAAAGGGAGTCCCTACCCAGTCACTGAACCCAGATAACATCTGCCCTTTAGGGGATGGTGGAAGTTCTGCTCCTGACAAAACAAGTCAGAAACTCTGGATGTACATTGTTTCCTAGTGAGTTCTGCCAGAGTCACAGTCATGTCTCAAGGAATTTTGGGTCCTGTGAGTCGTGTAGCCACTGAGGCTCATCTGACGAAAGGCTGTAGTAAAATAGCATTGTCAAGTCTACCTGGGTGCATGGTTCTAGGAAGAAGGGAAGCACATACAGGAGGGATAGGGAGAAAACATAAATGAGCTTAAAATTTATTTCATAATTAGCTTTTAAAATTTCTAAAACATTCAAAACCTCGCCAGTTCCATCTTACTCAAAGCAGTGGATTTGAGACTCAGAACATTAATCCCAGCCCCCTCCGGAAGACAGCATGTTCCAGTCTAACTTCTGCTCTGGGAGCACTTATGGACTGGATATCTACTCAGTGTCATAGGTTACATCAATCAAATGAACAGGAATGACAGCTGAGTATCACCCTTACAGGGAGTGATGAAAAGACTTAAATCACTATCACATATGGACATCAAATCTGCTATAGACACTAGAGGCAGCTTCAGCACCTCAGCAACTCTATTGCAGACATTCATTATATCTTTAGAATGATTAAAAAGAGTACAGTTTATTAATGTTGACATTCAAAAGAATATTTAACCCTGAAATGATCATCGCAGTACTACGTTAGATTGCACTGCTGCATTAGTTTGAGGTGCTCTATTGGTTTGATCCTGTATCACTTCGAGGATAAGGCATATTTCAGGGATTGCATCATTCCTTTAAAATATGTCCTTTTAAAAACTCTCTTATTCTCCTTTATTTAGCTCCAGTTCCAATAATGCAACCATTCTACAGATAAGATTGCTTGTAGGCAGTCTATTCCCAAACCAGTGTAAATCTCACTGTATTTCTCTATTATAGGCAATGTAGGGGAAACACCAACCATACAGCAGGGTTGTTCACTTTCCTTCACTGTAGGGAAGCACTTGCCTCACCCTATCTTTATCTCCCTTTTGATTTGGTGGGGAGGTGGGGGTGGGATTGGAAGAATATGAATCGCTGATCCACAACATTATGTTTTCAGCTCAGTAGGCGAATCTGGTTCTTTCAAAGTCAACAGTAAATCTCACTGATCAATCTTATTACTCTCCCAAATGGTGGGTTGCCATTTTCAAGTGCACAAACAGGCCAAGGAAGAAAGGGCACAGGGCAAGAGAAAGTGGCAGATGAAGGCTAAGCCCTTTCCGACAGGGGAAGGGTGGGGGAAACAGCAATTTTGAGATGAGGAGAGAGAACTAATACATACAATGTTTTGATTTTCCCCCCTGAATATTCCTGTTCTAACATCACAAGCATGGTGTAATTATCCATCTTCTTGATCAGTCCCCGATCTGGAGACACAATTGCATTCAGTAAAAGCACAAGCCAATATTGCCTAACACAAACTGAAACAGTATAAGAGGCAGGATCCCTTGTGCAGGAACGAGCTGCACTGACCCCAGGGTGGCAAGTGGCCAACAATTCTGTATTTGGCTCCCGCAATCATTAGATTGGATTATGTTCTCACTTTCTGATGTATTGGAGTTACTGAGGCATGATACTGCTAACATTCCCCCCCAGTTACAGGAGCACAGCACTTCGAACATTATTTCAGTGTTACGAGAATGCAATGGCATTAACATTTCCCCAGAGCTAAAAGAGTACAACACTTCTAATGTTTTTTTTCCAGTGCTACAAGAACACAACGTCATTAACAACCCCCAGTGTCAACCTGACTTTCACTGAATGTTTGAACATGTTACTACTTTCCTGCCGAGCCAGCCAATCTGCACAGTTGAACTATTACACTGATAAATGAGTAAAAGATTTAGCTCCAATCTCCTACATGCTCAGTATCCACACTGAAATTCATTAGTAGAAGTGAGAGACTGAATGGAGCCTCTGTATTTTGCACAGACTTAGTCAAACAGAGGCAGGAAGGCAGTGGGGTCCCTACTGCACCCTCCCACCTGATTAAATGCTACGCCCCACCTCCAAACTCACCACCAGGAGGTGCATTAAATTCTGCCCATTGAAGCTGAACCTCAAAAAGAAAATTGACATAACCCATAACAATCTACTTTCTAATGGATGGTTGAAAGCTGCATTGATAGATGCCCAATAAAAGTCATAATGGGCTATTTTAACCCAACTCATTAGTCAGGAAATCGATGGGATTGGGGATGTCACTGGTTTTACATTCTTCCCAATTTTACACTTCAGTAAAGTCAATGGGGGGTGAGTGTAAATGTGGCACTCCACCCAACCCTGTTGGCTTTCCACCAGGTGAGCTGGTTTAAAATTTCCACCATTGCATGCCCTCTCGGTTGGTGAGTTGGTTAAAATTGCCTCTCTTTGTGCACTTTCTTGCTTGGGGAATAGTATTTAACAATGTAAGGTTCAGGGAAAACACAATAAAAAATGAAATTGAAAAAAAATCAAAATATTTCTTCCATCTCTCTTATTCGTGGTGGATAATGGAAAAGAGAAATCTTAGAGAAAAGTTTGTCCCTACTGGGACCCTGTTCAAAACGTACCTAACGATGAAGTCAAATTCAGAACCAGCCAACATCAGGACACCGAGTAGTGTAGAAATTGCCCCGTCTATTACTGGTGTAAACATGTGTTCCAGTGCCACAGCTGAACGCAAATTCCTATTCCCAATGGCAGTCAGGAAACCCTATAGTGTAATAAATAATACATATTTATATTAATGGTCACATTATACAAACATGAAGAAATGCACTTATACACTTAGGGGGAGATGATGGCATAGTCGTAATGTCAGTGGACTGTCACAGAGGCCCAGCTAATGCTCTGGGGGCATGGGTTCAAATCACAGTAGCTGGTGGAATTTAAATTCAATTGATAAATCTGGAATACAAAACTACTCTCAATAATAGTAACCATGACAACTACCCACCTCATTCACTCACGTCCTTCATGGAAGAAGATCTGCCACCCTTACCTAGTCTGGCGTACTTGTGATGCCAGACTCACAGCAATGTGGTTGACTCAATACTATCCTCTGCAATGGCCTTATGAGCAATGAGGGACAGGCAACAAATGCTGGCCTTGCTAGCAATGCCCACATCCCATGAAAGAATAAAGAAAAAATAATGTAACATTGTTTAAAATTTAACAGGATTTATCATGAGCTTAAATAAATCTGCTAAATACCCCAGATTATTACTTCTTCTTTTTATTTGTTCATGGAATATGGATGTCACTGGCTATGCCAGCATTTATTGCTCATCCCTAATTGCCCTTGAGAAGGGGGGTGTGCTGCATTCTTGAACTGCTGCAGTCCGTGTGTTGTAGGAACACCCACAGTACTATTCTGCAGCTAAATTATTCCAGTCTAAATTTACATATTCATCAGCACTAACTCACATTTAATTAGTGCTTTAAAAGCAGAAAATTCTTCGAAAAAGCTTCACAGCATGAAATGCCAGACAAAAATTAACATTGAGCCAAAGAAGAAAATATTAAGATGGATGGTTAAAAGCTTTGTCAGTGAGAAGTTTTAAGGAGGAGAGGGAAATGGATATGCCAAGGGGTTTAGGGAAGAAGCTCCAGGAATTTATGACTATGATAGCAGAAGGCTTGGTCACCAATGATAGGGCAAAGGGATTGGGGAATGCACAAGAGTTTGGAGTAGGATAAACTAGAGAGAGAGAGAGAGAGTCAAAGCTTCAGATCAAGACCTGACTATAGGCAAAAGTTGTTGCATTGGGAGAGCTGCAGTTGTTCTTGTTAGTAGGCATACACAGGGCTGTAGTGAGCTACTTACCAAAGCTACATGGACAGTGAATTCCACTCCAATTCCAACAGATGCGATCAGGATCACTACAGGAATTGCACTCAGTTTGATGCCCATGAGTCCCATAATTCCAAAGAGTTCCACTGTCATCATTGCGAGAATAAATACCTACAGATAAACAGAGGTGAAGATCTTAGACTTGCACAGAAACCAAGCCCTGAATCTTGCATTCGTCGGGTGCACATGATTGGCAGACCTAGATGCGGATGCGAAATGCCCTTCTGCTGGCAATTGGCCCTCGAATGCAATTTCAAGCTGGCTGGTCAATTAACGTGCAGCCAGCATGAAACGCGCGCTGAGAAAGGCTCAGCGCTGCCGGGGGGGTGCGGGAAGAGGGCGGGCACCGAGAGAAAGGAGAGTGTGGGCTCGCATCCCCTGAAGGCTGACAGCTGCTATGGAGCTGCCTCAGGGAGCTGCAATAATTTAAAAATGAAATGAGCTCAATAAACTGCAGCAAACCGTGACAATACTGTACATGCAAGCAGCTGGCAAGAGATTACATAACATATCAAAGCTCAAATGTCTTTTTTTTATTTTATTTAACCCCAGACATTTCATCCCGCCCTGGATATAGTTTCTGGTGAAAATGTGAAGGCTGCCTGGCCATTTGGCCCATCCAGCATACATAAAAGTGGACTGGCTGCATAAAATCACTGACAATGAGCTCTTTAATGGGCTTAATTGCCCACTTAATTGTCAGTAGGCACGCTTCCGACTCCCGTGCGTGCCTGATGATCGTAATGTTGTGTGCGAGTGTGATGACGTCAGGACGCAAACGCAACATCATTTTGCGTCATTTTACGTGCATTGGGGTCGGGCATGCACCCGCCCTCGGAACGCAAGATATCCATCTGCAATGGTGAGTGTCACTGGGGTAAAGTGCCTTACAAGACATTTTACCATATAGATGTATGATGGGTGAGTGAAATGACAATGCTAATTTATTACATTTAATCACAATTTCCATGAAGAGCAAGGATTCAAATTACAAAAATAAAGAAAATGGAGAAGAAATGCTAATAGTTTTTGCTAGACACAAGAATAAAAATTGAAGTTGTTTCAGTTGAGGAACTAATCAGTGGAACAACCTTCACAAAATACAAAGGATTGTATACCGCTACATAAGAATAGAATTGGTGAAGAAAGTGGTGAGCTGTTTCTTAAAAATCATATCAGGTTGGGCAAATATCTTGCCTTGGCTGTCTGATATTAAGTTTGTCAAACTATGTAACCATCCTTCCACTATCCCTGCATATAATGCAGTCCTTTGGAACTATAGAAGATAAGTTGAAAAAGAATACAGGATCTGAGAACAATGTTCATTAATGGTTATCCATAGGTTGTGTGTTATGACAAATATGTAAATCAAGACGTAAAGGGAGTACTTTATTTTCAATTATTCACATTTTCTCACATATGCGGGTGGCAAAATAATTTGACAGAAACATGTTGCTCCCTTTGCTTTCAATGGGTTATTCTACTGATGACGCCAAGGATTGAATTACTGCAGTAATTCTCACATTATCGCTTTAATTAATTACATCATCCAGTGGAAAGTTCATGGCAAGAGGAAAGTCATAATGTTGGTTTTAACATTTCAAGACTTTGAATGTTTGAAACAGCTAAGGCACTCATTCATTGACAGAATCAGAAAAAGCTCTGTCTAAGTTTGAGGATTTATTTTAAGGGTTAACTTCAAAAGGGGAGAGGAGAAAGGTGTTGCCCTTTTGTAAGAAAATGCTGGAGCAAGGGGTTTGTTTATATTGTGTGCTTTTATCTTCCGCTGCAAGCTATTTAAATGTAAATTCCTCCAGTCCCCTCTAGCCCAGACCTGGAGAAGATGAGGTTAGCAGCAAGCAAGCATTCTCTCTGAACCTTGCTGCCATTATCATCTGTTAGGTATCAAGTTACAGAGGCCTCCCGTGATTCAATGTTTACAGGGAATGTCTACCACCTTTAATATGGGGACAAGTAAACCTTTTGTTTCTATTTTTTATTCCACACATTCAAGTCTTGCACATTTGACTATATGACTGCAGTGAGCAGCCAAGGTTTTGTGTGCCTGTATGAAAATTGGTTCTGCCTTTACTTTTTTAGCTTCCCTGTACCTAGGTTATGATAAGATTCTTGCTTTGAAGTCAGCACAAGGCAGGTTTTGTCACGCACACCCTGTTGTTTGACTGGTGCAAAAGGAAGCATAGATAACTAAATTCCTTCATAATGAAATTGAATAGGATTACCATACATGGATGAGTTTCCAGCATTTCACTGTTATAAAGGACATTATCACGACTGTAACTAAACATCAAATAACAAAAAGGAAAAAAGACTTGCATTTATATAGCATCTTTCACAATTGCACAATGTTCCAAAGCACTTTACAGCCAACAAAGTGTAGTCACCATTGTAATATAGGGAACACAGCAGTCAATTTGTTCACAGCAAGCTCCCATGACAAGTAATGTTTTAATGGCCAGATAATCGCTTCTTTATGTCTGATGCTGATTGAGGGATATAGATTGGTCAAGACACTAATGGACTAATTTTCCTGCTGTTCTTTGAAAGCCAATGTTATGGGATCTTTTATGTCTGCCTCAGAAAGCAGACGAGATTTGGTTTAACATCACATCTGAAAATGATGATCTGACAGTACAGCACTCCCTCAGAACTGCATTGGACTGTCAGCCTAAACTTTTATGTTCAAATCTTTGGAGCTGGACTTGAACCCACTACCTGTGACTCAGGGGTGAGGATGCTACCAGCTGAATCAAGGCTGACAAGCAAAATATGTTTTAAAATTCCAACGAAATGTTTTTTAAAAACAGATTTTTAAAGAAAAATATTATTATGGCAATGTGTCTGTACTTTAAATTTGGAAAAAAAAATTCACATCCAAGACAAATTTGCCTTCCCTTTCCCCGCTATTGTATTCTAATCTCAGCTGTGTCAAACTAAAAGCTGGCCTCGATCTGCTCCTCAAGGGGAGGAGGAACATTGAAGGACAGCTCATCCATCAACCTTGGTGCTGGTGCATGTTTCGTGGTCAACTGAACAAACTGAGGCTTTCAACATTACAATTCCACCTGTATTGAAGCCCATCAGCTAAGGAAAGGGGCAATCTAACAGATCCCTGGGAGTAAAATACAAGGCAGTAACTGAATGAAGGATGTCGGTGGGGGGAGGGGGGCGGTGCAGGGGTGTTGGTCATGGTTTGACATGAAATCACAAATTTCAAATGTAAAGGTTGAGTAGTTTTTGAACACCATTTAAAGGTCCGCAATTCATTTACATCCTTGTTACTTAACCTCAGATATTTGTTCTTTTCCATTTTTGGACTCAGTATGAACCATATGCACTTAAAAAAAACTCTTGTTGCAATTTCTGTATTTTAGCAAGCACAGGGAGCAGGTGATGGTAAAGTTGTGGTGGTGTGACAAGGAAACTGGGCTGTGATTTGTGGCTCATTTACTCACTGGGTAAACTCGTTGAGCCATTGGGCAGCAAGGTAACAGATGTGTAGAATGAGAAGGGCTGTTAAAGCAGAAAGTTAAAAGGAATTCAACAAAGGATACAACAAAGTATGTTATTAGAGAAAGGAGTGTTTGAGGGTTATGGTGAGATAATGGATAGATCAGGCTGATGTGACAAAAAGGAATAGGCTTGTTGTACCTAATGGCTGGTTTCTATTCCTAAAAATTCTCATGTTCTTCAGTAATCACTGTCAATTCGCCATGATGTTCCAACTCATGTATTAGGAGCTCTTTTGCAACAATATGATTCTATATCAGTGTTACAAAGGAACTGACTGAAAAGACTAAAAGATTTTGCTGAGAAATAATATTCTCTCTTACAGGATAATGCATAAAATATATAATCCAAGGTGGAGTCACAGCTGTATAGATCTCTTGTGTACGTCTGATTATGCCTCTGTGAAGCACCTTGGCAGATTTCCTTATGTTAGAGCAATTGCTGTCATTGTTACATGCTAAAGAAAGACGTGAATTTATATAGCACCTTTCACAGCCTTGGGACTTCACAATGGGCTTTACAGCCAATGAAGTAATTTTGACATGTATTTAAACTATAGTAATGTTGGAAACTAGCCAACTTGCTCACGGCAAGATCCCACAAACAGCAATGAGATAATGATCTGATAATCTGTTCTTCTTCATTGACGTTGGTTGCAGGATAAATATTGACCAAGACACCAGGGATAACCCCATTTTCTTCTTTGAATAGTGCCATGGGATGTTTTATATCCACCTGAGAGGGCAGATTGGCATCTGTTAAACGTCAATTTGAAAAGACAGCTCCTTCCTCAGTACTATACTGGAGCGTCAGCCTGGATTTTGTGTTCGAGTCTCTGGTGTGGGACTTGAGCCCATAACATCTGACTCAGAGGCAAGAGTTCTTCCAGTGAGCCAGAACAGAGATACATTTGGCTTTGCAAAATATTATTCATTCTACATTTGTCAATATAAAGTACATACACAGATTCCTTTCCAAAAGAATCAGTTTTCGGCAGTTTCCTCTTGAAGCTAGGTTTGCTTTTCATGGTATTATTAACTGGGGTTTGGAAAAATGCCTTGCGGTGACCCCTCCTGGCCAATAGGCCTCCCCCTCCTTACTATGAAATCCTTCTCAGCCACTCTGCTGCCATAGCCTGTCAGCTGCTGATGGATTGATTTAGCACGTGAAGGTCAAGCCAAGGACAATCCTTTCCCCAAATTCAAACAGACGGGGATGTGGGGGTCCCTTAAGCACTGACTATTTTATCACTGTTTTCTTAAAAGATTACTTCCCACTGTACTTCATCAACCTCAAACAATATCCCTTACAATTTAATTTATTGGCAATTGTCAGCAATTCTTCAGAGACTAGTAAAATTATAAAAATGTAGGTATTGTGCTGTACTTTCTCTGGCAATTGTGTTGTAAACTTCTACTCATTGTTCAAGCCTTCGTTCATCTTTTAACAATAAACAACGTGCTTGATGAACAAGTATTACAACATCTTGACTGGCAACCCGAGCTGCTCAAATATTGATAATTTAGCTTCTATATGTCTTTTCAAAGGATACGATGGCCATTGTCCCTTCCAGGAACTATTGGAAAGGCTCCATCCAAGTTGTGTTTCTCTGTCTGCCTATGAAAAGAGAACCTTTTTTTTTACATTAAGGTTGTCATAGTCATAACGCATATAGAGTCATTATGGCACAGGAGGCCATTCGGCACACCGAAACCATGTCAGCTTTCTGAACAGCAATCTAGTCAGTGCCATTTCCCCACTTTATCCCTGTAGCCCTGCAAGTTTATCAGGTTGTAGTCTTGATTATGAACCAACCACAACTCATTTTTGCTGGTTGTGCTTGTGAGCTACGTAGCACTGGCAATATTGATTTTATTTTATTATAAATTGAATGCTTTTGTGCTGCACTATTCCAGGACTCTAAGAGCGGAAATGTCTCTGAGTTGTACTGAGTGCGGTTGCAGGCGTGAAGAACGATGTTTTATCTGCCAGCCGCAATGGCGGGTTTTCGCGCCATATTGTCCGCTTTCCACCTCATTAATTATACAGTCACAGGAAATATTGGCGGACAGCCTCCGAATCACCTGCCACACCCTTACCTGACTGTTTCCTCACTCCAGATGCCATATCTAAACTGCAGCCATGCACACAGTTCTCAATGCTTGCAGCCGAGAACTGCTCCAGCGAAGACATGGCCCTGAAAGCCAGGGAGAGTTCAGTGACCCATTTTTTGGAGGCCTGCAGTGATGTCCTCCGCTCCCAGCTCTGGCTGCAGGAGGTCCAGCAAGCTCATCGATCCGCCTTGGGGGCTGGTGACTGTGGTGGTCAGTGCCAACTCTGCAGAGCTGAGGTTGGTCACCCATTGAAGAAAGAGGGTGAATGATCTTGTCCGTGCTGCCAGGGTGAGGCGACCATCTCATCACTCTAAACTCACACACTCAAAAGACCATCACACATTCACTGGTATCTCACTCACTGCCAGTTCAAGGGACATCACCACTCACTCTCTCACACACATACCCTCACATCTCCACCTGGCCTCATCCCCTCTGGAGGCTGCCTCCTCAGCCTTCACCATCTTGAGGCCAGTTGCACATATCAACATGTGCCCCACACACACCCTGGGATATCCCCCTTCCCCAGTACAGCCCTCGCCTTGCAGCCTTTTCCCTTGCCTGAGGCCACTTCTCCCTCTTCCCCAAGTAAGCCCTAGCTCTGCAGCCACTGAAAAGCTACCCCTGCCTTATGGCTGATCTGGTAGGTAGAGACCTGACCATGATCCCCCCTAAAAGTGATGTGGTGCTGCCTGCAAAGCCTGGTGCTAATGACCATGAGTGCTGTCCGAAGTAATATAGGCAAACAAGCCTCAAAGTCCCGAGTGAAGTGCAGATTGCTATGTGCACGTCGTTTATATATAGTTGTGAAATACGTCCGTGTGCCCGGATGATCAGCGTGGGGGGATGATTCCAGTGAGCAGGGCTCATAATGAGATGCTAAGGTATTGAAATTAGGTTCCTGACATGCAACAGTGGGAAACGCAGCCCGCCATTGACAGGTGAAGCAGATGATCGCAAACTGGTTTTGCGACAACATGAAACCAATTTGTGCACTGATATTTTCCACTCCTGCCTGCTGACGCCCACTGCAAACTGGAGCGGATGATTCTGCCCTATGATTGTGCTTTTTGCTGGACATATAGTTGTGTAACTTTCTTTTTTAAATAACTCCCCTCTTGGGTTTTTCTCTTTACTTTGTGACTCTCAGTTCCTAAGCGAAATTGCTGAACAAACAACCAACAGTGACGGGTAATAAAGAAACACTGGGAGACACCTAGAAACTGATTGTTTGGCTAACCTCTCTTCTGGGGTAATGCTTAGTGTGGAGAAGAGGGAAGAAAAAACACCTGAAAAATGTGCAAGAATGAAAAGGAACAATGTATGACCTTGAACCACCTAAACGCATTTGTGGTCAGAGTATTTTTGATGTAACTCTTAAAGAGGTCAAGTGTTTGAACAAAATGAATAATCTCAGAACAACATTGATACATCTTGAAATAAATAATATTGGAAGAATGTATAACACCTTTGCCCCCTCATGATGGCCATCATAGTTAATTATGAGACACACTTACAATGATGCCAGCTGTCCAAGGATTGAGCAGGAGAAGAGCGCACACCAGGAATGTGCAGGCCAACACAATGCTGATGGAGAGTAGAAACCAGTGCCTTAGGCCGATGTACTGCTCCCAGAATAGGAAAGGGTAACCATTAGGATAGTTGAGCACCCCCTTCTTTGTGAACTCCTCACATATTGCTCTGATGCTCTCGATGGCTTCAATGAAATCTGAAGTTTGCTGCAGGCCGCTCAGGTAGAAAGGGAACTGGGCAAACTCGATAAGCTCAGCAGCAGGAACTAGGGAGGCAGAAAAAAGTTAAAATGAGGTGAAAAAATTAAACACAATAGATGGGAACATCCATGAAACATAGTGAAGCTGTACAACATGACCCATCCTTCAGTGGGGTTTTTTTCCCAAAGACTGTTACAGGTTAATGGCATGTCCTTTATTTATTATAATACAGGACAGGAAATGTAGTTGTTGTAGCAACATCACCTGGATTCTACATATCCCAGTTTCAGATAGCCACAGACAGGGTCCATTCTCATCCTTCATTAATTTGTAAATCAGTGGCTGGAATGTTGGCCTTTATATTAGGGAGTTGGAGTCTAAAAGTAGGGAAGTTTTGCTACAGCTAGGGCATTGGTGAGACCACACCTAGAATATGGCATACAGTTTAGGGCTCCTTGTTAAAGGAGGGATTTACTTGCATTGGGGGCAGTTCAAAAAAGATTCACCAGGTTGATTCTTGTGATGAAGGGGCTGTCTTATGAGAAAAGATTGTGCAGGTTGGGCCTATATTCACTGGAGTTTAGAAAAATGAGAGGTGATCTTATTGAAACATACAGCAACCGGTGCTTGACAGAGTAGATGCTGAGAAGACGCTTCCCCTTGTGGAGTAAACAAGAATGAGGGGGAACAGTTTCAAAGTAAGGTGCCTCCTATTTAAGACAAAGATAAGGAGGAATTTCTTCTCTTACAGGGTCATTAATCATTGGAATTCTCTCACCCAGAATGCAGTGGAGGCTGGGTCCTTGAATATATTCAAGACTGAGTTAGACTGATTTTTGATCTACAAGGGAGTCAAGGCTTATTGGGGGGCAGGTAGAAAAATGGGGTGGAGGCCACGATCAGATCAGCTATAATCTTAATGAATGGCAGAGCAGGCTTGAAAGACCGAATGGGCTTCTCCTGCTCCTGATGTTCTTATGCATTGATTGCAGCAGGTGGAACAAGGCTGCTGCAAAATAGATTTGCTGACAAGGATTAGATCTGGTATGAATGCCATATGGAACATCTGAACGCTGTAGACAGGACATGACCATTTGGTACGGTCAGTGCATGTCCAAATGACCTCTGGAAATGGGTCATGTGGTTGTTCGCTGCTGGCTGTGACTGCTCAGAACAGGTGTTAGCTGCTAATTAGATAAGGAAGGTCAGCAGCATTGCAACAATAGAGAAACCCATCAGCACCTAGAGGGCATGACTGATAGGAGCAGATGTCTGTTGAGACAGACAGGAAACCAGTTTACATAGAATCTCATTAAAATTGCCAGACTCCAAGATGCACTCAGGTCTCCTTGTGCCACCCAGCACTGTCTCCTGACTATGATGCCTTGCAGTCAGCCTAATTTTAAATCTCTATACCAGAGTCACCCTGGAGTCCCTGCTCTTTAAAAATAAATTATTCAGAACAGCCTCAGAGAACTCATACTCTCCTAGCCCTACTTCAGTCACCTCATCCTCCTCTAGGCTAAGTTTTCTTGTAAAGGAAAGTGCAGGCAAGCATTTGTGCCTTATCACCCCAAGAATGCGGTTCAATGATTCATTCATATTCTGTGCCACCACCATTATTCCAGTGGTTCGGTTGTGAAGAGTTGGCCAGTTTGACTGTTTTTACAAGGGTTGAGTCACTCCACCCCATAGTGACACTGACGGCAATATAACACTTATATAAAATAAATTCAGCATGTTGAGCAGGCAAAGTAATAATGAGAATAAGCTGCAGTGTGCGTGCAGGAAGCAAGAAATTCCTTTGCTGGTGTCATTATTAAATAAATCATAGGCTACAGCCATCGAGAGAAACACAGGTGGGGATGGAAAACCAGGCTGAGCTCCTGTTCACTCTGTTCATGAACTTTCCTTTCACACTCCCAGTGGTAGAGGTTTACAGGTAAGCTTTAGCAGCACACCCTCTGGGTTATATTCTAGAGATCTCTGCAAGACAAGGCATTTTGCTCAGTTACACACAGACTTTGGTACACTTCGTAATACCTACTCCTCAAATTCTCTCCAGTTGTGTCATATCTGTCATGAATCCATTCAGGTGGGTGAGGGTTGAAGTTAGCCTGAGATGCAGCATAACCCAGTGGATCATTGCTGACCCACACTGTGAGATAGATGTAAAAGGTGTCAGGATTGATGATTCCATCCTCATCCACCAACTTCCTTGAAGTCAACTATAATAAAGAAGATGAGGAAATTGTTATTGCCTCTTTTTCCCTAATGTGATACATGGGTCAAATGGTGCATCAGCATTCTTGAGCACCAGTCAGCCACAGAAATCATGATATAATGGAACACTGAACCTGTATTCACAAATAGTGGTGCTTTCAACTTTTAAAGTCTGGAACTAGACAGGGTTTAATTCTGTTTCTATTTCTGTTCACAGAGACATGTGATTTGTGAGTAGCCTACTTTTGTACCCAGCAGAGTGAGGAATATTCGTGATGGGGAATGGAACATTCTTCCACTTTTTGCATCGTATAAACACGATGGACAATAAAAGAACAGATTATGCATTGAGTCTGTCCACTGCAGTCATGATGATCATAATCCCCATGGCCCCTACTCTCAGCAGGAACCACGTAATCTCCTGAAAAACCAGAGGGAAAACTCTAATTCAGGGGGAAGGAATCTGGAAAATTCCTCTCCAACCCCTGAGGGTGATTAAAGCAAGTTCCAGAAGCTCACAGTGACTGTGAAACACATCACTCACTATCATCCTCAAGCCAGGTACAATACAAGCTGGATTGGGAATAAAGCTCCCTCTACTTTGCTTCAAGCATATGCCCTGACCTCAGTCTTAGAAGGCTATCAAGGCACCAGTGTGATGTTTCCTACATTGGATATCCTTGTAATCTATACCGGGACCTTAACTGAGTGCCAAATTAAAGATGTCAGAGAAAAGGGATTTTCATTCCTTAAATTTTCCATACTCCTGTCACTACCATCTAGAAGGACAAGGGCAGCAGACACATGGGAACACCATCACCTGGAAGTTCCCCTCCAAGTCACTCACCATCCTGACTTGGAAATATATCGCTGTTCCTTCACTGTCGCTGGGTCAAAATCCTGGAACTCCCCTCCTAACAGCATTGTGGGTGTACCTGCACCACATGGACTGCAGTGGTTCAAGAAGACAGCTCACCACCACCTTCTCAAGGGCAACTAGAGATGGGCAATAAATGCTGGCCCAGCCAGTGAAGCCCACATCCTGTGAATGAACTAAATAAAAATTAGGACTGAATTCAAACCCAGGTCCTGCACTACTTAACTGCGCCATTCAAATCATAAAGTAAGACACTAGCCTTCATTCGGACATTCTAACAGTGGAGATAATTTTCACTCCATTTAAGCTAGCCCACAGAGACCTACAAAATGACAATGGAGCTTGTTCTGACAATCTCCAAAACAAGTTTGCTTATCTGGCTCACCTGGTTATAGTTGAAGGGCTCTTTCTTGTTTCCAGTTTGTATGAGTAATTTATAGGCAAGGACTCCATCTTCTGAGCCATTACGGTAACTCTCCCTGGTGATTTTGCCTGTCCGCCAGTCTTCGTCAAATGCAGCCTGTAAACCTGGGTGATGAAGTCAACAGCACATGAGAAGTCAGAAGGAATGGTGTTTAGCTACTATAATGCCATTGAGAAATGTTTTTAATCTTAACTTCCAAAGAGTTCCTCTATGCACATGGTTGGGGATAGAATGATGTCTAACTGCAGTCTAACTGACCCATCCTCTGATTAATGCTCTATAGCCATTGTTGTTGGATTTATATTTATCAAAGCTTATCTCCATAATGGGACCTCCAGAGTGAATTGACTGCCAAACCCAGTATAGGTTTATGTAAACTAACATATAACAGTGTTGCTCAGGGCGTTACACACATCTTGGGAGCTCAGAAAGCACCAATAGATCTCAGAGGGGTAGGTTTTCTTCTTCACTGCCTAGGCAGTTATCAGGCAGAGCGGATTGTTCACCCACTAGAGAACCAGCTACTTAATTACAATGGATGTGCTGCAATCTTGCACCAGCTAAATGAAAATAAACATATATGTAAACTCATGCTAGCAAATCTCATCATGAGTCATAGGAGATGCTATTTTAGAACAATAGGAGGGGTAGCATCAAACTATGGTGGGAAAAATGAGTGGGAGAGAAGTCTTAAAGGAAATTAACTCCAACACTTACAAAAAGTGTGCATTCTACACAAGACATTCAATATACTACAGATTGATAGAAAGGCACACCACACTGCACTACAGTTAATTGTCTGTAAAACACTATTGGGATAGTGTAGGAAGAACTTTATCCTGTGCCTAGCCTGCACTGCCGCCACCCTGCAGATCCTTGGCACTGAAATGGAGTGATAAAAATGGACAAGTTCCATTCTCCAATATTGACATCCCTTACTCTGGCAAGTACCAAGATTTTCTCTGAAATGTAAAAATAAATATGACAAAATGATTTAAACAAAATTTTTTGGAACAATTCAGTTGCTGCCACCATTTAATCTAGTGGCTTAAAAAAAACGCTTCAAAGCAGTAATTTAACATCACTGGAAAAAACCCACAATTAAGATCTAGGAATGCCTGGGGTGTATTAAAAGGCACTGTGTGCAAGTTTAATTTTTATTTTTAGTATGTTGAATGATACCCTGTGTGGTCCAACAGAAAAGGATATACTGTCTTTCAAAAAGCAAGTCTGCTCAATCTGTTACGGTTGTGACAAAAGCATTTTTTTAAACCAGTAAACTCCATCTGGCGAACCCTTTGAACATTCAAGAATCTTTACTTTGCTTTTATTTTGCATCTGTGTGTCCGTTTCTCACTCTAGTTCTTTCTGTCTGTGCCTCTGACACTCTCTAAGTATGGTAAAAAGCTCAAATGGGTCAATGTTTTTACTATTTGTTCAGATCCCGATCTCAGTGGCAGAGAATTATTCCCCCAAATACTGTAATGATAAAAGGAGACCCTCATAGCTGCGAGCATAATTTGATGTTAATAGCCAAGGGAATATCCTTATTATACATGAGTGATAAATTTGCTAGGCCTGGACCTATTAGGTGTTCAAGGCATATTAAAATGTCATACCATCTATAACCACAGCATGAGTTAATTATCTGATACCATGAAATAAGCTAAGATATGGGCTGGAATCTTGTCCCTCACAGGTGATGAGAGAGGAGGCAGGCGCCTGTAAATTTGGTGAGTTAACATCAGGACTGATACCCGTTGCCTTCCTGCCTGCCTCCACCAGAAGCAAGCCCCAGGCTGACCTTCCCACCCTTCTTCCACATGAGTCCCTTAAAGGGACAATTAAGACCAACTTAAGGGCCCCTTCCCACCTCTGCTGCAATCTTCCCAGCTTCAGTTGGGCCTGCCGACATGTGGCCTGCACAACTGGTAAAGCTGTGCGGACTGTATGATCGGCTGAAGTCAGTGGAGGATCCCTCAATCTGCACCAACCTGTGAATGATCAAGGACATGGACATGGGGCGGGGTGGGGAGGGGGGGGTAATTGTTGACAGCCACCCTATTGCCCTTGCCGCTGAGCCCCATGGTCCCCTTCTCCACCCTGTGGGCCCCCCCCCCCCTCCCACCCCCGCCTCAATACACATCTTATCCCTGGGTTGCTCCATGATCCTGGGACTGGGACCCTGTGGGGGGCAGGGGGCAGGTGTTGCTCCGGCAACAGCCACAGCCTCCTCCATGGTGCTGCCGAGTGCAAGACTCTGATTTGCCACCAGTTCTTGGTGCACAGGATTTTGTCTTCTGGGGTCCTCTGTCTGAAGGAAGACCTGCCATTGTCCAATAAACTGCCTGATGGGCAGAAGATATGGCGGGCCTTCCTCCTAGAGTCAGTGCAGGTGTCGCAGCACTCTTTAGGCAGCGTGCGAGACACCTGCCAAGAATGGAAGAGTCCACTGTGGAAACATTTGCATTGGTGGAAAAGAATGGAGTATATTTTTAAAAAATCTGATATCTGCATTCACATAAACAGTTTTGCTATGATTCCTAAAATGAAAGTAAATGGCCAAGTACCTTTTTGTCCCATAACAGCATGTGCCTGCTAAACTGGCAGACAGAGCCTTCACTTTTAAGCTTGAACTCTAAGATTTTAATGGAAAGAATTGGAGAGAGTGATGGGAGAATGCCAGAGACTCTCAAAGACTTGCCTCTTAAAAAAAAACTCAGTTGAATCTCCGTGCATTGTCTGTCAACAACGTAGGTACAAAAAAAATGTTGGTGAGACTCTTGGGAGATGTGGGTCAAGGGTTTCAAAACTTGAGCATTTCTGGCTACCAGAAGCTTCAGAGAGGATTGCAGCTGCACTCAGTAAGTGTCTGAACTAAGAGAAGCATGGGGGAGTTACTGTACTGTACCTGCCTAATATTAGGCCGAAGTGCCTGTCAAGGAAAAAGTAAAAAGCCACCCAGCTGTCAGGTGCATTTGCCACGGTGTTAGCACACCTGTGAATAATTGGTCAAGAGTATAGAGAACAAGCTAAGTTATCTTTTTTTAAATCAAGCAAGATGTTATGTATACGAAGAGGCAGCAGTTGTATCATGAGTTATCTTTATATTCAGTTTAAGCATTTCCCTGGTGAGAGTAGGGCACACATGATGGTGAGTTCAGTGAATGCAAAAGACAACTGAAGGCTGACTGAAAGGGAGGGTGGAGGAAGGAGTTTGTGCTTTCAGCTTCAACATTCCGGATGTGGACTCTGTATGCTCCTCCATCTAAACATTACACCAAACAAAGTGAGGTCTGAATTGTGGCTAGGTACAATGGAGAAGCATTTCTCATCAAGGGAATAAAGTTTGTGTAAGTGCATGTGAGAGGAAAGGGAGGAAGAATGGAAAAATAATTGTATTGAGGTAACAGTATTGCTAAAAAAAAACCTCACACAAATACCAAAATAGTTGAAGGAAGTTTTGAAACAAATTTATTTTAAAAGTTGCTAATCTGCTTTGTACAGAGATTCTGATGAGCATCTTTGATTAGAGGGCTGAGGTAGGATAATGATCCCACCTCATGTGTGTCCTTGGCAAAGTGTTGGGTGCTTGTCAGAGATTCTGCTGAAATGTAAACACACCTTGTCATTCAATCTCACAACTGCAATCAACTCAAACCCTCAAGGCATCAGGATGTAATATGAGTAGGTTTACTGGGGAAAGAGAAAGGCGTCACTGTGTTTCCTGCCCTCCCTTCTCCTCCCCTGCCCCAATCAGCCCTGAAGGGAATTCAGCTCTTCAGAGTAAATTTCTGTGCTCTATACTCAAGAGAGCTCGGAGGCAACTGTGTTTATACTGGTGAGCACCTCAGAACAATGATGTTTACTGGTGCCAGAGGGCACCAATGAGCTCACCCATGGATAGGCTAGGAAAAAAGAGGAGATGCCATGTTTTGGGCAATAAGACACATGAAAAAAATGAACAACACTTCAAAAGATGTTGGAGAGGAATAGAAAGTGGTGGTGTGGATCGGTATTACATACATAGCACTTAAAAAAAAAACTCCCAACAACTATCAGCAAACAATATTACAGAACTATCAGTTGCAAGGGATTGGATAACTCTCCTTCAAAGCTGACAAGATTCAGGTTTCTAAATAAGGGATCTCAGATGTCAAGAATCATGCATCTGATCTGCAAGCAAATGGAACTTTGGATAAAGGACAGCAAATTTATCTATTTTATAGCAGCAGGAAAACAAAGAAAACATCAGCAAATTACACAGGAGAACAGCCTTTTAAAGTCTACATTTTCTCTGTGATGTTTGTGTTTTTAAAAATAGAATCTCTACCAAGCATCAGCTCAAGGAATACTCATTTCCGAGTATGTCTCTGCATGAGCAAATAAAATGTTCAAAACACAAGCTATGTTTTTGGTTTGGAGATTTGCTGATCAGTCATGTTGTGACCCTATTTTGTTTTACCCTCTTAGATGCAAACGTGGTTCAGTCATCAATGGGTTAGAATGTTCATTCCCTTTTTTTGGAACTTAACCCTTAAAGTACTAGTCAATTTTGATAAAGTCACACCCAAGATGGGCTGCTTTTTAATGAGAAGGGTAGGTCCTGTTTATATAACTCTTAATTTGACATTCACTATGAATACTTTTACGACGCAAACAAAACATGTGCTATTATGGGAAAAATGGAAAGGGAACATCAGAGAGGGCACATTTTCTGATTTCTGTTGGTGAAGGACCCAGAACCATGTGCAAATTGCATTGATATCTCAGGTCATCAGACATCACTGGATCTACTTTTACTTTATAGAAATAATTTGTTGAAGCCAAAGGCTTTTTAAAGGCATACACTTTATTAAAAGAAAAAGATTACTAAATCAGCTGACTGCCCAATGTATCTGGAAAATGTTGTGGCATCGTATTTTCCAATTGGAATGATAACTGGCTGTTGTTGAGGTTTTTAAAAACACAGTTTATTTATAGGAAAAATAAAAATTTAAATCTAGTGATTCCTTACTGTTTGTTGTGTATGCAGTGCTTTAATAATATCTTGATTCTTGCTCCAACTTCAAACCTCTTCCACACATTGACTGAAAAATTTTGGCCTTAACTCCTCCACCGCATCTCATTAATCCAGGAGCTTTCAGGATCCAGTGCAATTTTATACAACTCATCTGAATCTCACTCTATAGAAATTGGACTTCTTTATCTACAAGCCTTCATAATCCAATAAAACATGCCACCCACAAATTTGTTCAGATAGTTGAGTCACAGCTGTATATCATTACAATTAAAACTGTGAATTGAAACACCACATGCATGCAGATAAGGGCATTCTGTATAAGTCTAAAAGCAAGCTGGATCAGTGCCAATTGAAAGTAAAGGCTGTCCCTGCAATGTTCATTTACACTGCCCATTTCTCTCATGCTGTGTGTATTCTTTTCCCAAATTCACTCTGTGCTGGTAGGTGTGTCTACCTTTTAGTCTCACTGGAAGTATTTCTTGCTTTCTTCTTCACACTTATGTGCTTTTGTAGGTCTCAAGCTCCCTCTTGTTTTTTTTTCAAGCTTGTATTCATTCAGTTCCTTGAAGGCTGCAACTACTGTTTTCATTTCTGGCCACTGCAACTTCCCTTTAGCTACATGAAATCCAATAGGCCCGTTGTCACATATATGGTAACCGCTGAACCCATTACAAAGATCACGTACTTCTACCTCCATAAAATCACCTTTCTCTACCCATGCCTCAGGCCACCTACTGTTGAAACCCTCTTGCATGCTTTTGTGACCTCCAAACTCAAATATTCAAATGCTTTCTTGGCCAGCCTCCCCCACTTCTGCCCCCTATAAACATGGGCTCAGACAAAATTCTTCCACCTGTATCATAACTTACACCAGACCCAATTGCTCGCCGACCTATACTGGGTCTCAATCCAAGAATGCCCCAATTCTGTAATTCTCATCTGCATGTTCAAACCCTTCCATGGCTGTGCTCCTTCCTATCTTTGCACAGCCCTCTGAGAACTCTGTGTTCCTTCAATTTTGGCCTCTGGTGCATCCCTACTTCCTTCAGCCCATCATTGGGCTCAAAGCCCAAAGTTTTGTAATTCCTTTCCTAAACCTCGTCATTCCTCTCTCCCCTTTTAAGATATTATTTAACACCTTTGATCAAGCTTAAGGTCACTTGCCCTAGTATCTTATTAAATGTTTAAAAACACTCCCGTAAAGTGTCTTGGGATGTTTTACTATTTTGAAAGCACTATATAAATGCAAGTTGTTGCTGACTCTGGCTACATCGAGAAAACCACCAGACCACAGGAAAGATTAGTGCCACTCCATTTCATTCCAGTGCATCTAGAACAAAGGTTGGTGGTAGTAGAGCAGGGTTATGATACTGGGTCTGTGTCCCTTGGCCTTGCTTTCATTCCATGTGCCTGTGCTTCGCAGGGATTTACTTTCATCCCATATGTTTCTCCAGCTTTTCAAAATCTCATGTGTGTAAAGGGTGTTTATCACTTTCTTATTAGCTTCTGCATTTACAGTGCTGGTTTCAGGGGAGTGGGCCTCCCACTCCAATTTATATTTCCAACTAGCTATGTTCTCTGTAGACACTGGGGAAAGTAGAGCTGGTAAATATTTCTTCAGTTCATGAGAACCATGAAAAATGAGTTTTTGCTGTCACCTGAACAAGATAAGCCAATGATTTATACAAGTAAATCCATTGTCAGTCTAGGTTTTATAATGTAAAAGGCAAAGGAGGTCTTGTGGCACAGTGGTAGCGCCCCTACCTCTGGGCCAGAAGCTCCGAGTTCAAAACCCACCCTGGGACTTGATGGCCATGGAAGGTGTGTTCATAGTGTGGCCAAAAAGGTTGTTGATCAGCAGCCTGGAAATCCTTCCAATATGCCTGATGACAGGTGGTAAGATAGCAGGAGAGTTTCCTGGTCAGCCATACTGCAGAAGGTAAACCACTGTAGTACTTTGCCAAGCATAAACATGGACCAATTCAATGGGTGTCAATGGTCATTAATGCCCTCTTAGGGCATGGTACCTGGAGGAAAAATGTAAAAGGCCTATTCTTTCATCATATGCATCTTTCTCACTTATATCGGCCAATAATGACCCATCAATCTCACTTAGACCACCCACATAGTTGCCTGTACATTAGCACAATCACTATTTGCATTGTTAGCATATGCAACTACATTACCATTTAATGTAGAATTAAAATGGCACTTGATTTTACATGAGAAAAAGAAAAAAATAATTACTTGTCAAGATAAGTGCCTTTTGTTTTCTATCATCTACACTCAGGTTTTCAAGCCAATTCCTTTTGTGATGGAAAAGTTATTCAATATTATTAGACGCAGAAATATCTAGACTTGGCAACTGACTAGCACTGAAACTCATCAAGTTATTCATTCAGAACAAGTCAGTAATCGTTAGCATAGGAAAGTGTCTTGCAACACCACATTCTCATACAAGGGCGCAAATCATGGGTGGTATGATGCAATTTCTTCAATATTTGCGTCCACTTGATCTTTTTTCTTTTAAGCCTCTATAAAAATTAAAATAAAATCTATATGCAAAAGCCACATCTCCAAAGTTTGAAATGTAGCAGGTCAAGTGTAAGCCTCTGCAGAATAAGAGCCGCTTTTAAGTAAAACACATCACAAATGTTTTACAGGACAGGGGAAATTGATGGAATTAATGAGGAGAGTACAGTACACAAGGATTTTAAATGAGAGGTGGGGGAGACGAAAGAAGAGAAGGTGCCCAAGGAAGCAAAAACCACTACAATACTGGGTTAAAGAATAAAGTGGCACTTGGCACCAACTTGCCTGGCGCTTTTCATAACAGGTTTAAGGACCAGGCTGTCCTTAGTGCTAGACTTGCCTACAAAGCCATAATTTTTGGAAAGGGGGCTTTCTTTAGAAATTTTGGCTTAAAGATTTAAACCAGTCCCACAGCCTTTGTCAATTAGAATAGGCTAAGCTGTGTTGTAATTCAGTAAATCAAAGTATGAGCTCTCATAGTCTGCAAGCTCCAGGTATTGTTTTGTGCTAGTCAGTTCAGTCATGGTCAGTATTTCTTCTTCAAGTTATTCTATTGGAGCAACGTTGACAGCTTTAACTCAGCAACAGACAGAAACCTGGACAAGATGCCAGACTTTGTGAAACTCCAACACCACTTGCCTGCATGACTGCAGCTCCTACGACGCTCAAGAAACTTGACACCATCCAGGACAAAGCAGCCCACTTGATTGGCACCACATCCACAAACATTCACTTCCTCCCCCACCGACTCACAGTGGCAGTAGTGTGTACCATCTACAAGATGCATTGCAGGAATTCACCAAGGCTCCTTAGATAGCACCTTCCAAACCCATGACCACTACCATCTAGAAGGACAAGGCAGCAGATAGATGGGAACACCACCACCTGGAAGTTCTCCTCCAAGTCACTCACCATCCTGTCTTGGAAATATATCATCGTTCCTTCACCGAAGATGGGTCAAAATCCTGGAACTCCCTTCCTAACAGCACTGTGGGTGTACCTACACCACATGGACTACAGCGGTTTCAGAAGGCAGCTCACCACCACCTTGTCAACTGGGGATAGGTAATAAATGCTGGCCCAGCCAACAAAGCCTACATCCCATGAATGAAAAAAAAGGGGGAAATCACAAGCATGTGTTGCAGTTTAAGAAAACGGTCATTTCAAATCCCCTCCTCCAACTTTAAAAAAAAGGCTTTTAACAGCTTGACTTCGAAAGTCTTCTTGCAATGAATGAGTCAATGTCACAAGCAGCAAATCTGCTAATATTTTATCAGCTCAAAACCTGGCCAGGAATAAGGGAGGCATAAGGATGGGCGAAATGATTGGGACTGGAGTGAAATATTGTGGTGTCAGTGAGTTGCAGCGATGCTTCTTACGGGACGCAAAGGTACTTAAAATGAAATTGAATGTGTAGTTCTGAATATGGAACATTGCTGCTGAAATCATGAGTGGGTTGAAAAAATGGACATGTTTGTTGGCAAGTAAGTTAGCAGGACTCATGTTGTGAGTGTGTTGCAAATAGATTTTGCTGCTTTCTATTCATTTATGATTTATAATTTTTGTTGGCTACTTGTTTGAGGAAAGCCTCTTGCTATGAAAGCATTACTTGATACACCCTCACATAAGAAGTAAAGACCAACCACACGTGTTATTACTATGATGTGTCACTAGGACCAGTGCCACTTCATGCCACCCAGTTACCATTTGCATAATACACAACATGCTACTCGGGCCAAAGTACTCCAATGGCAGCATAGGGAGCATCACTAGGCTTCAGCAGTCAAAATTATCCAGAGCTACAAAACATCACAGGATTCTAACAGTTCAGCATTATACATACCCCACTGCTGTGGTATGCCACAAAGAAAAACTTGCACATGTGTCTTTCAGGGGAAAAAAAAACCCAAAATGCTTTGTATACAATGAATTACTTTGAAGTGCAGTGACTGTCATTATGTCGACACAAAGCCCCATTGCATCCATTCTTATACTCTTTTGCAAGCACAGCCCTCCCCCCACCCATGCTTCCAGTACCCCATGCAGTGTGGTACTTAACAGATGTTATACACAAGCTCATGTCATAAGAATTATGACAAAGAATATAGGAATGAGAAGATTAGGAACAGACTATTATAGACTGGGGCTGTGCCTGTTAACCCTAAGCTACTGGTAGAGGCTTGTCTGCATTTCACATACACAAGCTATTTTTGTTTTCTGTGTGGACATTGACACAATATATACAAATTTTCATATACTTTACAGCTCACTGTTAAATCTGTATGAGAATCTTTGAAATCTTACCTCTCAGCCAGTCTTGAATGTAATGCAACCACATTTTGGGCAACTCCTTGTTCTCTTCACGAACAATGTATTTAATACTGTTAAAACTCTTGTGGAGGTCGTACAGCAACTTCTGGGATGTGGGATAATCAAACCCTCCCATGGAGACGATGTACATGTTATAGAAGGAGAAATACTTGAACTGGGCTGCAATGAAATCATACTCCTTGGTTTCACGAGGAACAATGTCTGTAAGGTACAGCCCATCATGAACCATTGTAGTTCCATAAAGGCTCAGCCCAAGCAAGGCCATGAAGAGGACTAGCACGACAACCTGGATTGTTAAATAAAATCATAAATTAATAAATAAGTATCAAATCAATGTTCAACAGATGGCATTATCCTGAGTAATAAAGCTTCACGTTTTTAAAAAATTACTTTACTTTGTCGCTGAACTTTTAGGAGAGCGGAAAAAATAGTGGAGCCTGCTGTGTGCATGAAGTGTTGTTTTTGCTGGGAGCTGCTGTAAACCAATTGGAGCAGCTTACAGAGTGAAGTTAGTGTGACTAGCTAGGTCTTTTGCTTTTTGTAGAGTATTGTATTGAATGTCCAGTCGTGCCACACTAGAATTATTTGTGCTTGGAACACATCCCTCGCGTGAAATGGCAAGTATGTTATAGAAGCCTACAGCCACTCTCCCTATCAGTCAAAGGAAGACACTGCAGAGGCAGGAAGGAAGAGAAAGGCATTTACAAATGAGTGATGAAATCACAAAGTGGGATCAAGTGATAATAGAAAGAGTTACTTTTAGTGATTTCCCCAAATGCCAGGTGCCTGATATCAGTGTCTATGACAGAAAAGGAAGTAAAGGTGAGGCATGAGTTAAGCTCGCATATTGCAAGCTGTACATTTGCATTACAGGGAGTCTGTACCTAAATCAGTTAAAATTGTAATGTGACAAGTTGGAGATGTGAAAAAGAGAAATAATAATTATTACATATACATTTTCTTTAGAAAATGAAAAACATATAGTGGCCACATGGCAGTACAATCCTTTTATCATTGGGATCCGTGTTTTAATACAGGTCATAAAAGGTATCTTTCTTTGTTGGCTGTGAGCTAGTCCTTAGTGCAGTAACTGACAGCCTCAAATCCATGCTACTGGTCACTGCTTAAAACCACCTGGCTGTAGATTAGTACTAAATGGACAGTCTCAGTCTCATTCAAGAGGGGCCATGTTGGAGCAATAAAGAATGCTCTTCTGGATTTTGGGTTAAGATATGTTGTTGAGTCAGAGATGAAGAAAGCTTAAACTTGTACCTGACCCAAGCATTGCCTGATCCTAACACTTGGTGCAAAACTGTTAAAAACTGGTCCATTTCAGGCACTTTCCCTCTTACCCTGATTTTCTTCCCAATCTTTGCTGCTCTGAAGGCAGTGGCTAACACTAAGATATCATTCTACATGCTTCCTGTGCCTTGTCTCAATGGCCAGTCTTCACGTAGGAACCCTTCCAGCTGAGCCGAATGCTGTCTACATGCAAAGCTCCTGCGTGCTTGCTTTCCAAAAGGCATTCACTAGACACTGTGTAAGAATGAGAATCTTCTACCAGTGACCCTCAGGTTAAATATGGTTCCCCACTGCCATTCTGGCTGAAATTAGATAACAAACCAGTACAAACCAGTGATCAACCATTTCTCATCTGTATGGATCAGTAAACGCTACACTGGAGGGTGGGGGCAGTGGTATGGGGAGATATGATCTTCAAAATAATACAAATAAAAACATAGCTGAAAATTGCTTACTTTAGATTCTGTCTTGAGAAGAAGTGGAGCATACTTGTCCCGTGCAAAATCTGCCAGGTTCCATTTTACGAAGGGCATCTGAACACAGTCCCTGCTGGCTTTTGCCTCATCCATCTGGGCCAGCAAGTCCCTAGTTGAACTAGTGGGGTCCATACCCTGGGAGACAATGTGATCTGGGGGCACGATAACGGAAGGAGTTGAAGAGATCCGCGAAGTTGGAGAAATGATGGTGACAATGTGCTGCCCGGAGGGATCACACTGTGTGAAGGCCTGGACTGTGGTAGTGATCTGCGTACTGTGGGTAAATGTTGGCCCACCATATGGAGAAGGATGGAAATTATGGTTATCATTTGCATCTGCAAACTCTTGTGGCTGGACTTGAATCACTCTTGTAGAGCAGAGACTGAAAAACAAGATACTTTTTCACATGTAGCTCATCCTATACCTATATTATTATACATCATATATAGCAATACATTGAATAGCACCAATGCATGCCTAGGAACAATTATGAGTTAGTAATATTATTAACAAACTCAGACATCATAAGCCATGGGAACTAAACTCAAATGGTTTCTAACCATCCCCTGAATTAATTAATTGCCCTGGAAATCACTTCCGCATATTTATTTTATGGTTGCTGAAAGCAGCTTTGTACCATTTTTATCCCTTCATGAGTATATAACATATGCTATGGTGGATGCTAAAGTTCAGAATGTTTCACAATGGTGTCTGGACTAAAAGAATATTGATTATCAGAAGAAAATGATGCAGTCTTCACATCCTGCTGCATACCATTCTCTGTTTTAAAGGGTTAAGTATACAATGTGTTCCAGGAAATTCAGTGATCAGCTGTTAAGAGAACTTTCCGCCCCTCTTAGCTTTTTCTTTTTCCCTCCCTTGATCACCTCA
The DNA here is from genome assembly GCF_017639515.1 of Carcharodon carcharias. NCBI lineage: Eukaryota > Metazoa > Chordata > Chondrichthyes > Lamniformes > Lamnidae > Carcharodon > Carcharodon carcharias. Next base: position 85,646,040 of record NC_054482.1, read on the forward strand.
TCAACATTAGGAACTTAGCATAGGTGAAACAAGTGAACACTGGTAGCGCAGAAGGTTTGTTAGTGAATCAATGGTATACCATACACGGTGCCAATGCAATTAGGAGCACTGTGCAATGGGTGGCTGCTTCACTCTTAGTCCATTTTGCACTACTAACGTTGACATATTTCATCCCCGCCATGTCTTGGTAAGCATAGGCAAAAACTCCTACATCTTTCTTATCTTTCCTTTTTGTGATTCAGTCCCTTAGCCCACCACCACTCAGCCCTCACAGTGGACGACAGTCGTACCCGAGAACTTTATGCTAAGAGGGATCCTCACCTGGAAAAGCAGCAGAAAATATCCAGCCTTTTATCTTCCCGCCGATGAAGGTCCAGGCTTAAAATGGCAGGAAAGATGAGGAGCACCATAGCAAAATTAAACACCACAACTATCGCAGCCTGTGAGGGGCAGGAATGGGAGATATTAATATTCTAGTACAAGTGCAGGCTGCTGGTTAGATTTCAAAATCTGTAAAATTAGAACCTTGAAAAGCTTTAGACATTAATGAGGTGGGGGATGTGAGGAGAGAGGCTTTCATTCTTAATGCAAATCAGCAGCCCACATGAAAACTCGCCTTCTGTGCCCCTATATTGGGAAGAGAGATATTTCCACACTGTACCTGGCATTATTTTTGTTACTACGTAAAATATATTTCTATAGTATCAAATGGAATTGGTGTTGTTTGCTCAGAGCACTCTTGTTTTACTTACTAATTGCTATGCTGTCTTGTAAGACCGCTTACTAGCTACGAGTGTCCCTTTAAGATTTGAAAGAAGCACAGTTGTAAACCTATAGCTTCATTGTAGACCCTAGGCCTCAGGCAAAGTGTTCCGAGAACAGCAGTTTCTGATTTCTAACCAAGATATTTCTAGTTTTAAGAAAGTTGTACTACAACCCACTTCCAGACCTCACTAAATCCATGTACTAAGCCAAAGAAAATATTAAATCACTAAAAGGATTCGAAGCAAGAAATCACCCCCTCCTCAAAAATGCCTCCTTCTCCACACCCCTCCTCTACATAAACATTAATCTGAAGGAGACTCCTAAGGTCACAGCAGCCTGATGTAAGTGAAAAAGGAGGGGGTGGGGTTGCCCGAGGCAGACATTATAATACGTTATTATCTCCTGGACCACCCAGAAAGCTCAGGCAGATCACATAGCTGGAGCTGACTTGTAGATGATATATCCCATCATTTATGCCAACTACCTAGGCTGTGCAACTTGGAGGCCTGTTTAAAGGCTGGCCCAGTGTTCGAGCCTGTCAGGTTCTTGCTACTTAATTCCCATTGTATTATTTTCAATCAGTGACTCCCAGGCTTTTGCTAAGCCACCAGTTAGTTGGCCAGTAGGACTGTGTTTTCAATACAACAACATTTAGCATGTAAATAAATACATTGTTTTCAGTAGTGACATTGAAGAAAGAAACAATTACTTAATTGAAATTTAATTTAATTTCATATGAGCATTCAAAGACATTTTCCTTAGCCTTTCCTTCCAAAAAAAAACAATTTTATAAAAGAAAATGGAATGTACTCTTCATCTACAGATGACTCACACCATTTGACAGTAATGCTTCCAAGTTCTCCTCTCAAAGACAATTTTACAAAGGAAAATAAAGCATTATTTAATCTCTCCAAAGAAATAAGTAGTAATTCAATTTTAATATCAATGCCAAAAGGATCTGATAGCTTATAAGACTATTTATTTGGTCATACCCTTGAAAAAATGAATTCTCCCTTTTTCAAAAGAACAAATCTGTATCTAACTTAAAAACAATTAAGTCCTGTTGAATTGTTTCACATCATTCACACATTGACTGCCCCTTCAAATAAAACTCAAGATAAACATCAACTGCTTTTTTCCTTCTGTGCTTGTAGCCTGCGACCGGATGACATCGCTACACACGCAGAATTGCAGGCTACAAAGTTCACTGTCACACATCATGCCAGATGAGGTGTTGCTCTTCAAGCTTGTGCTGAACATCATTGGAACAGCATAAGAAGTCGAGGACAGAGAGGTCAGAGTGGGAGTAGAATGGATGATAAAAGTGGTAAGCAACCAGAGGTTCAGGGCAATGCCTGTGGATTTAACGAAGAGTCCAGCAAAGCAATCATCCCATCTTTTGATTAGGCATTTTATATTCTTCCAGCCTTAACACTGAGTTCAACAACTTTTAGGTCATAACCACTGCTCACATTTCCTTGGACAGCAGGTGATGGTGATGTTTCTGCTGTAACCATTTATACCTCCTCTGGACCTATCTTCTGCTTCTTTACTTGCCCCATTACCACCACCTTTTGCCTTGCACCATCGTCCCTTTTGCATTTAATCACTCCTGTCTCCCACTCTATCATAGACGTTCTCTTTTGCTCTTTCCCCCCCACCCTTTTTCCCATATATTTAAAAATAGTTACATCAAGTAACTTTTTCCAGTTCTGCTGAAAGGGCATCAACCTGAAACAACCCTTGTTTCTCACAGATGCTGCCTGGCCTGCTGAGAGATTCCAGCATTTTTGGTTTTATTTCAGATTTCCAGCAAGCGCAATATTTTGCTTTTTTTTTTAGTGCCATCTTTGAACATGTCTGTAGATAGATGCCTTTTTAAATATTACATTATTAATCTAGTGAACTATGTTAACTCTGGGGCACTTTATATTGGCCTCCAATGTGACTCCAATTAAGCCAACAGTTTAACTGCAGTAGCCAGTTTCCAAAAGGGGATTACTACTTGCTGCCATGAAGTTAAATGTTTTGAGAATTAACATTGGCAATATTTTTTATGAAGACTGCTGCAACAAGAAGTTGCAACTAACCGGCAGTTGATCCAAAGGCATCCCCTGGGAAGCTGTCCAACTATTTGACCTGCTCAGGTGGAAATTGACTAGTTTTGTAGGAGGAAGGAGTCAAAATGGGAAAAGTTGTGCCTGATTTTGGTTCCCTTGATAGCCTCTCATTTGTATAAAGATGTGTGAACTTCCAAATCCTGTGTAGTGCCAAGGAAAACAAGTACTTATGCTGCTGCTGTGCCAATCTTTCAAAACTGCTACTTTTCTTCTTTTCATCACAAGGGGTTTCAATCAATTCACCACTTTCTTCTCTTCTACTTTTGAGAAGCCAAACCCCACCCCTCCCCCACAGCTAATGACAAACTGCCTCGTTGTTTAGCAGACAGAGAAGCCCCTTCTGCAACAGGCATCTGCAGGTAAGCAACAGGGGCGGTGAAGATAAATTCAAAGAAGCATGCAACACCTGGAGCAAAAGAATTTAGAGGCTCTAATCCACCCTTATCACCCCTGCACTACCCACCCCCCCCACCCCACCCAGACCCCTCCCCCACAGCACAAATACACAAACATATTGCAGATTTCTATAAAAAGGCACTTTATATGCAATCAAAGCACTTTATAGGATTAACCTACCTGTAAGGAAAAAGCACGGAGTGCAGGAATGGGAATCAGAGCAGCCATAAAGAAAGCAATTATGTTATTAATGGATGTGAGGGCAACACTGGTTCCTGTCCGCCTTAAACATTCCCCTGTCCTGTCCTGTAGCACAAAATAAAATAATCAGTGAAAAGCAGCATAAGAGTTTCAAACTGCAAAGTTCCATCATACTTCGGGCAAGACTAAGCAAGTGTACACACACACACACACACAAAACCATAAACATTCATATCTGTATTTAGACTCACATGTAGAAATCCTTCTCTTTAATAAATTCCAAGTTTAAAGTTTTTGCTGCTTTTATTTTGGCTGTGGAATCCAGTCACATTCTCAATGTGAATTTGCTTAATTCATTAAATTGGAGCTTTTGATAGGAATGCCCAGTCATGTGAATTCAGCACATTTACATTAGGGCCATCTCCAAAAGTGCAAGATATGTGTCAGAACCATGGCGTAAGCACTTCTACAAAGCTAACATAAAAGGTACTCCTGACTATCAGTAAATAAGTTGGATTCTCCATTTCTTCTAATTTACTAACCCATTCAAACTTGTTGACAAAGAAACATACTCCAACAATTTATAGGCCAACATGGGGCGGGGGGGGTCGGAGTGTAGGAGCGGGCGTGGGTACTCTTTTGTGCATGAGTTGGGACATGTGCAGAACTTTTATTGAAACATTTGTTAAAATTTTAAAAACTCTCATGAAACCTCGCCCCACCCGTGGATGAGGTTTCATCCTTTTTCTGAGGCCCGCCTGGGCTCCCGGCCTGTCCACCAACCTTAAGGTTGGATAGGCAGGTCCATCAATCAGGTTAATTAGATTTTTGATGGCCTTTATAGGCCGTTGACAGTTTGGCGGGCACACAGCCAAACTGAAAATCCAAATGACGCGGGGTGATGTCAGGACACACGCCCGACGTATCCCCATGACATTTTACGCGTCAGCGAGCGGGCCCCGCACCTGCTCGCTGACCGGAAAAACTTGCCCATCGTGTTTATCTGATTTATAAATGTTCTTTTGTAATGTTTTCTGATTGCCCCAGTGCAATCAAAGGGAAGAAGTAAGATAATATTGTCTTTCAGTTTTAGGGGGAGTTTTGTCTTTACCTTGAAAGGAATGTTCTTATTTTGTCCAGTTTCAGTGAATGCATGAGCCAGGAGAAACATATCATCGACACCAATACCCAGAGCCAGAAATGGTAATACCTAGATCCAGGAGATGGAAAGAAATGAATAATATTACACATAAAACCTGTTCTGCAAAAAATTCACTTAATTCTTTCAATGACAAAAGCAGATGACTTATCTCACCCTCCCCTCCAACAGTGACAATTAAGCTATTTTAAGAACACTGAGCTGTGGTCCTGTGGGAGGGGGAGAGCTAGAGTGAGAGAGAGAATTATTGTACCTGGGTAGTTGCAGCATTGAAGGAAATGCCCAGGAGTGAACACAGCCCAAGTCCTGAAGCTACTGATAATGCCACCAATAGGACTCCAGCTAGACCCACAGCCCCTTGGGATTTCGAGCAGTCCCACCTCAGCATGGTCACACAGGCATAGGCCAACTAATGGAATTAGAAAAAAAAAATCAGCATGTACAATGAACAAAGAATAGAGCATAACATAAACTGGAAATAAGTGTAAGTCAGTCAGCGGAGAACTGTGGAGAGACGAGACATGTTAATGTTTCAAGTAAGGATCGGCATTACAGGTGAACACACTGCAAAAGTACTTCATTGGCTGTGATGCATTTTGGGATGTTCTGAGATTGTGAAAGGTGCTTTATTAATGCAAGTTCTGGAATTTAAATCGAAGGATACAATAGTGCTTCATTTCAAATCAGGTGATTATAGGTAAGAGTCTTGGTAATTGGTTTCCATTACTAGTTGAAACAAATATCTTACTTAACATAGGAAAAAAAACATCAGCTTGGCTCAATGGCAGCAACCTTACCTCCAGGTCAGCAGTTGGGGGTTTGAGCATCACTCAAGGACTTGAGCATGTAATCTATGCTGGCACTTTAACAGAGTACAGAGCGAGTGCCACATTGTTGAAGATATTATTTGATTATGATGGCAAACAATATTTATCTCATAACCAACACCACACAGATAATTTTATTCATTTGCTGTTTATGGTGCCTTGCTGTCTGGAGATTGGTGCCACCTTTGCATACATAACAACAGTGGCTACACCTCAAAGTAATTCATTGGCTGTGAAGCACTTTTGAGATAAAAATGCACCATATGAAGCTACCCCACCCCAACCAATTTGATTTGCTGCATGCACATCATTGAAGTGCAGATGGAAGGAAGCCAATGACAAAGTGCCTTGGGATGTATTGGGGACATGAAAGGTGTTCTGTAAATGCAAGCTCTTATTTTCTTTAAAATGTTACCCACGACCCTGAACTACATAAAACTAGTCAATTTCCCATATGTGGCACATGAAAAGTCAAGACCAAAGAGAAACAGGTCATCAAGTAGAGGATAATTGGATCAGGGCACACACATGTAATTCAATCCCCAGTTTAGTCATATAATCTGTCCTTGTTTTTAGAGAAATGTTTCCATTTTCTATTATTCAGTTAAATAGCCAAATGTAAGCATCAAACTCTGAAGTACAGGTTCAGGAGTTGGTGATGCAAAAAAATGAGGTACCGCAACACTACCACCAGCAGAAGCATGTAATTGCATCATAAAAATTGATATTGGAATTTATAATGGGAAAGCTGAGACAGGAAGAGGGTACTGATATGAAAGGTGAATATATTGCTCAAGATAAATACACAGACTAGACTGCCTTTTAAGAATGTTACAAATCTAATGGTTCAGATGATGTTGATAAATGATGAATGTCTTTTGAACTTGCAACACTAACAGTATCAATCTGAGCTGAATTTACACATAGGTTACAGGCGCAAAAGTCAAGTTACCACAAAACTGTACACTCTATGCCTGTGGATTTCTTTAACTTTTTGATACCATTACAGTCAGAATTGATGTTAACTTTAAACAGATATCTAGAAGTAAAAACATGCTCACCATTAGCAAGTAACCCCCAGCAACTCGAATACCACTGACATCGGAGAAAGACTTCATGATGTCATTGAGGGTGGTGGTGGAAAAGGCATGGATATTTTGGGAGGAATTCTGAGGCACAGTCTGGTGCACTACCTGCAAGTAAAAGTTAAAATGAGAGCTAAATATAGCAGTATTACTGCATCTTTGAAACATGTACATGAAAAAGTTTGAAACAAATATTTTAAGACCTTCACTTGGTAGTGAAGAGATTCCCTTTAAAATTCAAAGACTCACAATTGTTCCCCGAGGAGCAAGGGCTTCTCAGAAGGTTAGTTGGTAAAAGAAGTGCATAACTGAGCCATGTGCAACAGAAGGTTCCAAATTTGATTTCTGGCCTCTGGTGAGTTGGTTGATCTAAACCAGGGTAAGAACTGATATGTTACAATTGACCTCAATGTTCTGGGTTCGGAAGGAGGACAAATGTCAGCCAGCATTCTCACCACTGATTGTATGCAAAGACTTGAGCTGAAAGATGTCCATGTGTGGACACCTAATTGGTAACGATGAAGGAACAGCTGCCAACATTCTCTCAGAAGAGGGCACTGGGGCTCTTTGTGCCATATTCACTGCTGCCTTGGTTGACACTGCTAGCTCAAGACAGGCCATGAATCAACTTGGGTAACTTCCTGCTCTGCATGGCTCAGAAACACTCTGCACATTGAACCCACCCACAAAACCATCATGGAAATACAATTGCTTTTCAATGGTGCGAATGATAACTCCTAGGGTGGAATTTTATGACAGTGGGATTTTATGGCCCTGCTGAAGTCAATGGAGTTTAGAATGGCTCGCCACATTTTATGACCCTGTTGCGACATAAAATTCCGGCTCTAGTTTTCAACATCAATAAAACGACGAAGAAGTGTCATGTTCCAAAACAAACATCCAAATTAATCCTACAACAATTCTTTCAAAGAATCAATCTTCCTGACCTGGTCTCTCACTAATACTGTTGGGAGTATCATTTTGGAATCAAGACTCAATTGTACTCTCCTGATGCATTTGTGACAACAGTTACCTGTGCCTTTTTTTAAAGAACCTCATTTGTAAAACGTTTGAAAAAATAGAACCAATTACGGAAAAATGTTCAGAGCAAATATTCTTAGATTCCTTCAATTAAATGGGCTGTATTTAAGTCCTTTTCCATTGTGGATCAGCACTTTGGAATACCAGTGCAGGGTTATTTACTCCACTCCACTGAGTTCCCAGAATCAAATGTGCTGCTGGCAGTGTCTTCTCTGGGCCAGTGTTGTTGGCTTTTGCTGATTGCTCAAGAGATCCACTTGCAATGGCTTAGAGCCTGTTCTTGAATAAGAAAAGTAAGCTAAGGGGAAAAAAAAAAGAGCATCAAGTACCCAGGAGGGTGAATAACTCAATAAAAAACCTACAGCTGTAGTGTGCTTAAATGGAAACTGCAGACAGCATATAGAGGACAGAATGCTATTTAGGTTAGTAAATGCTTGCAATTTGAGCAAATAAACAGTTCGAGAAAATTTGAATTTGAATCTAGAATTTTAAAAGGAAATCAGAGAATACCGCATTCCTGTGGAGCTTCCTCTGATTTTAACCGATTATCATGTCTTGTCAAAAGAGGAAACATAAACTTGAGGTATGTCATGGAGTGATCCAATTTATTTGACAGGATTTATCCAAATCCAAATTTGACAATCTATCTCGGTGATCTTTCTTTTTCTTGGGGTGCTCCTTTTAAACATATATTTTATACATTATTTTTGACTCTTGACAGCTTAGAATAATGGTTGCAGATGCCAAAGATCATTATGGTCAAAGGTCAGGTGAGATCACATGGTCTCTAGAGAACAGCAAAGTTCCTGTCATTCACCACCTAAGCTGCACAGAGCCAAAAGGACTACAACCTTGGGATTCAATGAAACATCTTCCACGTTTGTTATTCACCCCATCACAACCCAATTCCCTTTCCAAGCAGGCGCTTCATAGGCCTCAGGTCTTCTTGCAGTCAGCATCTGGGTGTCAGTTATCACCAAACAGCTTGTTCCCATAACTCTCCATCTGTCAGAAGCCCAGAATCTGACTCCATGTACAATGCAGCTGCAGACTGATGGAAATCAGCCTGATAAGTAATTCCAGCATTTACAGAAACAATTCTCCTGCACACACTGGAATGAATCCAATGGAAGAAAAAAAAAGGAGAAAAGCATGTTTGTTTTACTTATTATTAAAAAAATCCTTAAAATACTTTCCCATAGAAATGAAACCCTGAAGCTCACTTGGAGGCGTTTATTAAACTGAGCCAACCTGTTAGCTCAATTTTGTACTCTCAGTGCTATTACTTACTTTTATTGTGCTCAATATAAACATTACGCACCATACAACTAATAATAAGGGTCAACTCCTGGTGATTTGAAGTGTTTCTGATATACACTGACATGGCTTCCAGTGTGTCACACTTTATATTGATAAAAGCCCACACATTAAGAATCATTCCACTAGGAGCCAATTTCTGCTTAAGGACCGGTTTGCTCTATGCATTTTAAACCTACATTGGGCATCTATCCAACTAACCGCTGCTTATCAATTTCTTTCATCTTTCCTTTGCTTTTTTTTGGAACCTTCTCTTGAAGGCACTGAAATGATACCTTGCCCAATTGGTCAAACGTGAGTCCAGGCAGCGAATGCCAAGAAACTATTTCATTGTGGAGGACATCACAACCAATTACAATTCTGTCCTCACCCACCATACATACTTGTACGCTTTTCAGCAGGGGTCACTCAATAGGAGTCAGCAATGGAGAATCTTGGCTGCCTTTACCACTTCTAACTGAAGGGCACAGAGGTTAATGTCCAAGAATACCTTTTCCACTCCTGTGACCCTGGTTCACAATGCAAAACCCTCCGCCTCACAATCATTGGTGACAGACTCTTAAGGCACCATGTCATTGCATTTTGGAATTCTCTTCCCAAATTCTCCTGCTTTGCTACCTCTCTCTAAGCCTTCAAAGGCTTCTGCAGAATCTGCCTTTTTTGACCATGCCCCTGGGTCACTGCCCATAACTTCTCTCCATCTCCCTGCTCATATCTCCAGAACTCCTAGTTGCATCTTGCAATGTTTCATTGTGTGAAAGTTATTACAAAAGTGCAAGTTCTGTTTGTTGTGTTCTGGCTCAAGCCAAGTAACTTAGTGCAGATTGGGAATTAATACTCAAATCTTCTGACCTGTAAAGGTTCAGCGGCACACCACACGTTTGCCCATTAGGCCACTGGGGCACTTGGGCATTTTCAGCTGTGGTCATGTTGAGTCCTGTGAGCTACAGCTTCTCAGCTAGATTTCTCAATGACACTTAAATCCAAACTAGTTCTAGTAAAGGCATTAAAGAAGCCTTTTGTTGTATTCAACCCCACTCTTTATGGCACCACAATAACCTCCCCGGTGCTGCAGCATCCTCCTACTGAAATCAACAAGTAGCTGAGCTACAGTCTACAAGCCTACAGTACAGGTGGAGGCCATTTTGTCCATCACACAGTGGGGCAAGGGAAGCAGAACGGAAACTGAGGGGTTTGCCTGTCCCCGCCCCCGTCATCTCAGTGTGTCTAATCAAACGTCAGATGGTCAATTAGAGGCTGTCCAGCGAGAAGGAGGCCAATTAATAGGAACAAAGGGGAGCTCTACTCCAATTGGTAATGCAGGCTGGGACATCATGTGGCAGGGAGCTAAAGCTGCAAACAGGGAGTCAGGGACAGCTAGAATTGTAACAGCCCCCTGCTTCTTGTATCAGTCGTCTTTCTGCCTTCAATAAAAAAAATTTTCAAATGTCATAAAAAAAACCAGACAGACGCTAACACCTTCTCCAGCAGAATCCATTGGTACATTCAATCATGGTGCCAGTGGCAGGCCTTTTCTTCTGCTTTTGTGCCGCCTCGTTACAGCTGTCGTAAAACACTATTTCACGTCTGACACTCTAAAACTGCAGCGGGCATGGAAAAATTGTGGACGACTGGGTTGTTAGCAAGCTTAACTGCTTATTAACTAGTGGTGATTTCAAAATAGCGGTTGGGCTGCCAATTTCAGCACCTGCTTGCCTTCCGTAATTTGGAAGGCTGGCGTGATGATGTCATATGGCCGACCTGACATCATCGCACCTTATCTCACAGCCTCATGCCTGCAAACACATTCCTTCAACCTACACACTTGACTTCCTCATAAAGTAAATTTCATACTTTGAATATCTGTAATATTTCTGTTAAGCGTTTAACTGTTCTGATATAATTACATATAGAGCACTGGGTGGGTGGCAATGAGTAATAGCTGCCTATAATTTAGTCTAGAGGGCCTTTAAAAGCAATGTTTCAGTACTTTATGGATATCATATAAATCCCAAGATTAAATTACAGCCACATACACACTGTCTGCCACAGCAGTGAAATCCTGTTGCACCGTTGGTTTGGCTGGTAGCCAAAATGATCACTCTAACTGACTGAGCAATATATTGAGACAGCAATTCCTGATGTGTACTGCTGATCGATGATCCATGATATGCTCCACTGCTGAGCAGCATTTCTTAGTAGTCATTGGCATTTTAAACAGCTTATTAAATTACTGTTCAGAACCGCCTTCTGATAAACTGCTCAGCATTTACTTTAACGGAATGGTACAATGCTCTTCTGTTGTTCTATTTTGCACTACTTACACCTCCATAATATTGCCTGACTTCATGCTGTCTCAGCTCATCTGCTGGTGATACCCTCATTCATGCATTTATTACCTCTAGGCTTGACAATTCCAGTGCCATCCTGGTTGGTCTCCCAAATGCTATCCTCTGTAAACTTGAAGTCATCCAAAACTCTGCTGCCCATGCACTAACTCGCGCCATTTCCCATTCCCTGATCACTCCTGTGCTTGCTGACTTACATTGGCTCCTGGTCAAGCAACATCTTGATTTTAAAAATCTCATCCTTGTTTTCAAATCCCTCCATGACCTTTCCCCTCCTTATCTCTGTAATCTCCTCCAGCCTCATTACCCTCTGAGATATCTGCGCTCCTCTAATTCCGGCCTCTTGTACATCCCCAATTTTAATTGCTCCACTATTGGTGGCCATGTTTTCAGCTGCCCAGGCCCTAAGGTCTGGAATACCCTCCCTATACATCTCTACTCTGTAGCTCGCTTTCCTTCTTGAAGATATTCCTTAAAACTGACCTCTTTGACCAAGCTTTTATTGATCTGACCTAATATCTCCTATGTAGCTCAATGTCAGGCTTTGATTTATAATGCTCCTGTGAAGCACCTTGGGATGTTTTATTGCATCAAAAGAGCTATATAAATATAACTTGTTGTTGCCACCGTCATTCCATTCATTGCTCTCAATGTAAAGTTGACATTCTGAGTAGAGCTAATTCAAAGTGCTGGTGAACAACACACAGTTTGCTTGGGCTCATCCTTAGCATCTTTACAATTAACCAATTAAAGCCAGTTATGGGCAATAACCGGTCCGTTTGTAATATTATTACCTATTCATATACTCGACAGTGCAGATCAATGGTCAATCAATTACAACTGAATTACAGAATTATTGCAGCGCAGGAGGTGGCCATTCAGCCCATTGTGCCTGCACCAGCTCTCCAAGTGAGCAATTCCCTTAGTGCCATTCTCACGCCTTTTCCCGGTAACTCTGCACATTCTTCCTTTTCAGATAACAGTCTAATTCCCTTTTGAATGCTTTGATTGAACCTGCCTGTACCATACGCCCAGGCAGTGCATTCCAGACCTTAACCACTTGCTGTGTGTAAAAGCTTTTTCTCATGTCACTTTTGTTTCTTTTGCAAATTACTTTAAATCTGTGCCCTCTCGTTCTTGATCATTTCACAAGTGGAAACAGTTTCTCCCTATCTATTCTGTTGAGACCCTCATGATTTTCAATACCTTTATCAAGTCTCCTTTCAGCCTTCTCTTCTCCAGGGAAAACAGTCCTAATGTCTCCAATCTATCTTCATAACTGAAGTCCCTCAGTTATGAAGGGACCATTTTTGTGAATCTTTTCTGAATTTTCTCCCATGCCTTCACAACCTTCCTAAAATGCGGTGCCCAGAACTGGATGCAATACTCCAGTTGAGGTCGAACCAGTGTCTTTTACAAGTTCAACATAACCTCCTTGCTCTTGTACTCTCTCCCCCTATTAATAAGACCTAGGATTCTGTATGCTTTATTAACTGCTCTCTCAACCTGTCCTGACATGTACATCCTGGTCCCTCTGTCCCTCCAACCCCTTTAGAGGGCCACTGTCCTCTGAGGCCACCATCTCTCAACAAATTAAAAACTGCCATTGGAAACAATCAACCAAACTGGGCTGATCGCTGTAAACAATTAGAATATTATGACAAATTGGGTTGTGGTTTCTTTATCATTGAGATTGAGATGACCCATTGAGCTACCTCTAAGAGAGATAAGATCCTTACTTGTGGAAGCAATTTCATATTTCATTTCCACCACTACATAGCATCACACCAAACAAAGAAAAGGGAGGAACACTTTGAGAAATACCTCTACAAATTTCCGCTGCCAGCTTTCCAGAATAGCCGTTGCCTTTTCCTGGTTCCAGTTGATATCATGGATTTCATAATCATCCTTGAAATGTTCATAAAGTTGCTTTGGGCTCATCAGTAGATACATGGTCTGGAGAGCTTCAGCACTTCAGTAAGGGAGGGGAAGGACAAACAAATGTGTATTTAACAAATATATAAAAAGGAAGACTTATATTTCTATAGTGCTTTTCATGGCCTCAGAATGTTGCAAAGCATGTTCACAATGAATGAAGTATTTCTGAAGTGCAGTCACTGATGTAATAAGGAGGAAAGCCACAATGTGTAGACTATGCTAGGTCACAATACGTCACAGAATGTTTAAAATGAAGACCGTATTATTGGGGAAAGAGTAACATTGTAGTATTTCTCTATTAATAATGGGGATATAAACAATATTTTTATTTCAGAGTCAGGGTGGCCTTAAGGTTAAGCGATTGTATTGCATTTTGTAGGAACAGTTCAGCAGCAGTGGTGCAGTACACTGGAGCACCGACATGACAGCATATGCCACTCATTGTGTTCTGTGGCATGCAGGGTGGGAAAGAGTGGTCACCATGCTTCCATACAGGGTGGGAAAGAAACTGGGCAAAGTCACTCGTATGAATGCTTTCACTCACTCAGTTATAGAGGGGTAAAGATCTGAGTATGGATTGCCTGTCCAGCATTCTCTGCTATATGGTGTGGGAAATCAAGAAGAAAATATGTTAAAAAAAACACATTCCCTGGTGGATTTGAGAGCAAATGCACTACACATTATGGTACTAAAGCAGATGTCCTACACTTAATGTGCTGAGCTAGCCTACATCAACTGGGACAGGAATAGAAAAGTCCTGTAGCTCTTGGGCAATGAAAGGGAGAGGTCAGCTAGGGTTCCCACTCCTCATCCCTATCCAGTGATACATATCAACATGTGAATTAGGAGGAGGAGTAGGCCATTCGGCCCCTCAAGCCTGCTCTGTCATTTGATAAAATCATGGTTGATCTGATTGTTGCCTCAACTCCACTTTCCTGTCTACCCCTTATAACCTTTGACTCTCTTGTCAGTCAAGAATCTATCTAACTCAACCTTAAAAATATTTGTCTCTACTGCTCTCTGGGGAAGAGAATTCCACAGATCAAGGATCCTCATAGAAAAAAAATCTTCTCATCTCCATCTTAAATGGGACATCCCTTATTTTTAAACTGTTTCCCCTAGTTCTAGTCTCTCTCACTAGGGGAAACATCCTCTCAGCATCTACCTGTTAATTTACCTCAGGATTTTATGACCTCCTGCCCTCGTGTCAGGTGAGGGCAGAATGTGATGGCATCCACAGCCAAAAGCCCATTGGCGCTCATATATGAAGATTTGTTTCTTGATCAATGTACGGGGGCGCTGCTAATCTCTGTGGAACTGTATACCAATATCAATCAGGACAATTAAGCAAAATTAAAGGATAATTCCAAATAAGTTAAAAATAAATGGTGTTGCTCAAGGTTCATTGTGAAACACTGCACATGGCTCATTGAGGTTTTTTGCAGTGAGTAGGAGAGTTATGCATACTAGGGAAACCTGTGGGTTAGTTAATCTCAGCATGGATAGTAATAGGCATATTACAGTTAGCCTCAGCAATGATAGGCCATATTCAGCTAGTTCCTAATTGCTATCCAGTAAAACCACAGTTCACTAAGTGACTGACATTCATTATCAGGGCCAACGCATATGAGTAATGGCAACTTGGAGGAGATATAGGAGGACATCTCTTGGCCCCAAAGCTGTGCTCCAGCAAGGAGGGAACTGGAGCACTAAAAAATGGGCAAGAAAAACAAATCAAGAGGAGGAGACTCATTATAGTCTCTGTCAACTTGGGACATTTTATTACTTTAAAGGCATTATATAAATACAAGTTGCTGTTTTGTTTACTTGTCTGTGGGTAGAAAAGTATTTTAAGGAGCATTGATGTAACTGCCTTGGAAAGTTAAAAGATTCCTCCTTCAGACTGAAAACTCGGAATTTCTTCTCAACAAGTTCACAGTTTTGAGAAGTCCCTATTCGCAATGGTCCACTGTGGCTTCTTTTACATGTTGTTTAGGCACATTCTCATATACTGAGCCCGAAACTTTAGACTTAGGTCAGGTAACCTATAATAGGCTTGGGCAATGGCGGGTCAGGAAAGTAGGATTCCTCCCATCACCTGAATAACATCATGATTTGCTGGCAGCTCCACCATGGAAACTTCACAGGAGTGGAGTCGCAGGTGCAAATTCAGTTTGTGCTTTCAGCTACTGGGCAGCCTGTTGGTTGGCACATTGACAATCATAACTCAAAAGAGCAAAACTAGGATATCATAAATCATATCACAAAGTAATGTTTCCAAGTTGTTCACGGCCTGTTTAAAGGGATTGTGCCACATCCATGGAGATTTCCCAGGTCATATTTCTGGGCAAAGGACCAACTTTGTTGTAATCCCATTCATTTCAGACTGATTTTAAATAGAAAAATAAACAGGATGAAAAATACTGGGATTGTATAACATTCCATTCATTTTTTTTATGATTTAAAGTATTTCCTCTTTATAATTTGAAATGATCTGTGATTTTCTCCTGTCCTTAGGTTTCTCTATTTCCAGGCAGTGTGGAGTTAGACAGGGAGATTGGCTGCCAATTTCTACCAGTGTCCTTTTGAAAAGGTTGCAGGAAGGTGTAAAACGGTAACCCTGGAAAGGATTTAATTAGTCTGGGAAGAGAGAAACTCACGGGATTCTGCCAGCAGCTGCAAACTGGTAAATGACCACGATTGACACAGTGTTTTACAGAAGTGACTTTCTATGCCACTGCAAAACTAAATTCCCCATTACTCCATTAAAAATATTTATTTCCATTAATTAACAATGGAAACAAAGCAATATTTTGCATAATTATAATTAGCGTTGCCTCAAAGGTGACAGTTGTTCTTAAAGTTAGCGTTTCACAAGTACTATAATAATTTAAATTAAAGGATGTTATAATATTACTTTTCATATTAAGTTAACATCTTTGCCATACTCCACTGTATTCCTGTATGATAAATAAAACAGTTATAATACTGAGCATAGGTGATATTTAAGTGAAATAAAACAGAAAATGCTGGAAATAATCAGGTATCTAATGAACTGAAACTTTAATCATTTCTTCTCCACAGATGCTGCCTAACCTGCTGAGCTTTTCCAGAATTTCCTGTTAGATTTACAGCATTTGCAGCATTTTGCTTTGACATTTAAGCAGAGCCTCATTCAGAAGAATTCCTGAACACTACAATATGAAGCAGCTGAATTGAAATGACCACTGTTGCAAGATTCAGAGTTCATCTGAGTTAATCCCAGAAGGGTTAACAACCTTCTTCAATTCCAGAGGGGATCAATAACCTTGCCCAATTCCAGAGAGGATTGACAGTCTTTCCCGATCCCAGAGGGGATCATTAACCTTTCTCAATCCGTGAGGATCAATAATATTTCTCAGTTGCAGAGGGATCAGTAACTTCTCTTCTGTGGGCAAAAGGTTCCCATTGGAGCTGAAGAATTTTATAAGAAGCTCCTTTTCTTCAGTCTGGGATCCTGGTGAGATCTTAGAGGAATTTTCAAGGCAAATTGGGACAGGTGCTGCTGAAGCTCCTTTACAGGTCCCAGTGTTCTGATTATAAGATGACTCCATTCCCACAATTTCATATGAACTTTTTGTCTTTGGGAGCAGGCAGCCTGGATTACCGCCTGCAAATCGTCTAATGTTGGAATCCTAGAATTTCAGTCCATGCATCTCTACTTATGTCGTAGCTCCTTTGTGTTGGATTTACCATATCTCTTCTAAATGACATTATTGGCACTCAGAAATAAAGTGGCAGAGGATGTTAAAGTTAAAAATAATTCTTTGAAATGGTTTGATTTTCTTAAAAGAAATTATAGTGGTGAGACTGCCTGGGAATTCCAGTGATGATATTCTTTTCTTTAAACTGATTCCTAATGCTGAGGCTCCTTTTTTTAAATGGGGGTTCTAGTGACGAGACCCTCCCTTCTTTAAAAGGGACCTGATGGTGAGACTCGCTCTTTAAGAATGAAAGAGTGATGTAAGAGGCAGGATTATATGACCATCCACTTACTGCAGCTGGCTACTCCAGAGATCAGGTCAAAGGGCAGCACTGATTGCCTTTGCAAGGAATTCCTTTGCAATGTGGTTATTGGAAGGCAAATCAGCCTGATTTAGACTTTAACCCTTTCAAAACCACTTGGGACCAAAACAAAGCAAGCCCACATTAATGAAAATAATAATTCAGTGTTTGTGTAATGAGACAACCAACTGGTTATTTGTATTTGGCTAGTATTCAAGCAGCATGTTCCTCAGAATGTTATCAAAGTGGGTGCAATGCCTCAGGGTCAACTCTGATCAACTAATAACTTGGCAACTGTAACTGTGCCTTCTTGAAACACCCCCAAAATGGGGAGGGCACATTTTCGTTTATAAAGGACACATCCTTTCTTGGATGATAAGGCTGGCAGTCATTCTGGAATGATTATGTAACTGGCCTGTGACAGAAGCATGGGGCTTCATTCTGCAGAGGGCCATATTTCAGTGGATCAGAATGCTCACATTCCAAAAGCGCATCTACCTTGTCCATGCCTTAACACCTTGTTTCACAGGTTAGCTACAAAGCAGAACACTTTCAAGCATTCTAGAAATACTGTACATTACCCTGCAATTTCAAAAGAATATCATCTACTTCTTCACTGTGACACATGCTTTCCTCACTCCAGCCACTCTTTCAGCCTTCCTGACCAGTTCCAAGTAATTGCCAACCAATTAGAAATAGTTTTCCATTGCAGGTGCAGGACCATTCGGAAATGGTCAAAAACTTCTTAAAATGACCGGGAGGTAAATTTGGAGGTGGGAATGGGGGTGTGGTTTCCGTTCACTCACTGTAACTTTAGCAGGAGAACCACAGATACCCTGAAAAAATGGCTTACACAGCCTTTAGGCCATTTTTCAGAGGGCGGGGGGGTGCTGCTGAAGTTACAGTGAACAATTGGAGGATGCCCAAGGAAATTCATTCCCGTTGTACTTACTATCCTCTTAAGAAAGAAAAGAGACTTTCACGTAATCACCTGGTAAGGATTCAAATCGCAGTTTCAGAGTTCCACTTAATTGTACCACTTAGGGCTAATTCTAACTCCTTTAATTTTCCTTCTCCCTTTTACCTTACCTCAGCAGTACATTCTGAGAATCTTTCTTCACACCGCCCAAAATCAACTCCTCTTGCCAATGCATAAATTTCTTTGAGAATCCATGGCAGCCTCCAGTTAATTCTGTGGGAATATTAGGAGCCTGTAACAATATAAAAAACATGCTTAATTAACATCGGTAACTTGTGACCTTTTATTGTTCAACTCAAGTAGCAGGCTGTAATTTCAAGTGGCATACAATGAGAACAGAGGTACCACAGCTTCTCTTAAAAATGTAAGCAGACACCTAGAGAGTCAGCATAGAACCATAGAAACATTACAGCACAGAAAGAGGCCATTCAGCCCAAAGTGTCTGCACTGGCCGATGATTTGAGTGGTCCCTGTCTTTGGAGAGTCACAATTTCCTGTTCCAATTCTTGTTCTGAGAGCCTTCACCAAGCATTCAATGGAGTGGATGAACAATGCAGAATGGACGCCTTTACCCACAACTGCCAATTTGTGCAGATTTCTCTGTGGACTCATAGCCTCAAGAAACTAGGTTTAGACTGTTTCAAACATAGGCCTATAGCATTGTCAGATAGAGGTTTCCACTCTATCAGTCTTCCCTAGATTCAAAACCCAAGGACCAAGAAGTGAAATGAAACCAATATTCAACAAACTTCATCTGGTCTCTTCAAATGACTAAGGAAGTCATGTTGAATATTGGGATCCTCCGCAACTTAAAGATTCATTGGTCCAACTGTCAGAAACTATAGGATAAATTCTGCTCTTCCGCATTGCCTTGTGTACGGGGGCTGTGCCCAAATTTCTGCATTACTCCCTGCCAGTGAAGCTCAGCGCTGGAATTGCTAAAGGCCAAAACTTTCCTTGAGGCCAAAAGTACAGAAATATATTATCAAAGAGCTTACCTCCAGTGATTTTTTGTTTCGGGCAGTTGTAGGGCACTCAGTGTCAACTGGTTGTAAGCAAGGTCTATCCATGTAAGCATGTCCTACTTGAGCTTTATCTAGCATCTCCCTGAATCCCTCCAAAGACGTAAATTGCCCCAGTTCATCCAGGAGCTGCACAGGGTCAAGGTTCATCCATTGAATATCTGGTTTTCCTCTGTTGAAAGAAAATCAATCCATAAATTGTTAATTTTCACTAAACCAATACATGCTCCCCAAATCCATTTGATATCAGTGATGCACAAATCTGAGGTAATCTGTAACAGGTAGACTGGAAACAGGCTGAGGAAGCAACCCCGCAATGGTTGTATTAATTACCACACAGGTTGAACTCCCTTTAAGTCTTCACTCAAGTTGAATGGGACAGGTCATAGGCAATTTGTTGCATGCTCAACCAATGGGCTAAAAGTTCAAAATGCAGTCTTGACTGCCAAAGTCAACTTTGATGGTTCTTATAAAAGCCAGCAGATGGAGTGCTGCACTGAGTTTCATGAAGGACAACTCAAAAAGAGAGAAAAATAATTACTCTTCTGAAAACACAGTTATCAACATTGCAAAAAATTTTAATCATTATAACCCTTATGTTTTTCAGTTGAGAACAAACATCATAGAATCAACCTCTACCCTCACTACTGACAATGGATCTAAAAGGCCTGGGGGGTTCTGGTGGTCTCCCACCACAGTCCTGACAGGAGACCAGCAGATCTCCAGGAATACATTTTAAACCTGGTTCTACGAGGCCTCTGTCTAGTGCGGGAGACTCCTGCAGAATAATAGTCAAATGGAAAAGGAAATGTGAATGCCCAAGGAGCTGCACTGCTCAAGCTCCAGTGGGACCTGGTGTATCAGCGAAGGCTGGCGTGCTTCATGCGTTGACGTGTACTAGTATCCACAAGGTGTATGGAACACTGAAAACCATGATTTTAAAAATACTTTTTTATAGCTGAATGTCGATTGGGTTAAGGGCTCTGGGTTGCTTGATGACCACCCACCTCACAGGTAGGCAAGTGGTGAAGCCTTTGACTAGCCCTTTGTCCACATCCTATTAAATAATCCATTTGGATTCTGTACCTAGCTCCCATCCTCATGTGAACTATATTGATAGTTTCAGAATATGTGGCCAGAGGCTACAAATTCTGTGCCAAGTTTGTTCAAAGATTCTGCTAATGTTGCTTTTTGACATTTTCCAATATAACCAAGCAGATGTTATTTACACAGAGAGTCTCAATAAAAAGCATCTCTTTTAATGCATGTCTCACCATCAAAACCTTTTAAAAATTGTTTTTCTGTCGAGCTGTTGATTTTTGTGGGATAATGCTATTTAAACTGTGAATCAGTGAAAGGGTGTGTGTGTGTGAGTGTGTGAGTGTGTGTGTGGCGCGCTGGAGGAATTACAAAGCGAGAAATGAATTATCATTAACCCAGGAAATCCTCTGTTTCTTTTTGTTTTATCTGTTGTCATTTTAACTGAGCATTAATTCATTACCTCCCCACTGAAAATTCAGCAGCTACTCCAAGTCAATTCCGCTGATGATGTTATTCCAATTAATGTGTGAATAAAAATACCTACTGCCAAAAATACCAACAAAACAGACATTGCAGAAAGAAATGTTACTGCCAATCATAAATTTTTTTAAGTATTCAATTTATACTAATGACAGGACTCCCTCTTTAGGGAAGTGATACTATCTGTTTAAGTTACTGTGCAGGAAGATTTCCTTTGTCCACTACTTATAGTGAAATCAAAAACACATGGATGAAGAATGCATTTATATAGAGTCATAGAGGTCTACAGCACAGAAAAAGGCCCTTCGGCCCATCGAGTCTGCGCAGGTCAAACAAGTACCTAACCATTTTAGTCCCTTTTTCCAGCACCAGGCCCATAGCTTTGTTATGCCATGGCATCGAAAGTGCATATCCAAATACTTCTTAAATGTTATGAGGGTTTCTGCCTCTACCACTCTTTCAGGCAGTGAGTTCCAGATTCCCACCACCCTCTGACTGAAAAAATTCTTCCTCACATCCCCTCTAAACCTCCTGCCCCTTACCTTAAATCTGCCCTCTGGTTATTGATCCCTCCACCAAGGGGAAAAGTTCCTTCCTGTCTACCCTATCTATGCCCCTCATATAAGTTGGTTACAAATGGTAACCAACAGAAATCTCTCTCCCACTTCCCCTGCTCTCCCCCCACCGCCACCCCCACCCCCAACCAAGTTTTTCTGTTCGCTTCAGTTACTTCGCTTTTCTAAGGCTCGTCTTAACGGAGAAAGTTACTTGACAGGTAACTTCTGTCAATGGGGACTGTTTACCCTGAAAAGAACCAGCCCACAATCACTTTCTAAAGACACTTTGCACACTGCTGTTATGGATACTTTACAGAAGCATCCAATCACACCTGCCCCAGCCTTTACAGAAAATGGGTAAATAAATTAGGGAACTCCACAAATACAAATATTCTTAAAAATTAAAATGTTGTTTTCTCACTTCTAATTTCCCCCCAAAATATTACAAAATACATACAGGTGATCTTTGGGTAAGTGCTTCCTATTGACAATACTTACCCATGGTGGTACCTTCTCCTTTAAGCTTATATCATTGCCAGATGCAGAGTAAAAGACCATGTATTATCCTATTATGGAGGAACAAAGTGAGGGAAAGCCTGATCAGGCCGCGGTGCCCACTCGTATTTCTTAACTTTGTGCAGTGAGACATGACAATTACTGGAGAACTCTCAAATGTCTTGATATTACTGGCGTGTGGTTTGTCCTGCGTCATTTTAAATTCAAGCAGTGAACGAGAGGAAGAGACAGTCTCCTCCTCTTCTGACTTGATGATATTGGGCTAGTTAATGAGGTAAACTTGTTAGTTGAAGAACTGACTAAACTGCAATAAGAAGCAACCTGCCAGTGAGAGGAACAGACCCTTCATGGAGGCTTTAAAAGGCTGCCTTACATTTGTAAGCTTTACTGTCTGCAGGCTTTATATTTAAGGGAATAGGCTCACTGGAGTGTTAAGCTATAAAAATACTGGAAAACTAAACTAATTAAAAATCAAAAAATGAAATATCAAAAGCAAAAATTAATCTTAATATATACTCAAATAAAACATCAACAGAGCCATATCTCACCATTCAAAATTAGCAAGCACATGTACTAATGTGCTTGTATGAAATTGCCCTATCTAGTATTTTAAAGTTTCTGTTAAAATAGTGAACAGAGGAATTTCATACAGACATGCTAACATTTTACACAGCACAATATCACTCTATAGAAGGTAAAAGATGCACGGCAATTAGCAGAAGAGCAGAAAAAAATTTTTTGGTAAGGTATTTTGTTATCTGATGTGGCAAAACATTAGGATCCTTTTTCCACCGTTAGAGTTTTTTAAAGATGGGATTAGTGTCCTCCTGTTTAAGATCTCAAACTCTGCTGCTATTAGGTGACATTTTAATAAACCAATTTTCCTTCAGTGGGCACTCTCCACCTGCACATATCCAGGCTATGTGTCAGGCCCGATCAAATTAATTTTTCATTAAAGGTCTTTCCTCTAAATAATCAGATTACGCCCCACAAACAGAGCCTTGCGGTCTCCAACGCTAGCTGCCACTCTTGATTGTGTCTCTCCCCCTCCCCCATTGTGCTCGTTCCTCCTCCCACTCACCATGTAACAGCTCTCTTCTCAGCCACATTAAATCATTAATCTCTTCATCTGTAAAATATCCTTTTGTACGGTTTTCTCCCGCCACCACAAAGAGTGTCTTTTTTTTCTCTCTCTCTCTTTCTTTCTTCTCATTTCAGTGCATTTCAATACCCACTGCTGCCAGCTCATCACCATTTGGGAGCTGAGCGGAAAACTGGACTCAGGGAGGCAGGATAGAAGAGGTTCCTATATGGAGCTTGCACCCTCCTCCCCAGACTGCCTCGCTCCATTTCGACAAGACCTAATAAAGTTCTTCAGAACTGTCAGGTCTCTCTTGGTTACTTTACTGGAAGTGGGGTGGGAGGGGGTGGGGAGAATTAAGTCAATCAATTGTTCTTTTTATTTCGGTTTTTTCTGTAATCTTTAAATAAACCTAAATGCTTGGTGACTCAAGTAAATAATATAAAGTGTTACTTTGATGAGCTATAGAATACCAGGCACTGCAGTGTGATTTATGCTAGTATTTTAAGCATAAAGTGTGCAAAGTCAAAGAGTGACACCCAAAAGCTTTCAAACTGTCATCTAACAACTGAGATCCGGTAACAATCTTAAACTTGTTCCTTACCATCTGCTTTTATTTAATATCTTAAATATATGCTATATACTAAAAGAAATGAAGGCACGGAGATACTTAGGGGGAGAGGTGTTTTACTGCATTTCCTTGCCACTACTGGCTGTCAGTAGATGCTGACTGGTGGGAGACCTCTGTGCTTTAATAATGCCTGGTGATGTCTGCACAAGAGAATTGACAATCTCTGACATCATCACCACAGGTTTAAGGTTTAGCAGCAAATAAACTAGACAACTGAGTAAGTCAAACTCTGTTTTACTGCATGGAATTCTGTGGGTTTATGGGCGTTTTGGGGATTGAATTCTGAAATACCATTTCTTTTTCCATGAGAACTGTAAGCCAGTGGTCTTGCAAAGAATCTATGACGCTATGGCAATGAAATGCTACTGATTATAAGCAATTCGATGTTTCAATATTGGCCATATGTCTGTAAAGGAAATTTGTAAAGTGTTTTTTCGGACACTCCCTTAACACAAAATAAAATTTTGCTGTCACTTTAATGGATGTCCTGAGCGTTAAAGCACCACCCAAGCTGAAACCAGAATTCCAACTATCTGAAATGAAATGATTATAATGTGCTTTGGATATTGGCACTCCCTTGTTTTATCACTTTTCTTTTTGCTGCTTTTCAATTGGTCTCTCATAATTAAAGCCTGCCCATGATTTTGTTTTTTTTCCCCCAAGTGAAGGGATCTTAAAAAAAATCTGTCAGAAAGAGAGACTTGAGTGTATAGGACATCTCAAATAGAAGACAAGGGGGGATAAAAAGTCCAACTCTGGCAGAATGACACTCCAATAATTCATGAGCGAGGCATCGCATGAAGCAAGCTCTTTCTGATTCCCACATACCAGCGACCCCTTCTACTGCAACCAAAGAGAGGCTCCTTTATCTCCTATTTTTTGCTTGAGTGAGTCTTCTCAAGCCCTTTTGTTTTTCTACTTTTGAGAATAGATTGCCATTCTTTGTTCTCCTTCTTTCTCTCTCTCTCTCTCTCTCTTTCTCTTTCGCGTTCTCGAACTGGCTGAACTGAAGCGGAAGCTGACGGCAGACACAGACTATCCTTCGGCAATGAAGGGGAGGGGGTAGGGTGGGTTGGGGGGGGGGGAGAGTAGTGAATTGGGGAAAGTTCTGTGGTTCTGAAGGAGAGAGGAAACAAACGAAAAAGATGCTAATATTGAAAATGTCACATGTCCACAGTGTTTTATTTAAAATATGCATTTGGGAGAGTAAGAGTCAGTGTCGGTTTAACACCAAAGAGTAAACACAAAAAAAAGCTGTGAAAAATCTTTCAAGAATGGAATGCTGTCAAGTGAGCTGATTTTAATCGAAAGAGCGCCTTTTTCTTCTCAGGGGCATTTTTTAAATAGGGCCCGTGGCATGAATAATGTGTACATTTTATTTGTTGGGCAACTTGCAGCAATAAGGCTCAGATTAGCATGAGAATAACTTCAGTTACCGTCTGTTGACAAAGAATTCCCATGGGTCTCTCTGCTCTGCCTGACAAGTAACCACATCGCAG
The DNA here is from genome assembly GCF_017639515.1 of Carcharodon carcharias. Taxonomy (NCBI): domain Eukaryota; kingdom Metazoa; phylum Chordata; class Chondrichthyes; order Lamniformes; family Lamnidae; genus Carcharodon; species Carcharodon carcharias. Next base: position 85,671,087 of record NC_054482.1, read on the forward strand.
GGGAAGAATGCAAGCCATTGTTCAGTCTCTCACCACTTTAATTCAGACCAAAAACTTGGGAGAAATGTCCAGCGTGTCATTTTTAGAGTACCAATCCCTAAAACCCCCAGAACATAATAATTAACGCAGTTGTACTTACGGTAGGTAAGCAGAACCTCCTTGAAGCCTGGCACCATCCCAGAAACAGTCCAGGGGAGTTAGAATAACACAGGGAAAAAGTTTCTCAATCATCTAGAGGGTGGAGGAAAAGCAAGTGAGCAAACATTACTACATTATTACCATAAACAAAGCAATAGAAAAAGAAAAATTAGGAGAAAACAATTCATTTAGACTTATTTTGATTGCTGATTTCCATTAATTTGGGGTCTACTGTTGAAGAAAAGTATTTTTAGTGACTGGGAGAGGAAAATTACATTATAGCATCCAAAAATATTGGTGATACATTGGCACGTTTGGTTTAAGGTGATGTAATGCCTTTACTGACCTCAAGTATTTCAGTAAATTGCCAGTAAAGACTGGGAAAACTTGATAAAGTGTCATAACACTACCAAAGTGCTAAACCAATCTCAGTAGTTGAAGACTGAGGTTTGATGGAAAATACATCCTGGCAGACTCAAGTTTGTCCAAGATTATTAATACAAAGAGATTATTAATACCCTTCCAATGCAATGGTAATCCTCCAGCGTCTCACCCCAAATAATCATTGTTCCTGTGTGTCCTGAACTATGAAATGTCAATAAGTTGTTTAATCAGAAGATCCATCATGGGTGAATCTGATCCAATTCTCACCCAATTACATGTAATTCAGCAGGGGATCAATGTCTAATGATCATCATTGGCTGATTTTCCCTTTCTTCCACCAGGGGCGCCAAAGCCAATTGTCATATCAATTACGGCTGAGATCAACTGACTCACCATCAGCTTGGGACTGAACATGTGACTGTCGTGGTTAGATTATGGATCAGTTAACACAGCAAGTAGCGCATTTACCCATGGCCTTTTTAACAGAATTATTTGCGACAGAGGAAGCAAAAGCCCTAAAAGGTTAAGTTTTAAACTGATCTCTGTAGGGCCAGAAATGAGCTGGGGAGCTCCTCCAAGCCCCACAAGGAAAGCCCGAGCCTCTGTTGCCCTGGACTCCCCAGTTCTCACCCGTGAGACCATCTCAAACCCAAAACCAACAACAACACCCCCCACCCACCCCCCCCAACCTCCCCCGGACAACCGTGTGAAATCATTGTCCATTGGCAACTACATTATGCCTCTTTACACCCACTTTGGGCTCACAGCTAGCCAGAAGGATGTGAATAACGTCAACTACACTCTCCAGCATCATAACAAGTGAACTGGCAAATAACAAATTTATCAGTGCGCTGGGTGAAATTCCTTTACTGACAGAAAATGGCAGAATGCCTGTCTTTACTTTTTAAATGATTTCTTCTATTGTCACTATTCTCTTTTACTTTGAAACCAGGAGGCAATCACTCTGCACTCGTTTGAAGAATGCAGGAGTCACGGGGCAGAATTCACCATCAGTGGGGGTGTAAAAATGAAAGGTAGCGATTCAACCATCCATTATACATGCTGCCTGATTTTCCACTGTTACTGTATCAGTGCGAGTGTGGGGGACTGCCTCCTGACATTCCAGTAATATCATGATGCACCCCAAGGGCCACAAGGGAAATCCTTTCAAATTCTCAGAAGACTCTCGAACAGTCCTTAATACAGTCACAAAAACAAAAACAGAATTACCTGGAAAAACTCAGCAGGTTTGGCAGCATCGGCGGAGAAGAAAAGAGTTGACGTTTCGAGTCCTCATGACCCTTCGACAGAACTTGAGTTCGAGTCCAAGAAAGAGTTGAAATATAAGCCGGTTTAAGGTGTGTGTGTGGGGGGCGGAGAGAGAGAGACAGAGAGAGAGAGAGGTGGAGTGGGGGTGTGGCCGCCCCCCACACACACACCTTAAACCAGCTTATATTTCAACTCTTTCTTGGACTCGAACTCAAGTTCTGTCGAAGGGTCATGAGGACTCGAAACGTCAACTCTTTTCTTCTCCGCCGATGCTGCCAGACCTGCTGAGTTTTTCCAGGTAATTCTGTTTTTGTTTTTGGATTTCCAGCATCCGCAGTTTTTTTGTTTTTACCTTAATACAGTCCACTGTTGAGTTTGATGCATGATCTCATAACCAGCAATTTCTGCTTTACAACTTCTAGACCTTATTCTAGTCTGAAGGAGCTGCCCTTTTTAGCTAGGTGACAAGACCTGGATCTTCACACACTGCAACTTGTTCTCACACAGACTCAGCTCTTCATTTGTTTCCAATGGTGGTGAAATTTGAAAAGATTTCTTCCACATGTGGTATGGGATTAGACATGGAAGAGAGGGAGTACTAAAAAAAGAGATATCTCTACTTAACAGCACTTTTATATATGTCTTGAATTTGGCCAAAAGCTGTCTGGCTGAGTGTCAAATCTGGGTATAACTGGCCACAATGATCTCTAGTGACCTTGCATATGAGAAGACATGGTGAAGTATTAGTTTTGTGATTCTAACGAGAGGATTTCTGATCCTCATAAACTACAATACCCATTAGTGCTGGAATGATGTTTAATAATGTGTGTGTGTGTGTGTGTGTGTGTGTGTGTCTGTGGTGTGTGTGTGTATGGAGGGGGTTTGGGAGGAGGAAGAACAGAAAACAGAGGAGATAATTAATGACCATCTGTGCCAAACATCCTCTTCCGCTGGAGCATATACAGGCTATGTTGGCAGAGACCACGTTGAACTCCAAAACCATTAGCTAGCCATAAATCAGGGCAGCCTGTCATCAGCCTTCTGCCTCTACGTCTCGATCATACTAGCTGGCTTTGAAACCCTGACAGCAACATGCAAGTTCCATTGTACGCAGAGCATAGTGTCATATTATGTCAGCATCTCCACATGGGAGCATTTTTTTTAAAAAAGTCTGCATTCCACTCCACCCACTTCACCATATTAAATTAACCCTTTTGCCCTACAGCATAATAAATAATAAACATGCAAATTTGTATTTCAAGATAAAGATATTGCTCATCATAAGGTATGGGAGAAAGGGCACAGGATCTTTAACAAAGTATTTTGGGTATATAGTTGAGAGTTATGGGCTTTGCTAATATTGTTTAGAGGGTAAATGGCTTTCCAATGGGTTCAGCAAGCTAGTTTAGTGAGTAGCTCAACTATACAAACAAGGTAGGCTGTGGTCATCTCCAGTAACTGCTAAATTAGCTGATCTTATGGGATAGTAAGAAGACTGCTACAATTCACCTCCACACCCTTGAGTTAGGGCAGCAAAAATGAGCCATGGCTTCCACTCTTGACTCTTATCCAGTGAACTGTGCTGGAAGTAGACATATGTGCAGATGTTTGGATGGAGAAATGATTGAGTTCACTTGCAATGCGCCCTGTGATCATGCTGCCTGTCAATACTCAATTTGCAAGCTGACATATGAATACCAGCCATTTGGACAAGGTACAGGAAGGTAGAGAATTTTCTCTATTTTAGCTCTAATAGTTGCACAGTCTAAAGACAGTTCCAGCACATTGGATTCTGGAAGATTTTATCGCCTTATGTTATATGGACCTAACAAATGGTACTCTACTGTTAAATGTCACTCTGAGTTGCCTCTTGTTTGAAATGACTTGACTACAGTGAACCATATCAACTTTACTTCAATGTGGTCATCGTTCAGGGCATAACAAAGGCTCAAGGCACACTTTTGGGATAGAGCAGAGGAAAGTCCATTGTACTTCAGGACTGTAATGCTGAAATTCAGTGGATAAAGAATAGTTCCCCAGCACTGATTTTACTCACTCTGATAATCACCAGAAAGTTCTGGGTATTGTGAATAAGAACAAAAAGCTGCAGAGAGCAAAGGGACACCCTTGAGATAGTAAATTATAATTTCCGTCATACTCACTCGTTCAATCATCCCATTCTCAATGATAGGCACTCCAGATTTGTAACAGATTTTGTTTAAATCCCAGGACCTGAAAGAAAGGTTAAAGGGCAATGACCTGGTTAAACAGTACACTGACGGAGTCAGCAATGCTAATTACTGAGTGCAAGCACATATACATTTATTTACAATTGTGGGTGTTTGAACATTGTACTGCTAGGAATTGAAATTAAATATTCTGTAGATGACATTGTTTAATGATCACTGCCTCCCCCCAAAAA